>NC_045604.1:46856731-47481731 GCF_009762305.2 Zalophus californianus
AATCCTTATCAGAATCCCAGTGGTATTTTTCACAGAACAAATAATCCTAAAAATTTGTATGGAACCACAAAAGATCCTGAATAGTCAAAGCAATTCTGAGAAAGAAGAACAAAACTGGAGGTATCACACTCCTTGATTTCAAACTATACTACAAAGCTATGATAATCAAGCCAGTATAGTATTGGCATAAAAACAGACACACAGATCAATGGAACAGAACTGACAGCCCTGAATAAGCCCACACACATATGGACAACTGATTTACAACAAAAGAGCCAAGAACATACAATTAAAAAAAAAAAAACTCTTTAGTAAGTGTTATATGAAATGTGGGCAACCACAGGCAAAAGAATGAAACTAGACCACACCATATACAAAAATTAACCCCAAATAGATTAAAGATTTGAATGTAAGACCTGAAATCATAAAATTCCTAGAAGAAAACATAGGTGGTAAGCTCCTCAGCATCAGTCTTAGGGATACTTCTGTAGATCCAACTCCAAAGGCAAGGGAAACAAAAGCAAAAAATAAACAAGATCACACCAAACTAAAAAGCCCTTGTACAATGAAAGAAACCATTGTTAAAACAAAAATGCAACCTACTGAATGGGAGATTTTCACAACTCATATATCCAACAAAGGATTAATATCTAAAATCTATAAAGAACTCCTACAATTCAACAACAAAAAACCCAATTAAAAAATTAGCAGAGGATCTGAATTGACAATTCTCCAAAGAAGACGTATAGATGGGTAACAGGCACATGAAAAGATGTTCAACATCACAAACGATTAGGGAAATGCAAATCAAAACCACAATGAGATACCACCTCACACCAGTTAGAAGGACTACTATCAAAAAGACAAGAAATAACAAATGTTGGAGAGAATGTGGAGAAAAGATAATGCTCATGCACTATTGGTAAGAATATAAATTAGTGCAGCTGCTATGGAAAACAAGATGGAGATTCTTCAAAAAAACTAGGACTGGAACAATAATATGATCCAGCAATTCCACTTCTGGGTATTTATCTGAAGCATACAAAAACACTGATTTGAAAAGATAAATGCACCTTTGTGTTCATTACAGCAATATTTAGAATAGCCAAAAAATGAAAACAGCTTAAATGTCCATCAGTGGATGAGTGGATAAAAAAGATGTATCTATAATGGAATACTACTCAGCCACAAAAAGGAATGAAATCTTGCCATTTGCAACAACATGGATGGACCCTGAAGGCATTATGCTGTGAAGTAAGGTAGATAAAGACAAATGCCATATGATTTTACTCATAAAAAACAAAACGATCTCAGGACCCCTGGGTGGGTCCTCAGTTAAGTGTCTGCCTTTGGCTCAGGTCATGATTCCAGGGTATTTTACATTCATCCTGGGATGGAGTCCCGCATTGGGTTCCTTGCTCAGCAGGGAGCCTGCTTTTCCTTCTGCTGCTCCCCCTGTTTGTGCTCTCTCTCTCTTTCTCTCTGACAAATAAATAAATAAAACCTTTAAAAAAAGATCTAAAACCAGAGGAAAACAAATAAAATACATAGACACAGAGAACAGATTGGTGGTTATCAGAGAGGAAAGCGGGATGGGGGGAAGGTGAAATGGGTGAAGGGGGTCAATTGTATGGTGATGGATGGTAATTTTTAGTGGTGATCTCTTTGTAGTGCATACAGATGCTGAATTACAATGTTGTACACCTGAAACTTACATAAGGTCATATACCAATTTTATCTTAATAAAAAAAATGCAAGTTGAACCCAACTTTCCTTGATACAATGAAACAGAAAAGGGATGTTCAGGTGAAATTCCAAGAGCAAAGGGAGAGGCATAGTAGCTTCAGCCAGATGATATAAAGTGACCTATTACCCAAAAGTTGCTGTAGTTTGTCGACCAATTTCTCATTATCCCTTTGGTGAGTCACTCTGGCTGTCCGACTTCATTCCGGTTTGTAACAGTGCATCACTTATAAGAATCACCATCAAGAAAGAAGGAACTGGCCATAATCCATGAACAACAAACAGCCATTCTTACTTTTTCCTTTATATTTCAAAATTTTCACTTGTTAGAATTGTTTTCTTTATATCATGATTAATTATTGTTTTGTTCAATGATAAATAAAGTATAAACAACAACAAAAAAACCCACACTGTTATCTCTCCAGTCCTTAGATACCTCAACCCGGGACTCTGGGTTGTAATGTCATCTCATTATTCAGCTTCCTTAGAAGTAAAGTATTAGAGGGACACCTGCGTGGCTCAGTTAGTTAAGCATCTGCCTTTGGCTCAGGTCATGATCCCAAGGTCCTGGGATCGAGTCCTGAGTTGGACTCCCTGCTCAGTGGGGAGCCTGCTTCTCCCTCTGCCCCTGCTTGTGCTCTCTCTCTCACTCACTCTCTCTCTCAAATAAATAAAATCTTTACTAAAAAAAGTGAAGTATTAAGTAGTCCGTATGCAGCTTCTGGTTTTGCTGAGAGCCAACCTTGACCATACACACACACACACACACACACACACACACATACGGTTGACCTTCAAACAATGCAAGGGTTTAGGGCACTGACCCCTTGTACAGTCAAAAATCAATGTATAACTTTTAGTCCCCAGACCTTAACTACTAATAGCCTAGTGTTGACCAGAAGCCATACCGATAACATAAAGTTGATTAGTGCATATTTTGTATATTATATGTGTCATATACTATATTCTTACAATAAAGTAAGCTAGTGAAAAGAAAATGTTATAAAGAAAATCATGAGGAAGAGAAAATACATTTATAGTCTTGAAAAAAGTCTGCAAATAAGTGGATCTGCACAGTTCAAGCCCATGTTGTTCAAGGGCTATATATGTATAATATATATATATATATGATTTTTAAAAAATCTGCTTAACAAATTCATTGATATCGAAAGTTTTTGTGGACATAGCAGGATTTATTACAGTTTATGTAAGGAACAGGGAAAAGAGGAGTTGCAATGCACATGCATAGCACCCGACTTAATAAATCTCCATTAGCCAATTGCTGTTTATCTCAATACCCCCCTCCGCCCCACCTTCATCCCATCAGAGGTCTCTTCTCTCTCCCTCTTCCCTCCAACACAGTGCTCATTCCCTCTGCTTCCTTCCTTCCTTTATTTATTTATTTATTTATTTATTTATTTATTTATTTATTTTTATGCAGAGTACCTGAGTGCTGGCCAGCTTTTACTTTGCTAAGGGCCTATTCAATCTTTTTTTTTTTTTTAAGATTTTATTTATTTGTTAGAGAGAGAGCACAAGAAAGGGGAGCATCAGGCAGTGGGAGAAGCAGACTCCCCACTGAGCAGGGAGCTTGATGCAGGACCCGATCCCAGGACCCCGGGAACATGACCTGAGCCGAAGGCAGACGCTTAACCTACTGAGCCACCCAGCGCCTATTAAGTCTTATTTCAACAAACCAGTCTCTCTCAGGAAGGCAAGAAGGGGGATGCAAAATGAGTCATTGCATAAAAAAATAGTAACTTTTCCAGATAATTATATTGCACACTAGCTTCTTTACTTTCCCATGTGAAACTAATTATTTAGATCCCAAAACAGAACCATAAAATAGTTCAATTGGTTTTGCAAAAGTTTTCAGCAATTCCAATTTTAGTTTTACTGGCATTCGTATGGATTACTGGGCTCTTTTCTGCTCTGGTATGCCTACCTGCCACCCCCCAGAGGTGAGATAGATGATTCTGTGCAAGACTATGTCATCTATTTACATCAAGACTTATCTGTTTTTGGCCTTTCACTTTTTTTCACCGTAAGTCCCCCACATTCCTCTTCTACAAGAAGCATGAAAGAGATAAAGGGTGGCGGACAAGAAATTAGTTTTTGGCTACTTGCCTCAGCTTGACTTTCTGTGTTCATCTGCTCACTGCATATCTAGCTATAAACTCTGTAAGAAAAAAAAAAAGGAGAACCAAAGCAGACAGCAGTGTTTGTTTCAATGCTAAGGAGGCTGATTGTTTTTTGAGTTCTGGGGTCATTTGATGGAAGGTTCCTTCAGAAGTCACCTGTTTCCCAGCACTGTTCCTTACCTTATTGGGTTTTTACAACCTGCTTTCCAAGGCCGGGGATCATACCCATCAGTTAAGTCTCTTTTCTACAAATGCATACTGCAGAATAAACGAGTAGTGTGTGTCTAAGTACTAACTCATTTCCAATGTTGGGATAGGAAAAAAAAAAAGAATTTAAAAACTGTTCTAATAACGACAATTTTACATTTTCATTAAATTCAACTTGATATTTTATCAAACACTTCTCGTGTGCAAGGTCTATGCTAGGTGCTGGGGATACAAATGCATATGAGACAATTTCTTTGCCTTTGATGAATTTGTGATACAGACAGCCAGATAATTTGCCAATAATCATCAAGAGTCATAAAGATGTTCCCACAGCCATTTATTTTAAAGGTAAAATTCAGTAGAAACTGCATGGAAAAAAGGACTCTATTGTAGCATTAATCATGAGCAAAAGAACTGGAACCATTTGTATAGAAGTCAATAGTAGACTATAGTTAAATAAAGATTGAAATGAAATATCATTTAAAATAATAATTGTGAAGACAAAATAGAAAGATTGACCCTAAGGATATTCTACTGATATTTACTAAATTCAATTTCATTATGAAAGCATGCTCAATCTCATTTGTAGAGTTAATCAGACAGATTTAAGGACAAATACACCCGAAGAAGTGTAGTATATACAACTATATAGAGCCACCGAGTGTATAGAAATTAGGAGAAGGAGAAGTTGTTTCTTTTAAACAGACTGGAATTACACACTGGCCATCAAGACAGGAGACTCCATAATGTAATACACAAAGTTTTGGGGGAACAGCTAATTACAAGCTGCATGATATAAAAATTTTCTTTGGAACCCAAAGTTTAAATTTATGCAGCTGAAGCTCAGACTGTTTCTATGACTTCCTCTTCTAAACTCCAAAAATACAAAAAAGTACAAGTGACCTATATTTTCTGCATAGAGCCCCCAATTTTCTTTAATGGAGAAAAAAGCTAAATGCACATTTTTATTAAAAAACAGCCAAAAAATAGTCTTACAAAGACAAACAGCTGAATGAAATTAAATTATGGTATATAGAGTATTACACAAGAATTAACAGGATAATTCTGTAAGTATGTTTGCTAATTTGATAAGTAAAAAAATAATTAAAACTATAAATTATTGATCTTGAACATATTTATTTATAAGATTTTAGTTGCATAGGGACAAATTCAAGAAGAGTACATAGGAATGTAAATAGTTGTGTTAAGGTAGAAAATTATAGCTAAAGTTTTTTTCTTTCATCAATTAACATATTTTTATAATTAGATAAAAAAGAAAACTAGGGGCTTAGAGTACTTGTCATATTCTGCTGAATTCATTATGACAGCCCATCTATGAAGGAGGAAGACACCTCTATCTTATAAGGGGGGAAATGTTTTAAAGATCCAGAGTCATGCAGTGTTAGAACTTGGAATGTAATATTAAAAGAAATCTACTTCTGGGGCGCCTGGGTGGCTCAGTTGGTTAAGCGACTGCCTTCAGCTCAGGTCATGATCCTGGAGTCCCGGGATCGAGTCCCACATCAGGCTCCCTGCTCAGCGGGGAGTCTGCTTCTCCCTCAGACCCTCCCCCCTCTCATGCTCTCTCTCTCTATCTCATTCTCTCTCTCAAATAAATAAATAAAATCTTAAAAAAAAAAAGAAATCTACTTCTGTAGATTGTGTAAATTGCTCCCACCATTTCCACAGGAAAAGTTAGCAAACTGTCTTTATTTATAAAGAGAATAATTATAAAACCTACTTTGCTATTTTGTCTGGTTTTGTTTTTATTTATGTTTGTTTAGCTCTAATGAAACTAAGTGCCTGGTACCTAGTCAATACTCAATAAATGTGCACGGTTTGGTGGGAGTGTTGTCCAAAGCCTGATAAGAGTCTTGGGGGGGTGCACAGCTGTGGCCTTGAGTTCACCTCCATAAAGGACACAGCTCTTCACTACCCTACTTCAAGGAGGATTTGGGGAAACAGAAGATCTGGTCTCCATCGATGCCCCTGCCATAAATGTTTCCTTTGGAGAAAGAGCAGAGTACAGATGAAAGGACAAGTAAATAACCATGTGTTTCACCTCCTTTCTCTATCCCTTTACTCTTGAGTTCTAATTGACACACAAAGAACCCTGGGGTTTGTAAAATACCAAAGCCTTCCTTCGTAGTCCTGGGGAAAGGCAGAACAAGGGCTAACATTACAAGTCGCATGTATTCATTAATTCATTCAGCCAACATCTCTGGAGCCCCCAGAGGTGTAAAGATCCTCTGGTGTCAAAGTTCATAAGGGATTAGCAAAAAGGATCAAGAGAGGGGAGACACGTTGTCTTATTTTAAGTTTCTGATTGGGTTTTCCAATCAGGTTTAATAAAGTTTCAATGGAGCAAGTCATTGCAAATATCCTGCTTCTTAATCCTTTTGACAGAAACTAGCCACCAGGGCAGGGAAAGGGATTTTACAAGGATGATTATGCAATGTTGTATGGATCGGCCAAAACTGCGTGATATTCAATATCTTTGAAGAGCCTGGTGTTCCTGCTTTGGAATGACTCACGAAATGTCCTCCACATGGTCTCTTGGGAGACTTCCCTCCTGTCCCACCTCTCTGTGGTTCTTCAACCACACCCAGACATTGCTTCCACTCTCCGAATTTCCCAATTCTCGAGTATATTTGTCACCCTGAGTTATTATAGCACCCCAATTCACTTTCACACACTTAAATAGTTATGGGAAAATTAGTCATGTTGTTAGCTATTGGAAAATAAATTTGTAATGATTTTGTCTGAACTATCACAGAGTATGCTGCCTTGAATCCCGGAATGCAGGTAAGGTAGACTGGAATGATCAAAATGCTATAGTGATAAGAGCTAGAAAACAGAAAGGAGGGCAAAGTGGCCATGAGAAGAAAAATGGTAAACTGAAGTTGATTTGAACAAGCGGATATAGATACAAATCATGTACAAAAAGAAGCTATACCAGCTGTGAAAAAGGCTACAAAATGAATAAGATGTAAGCCCTCTGGAACCTGAAGAAGTTTATGACCTACTGAGAAAGATGGATATTAAGTGTGAAATGCCCATTGAGAAATACAAATATAGTTAGGTAGAGGCACAAAGAAAAGACTGATTAACCCTGCATATTATAGCATGTGGCGCATGGAACTGGTTAAAGTCATGGGCTTTGTAGTCAGACAGGCCTGAGTTAAAATCCTTACTTTACCATCTATTGGTTGTCTAGTTTTGTGATCTTATGCAAATTACTATCTCAAAAGTAGAATGGGTTTAATACTAATAATTATCTCATAAGAACACTGTGAGACTCAGTACACTCACACATATGCACCATGTAACACTGTAAATTCTCCACACATTCTCTATTGTTAGTAAGTTACTAAAATGGTCCATTGGAAAAAGCCTATATTAGGATGATTATATGGTCATTGTTTTATCTTCTACAGTTCAGTTCCATGCAATAAGTCAGATTACCACGGGCTAAAAAGCAAAATAGGCAAGAAGAATGAAAAAGAGAAGCTATATCATTTTGCGTACTGTTACCGTCTTTGTCTACTGCCCCTGGTCCCAGACATAGGAGCCTTCAGACTCCAGATTACATGTCATCCTTCTGTGAAGAATTCCTTGGGTGGAGTTAACACTTGCTCATCCAGGTTTCCATAGCAGTTGGGGTACAGCTCTTGAATCATAACCAGAACCACAATCATAATACCTACAATTTATTGAGCACATGTCACTACTGTTCAGTGTAATTCTCTCTTATCTCTGATGCATCTCTGCAATGCCAAATAATAACGGGAATGATTGCTCCCACTTTGCAGATAAGGAAACCGAGGACTAGATAAGTCAAGAGAGTTGTATAAGCCCACCTGCAGAAGATGAAGCTAAGATTTGAACAATGGTCTGACTGATGCCAAAGCCCAATTTTAGCTGTTCGCCACATTGCCTCCTCATTTCCATATATTATTTAAACAATTGGTTTAAATGTCTGGCTCCCTGACCAAAATCTCTTAGGGACCAGGCGCTCTACCTTGCACATCGATGTAATCTATGTATCTCCAGCAATTTACATAGAGCCGATATGTAGTGAGCCCTTCTTGCTCATCAAAAGCATTGGATGAATGAACAAATAAATGAACTCCTATTCCCAAAACATTCAGTAGAGGCAGTGTATCTAAGTTCATGCATGGCTCAACATTCATCTTCTATCCTGTGATCTTGCTAAATTCATTAATTTTTACAGCTTTTTGTGGATTCCTTAGGATTTTCTGCATACACAATTATGTCATCTGCAAGTAAAAAGAGTTCACCTCTCTTTCCCATACCAATAGTTTATTACCAGTAGTTCATTCTTTACATTGTTGTACAGTATCCAAATCAACTTTTAGAATACACTCCCTTAAATATTTGGGAATTTCATAAGATTTCTATGTTAGGGTAATATCTAAATTGGTGTAATGAAAAGACCCCAAATTAGAGTTGTCCAAATAAAATGGAGATTTATTTCCTTGTATACAACTCTCTCTCTCTCTCTTTTTTTTTTAAGATTCTATTTATTTATTTGTCAGAGAGGGAGACTGCACAAGTAGGGGGAGCTGCAGGCAGAGGTAGAAACAGGCTCCCCACCAAGCAGGGAGCCCGATGCGGGACTCGATCCCTAGACCCTGGGATCATGACCTGAGCCGAAGGCAGACACTTAACTGACTGAGCCACTCAGGTGTCCCTGAAACTTTCTTGACTAGTCCCAGGAAAGGGAGTGCCTGTGTGTTCCATAAATGGTACTATTCCCTAGGCTACCATCCTCGTCTGCATGATCAAGTCTGGTCTCTGAAGTCTGCCTTCCAGTCTGGGAAGAACCGAGGAAAACAGGAAGTCCAGAGGAAGCGATTTTCTGTTAGGAAAGTAGGAGGGGAAGTTGCACCTATCTCTTCTAGTCACTTTTCATAGGAGAAAATGCAGTCACCGGGCCACACATAACTGAAAAGGAAGATGGGTCATGTAATCTCTGGCTGGGCAGGTAGAAAAGGCTAGAAAAAATCAGAAGCAATTATCAGACGGCTGCACTCTTCAAGAGCAAATGCAATAATACTTTTCTTATCTAATGTCAGACTTTGGATCAACATCCAGAAAGAAAGCCACACCCCTTCCCAGTATGTGACAATGCCATAAGCAGAACAGACAGAATGAGTCTCCAAATCCTGGGGACTATTCCATAGGAGAGGAGAACGAGGTATTCCACTTCCAGAGTGCTCTAACAGCATTGTGAACAAAATTAGGGCAATAAAGAGCAAGCTTGCATCTGTGGTTTGCCCCTGGCATGCTTCAGTTTTTCCTAGGCTGCTGCTGGAAGGAAATGAAACACCTAAAAAAGTGGAAAGATGGAGAGAAGCCATCAGGAACAGAAGCACTGGCTACAGGGCGAAGTGACAGCTAACGGCAGGGATGGAGACAGAACACAGCAAGGAGAAGGCATAACAGTCTGGGATCATTTAATGCCGAGCAAATACCCCTAAGCACCCTTGAGTGTTTCCTGAAGGCCTCGCTGTGTGGCTGCCAGGTACCGAAACTGATGTTTGTGAGGACGAACTGTGTGGAGGTACTCTCTAGAAGATGAGTATGGGATCCAGTATTACTTAAGTCCTCTCCATCTCTCTGTCCTCACCTCTCCCCAACTCCCCCTACCAGAAAACAATCCTAGGATAATTTTTGTCTCAGTTAAATGAGGTTTAAGTGAATGCTAAAAAAACAAACAAACAAACAAACAAAACCTTCAATGAGAAAAGAAATCTCAAAGGGGGTACCTATAACCTAATGGAATGATTGTTATGTGATTAGTAAGGAAGGTTAAATGGCTCAATATTCACAGAAGGATGCATTTAGTACAGTTTATGAAGATATAGTTAGGAGATAAAATTAAAATGCTTCCATGCCCTAAGGGCAAACTTTACTTCCTCAGATAGCCTCGTTACCCAATAGAATTATGCAAACCAGATATTGATAAATTAAACCTCAGGAATTTGGCATTTAATGAGGGTTTTCTTTCTTTTCCATGCTTTATTATGCAGAGAAAACGTAGTTGATGAAAATGAGAATGTGTTAACGGATATGTTTAGAGTTATGATTGGTCATCATTGTGCGTGTGTGGTTTGCTTTATTTGTCAGTTTTCAACTTTAGAATAAAACCTGGGCTTAAGAACAAGTGTTTCTGGAGCAGATTTTTCGGTCAAGTTAAGAATGTCGTTTGCCATCATTACAAGAATTTGTCCAAAGAAGAAAAGTGATAGTGCAGATAGCTCTAAAAGGCAATAATCAGAAAGCAATTTATATTTTAAGAATATGTGTCTGTGTGTATATGTATTGCTGATATTCATAGCATCCCCAGCATTTTGAACAAATAACAAGGGAACTCTGTAAAGGTCTGACTTGAAAAAGTTACAAAGCTAGCTTCCCCCTCTTGGCCTCAGGAAAGCTAAGAATGAATAGAATTTGGTTCAGTTCCATCCAACAGGATCTTTTGTACCTCTTCTCTGTATTGATTAGTGATTTTAAGAAGCAGAAAGCATCTTTAGCCAGCTTCAGCCTCAAAGGGGGAGTCTGCTGTAACAATACAGAGCAAGGAGGCATCTTGTCATGTCTGAATCACAATTCCAAATTTCTGTAGGAAAACATATTGGCCCAATTTATTTGAGGTTTCTATCCCTAATCCTATCAGCTATGGTGGGTGTGGCGAAATCACACGTGTTCGAATGGCTACAAGGGAAATTCCCCTAATGATGGAGGGGTGGTTCCCAGAGGAAGGAGATTATTTAGAGGTGAGCAGACAGTCTCTAAACTTTTCCTATTACATGATAGATTTAGCCCAGAATAAGCACTGTGGTAACAAAAGAGATGCTTATGTTATAATCCGTCTTAACAAAGGTCACAATCTCATAAACCCACATATACACATAAAGGAGTAAAAGTTAGTACTATGATTAAGGACTAAGTAATGGCTTTGACCAGAAGGGGCTGGATATAGCAGAGACATGAGGTGACTTTATTTATTTATTTATTTATTTAAATTAGATTTAATTAACATATACTATTAGTTTCAGAGATAGAATTCAGTGATTCATCAGTTGCATACAACACCCAGTGCCCTCCTTACTGCCCATCACCCAGTTACCCCATCCTCCCACCCACCTCCCCTCAAGCAACCCTCAGTTTGTAGAAACATGGGAGAACTTGAAATGAAAAGACACGGGTTCAAATCTTGGCTCTGGCCCCTACTCCTTATGTATCCTCAATGGGTCAGAGATTTTTTTATTTGTGGGTTTTCATTTTATTTGTAAAATGTGGAGGATTATATATAACTTAAAGGTATTTTGTGCTACTTAAACGCAGTACCTACCAAATACCTACTACACCATGGAATATGACCATCTGGTTGGACGAGCACGCAGTAAACGCACAACCTCGGTAAACCACTGGACTACATGTTGGCAACAGAAGGAAGGAACAGGTGTTGGTTGTCCTTGGGGAAACCACAGTCTGTGGCCTGGGGGAGTGGGCAGGAGACAGATAAACAGATAATTGCCGTAAAAGGCAGTTCCTTTGTTGACTGTGATTCTGGATGTGGCTGGGGTTGATCTGGGAAGGTTTCAGGGAGGTAGCAGGACACAAGCTAGGCCTTACGCAGGTAGATAGGATTTTTTTTTTTCTTTAAAGATTCATTTATTTATTCTAGAGAGAGAGCACATGCATGAGAGGCAGAGGGCAAAGAGAGAGAATCTCAAGTAGACTCCATACTGAGCGCAGAGCCTGATTAGGGGCCCTATACCATGACACTGAGATCATAACCTGAGCCAAATCCATGGTCAGGGCCCCGGGAGATAGGATTTTAACAGGAACATTTCATATCAAACTGAGGTAAAACCTTGAGCAGAGCTGACGTAGCTCTGCAAGATGACAGTTCACATTTTCTGGGGTAACGAAGCTGAATTAGTAATTTAAAAGACCATTCCCAAACACTGCTGTGCTTAAATAAAGGGACTAAGGGAGAAATCTACACTTTCAAAGCAAGGTTTTACCGGGTAAAGGAAGCTAGAAAATACACAGTGTAGACCGTCCACCCTGTGCCAATGTAGAGCATTTTTTCTGTGCTCAGTGAAAATGCACTCAAGAAATGGACATTTGATTTAATTGTGTAAGTTAAGAAAATTTACGCCACAAACTGACAGTAGATAAGTTTCAAAATCACTTTTTGCTAGATTTAGCTGGTGGGGGGAAATAAAAGCAGGAAGTGATACCAACATTTGACTCTTTGGACACTGCTGCTTTGATATGCTTGTCAAGACTTGTCAGAACTATTTACCATCTCAGAACAATTTGTTCACTTCACTCAGAAATTAGAAGTGTGTTTTGGCTAATAATCCTAAATTTATTTTGTAGTAGTCATTTTTCTTAATGGAAGTGTTTTCCAGATGTTGCCTAAGACTAGCTGTCTGGGCCCTCTTCCAACAAATGAGGAAAGTTTGATTTCATAGGTTGTCACTGTTGATTCTGTCTAACCTTTGGACTAATTGGTTCATCCCAATATATTTGCACTGATATATAAGGCTTCCAGGACACTGGAAAAACTCATTATTGCTTTTACGGGTAAGTGTCAAAGTTAACTTGCTTCGTGGAATTAAATGTGTTTTCAATTCAATAGGGATATGCTTTAGTCAAGGAGTTTGAAAAAGATTTATAAGGATAGTAGCAGGAAAGTTTTGAGAAGGACCACAGCTATGCAATACACCTGTTGGAAGCTCACAAATTTATACGGAGAGTTAAGGGAAAGTGGGAATGGTCACTTCTGTGTTTGTTAAACTACATTTTACTGAAGTTGGTTATTTTTTTTTTTTTTCCCCAAGCTGGAATTTAAACCTTACCCTGTAAGTATATGCTATAATTTAAATAGTGTTGAGATAAGGTTGTTTTCCTTTTGGGGGGAATTCAAAAGTATTAAAATGAACAGTAACATGATTGAGATGGTGACTTGATGATTTCTTCTGCATAAGATTAAATCTAATGGTGAAATATTTATGATAGAATTAAGGCTGATTATCTTTAAAAGTCTTGTTTCAAGAGTGGGGTGGTTTTATCATTAAATCGCCTTTTAAAAGTTACTGAAACATGGTAAGTGACACAGTCATAAACTAGTGAGACTAAAGAGCAGTTTTTTGATACTTTTCTTTTCTTTGCAGTGAGGGCTCAGTACCTGGAAACAGCCATGGAGTGGGAAATACTTCCCACATACTTACTGCTACTTTCTGTTTTCTTGATTCAGCAAGTTTCTTCTCAAGGTATCTTAACCGTCCAAAAGACTTTTATTTAACAGCTGTTGCTAATCATTCTGTGTTGACTATTACTACAACAAAAGAAAGAGATTTCTAAAGACATATATTTGTTTGAGTTTAATGTGTAATTTTAAAGTTACGTGAAGCAGATATGGCATATTTATAAGCATTTTGGAATTCTCACATTTTTCTCATGTCTTATGAAATCTTTCAAGTTATGAGTTTTTCTATAGAATAATTTTTGTTCTCCTTATTTTTATGGTTCTTCAAAAGTTCAACAAAATACAGACACGGGATAAAACTATGCTAGTGTGATGGAGCATCATCAGACAAACTGAAAAGAACAATGTTGAAATAACATGTAATTTTTGCTTCCATGTTTACAATAAGTTTAACTAGTCTTTTACATCACATACATTATTGAGGACTTATTTTGCCATCATGGAGAATTAGGTATCATATTACAATGAACATTTACAAAATTTCAAACGGCCTTGTGTTAACCTTGAAATTTCTGTCTTTCTTACAAGGACTAGTCATCCAGATATGACTTACATTTGCACACATGTCATATATTATGATAATGAACTATTCCAGTTTTCCAAAAACAGGCAGTCCTGAATGAACGGTTCTTGTTATTCATTTTAGAGAATGTTAAGATACATTCAATGCAATCACCTTATCCGAGGTCTCTAGCATGCGGTCAAGGTTGATGAGTGACAATAATACCAAGTGTTGGATTTTCGTTTCCTTTTTTGTTTCTTTGACAAGCAAAACTGGAGAGAAGAAAAATCTAAGTGCATGATTGTTATGGTGAAATTATATTTATAAAATAGACACTTCCAGGAAAATAGTTAAAATTCTCACCAGCCTAGCATGAGAGATAACTGCCTGCCATGGACATAGTTTCAGAATCACTTAGATAAGATGGAAAAACACGTGAAAGCAAATGTGAATATTTAATAAGGAATGATGGCCACCACACCATCTCTAGACTCCTCTGCTCTCTGGTGAGAGTATTATAAGGCTCACAACACTGAGAGCATTTCCTAAGCTACCTTTCCTCTGTAATAAGATCAGTTGTTCTCTAAAAAGGTTTTACTTTCCTTTAAATGAATGAATTTAAAATTAGTTGTTAAAATTAACAGCAATAAGAGGAGGACAGTCATTTAATCTATGAAAATAATTGCTCTTCCTATAAAGATAACTGATTTCCTATTTCAGAAATCTGCTAACTAGAAAAGAATAGCCTTTAATGTTGTGTTGTCTGCTTGTCTTGCCTTCTCAACTTCTTCTCATTCTTTTTCCTTTATATATAATATATGTATTTATATACATACACTATATATGCATTTTTGTGTGTATTGTGCACATATGTACGCAAAGGTTGTGAAGGTTGTCCTAATATTTACTCTTTTCTTTGCACATGAAGACTTTCACTTTCCCGGACTCATTATTTTGAGATTTTTCCAATGTGTTTCAACTTCCCTGTTTGGCTTTAGGACACTGCACCTGACAGTTTCTATTCCAGAGACGTATTCCATTGTTACATTTTTGTGGTTATTCTCTGAGGAAGGTGTTTTCCAAGTGATTCTTCAAAATACATTTGAGGATCATCCCACTTTTGTTTGTATTTTTGTTTTGTTTTACCCAGAATAACTCTGACCTTTATATTCATGCCCAGATGCTATTTGAACAGTTACCTATTGGGTTCACCGTAACTGTGGTTGCAAGCATCTGACTTCCTCAACATTTAAAGAACGCGGTTATCCTCATGAATAAAAAGAAGAGGAAGCCGAGGGAAGTTTTTGCTGGCATAACCAGCTTGCTTTAAACTCAACATGAGAGATGAGACGCAGTGTGATTGGGTGGGAAAAGTGTGGGCTTTAGAATCAGAGATTTCAGAGTGACCATATAATGTATTATGCAAATCAGGACACTTCTGAGGGTGAAAGAGGTCAGTATGAATAATTAATAGGTACTAATTGACCTGTAATACATATATCCTGGAACTATTCACTGGGTGTCCCTAAAGTCTCTGTGTTTCAGCTTCCTCCTCTCTCAAAAGGGGCTACTGATACTCTCCTGGCAACATTTTCATAAACATTAGAGATAACGTATGACTCAGTGCCCAGCACAGAGACGCTGAAGAAATGTCAGCTGGTCCTCATTAGCAGCAGCCTCAGGAGAGCCCTAGCTACTACCCTTCCCCCAGGAATGTTACCGGCTTTTTGCAAAGCCCTTAACTTTGCCTGATTTTCAAAAGTGTATTTGTCTTCTCAGTCTAGTGAAGAATAAAGTGGCACGATCAAGGTCACATACGCCATCAGGCTAAGTTCAGCAGGACCCATTGCTACCCATCATTCCCGACCTTTTCCGATTGATAAAATTCTCCCTCGCCAAGTGGCTTTATCCTTCTCATTAGATCTCTTCCTTTCCGTGAAGCGGTTTGGCCCTGTTTACGACAGTATTGTATAATTTTAGATTTACCAAGCTGTGCAGGGAGATGTGGGGAAGGGTATTCTAGAGATGCCACCTGCAACTGTGATTATAACTGTCAACACTACATGGAGTGCTGCCCTGATTTCAAGAAAGCCTGCACCATAGGTAAGTCCTGACAGCTAGTGTCTCCCCTGTCCCGCGACACTGTTCTGTGGGTCCCCTTGCACCTGTTTCCACTCTTGCTTTTCTCTTTGCTCAAGTGCCTTCCCTTCCTCGCATACGTGTTGCAGTGTGCTGTACCTAAGGATGGTGTCAGAACTCGGGCCTGGCGGGGTGGGGGGAGGAGGGTGGGGAGGGGAGCCTGGAGATCTGTCAGGTGCACAAGGTGGGTGACTAGTCCCAAGTAAAATGTAGAGAATACTGTGACTCGGGAGTCATTAAGTAAATCAGAGATGTAATTGCTTAGTGTTGGGGTCCTTCAATAGTTTCATCAAAAGAATCCATGGATATAAAATAATCTTATCGACTGTTGGACTTTTGGATATGTTTCTAAAGTACCCAAAAAAAGGCAATTTAAATATGAAGCATTAGTGTTTCATGAGGAATTTCAGTTAAAACCCAAAGGGTCTGAATTTCAAATTATGAGTGGTATTTCCCTTGAACACTTTTGGATCATTTTCTTAACACAGGGACATTTCAATCTCCAACTTTTGAAAATTATAATTCAAAGTGGTTCAGAGTTATGCTCACTTTAGAATTTGTAGGTGAAGTTGATAAATATATTGCTGTACAGTTATGTGTCGTACAAGGTGATCATTTCAAATAGGCCTTGGTAAGTTACTGTGCCTCTAGCCGAGGCTGGTTTTGACATGAGCAGGCATAATCCAGGCTATGGGATTAGGCTGAAATCTTCCAACTCTACACCTTGCTCAGTTCGTCATAATAAAAGTCTCTGCGTTATAAGTGATTTTTGAGCCTAAACAGGGACCCATCTATATTAAGCCAGCTCTTTGGAATATTGTTGTGAGGTCTGAACGTTCATTTAATAAACATCAATTACAAAGCAGTGGGTGCAAGGTGAAGAGGATGGAGGATTTCATATGAAGGGTTCCCACCTTTCCACTGTACATATGTGAAACGACTCAGCACTGGGGTGTCTCTTGGAGCCTCAAAGGGCAAGAAAACCTTCTCTGAGTCATCATATTTCTTTCTTGACTTCTCCACTTGGAAAACCACCTATTTTCCAAATCCCAAATGAAAGACTCAGAAATGAACTTTTGGAACTCCAGTCAGTATCAGGTGGGAAATGGCTATCAGTACATGGGTGTGACTGCATAATCAATAATCTGTAATGTTTTGTTTTGCTCTGGGTAGAGCTTTCCTGTAAAGGCCGCTGCTTCGAGTCCTTTGCAAGAGGGAGGGCGTGTGACTGTGACTCAGATTGTAAGAAGTATGGCAAGTGCTGTCCTGATTATGAGAATTTTTGTGGAAAAGGTAAGCATCACGATGCCAATCAGCACCTCTCAAGTGCGGCCAGACCTGCGCACCTACCTCAGCTTCGCTGATAATGTCTAATATGCATCTAGGGACTTGATTTTACTAACACAAGCCACTTTGTATTAATTTTGCTTCACCAAGAATGAATTAAAGAAGGAAAGCCTCTTCCAACAGGACTGACGGGCTCCGCCAGGCTCCAGGAGTATCAGTGATTGCTGGTTGAGGAACAGAGAGGATAGGGGCTAAGTGTATGTGCTTTTTCCTCAGGTGTGGTTCAATTTCAGGTGAAGTCAACAGTAACCAGCTCACTCAGGGATTTCTTGTCTCATCCTAATGGTGCTGACCCCACAAAGTCGGTGGTCCTTTGGGCTAGCTGTGTTTTTGGCTTCAGTGTTTTTGATTGTATATTGAAGGAGAGAATGACACTTTCAGCTTCTCTAAACTAGTCAACTTAGGACTTAAAGACATTACATTTATAGGCAAACCTACCAAGAAGTTGTTAACCGTCTGTTGTATGTCTCTTCCCATCTCTGCAGTCCATGGTCATCTCTATCTAAATCCCTGTGTGTGATAGAATCGATAAAAAGGGATATTGTCCCATTTTAAAATCCTCTTCTCTGGTTATAGGTCCTGAAGTAGTACTCTGAGAGTACAATAAAACTCTTCAGATTTTCAAAAAAAAAAAAAATTAAAAAATAACGAATTCCTTTCTTTTACCAAATGTTTCCTCTTAAATTCTACTTTTAAAACAACAATATTTGTGGAGGTAAAGGTGAAAATAAGCATTGCTTGCATAATCTTATCATTTCATTTAAACAAGGCTGTACGTCCCCTGCTTCTTTGGAACAGTGGAGAAATAGGGTAAAAAACTGTTAATCAGCATAGTTGAGGGCTATTTCTTAACTGTTCAATGTTTTCATTGGACAGCATTCCAGAAATGATGGAGACAACACCCATATAATCAAAAACTCTGCCGAGTTCCTGCAGCTCTCAGAAGGATGTCAGGATGAAGGATACATATTTATTCAGTGCCCTGATAATTGTTTTGGCTGTGAGACAAAAATTAAGACTTTATTTTGGGCAGAGGATGGGTGGGGAGGGAGGATAGTTAGAGAGTGATGAAGCATTGCAAGAACATGTTAATAAAGACAATGCTTTATGCTACTAGGTGGTAGGTCAGATTACCTGAGGCTTATGCTAAATGAAAAAAATTGATGAAGGTCATGCTTCATTTACAGAATTCACAAGGACAGTTGGGGTTTCCACTGAAAAGAATGGAACCACCCAGAGCTTCACTACTTCATTTTTAAAAAATAACCACCAAACTATCTTACCAGTCACCTCTTAGGTTGTTTCGGGATTGACGTATAGATACTGTTGTAAGCATCTATGTATCTCAAAATTATAACATTTCGAGAACTGAAGAAATGTGGGTGAGAAAACAGTCCAGGAGGTTGTTTGGCTCAAGATCACTAGCTAGTATGGCAGAACTGTTTCTCAAATTGAGCTATTTGGTGGGAGATACAGAGGAAGGAGTGTGGTTGTCAGCTCATGGAGACTGTGCTGGCCAGAGTTCCTAGGGGGTGTGCGGTGAGAGCAGCAGGATTTATCACAACTCTCTCTACTCAAAGCCTCCCCACTGTTCTCTGCTTTCTTATCTTTCAGAAGTCCCTCTCCTTTTCTTCTGGTTCCTAATGATCAAAACATGTCCCATGCCTTCCCTTCTAGACATAGAAAGGGTAGGACAGAAAAGGTTTCAAAGATACACACCAAACCATTAACAGTTGTTTAACCTGGGGAAGGGCCACACATTTTCAGAAAAGCATAACGTGAAGGTGTGAACTTTTTATAAGAGTAAATATTCATGCAGAAATTTTGTAATTTAAAAAAAAGGTGAATTGGCATCATTTGATTTAAATGAATATAAAAACAGGACAAATGTAATTATTATATTTCTCTTCCTGAGAGCACAAATACCTTTCGCTCACATGCAGTAATTATTTCTATCATCACAGAAGATTGGCATAAGGGACGGAGCTGATAGAGGCAAGTATGGTTTAGGCCAGGAAATACCTTCAGAAATCATCTAGAATAAACATCTCAATTTGCAGACAAGAAAACAAAGTTCAAGACAGGGTTAGCTCATTTGCTCAAGGTCACAAGGATAGCACCTTGCAGGTCAAGGACTGGAATTCAGATTTTCTGACCCCTGAGCCTTTGCCCCTTGTCATAACTTATAACAATCTCAGAACCAATATTTTATAGCAATGCATCTTTAGAATTGGAGTAACTAGTGTTAGGCTAAGAGCATGCCTACGCTGGTTTTCACCAGCATCGATTCTTGAAGCCAGATGCATCCATGCCTTTCACAGTTAAGAGTTGCTGATGAATGTCAACAAGATGTTAATCCACCTGTCTTGCTTGGCCTCAGTGCATAATCCCACATCACCACCATCTTCAAAGACTGCACCTCCACCTCCAGGAGCATCTCAAACCATCAAATCAACAACCAAACGTTCACCCAAAGCACCAAACAAGAAGATGACTAAGAAAGTGATAGAATCAGAGGAAATAACAGAAGGTAGGAAGATGACAGATGTAATAAAAGGTTTTGAGAGGGACTAAGCTGTAGGTGGACTACTTTTGTAAGACTCTTCATAGAGTAGGGGAATCATGTGAGTCTTGAAAGGCTCATTACACTTTTTAAAATGTGTTTAAAGTCAAAGTTTAAGCCAAATTATAAACCCTCAGCTGTTTATTTTTCTTTAGCCAAATTATAAACCATCAGCTATTTGTTTTTCTTATAACTGAACCCAGCATGGGTGTAGGTTAAAATAATCAGAAGAAACACATCTCATTGGAAAAAAAAAATCTCAGGTGATTTTCTGCAGAATAATTAGATTCTGTGAGAGAGGGGAAAGTTGAGAGAAAGTAATATATTGCTAGTACCTGTGAGAAGCTTAGCTACCTTACTTTTAACTGACAAATTAAAAGAACAGTTGATCATATTACTGATAAAATAAAAGCAAAACACAGACATTTGTACCTCAGTAAACATTATTTCTTGTTGCATTTGGACTGGTGGTTTTTTGCTTTAAATTACAGTTGATGTGATCAACCTTTTTATTTGATTTATAGAACATTCTGTTTCTGAAAATCAAGAGTCTTCTTCCTCTTCCTCTTCCTCTTCAACTATTCGGAAAATCAAGTCTTCCAAAAATTCAGCTGCTAATAAAGAATTAAAGAAGAAACCCAAAGGTTTGAGCATTGATAAAGATCAAAGACTGTATCAATGCCATATTAATAATAATTGTCTGAAAGCAATGCGTGTTGGTAGAATGATTTGAGGACATTTCAGTACTTGGGGCGTGTATAGATTTGTAAAAATTATTGTGGAAGATACTAGCTTCCCATAGGAAACTAGTGCAAAGCAGCTAAGAAACCATTCTTTAAAGCAAAGGATAAGAAGATGCTAGAGCAGCAGCTCTGGAACCACAGGACAACACGAGATGCTCATTTATGGTTTTCAAGTTTAATTCCTGTCCACCTGATACATTTTTCTTTCTTCTCCTTTAGGTTCCTTGTGTTATTTTTCTTTTAATTTTTACTTATTTTATTTTGCAAACACTTATGTGCTGCTTTAAGTGCTTTAAAATGTTAATCCATTAAAGTCTCATACACATCTCTGGGAAAGGTGGTATTATTACCCACACTTTACAGCTCCTTTTTACTATTTTTCTAATAAATTCTATGTCATATCTGGCTGATTTTTTTTTTTTTTTTGTAGTAGAGAATGCACTACAGATCATGCTTTTACTTTCTGAAAAGAGATTCCCTTTGTTCTGCTTTTATTTCCTGAAATTCTAAAATATATTCTCTTTCTCCAGGAAATACTGAATTTTGGATACTGGAGTTTTGAAGAACTCTATTTCCGGGGTGGTTGTTATTTCCCCTGAAGGCTTTTCTCTGGCTGAATAGCCAAATACATAGTCTTTGATTCATCCAAAGAGTCTTACACACCATAGAAGTGCAGTACATGTTTACTAAATGGAACTCATCTCAGTGATGAGCTCTTGATATGCTCTTTGGGCTCTGAAATTCACCTATGGGGTAGCTGCTATGAGAAATCCTGTTGAACAGGGTCTTTTGCTGCCATGGCATCCTAATCTCTGTATCGCCGGGGCTGCTGAGTTTAGGTGCGCCGAGGAAAGAGAGCAGCTAACAGCCATGTGTATGGAAACAGAGCTCAGTAGGGACCATTGGGGTGACTGGACAGATTTCTGGGGTTGTAGTTGTAGAGGTCTCTGAGGCAACTGGTGCAGTGAATCTACAAGATGTTGGAACTAGGTTTCCAGAGGGGATGACGGGTCACTGAGCAATGTGAAATAAGAGGAAGGGAGAGAGTGAGGGCCAAAGAGCATTCACATAGAGATGAATTAGTGTTGTTGATCATGTTGGTCATTTCAAAGCTGCCACTTGTTTCTATACATTAATTGTATAGACTTTAACTTGTGCTTTTCACCCCTTCTCATTAATTCCCTGAAATAGGCCAATCAGATAAGTTCAGTATTTACCATTTTAGAACAAGTTAATAGACATATCACAGGTTAGCAATTTGCTTGGGATACATAGCTAGTTGATAAGGATGGGATCTTTAGGTCACTATTGAAAACTACTCAAAAATAAAAGAGGTGTGTATTTTTTTCTAGTAACAGATAACAAGGAAAGAACACCCAAAAAGAAACCTACTCCAGAACCACCAGTTGTAGATGAAGCTGGAAGTGGACTGGACAATGGTGACATCAAGCTGACCCCAACTCCTGACATTCCTACTACCCAACGCAATAAAGTTACCACATCTCCCAAGATTACAACCGGCAAACCAATAAATCCTAAACCCAGTCTTCCACCTAATTCTGATATATCCAAAGAGACACCTTCAACACCTAATAAGGAGGCAACAGTTGAAACTAAAGAGACTTCTTTAACAAACAAAGAGACTTCAAGTGGAACAAAAGAGAAGACTACTTCAACTAAAGAGACAAGAAATGCAGAGAAAAAACCTCCTAAAGATTTTTTACCCACATCCAAAGCTCCTGTTAAATCTATACCCGAAGCTGAAACTACAACCAAATCCCCTGCTTCCACCACCACCAAGGAGACCACTCCCACCACCCTCAAGCCTGTTCCTACTACGCCCAAGAAGCCTACACCCACCACTCCCAAGGAGCCTGTACCCACCACCCCCAAGAAGCCTGCACCTACCACTCCCAAGGAGCCTGCACCCACCACCCCAAAGGATCCTACACCCACCACCCCAAAGGAGCCTACACCCACCACCCCAAAGGAGCCTACACCCACCACCCCCAAGGAGCCTACACCCACCATCCCCAAGGAGCCTGCACCCACAGTCCCCAAGGAGCCTGCACCCACTATGACCAAAGAACCTGCACCCACAGTCCCCAAGGAGCCTACACCTACCACCCCCAAGGAGTCTGTACCCACCACCCCCAAGGAGCCTACACCCACCACTCCCAAGGAGCCTGAACCCACCACTCCCAAAGAGCCTAAACCCACCACCCCCAAGGAGCTTGAACCCACCACTCCCAAAGAGCCTGCACCCACCACCCCTAAGAAGCCTGCTCCCACCACCCCCAAGGAGCTTGAACCCACCACTCCCAAAGAGCCTGCACCCACCACCCCTAGGAAGCCTGCTCCTACCACTCCTAGGGAGCCTATACCCACTACCACCAAAAAGCCTGCCCCCACAACCCCCAAGGAGCCTACACCCACCACTCCCAAGGAGCCTACACCCACCACTCCCAAGGAGCCTGAACCCACCACTCCCAAAGAGCCTGCACCCACCACCCCCAAGGAGCTTGAACCCACCACTCCCAAAGAGCCCGCACCCACCACCCCTAAGAAGCCTGCTCCCACCACCCCCAAGGAGCCTGTACCCACAGCCCCCAAGGAGCCTGCACCCACTGCCCCCAAGGAACCTGCACTCACTGCTCCCAAAGACCCCACCCCGAAGGTCCCCAAGGAGCCTGCTCCAGCTTCTCTTGAGACACCTGCTCCAACCATCTCAGAGGCCTCTACTACAACTACCACCATGGAGCCTCCCACTACTCCCAAGAACCCTGCTGAATCAATTCCTGAGTTTCCTGCAGAACCCACGCCAAAGGCTGTGAATAAACCCAAAGAAACCACAGCTGTGCCAAAAGATACAACCACGAATCCTAAAGTGTCAACTTCTAAACCCCGAAAGCCAACCAAAGCACCAAAAAGGCCCACTTCTACCAAAAAGCCAAACACAATACCTAAAGTGAGAAAACCAAAGACTACAGCAACTCCCCCAAAGATGACTACATCGACAATGCCAAAATTACACCCTACCTCTTCGGCGGAAGCCATGCCCCAAACTACCACCAGCCCCAGCCAAAGACTTAACTCAGAAAAAGTTGAAGTAAATCCAAATAAAGATGCAGATATTGCTGGAGAAAAACCTCACATGATCCCCAGGCCCCCTGATATATTGGTGAGAGGATCCAATCAAGACCTCGCCATCAATCCCATGCTTTCAGGTAATAAGCATGTTACTTCCAGTTTTAAAATTGGTAATGTTAACTTAAATTTATCTGAGCCAGAATGTCCTGAGTTAGTATCACACTATTGATATATTATCTAGAACCCTGAACTTGTTAACTTGTGGGGTTTTACAGCTTCTCCGTAGGGAAGCAGACGAGTAATCACAGTAAGATTATTTGGTCTTCGGAAAATCGAATAATAAGGAATTTAGTGCATTTGTGTCTATATGCAGAGATGGTGTACAGAATGTCAAAAAAATTTAGTTGGGAGTGTATCCTTACAAGAGTACAATGCAAAGCAAAAATCTGCAATATTATTCTCTTTTCCAAACCAATTTCAAAGGGCAATCAGAACTGAAAAATGGACTTTTGTGTTGGGATCAAACATCCAATAATTATCTAATTTACATGAAGATCAGGTAACCTGGCCCATTCCAAATTTTATAGATTACCTTTTGAAAAATATCACCTTTAAGTAAAACAATTAGGAAATATAGCTCTTCTTTTTCATTTCTGAAATATGCATACATCCCACTAGCCCCTTCAAGAGCTTAGGAAAAGGTGAACAGAGGAAACAGCCCTGTGGGAGGATTTGAAAACATGAACACTTTTCTCATTTTCTTTTGTATCGGCTTAATTTTTTGTTTTAGATGAGACTAATTTATGCAACGGTAAGCCAGTAGATGGACTGACTACTTTGCGCAATGGAACACTGGTTGCATTTCGAGGTGAGCTATGCACATATTTCTTCTGCCCATAATTTTATTCTTGGCATTTATGAGAACCAAAGGAGAGTGGAAGTTTGGGTTGAGCTTTCCGAAGGGGAGCCTGACTGAACTTTCTTCACACAATATTATGGGAACCTGAAAGTAATTACCAAAATACAGGATTAACAGAATTAAACACATTAGAGTAACAAATAAAACAGAGAGCTTATGTGGTGACTAACATAATAAAATAAAATTTAAAAAAAAAAGAGAGAGCTTGAACTGATACTAAATTTTTTCTTTCCATTAGTAATTAAAAGGTAGTTCAAATTTTAATTTCCTATCAAATGATATGACACCCAGATTTGTATTTGTATTCCCTGCTCTATTTTACGTGAAAATAACATCTTGATTGCAATGCATTCAACAGTGTTACATCCCGTGGTAACCTAACAGGAGAACAGCAGTTACTTCATGTTACTTCTCTGCTGTACCATCTGCTGGTCCAGTCCTCTTATATTTAGATTAAATCTGAAAGGAAACAAATCATACACTACCATGGTAGAGGCTAAAGAGATATTAGCAGTCACTGAATTATAAGTCCTTAATTTTAAAAGATAAAGAAACGGAGATAAGTGCCCTGCTGTAAGTCACAGAGCCAGAAGGATCTTTCTAGAGAAACTGGAAAACTAAAATATTTCAAAGGCTATGCTGAACTTCAGACCTGAGAAATACCTACTCTCAGAAATATTCAAATACTAACTTCTGTACTAATCCTCACAGTGTTGACTAAACTTGTCATGTAATGTGTGTTAACATATTTTTCATTTTGGTTTCTTTTGGAGTAAGTTATAGTATTCATTCAGTTTGGAGGCTGATCTATCACTTTCAATTTTAGGTCATTATTTCTGGATGCTGAGTCCATTCAATCCACCATCTCCACCTCGTAAAATTACTGAAGTTTGGGGTATTCCCTCCCCCATTGATACTGTTTTTACTAGATGCAACTGTGAAGGAAAAACTTTCTTCTTTAAGGTAAGAAAAATATCTTTCTGAGAGAAATCAGCAACTAGCTATTCTTGATCCTAAGAGCATAAATCAGCTTACCCTCCACTTCAGAAGGGTCTCCATATTTTATTAAACTATTCTATCATCAAAATTTAATAAAAAGCTAACAATTTGGTAACATTAAAGGCCAATTTATTCACTTAACAAAGTTAAAACCTTCTCCCTATATATACATCTAGGAATGAATCCCAAACTTTTTTATTCCGAAGCTGTTAACACCATTTCCTCTGTTAAATCATCAGGATTCCCAGTACTGGCGTTTCACCAATGATATAAAAGATCCAGGGTACCCCAAACAAATTGTAAAAGGATTTGGAGGACTAAATGGAAAAATAGTGGCAGCTCTCTCAATAGCCAAATACAAGAACAGACCTGAATCTGTGTATTTTTTCAAGAGAGGTATGTGTTACAATAATTGATAAATTACAAAACTTCTAAGAACTGATCTGCCTAATTTTATTTAATATTTTCATTTATTACTGGGTTTACTGTCAAAGATGTTTAATGGCTGGAGTGAAATTATTTTTAATGAAAAAACTGAGGACAGTAAAAAGTATTTAGAGCTCTCAGCATGCAAATTACAATTTCACCTGAATTTTCAGGTCATTAATATAGAGGTCATTTAATTTCAAACAAAGTTAAATATATAACTAGGCAATTTGTTGGTTTTATTCATTCAACATGTATTTCAGCACTTGGCCATTATTTTATAATACCCTTGACTAATAGCCATTATTAATGTCTGGACATATATGAGAAACACTGATCTTTTCCTCTACCTTGTAAAAGCTCTTTTCCACCTTTCTGGGGGTTTACGCTTAATTTTCTTATCACATGTGATTTTCTAATACATAATAGGTGGCGGCATTCAGCAGTATATTTATAAACAGGAACCCATCAAAAAGTGCCCTGGAAGAAGGCCTGCTATCAATTATTCAGTGTACAGAGAAACAACACAGGTTAGGAGACGTCGCTTTGAACATGCCATAGGACCTTCTCAAACACACACCATCAGAATTCACTATTCACCCATCAGAGTCTCTTACCAAGACAAAGGTAATATTTCTTACTGTGTTAAAAATTCTTACACATGAAGTAGATGTAATACAGTTTATCTTACAGAATGAAGCTTATTGAATATAGTGACTAAATAGCCCCAATAACTTAAAGCTCTTTGATTCAAAACATCAATTTGCCTCAGTGAATGACCAGATCTATCTATCTATATAGTTTTTTTTTTTGTGAGTAAAGAATGCAATTTATTCAGGTTTGTTATTTGGAATAAATACCATTTATCAAGTACCTCTTACCAAGAACATTACACACAAATCTATAAACCTCAGCAGAGTCCTAACAGGTAGGTATTTGCACCATGTCAGAGGGGGGCAAAAACTGAGGCACCTAAGTTAATAGCTCACCCACCATAACAGAGCTACTCAGTGACCAAACTGGGATTCAAACCCAGGTCCGTCAGACTCTAGCGGCTGCTCTTCCCTACAGTACTTTGCTTTCAGGCTGGTATCTTTAAATCTACAGGTTTCCTCCATAATGAAGTTAAAATGAGTTTACAGTGGAGAGGATTTCCAAGTGTGGTGACTTCAGCTATCGCACTGCCCAACATCAGAAAACCGGAAGGCTATGATTACTACGCCTTTTCTAGGAGTAAGTTATTAAGCAACTTCTTAGCTTCTTACGGATGTGCTCTAATCTCTAAAATATGAATATAATCAAAGCAAAAACCAGTGTTCAGTGGTGACTAAAGGTGTGAAGTTAAACTCTAATACTTAATTCTAATTGCTCTGAAGAAGAGAAAGTTTAGATTTTCACTTTACTTTCAATTAAACTGAATAGGCTACAATTCTATTCTGCACTATCCTTCATGAGGTTAAAGACTTATGATAAATTATCCAATTACTTGAGTAAAACTGCTACTAAGAACAATATTCTACATTACCTGTGGCATTTAACGGAGGTCTTGGGTGACACAAAATATTACTGATTTGCATCATTACACAAGTCCCAAAGGCCACAAAGAGGTTCTTGAGAAATTAATTATTTTTAATTAATAAAAATTAAATTATGTTACCTGGGACACTTTGAAAAATACAGAAATCTAAATTATTCTACCTATAAAAATGATGTCAAAAAGATTTTTAAAGGGTAAAACTGAAGTGAATTATTATTTTTTAAACTTAGTTTTTCCTCAAACTCTTACTCTGAAAAAGGAGAGTCAAACCTAATTTTACAGAAAGCTGGTGAAAGGTCAATCTCTCGAGGCAACTGTTTTTGTCATAAAGTTCAAATTAATACAAACATTTCTGATATTAAAATGATAAACACTATCTTTGAGTATAATAGTCAACACAAACTATTTTTAAGTTGAGGTATTTTGTTTTCTTTTTAATTAAAAAATGATTTCTCTTCTATTTAGATCAATACTATAATGTCGATGAACCCAGCAGAACAGCAAGAGTCATTACTACTCGTTCTGGGCGGAGCTTATCCAATGTCTGGTACAACTGTCCTTAGACCCACGGGCAAAGGAAGAGTCAACTAATTAAATGAAGAATGAAAAATTTTGACACTGAAATAAATTTTATTAATAAAGAATGTTGAGAGAAGCATACCAATTTAAATACAAAAATGTTTTTAATCTCGACAATCATTACACTAAAACAGGCTTGAGAATCTTATTCACAATTATTACAGTTTACAGGACATTTAATTAATATTGCCTCTATTTATTCCTCCTCTCCCTCCCATTGCATGGCTCACACCTATAAGAGAAAAAAATAACCAAACTGAATGCATCTTTTAAGAAGTTAGCTCAAAAGTGGAGTATTCACTTACCCTAGGTCACTATAAAATTGCTTTCAATATCAAATATCTAGGTATATAGATATAAAACTGTTAGACATTTCACACATCTTCAGTTGAAAATTATTACAATTAGATTAATGTTTTCATGGCATGAATACAATCTCTAAGGGTTACATTAGAAAACACAGATATTAAAATTCTTAATTTTTTTAACTAAAGTCACAAAGCTTGATTCTGTTGTGTAAAAAGTATAACAACAGGAAGAGATGTAACAAATGACTATCTAGTACTGTAACACTTTGGCTTCCTCAAATCTAATTTTGAATTCAAGGAAGAAATGAATACATATGAAATATAAGCACATATTCATTATATACCTATAGTTTACAAATCCTTCTACAAGAAGCTTACAGATTAGTAAACATTACATGCTCAATGTGTAATTATTTAATCAATCCTAGGAACATTAAAAATAACTAGATACAAGTTAGAAGCTTAAGAATTAGAAAACTTGTTCCATTTATTACTATCCTACATCCTATCATGTAATCAATATGTCAGAAATTTACCTCTCTGTCTGTTAAACTGACGACCACGGACACCTTGTCTCAATGTTGTCTGAAGTCTTACTCGTCTGAAAGGCTTTGGTTGACTACTGCTAGTATCTAAGGAAAAAAACCCCAAACATTAAAATATAAGAAAGCAAATTAAAAAATAAGAAAAGCATTTATAATGGTAAAATCTAGTCACTAAATGATGCATGGATAAAATGCAGAGGTGTCCATTTGCTTTCAATATTTAAAAGTGGTTTGATTTTTAACAAGGGACATTTAACAAACAAAAAAAGGGTAGGAAGTAAAAAAAAATTTTCTTATTAAAAAAAGTGCACGGTTCTTTTTCACTCACTCACTCCACTCATAAAATATATATTCACTTGGTGCCTATCCATGTATCACTGTGCTAGGGGGTGGGGACTACAATAAAAAACCACGTATCAGCTCCCTCAGGAAACAACAGATCCCGACATACAATGTGAGTCAAATCTGAATCCTCTTTTCCAGACACCCCAAATTCAATCATTAGCAAATCCTGCCAGCTCGAATTTAAATACATATCCCCAAATCTGACCTCTTCTCACAAACTTCACTCTACCATTCTGTCTGAAACATCCTTGTCTTTACCTTGAATTTACAATATCCTCTGAAATTTCTCGTTTCTGCCCATTACACATTTTCAGTCTCTTGTTTACAGAGCAACCAAACTGATACTGTTAAATCTTTAAGTCAGAACTTATCACCACTCTGTTGGAAGCCCTCTAAAAGCTTCCTAAATCCACAAAAGCCAAAGCAATTACAATGATCTACTGGGCTTCTCTTCCCTACCCTCCTACCTCCTGCTAGCCTCCCTCTGGCCTTACGGTGCTCTAACCATACTGGCCCCTTTGCTGATCTTGAATATGCCACACTGCTGCCTTATAGATCTCATCTGGAACACTCCTTCCCCCCAAAACTGCACAGCTTTGCTCCCTTGCCCTTTCCAGGTCTTTACTTAAAAGTCATTTTCTTAGTAATGCTTTCTATCAAATCGCCTGGCACATGGTAGGCACTCAAATATTTACTGACCAAATAAACTGCTCAGATGAGGAGGCTTACTGTTTTACATTACCAAATAAACTTAAAGACACCCTAATTTTATAGTATATTGTAAAAGGGAACAAAAACCGTATTTTCTTGTGCAAGCCCTGATAAGATAAAAGTGCCCATTCTCCTGTCAAAGATCATTTTCATAGGATATCAGAAATATAAACGGGAGAAGAGCTCTTCAGCAACTGTATTATTAATAACTATGATAATGATAATTTTTGAGTCTTGCTGAGTGTTATGCATTAAGTTATGTAATTTACATAATTATTTCTAATCTTGACTGCAAGATTAGTTATGATTATCCAGATTTCATAATAAAATATTTGTGCAGACATTTAAAGTTACTAGCTGTTCCAAGGTAGATGTGGGATCTGAACCTAGGGATGTTGGCTTACAGGCTGCTGTGTCAGGGAAAAGCAGATAGGCAGGAGAGATCTTGAGATAGCAGTCCCATGACTGAAAAAAGATAACCGAGCAGGTCTTCCATAGAATGTGAAGGTTCCATGGCAGAATTTGAGAATTACTGCTATAAACAATTCAAAATAAAAATAATCTTTGTGGATGACTGGGTACTGTATTTCTTCAATTTTAATAAAAGTAATTCCCTACCTAAACATTTTGAGACAGATAAGTTAGTATAGTGTGTTGTTTAAGAGTGGAGTCTCTGAAGCCAAACTTCTTGAGTCTGTACCCTGGCCTGCCCATTATTTATTAGTTATGTACTTTGGAAAAGTTATTCAACATTTCTGTGACTCAGTTTCCATATGGGTGATTACCACATTGGGTTGATGTGAGAATTAAGTAAGGTAATATATGTAAAGGGCTTAGAATGCTATCTGACACACAGTAAGTGCTCAATAAATGTTAATTATTTTTTTGTAAGTACCACAGAAATAATTTTTATTGCAGGAGAAATACATAAAATAACTTCAAAGACTTGAAAGCCAAACTTTGAAACTGTTTACATCAGTAAATTTCAAGTATTTTTTGAGTAACAGACCTCCTACCTTTCAACTCTCCAAATCAAATCACATGTAAGAATCTTAATATGTAGAACAAGTAACAAGAAGCTCCTTTGGTTTAAAGAGGCAGGAGACTGAAGTACCGATCCTTAGCAGCGCTCCCAGTGACCCATCCCTCACAGCCCTGTGGCACCTCTAGTCTTAAAACTACATTTCCTTTAATAAAATACAATTTCCCTTTTAAATAAACCATTTTTAATTAAGGGGGAAAAATAATGATTTATTTGTTACAATAAAATCATCTTTTGCAAACAAGTTTGGTGTATCAGTTGTGTTGTACTCAAGAGCAGGAACTTACCTACAGAAGAGCTGGATGGAGGATCCTGGCTGGTAGAAGGAAGATCTGACTCATCAGATGCCTGAACAGGTTCCTCTTCCTGCTGGCTATCAATTTCTAGGCCTGCTTCTGAACTAATACTAAGAAAGGAAAACAAAAATTGATAAGAAAATGCAAAACTGGTCCTTGAGGTATCCTAAATTGTTCCCAAACTCTTTCTGACATAGTTTATCACTTCAATAACCCCGCACTTCCCTCTAACTCAAAACTGTAGACTCTTGATATTGGTAACTGTGTATTTTTTTTAAAGGAGCTGGGGGAAAGACAGCTCAAGTTGCTTTTTCCTTATTCCTCTTCTCACATGTTCCAACTTTAGTTTTTATTTCCCCTCTGTTATTTTTTTTTCTTTTCTGCAAAGGATGTTCACATTCTTGAAAACATTTGTAAGAGATATACTATACAGATTTTGAAATCTCAAAACACTTTTCTAGGAAGGCAGAGTACTAAAATAATTCACAAGTCCCAACTAAACAATGTACCACTAACTCACCATGAGCTCTAGCCCAGATGAGACACGCTGCGGGTACGTGAATTCCCTGGCTCAATGGCTGTAACTCCAACACTCTCTCTCCCATTCAATAAAGCACATCAAAACACAATTAAGGGAGAAAACAGCCCAAAAATAAGTTGAATCTGCTCCAGTTTTATCATCTGCAAACTTCAGTGCAGTCATTAGTAACAATGTATCTGAAAGATCTCTCTCATGACTACCTGCCCAAGTAGAGAAGTACTAGTGAAGGGTAAAGTGCATGGGGCTCAAGTCACAGGTCAAATCCAGTCTAAGCCAGTTACCAGTGGCCTAAGCAAGTTACTTTAACATGTTCTGAGTCTCAGCTTTCTCACTGTAAAATGGAGAAAATAGTAGAGATTTTGTGTGGGTTAGAAATGACATATCTAAAGTAACTTGCATACATGATATGAAATTAATGGCAGCTAGTATTCTCAGCAGGATCTGTTATCTCCCCCAAATTAAGCAGCACTGTGTTAGAGCATAATAGTAGGCTTGCTTTTTTCCTCATATACTAGAATTGGTCTCTAATTACACTAAGAAAATATTGCTCAATACAACAAAATCTTTGAGCTCCACCTAGGAAATCTGTGTTCTACTTCTAGCTATGCTTCTTTGAAGTAGTCCAACTTTTTTATTTTGTAAAGAATTAGGTTCTGCCTTGAAAGCTAAACACTTCTCCAAGACCACTGTCCAGGGGTTCTTTGCATTAAATTACTCCTTTGACATAAAAAAAAAAAAAATCCAGATGCTGTGTCATATTTCTTTTGTTAAACTTTGTTTATAACTGATGTGTTAAAATGTAGCTAGGTCTTAAAAACTGCTACAAAATTTCTAATTTTTAAGAAGTCAGTATTTCAGACATCAAGTTCTAAATGCACATAAAGAATAAATGAAGTTCACTTGAGAGCCCACTACAAAATGGAAAGTGAGTCATTTCCTAATTTCCACAGAATGACTTCTTTCTTAGGGAAAGTTCAAGCAACTACATGAATTGAAAGCTATCAGTAATTTTAAATAAATCATTTTTCTAGAATACATCATATAATTTTCAGGGAGATAAACATTTAAGAAATTACTTGTCTGCTATAATAATATCCAAATTCTAAGATATATTACTATGTGCAAAAGTTAGTCTTCCAAAATGTATGGCTTGTTTTATTTTTGTAATGGGATGCTACTAAAAATACAGCTCAACAAACTATTTCCTGGCTAAAGGAAAACAAGTGTAAAAGTCTAAAGCAAGCAGAAATTATAAAGTAAATATTTACCCTTCAGATTCTGCCTCCACAAATACTTCATCTCCATCATCACCTGCTGCTGTTTCATTTGTTGTGGATAAAGTGCCAGTGGATGTTGTTACCATTGGAACAGATTGAGAGGCATGCTCTGAAGCATCAGAGGTGGTACTCTCAGTAAACACGGTCACTTCAAAATAAAAGAAATGAAAACTTTAACTTGGTGGTTTACCTAATTTTTAGCCAGAAGATGTCACACAGTTTTCCATTTTACCAATAAAGCACATAATCTATTAGTCTGCCTGTGATACCTACCCGGGGCTGCTACTTGTAGAGGGGTAGTGGGAACACTTCGGCCACCTGACTCTTCTTCATGAGCTAGGAAGAGGGGTGTTTCATACATTCCTAAACCTAAAGACAATTCTAAATATTAATGGATGATGGAAAGAACACAGAACTGTCAATATGCCAGGTATCTGAAAGAAAAACATGAATCAGTAGAGATACACAACTTTGCTGAAGCCCACTAATTAGCCCATCAGGCAAAAATCAATTGTTCAAAAATATAAATATAATTGAAACACATACTTTAAGTTCACAAACATTCAGTATCCTCTGAAAAAATAACTAAAATGCTGCTCTTATGGTTTGATATAAGCCAACTTTATTGAGTACCCAACTATGAACCAGGTACTATGGTAGAATCTACTCACCAAAACTACAAGATATTACTCTTCCCCTTTTTGCTAAAGAAATAGAATTTCTACGGGGTTAATTTTCCCAAAGTTACAAAGCTAGTAAATGGTAGCATTCCAATTTAAGCCTAGATCTGTCTTGCAAGCCTAAACTGTCCTATAAAATAAAACATCATATAAAAATTTAAATTTATATAAAAGGTATATTATATGACTTATATGAGGGCTGCAGATTAATCTTTTATTTTGAGCTTATTATAAAAGTAGTATGCTTTCCTTACTCACAAAATGTCATACAGCCTCTCACAAACTTAGTTATATGGATGCTGACTGGGGATTAAAAGGTAATTAATTCCACAAAGAGCACAATTCATGTTCAACAACCAACTACTATTACTTAATTTAGGGGTCATTTTATTCCACATACTTTAAATATTTTATCTTTCTTAATTTTAATGTTAGTGGAAAGTATCTAACTAGTTTATTTACTAGGAATGTTATCAAACTAAACATAAAGGTTAAGATTTATATGTAAAGCAATGTTTAACATAGCTTTTCCCATAAATTTGCACAGGAATTAGATATCAACTTAAAAATATTTGTATTTGCTCACTTAAAAAAAAATCACATCAGAATAGCTTATTACTGAACATGTGTGAACCCAGGAGATCTAAGCATTTATTTATCTATTTACCTCCTTGAGAAGCAAGCTGGCCAAGATCAGAGTGACTTGAACTTGTTTGTGGCATATCTTCAGGCGGCCCAAACCGGAATCTAGGAACACCAGCAACCTGTGGGGAACTAAACAGACAAAAATGAACTTAAGATAAATTTTAAAGTTACCTTGTTTAAACCACAATGATGGAAAACAATACAGGAGAAGGAAGAATAATCACAAAGCAAGAAAAAAACCAGATTGGAAGTTAAGTTGATACAGAAATCCTTATAATAATATTCTCAAAATATCAGCTGTGAATGAATTTAATATTATACATGACTCATACATACACAATTTACATGTAACTTTCAGGTCTCCTGAACTATGCCTCACATTTCCTGAATATGCTGGATATCTATCTCCATGCAAATACACTAAAAACAACACAAATCTAAAATGAGATGTAACAAAATAAGAGAATGAAGTCACAAGACAAAATTTTGTCTTAGTTTTTACTGCTGAGTCAGATAAATCAAGTCACCTCTAGCCCATTTCCTATCTGAAAGAGCTCACTAAGATGGCTCCCAAGGTCTAGAACAATTCTAGTATTAGATGGCTAAACACTTGTTTTCCCCTTGTTCTAGTAACACTATCATCCATCTTCCAGGATATAAAACAGCATTATCTCTCTTTGCCCACTCCTGACCCTACCTTCCTTCACTAGCCAGCCATTGATGTTTACAGATTTTATGTCTATAAAACTCTTCATTTTCTTTTCCACATCAACATTATTACTTTAGTTAAGGACATTCTCTTTCGGGTGGATTTTAAAATTTATTTTCATACAATTACTCTACTACAGAAGAATCTTACATTCTGAGCTATGCAAGAATCTGTTGACTGGCTGTCATTCAGAACCTGTTTATTGGAGTCTGTTTCTGACAGGTTGACTTCCAGAAGGGAGGCACAGACAGTGATTAGTTGGCTTATAAAACTGTGTTAATCAAGATGAGTTATGGTTAACTGCACAAGTTTAAAACAGGTCTTGATAGGGGCGCCTGGGTGGCTGTCAGTTGAGTGTCAGCCTCTTGGTTTTGGCTCAGGTCGTGACCTCAGGGTCGTGGGATTGAGCTTTGCCTCAGGCTCTGTTCTCAGCATGGAGTCTGCTTGTTCTTCTCCCTTCTCCTCTGCCCTTTCCCTGCTCCCCCTGCTTCTACATGCGCACATGCAAGTGCTCTCTCTCTCTCTCTCTCAAATCAATTAATCAATAAATAATCTTAAAAAAAAGGTTTTGACTGCTGGCTATATCTTACCACATGCTACAGAACAATCAATGTTTTTCCAAGTTTGTGGAAACTTTTTCATTCTGATATTCAATTACATCCTGCTATGCAGCTAATACTTCAGCCACAATTAAATGTATACTTCACACGGAAATCTTTTTTGTCCTTTAAGAGTAGTGGTATAGCACAAGTTAACATAGGTTCTAGAGCCAGACTGTTTAGAAACCAAAAACTGCCACTTTCTGGCTGTCTGATGTTGACAAATATGTTAACATCTCTGTGCTTCCTTATCTGTAAAATAGGAACAATAATGGTGTCTTCTCTCATAGCTAGAAAGATCAAATAAACTGATTCATAGAAATGTTAAGTGTCAGGTGTTCTTTTCCAAGACTCAATTCAATGCTGTCTCCATTAAGCTGTCTCAGATTCTTTCCCCCTAACTGCTGGAATAAATCACTTCTTTTGTATTAAGCCTACTGCTTATGCTTTTATTCTTCTAGATTGTTTAGGTGACAATTAGTTCCTCATATACTTGGCTTTCGAAATAATACCATCCCATCACGATCACTGTCATTACCAACACTTTAACATCTGCAAGCATTTACTATGTGCCAGGCAATATTCTAAACACGTTAGCATAAATTCAGTTCACTTAATTCTCACAACTTATATGGTAGGAATTATTTTACTATTCCCATTAGTAAAATGAGGATACTCAGGAATAGAGAACCTAAATAACCTGAAATACTAGTAAGCAGTACAGCTAGATTTCAAACCTGGGCATTCTGACTCTGAAGTCTTTGTATTTCTTTCTTTTTAAAGACTATTTATTTAAGATAGAGAGAGAGAGAGAGAGAGAGAGAGAGAGAGAGAGTGCAAGCATGGGGGGAGGGGCAGAGGGAGAAGCAGACTAGCCAGGGAGCCCAATGTGGGGCTCGACCTGAGCTGAAGGCAGACACTCAACCGACTAAGCCACCCAGTCTGTGTTCTTCACCATCGTTATTTTGCCTTTAAGATCTCAAATTCCTGATGGAAGCAACTATATTTCATATATTTCATTCACTTTTTTTAAGAGAGAGAAAGAGTGCACAGTGTGTGATTTGGGGGGGGAAGGGGAAAGGTGGAGGGGCAGAAGGAGAGGGAGAGAGAATCTTAAGGAGGCTCCATGCTGAGCTTGGAGCCTGACACGGGGCTCGATCTCACGACCCTGAGATCATAACCAACAAGAGTTGGACATTTAACGCACTAAGCCACCCAGGCGCCACCCCCTTCATTCACCTTTATATAATTTTCCCCAAACTATATCCTCAACCCTATCACAAGTGCTTAGTACATAACAGAGGACTCAACAAGTAATGAATCCACCAAATGTAAACAAACTGACAGGGAAAGAGGAAGAAAATGATTAGTCACAAAATAAGTTTCTCTTTCATTAACTTACTGAATTGCTTCAGCAAATCCATCAGTACGATGTGGCACCACAAGAGTTGGAGTACTTGGAACTGTTCTATCCTCATCATCAAAAAAATGCTGCTGCTAAAACAAAGAAAATGGGGAATAAACAGGTATGACAGAAACATACATATGGACTATATACATATTTGCTGAACAAATGAGTCACTTCTACATAATGGGTAGATAGTTACCATGCCACCGATTCCTGGAGTCAACTGAAGCCCCCGTCCAACAGACTGCCTCCGAGTCATCTGAATTCTCTGTGTCAAGAAAGGAATTACATTTGTTTTCAAGAATCAGGCAATCAAACAAGAACTAAGTACCAATAGATATAGCTTATTACAATGGTAACAAGATAACTGAAATGTTAGCAGATAATACAACCATCAGGATATCTTCTCAGGAAAATTTGCCATATTGCACTAAAAAATTCCATTTTAAATAGTGATAAATTTTTAATTGTATAGATTATATTAACCAGCAAATATTTTATTAACCAATAGATAAAATATTAACCAATATTTAAAACCAATCTCTGATCCTATTTTATTTGTATGTAACTAATGTAGTTTCTATTTCCTTAACCTAAAACATTAGTAAGTATGCCTTTGGATCTTAAAGCTTAATTCTCTTTTGGAGTTCAAACAGCAATATGTCTTCATATAAATTGTTTCCCAATTTAGACAATTCTAAATTGGTAGATTTGATGTATTTTGCAGAATCCATTAAGACTTTATATTTTTATAGAATGAGGTTATTTTCATCTGTTGTATTTTTAGTAGAATCTCACTTGGCAGCTTTCAGTACACTATATTATAGGGTAAGACTCAAGCTAGATTACTAAGAGCATTTGATGTTTTCCTGCTCTGCAAGAGTTTCTGATTAAGAGATGTCCAACTCTATTACAAAGAGTGCTACATGTTAAGGGTCATGCATCCTTTCATTAATTATAAAAGTGGAAATTAAGATGTATTATTGAAAAAAAAGTCTCTTAAGCAGAACAGAAATTTCTTCTTGAAAAAAAAAAAAAAAAACCAACACCACCACACACAGATGCACCTTAGAGAAGGAAACCTTTAAAATACATGGTGGTGGTGGTGGTTAGCTGCTAAAATAAAATTTACTTTAATTAAAATCCAAGACACTTTTTTTTAATCTGTAGAAAAAGTGATCTTTATTTGCTAGAATTGTAACCATTTCAATTTATACACAACTTTTAGTAAGCCTTGCCTTTCCAAAGTTCACTTTATTTATGAAGTAAACTACTGCCATATTTCAAGGAAAAGAAAGAGATTCATTTCAGTTCAAAAAACTTTATAAAAATAGGCTAAAACATTAAAAAGTTCACTTAATTTCTGGAAAAAGTAGTATCTAATGGAGAGAAGGAGAGATAAAGCCAAGAGTTTTCAGACTGACCAGTACTTTTACTACCTGAACAGGTGGTCCCAATTCTTGAGGTGGAGCATGAATGGTCAGTCGTGGGGGAAGAGGGTGTGGGGGGCGTCTTGGAGACTGAGGCGCTCGAGGAGTCTGTCTTTCAGATGCTGATGATGGCTGCTGTTCTCTAGAAATGTCCTGGGAGAAAGAGGACTCTGCAGTAGCTGTACTACCTTCACCTATAGGAAAAGAAAAGCTGATTTTTAACTATTAAATTTACCAGAGAATAACTGGGACAATTTCCTAGAGGTATAAATCTCACCACTAGGAATGTTCACCTCACCAATACTTTCAGAAGGAAAGAAGTGAGGTGTGGAGAATGGGAGTGCGATTATCAGCTGTGTGGCCTAAGACAAGTCCCCTAACCTCTTTGAGTCTATTTCTTAGGTTGGTTAATGGAACCAACTAAAAGATACTTTTATATTTCGGATTTCTTAAACTTTGAATTTCAATGGTTCTTCACCTGTCTAGGTCTTCTACATACATGGTAGAAACAACAGAAGCTGTCTCTCCCTGTGAAAGTAGGCTATCAGAATTTAGCGGTTTTACAAGTCTGAGGTCTGGGGAAAAAAAAGTCTGAGTTCTGGAATCGGATTCTAGCTATAACATTTAATAGCTATGTGACCTTTTTTTTTTTTAGATTACTTATTTATTTATTTATTTATGTATTTGAGAGAGAGAATGAGATAGAGCATGAGAGGGGGGAGGGTCAGAGGGAGAAGCAGACTCTCCGCTGAGCAGGGAGCCCAATGCGGGACTCGATCCTGGGACTCCAGGATCATGACCTAAGCTGAAGGCAGTCGCTTAACCAACTGAGCCACCCAGGCATCCTTTTTTTTTTTTTTTTTTTTAAGCAAACTCTACGCCCAACACAGGGCTTAAATTCAAGACTTGGAGATCAAGAGTCACGTGCTCTACTGAATGAGCCAGCCAGGCACCCCCTCTCAGATTAGATATTAACTGGTACCTAAACTGATAAGCTTGTTGTAAGTTTTGAACAGCACAGGTTCACTTTCAGGAGATTTTTTACAATGTAGCACTATAAATGTATTTTTTCCTCCTTATGATTGTCTTAATAATATTTTCTTTTCTCTAGCTTCCTTTATTGTAAAATTACAGTACAATACACTACAAAAACATGTTAATCGACTGTTTTATGGTATCAGTAAGGCTTCTGGGTCAATAGTTGGCTATTAGTAGTCAAGTTTTTGGGAAGTCAAAAGTTTTATGTAAATTTTTGACTATGCAGGGGGTTTGACATCCCTAACCCTGGCACTGCTCAAGGGTCAACTGTAATTTAATACAAGTACAGTTGCTCAGGAAAAGCATTCTTTTTGTAATTTTCTGGCAATATACCAAATCTATCCGCTAACTTAATTATATCCAGATCACTAGGCCTATTTTTGCTTGACTGTAAAAAACAAAGTCTCCAATGAGCATCTATTGTATACTTTGTATCTGGGAAAAATGGCTATGAACATTAGCCCTAAAGAGGCAAAAAATACTTTCTCCTGTATCCCAACTATATGACACACACAAGATGTTTCTTAAATCTACAAAATGTGTTATAAAATGTACATTATGGACCAAAGTATCATTAATCTCTCTCCTTATGTCCCTTAGGAGGTAGTACTATTTTTTAGTATATGGATTATTATTTTTTCTTAAAAAATTTAAAAGTTGAGGGGGCTGCCGCCGGAGCTGCTGCATCCAGGACTGGGAGCTGCTGCCATCGCAGCCATGGTGTCAGTGGGTTAGGGGGACCTGTGGACACCTCCCATGAGGACATGATTCACAATGCCCAGACGGACTATTATGGCACCTGCCTAGCAACCTGTTCATCAGACAGCTCTGCCAAAATCTTCAATGTGTGAAATGGAGGACAGATCCTCATTGCCGACCTCAGGGGTCATGAGGGTCCTGTGTGGCAAGTGGCCTGGGCCCACCCCATGTATGGCAACATCCTGGCATCCTGCTTCTATGACTGGAAAGTCATTACCTGGAAGGAGGAGAATGGCACCCGGGAGAAGACGCACGAGCACATAGGACACAATTCCTCAGTAAACTCTGTGTGCTGGGCCCCCCATGACTATGGCCTAATACTGGCCTGTGGGAGCTCGGATGGGGCCATCTTCCTGCTGACACACAACGGACAGGGCCAATGGGAAGTGAAGAAGATCAACAATGCTCACACTATTGGCTGCAATGCTGTCAGTTGGGCCCCTGCTATTGTACCTGGAAGCCTCATAGACCAGCCATCGGGGCAGAAGCCCAACTACATCAAGAAGTTTGCATTGGGCGTCTGTGACAACCTCATCAAACTGTGGAAGGAGGAGGAGGACGGCCAGTGGAAGGAGGAACAGAAGCTAGAAGCGCACAGTGACCGGGTTCGAGATGTGGCCTGGGCCCCCTCCATCGGCCTGCCCACCAGCACCATCGCCAGTTGCTCCCAAGGCGGTTTGTGTTCATCTGGACTTGTGATGACACCTCAGGCAATACGTGGTCACCCAAACTATTGCACAAGTTCAATGATGTTGTGTGGCATGTGAGCTGGTCCATCACAGCCAACATCCTGGCTGTCTCAGGCAGAGACAGTAAGGTGACCCTGTGGAAGGAGTCCGTTGATGGGCAGTGGGTGTGCATCAGTGATGTCAACAAGGGCCAGGGTTCTGTGTCTGCTTCTGTCACAAAGGGCCAGCAGAACGAGCAGTGACAAGACAGGCAAGGCCCAGCTCCCCACCTGCTGACTCCAGGACTGCCCTTTCCTGGACCAACTGACCAAATAGCTGGGAGAAACAGCTTCAACACGATTACTTTCCCAGGAATAGTACAAATGCAACCAGACTGATCATCTGTCATAACATGATTTGATATGGTTTATAATTTACTGTCCTGATGAAAGCATTCATGTTATGAGGAAAAAGCTACAAATGATCTTCAAATCTATTATTTTAAAATATTTTTGGCCATTTTTATGTACCTTTTGGATTCAGGCATTATTTGGGGGGTTTTGTTTCCAAAAAAATAAATTCATATTGCTTATAAAAAAAAAATCTAAAAGTTGAAAGGTTGCTTATGCCCTTGCTTTATCTTAATTCAAATGAGCATATATATTGCATTTTTAAATACACAGGCTTATATGGAAACTCAGACACACTGTTTTCCCAATAGTCTAACTACATAAGGTTTTACTATATTACCATTTACGATTTTCGCTCAGTATTATCTGTAAAATCAGAATAATATATCAGATGATCACCAATTCCTTAAAACGCATTTAAAAAGGATTCTAAAATAAAATTATTTTCTATATTTCCATAATCCTTTAATACCTTCATTTCAGTGAGGTCTGGACTCAGCTTTTCAAATATTTAACAAAAAGTATGCCAGAATGACCAAAATATCTTTTATTCAATGGAAAACCAGTCAACCAGTAAAGCTCCAATACCCACAAACCTTCAAATGTGGGGCTTGATTTAGACAACCTCTTGTGGCTGTGAACTGCTAAGACTGCTGTTAGAGGTCCCTGATTTAACTTTTCCACTTAATAAAAATAGCAGCAACACATTGTATTTGTAATACTTTACAGATTTCAGAATGCTGGAATCTTAAAGAAGCCTGGTGTATTAGAAAAGACAGTATGACTTTAGAGTGATAAATATAGTAGACTTTATAAGAGAATAGTAACAAAGCTAGAAAGAAGCCAATCTCCTGCTTGCCAATTCACTAAAGTTTTATTTCCTACATGATAATTAAATGCAATCCTAGTTTAGAAGATATTACTAAAAGTACTGAATTAAAAAGAGAGGAAGGAAGGTCTCACCATTGTTTTGAGAATCAGCAGCTCTCTGATTACTTTCACCTCCACCCATACTTTCTTCTGTTTCTGTACCTGGATCAGTCCCATCACCACCCTATAAACAAAATATGATGACTAAGAGCAAATAAACCAAACAATTATCTTAAAACATAATAACCAAACTAAATCACAGTAACAACAAACAAAAAACCCCAATGGTATAAAAAGTTTCAGTATTCTGAGAATACAGGCCTGTGAATATCCTTGGAAAACAGTATGTTTTCTAGCAAGTTCTTGAAGAAAGTGGATGGTCAAAATTCTAGCCAGTTACCTCAGCATCATCAGCTTCATATCCATCATTGCCATCGGCGCTACCAGTGCCTTCGTTACTGTCCTCACCCTCATCTCCCATCCCTGTGTCATCTTCATCATCGTCATCATCTTCCTCATCTTCCTCATAATCCTAGTAGACAAGTGCCCAAGTAAAAACAAAGATCTAAGGTGCAGCACACATATTCTGCACTTCTTGATAGCATATTTAAACATTTCAATGACACACCACTGATCAGGACATAGGAGCTGTCCTGAGAGTTGTACGGAATTAGTTCAGTGGCAGCAAATATCAAAATTGTGAGGCTTACTGGAATGAGTAAACAATAATCAGTTCTGTATTCTAACTGTTCATATGAGATCAGTTCAAAGATCAAAGCTCCTAGATGTCCATAAGGTGTCAGAAGCCACTTTATTTCTAAATTTAAAGGGTGGCATTGAAGAAAACAAATCATGAGATTATACTACACTATGAGCTTTTAAAAAACATTGATTAATGAAAGGATCTAAAATGAGTGGTTGTCTATATAGGATTAATTCCCAAAATAAAATATAGTTTCACTTAAAATATGCTTCAATTAGCAAAAAACCTCCACTATTTTTGAAAAAAATTATGGGACTATACAAGAAAAAAATAAATACCCTACTTTCTTATCTCCAGAAATGACAGAGCTTATAATTAAATCCAGTCTCTTATCAATAAGATTTAAAATTAAGTTTAATTAACAAATTTAGCAAGTCCTAAAGGGCTTAGCAATAAAAAAAGATGGATTTTTCATTACCTGTTCTATGCTCAATTTCATTATAAAATGTTAATTTCAGAACTATTCAGATAAAAAAAGCAAAATAATCTATTTAAACTGACAGGGAAGCAGATGTTACTGGTTGATGAATTAGCAGTCATAAGGATTCGAGCATTTCATTCAGCAGTTTCAAACAATGGATGATTTACCTCATGTTCTCCATCATTTTCATCATCATCCTCTTCTTCATCATCACTGTCAATCACAATGACATCATCTCCTTTGCCCTGACCATCTTGGGATGAAGTTGTTGTCTGCTGATCTGACTGAAGGGCTCCAAGGTCTATTTGTAGAGACTGAGAGGTTTCCTCACTGTCTTCCATTGGAGTATAATCTCCCTGGGTAACTCCCTTTAAGAGTAAAAAAATGAAAACTTAAAAAATTTAGAATGTCAAATATACCTAAAACTATCAGTAAGATACTGTATACCTAATACAAAAAAATACTTGTGGACTAGTAGCATTTTATTTTTAAAATATGGTTATTAAAAGCAGCATTAGGGTGCCTGGGTGGCTCAGTCGATTGAGTGTCTTTGGCTCAGCTCATGGTCCCGGTGTCCTGGGACTGAGCCCCACGTTGGGCTCCCTGCTCAGAGGTGGTCTGTTTCTCTCTCTCTCTGCCCCTCCCCCCACTCATGCTCTCTCTCTGAAGTAAATAAAGTCTTTTAAAAAAATAAAAAAAAAAAGAATGATAGAATTAATTTGAGGCACCTGGGTGGCTCAGTTGGTTAAGCGGTCAACTCTTGATTTCAGCTCAGGTCATAATCTCAGGGTCATGAGACTGACCCAGCATCAAGCCCCACCTTGGGCTCCACACTCAGCATAGAGTCAGCTTGAGATTCCTTCCCCCTCTCCCTCGACCCTCCCCTCACTCACATGCTCTTTCTAAAAACAAATAAATAAAAAATCTTTTTTTTTTTTTAAGATTTTACTTATTTATTTGAGAGAGAGAGAATGAGAGATAGAGAGCACGAGAAGGAAGAGGGTCAGAGGGAGAAGCAGACTCCCCGCCAAGCAGGGAGCCTGATGTGGGACTCGATCCCGGGACTCCAGGATCATGACCTGGGCCGAAAGCAGTTGCTTAACCAACTGAGCCACCCAGGCTCCCTAAATAAAAAATCTTAAAAAAAAAAGAGAATTAATTTGAAGCACATGCTAAAGAAAATATATCATTGGGTTTCTTTACTGTCTTCCTATAGAAGAATTATTAAAAACCTCATTGGCTAATATTCCACTAAAAAAGAAAAAAATGCACATATACAAATATATGTATATTCAAAACTACCAGTGTGATATTGTAGATCAGTGTGGTTCAAGAGAAATATATTGTTATCCACAATGTCAGTCACATACATAATTTTAATTTTTCTAGTAGTCACTTAAAATTAAAAAAAGGAAACAAGTAAAATTAGCTTAATGATATTAATATATATAAAATATTTCAATAAGTTATCAAACTAAGAATTACTAATCAGAAATTCTACCTTTTAAAATTTGTAATAAGTCTTTAAAGCCCAATGTATATTTTATACTCACAGCTATCTCAATTCAGACTAGCTATATTTGAAGTGTTCAACAGCCAATGTGGTGAACAGTGTAGTTGCAAACAAAGTCAGAAAAAAGAATACTACTATTATAATATTAATAATACTATTATTAAAAAAGTTTACTCCCCAAACCAGAAATAGTCTAGGAAACACCCTAAACAAAATAAGCTATTATTATTGTCATTTTACAAAGGCACCTCTCCTCCTAGAAACTCATTATTCTAAGCCTTCAAACCACATTAAAGACATCAGAAACAAAAATAATTCTTTGCTTAATTCATCCTCACAATTCCATCTTGTTAGCTACTGAACTAAACTGTAATTTAAAACTTTACTTTTGTTACTCTAAGAAAATTAAATGTCTACTTTTTAGTTAAGCACGTGGCAATCTACTTTTTATACAAGCCTGAAAAAATGTCTTGTGAACTCATTCATAAAGATTATATTTGCTGTAATGGAAAAAAAATGAGTAATTCATGATATAATTAAAAATGGGCTTCAAAGTGACATGCTTATTTCAAGAAAAGCAAACACTTATAAAGAACATCTGCTTCATCGTCAGAAAATCAGAAAAACGAACTGTTACAGTAGGATAGTGCTAAAAGTGGACTGGAAACCAAATGGTACTTCTGAGTCATAGACAATTTTGCCAATCTCAAGAAAAAGCTTTGCACAGAAGATTTTAGTATAAGTTAACCAAGTCTGGCAATAATTTAGAAATTCACATATTGTTTCAAAACTGTTACTACGCTCTTCAGAGATGACACTGAAAGATACATGAAATAGAGATCATTTAGAATATTATGCATTCATCTTTAACATTTAGTTTTCTGTTATTAGTCAAGGAAAATAGGGAAAATTAAAAATTAATGCATCTAAGAAACCAAAATTCACCTGCAATCTATGGTTGCTTTTAATTAGCTTGAGATAATTACTTAATTTTATATAGATAATTTTAGAATAAATGATCCTGAAAATTTATTCAGACAAAAACTCTTTCAAGCTGAAGAGTATAACTGGAAACTAGACAGCCTGAGTTCAAGTCCCAGCTCCAACGCTATCAGAACTTGGGTATGTTACTTAATCTGACTATCAGTTTCTTCACCCATACAATAGGGCCGTTAAGGATTAAGTTTGTTAATAAATGCTAACTTCTTAGAACACTTGACATACATAGTAATGAATTGTGTTTATTAGTAGTAAATTATTAATATTACTATACTATGAATTCTCAATTAGCATGGCAGAGCAGATGGAAGAAAAGTAAATAATATTTTGAGTGCCTAATGTGTGGCAGGTACTATTTTAGGTACTTTACAATACTAAAAATCATGTTATATTATTCCAACAGATGAGAAGACCAAAGCTTAGAGAGAATTAATGACTTTCCATAGTCACATAGCTTCTAAGTGGTATAGTCAGGAAGGAACCTAATGGTTTGTAGCTTCACAGTCTACACATTTCCCCTAGTGAGGCTGCCTCTGGAGAAGCCTCACTTAGAGTTCAGAAAATGAAAAAAAATACACAAATGCATTTCCTTTCATAGGTTATTTTAATTCAATAAGAGAAACAAGAGAGGGGAGAGCACCAGAGGACCACCAAAGGGGCACTATGGATTAACTCAAGATTCAGCCAGCACTCATACTTCCAAATAATAAACAATCTTTATCCATGACAACTTTTGCTTGCAAAAATCTGTGCGAAGTATGAACAAAAAAAAAAATTTTTTTTTTTTTTTTTTTTAAGATTCTATTTATTTACTTACTAGAGAGACACTGTGTGTGCACATGCATGCACGGGGTGGGGGGGGGTTGGGGGTGTGAGACACAGGGAGAGGGACAAGCCGACTCCATGCTGAGCACAGAGTCTGACCCAGGGCTCAATTCTCATGACCCTGAGGATCATGCCCTGAGCCGAAATCAAGAGTCAGATGCCTAACCGACTGAATGACCCAGGCACCCCATAGAAACATTTCTTTAACAAAATTTATAAGGCAGTATACTAATTAGGAGTAAAGCAAAGCAGAAATTAACAATGGTAATTCTAATATTTCATTAAATATAAAAGCATCAAGTTAAAAAGAAGTCCAAATAATGTTTCATTTGTCAAAGCCAATTTCACTCACTAAAAGCAATAATTTGCTACTTTAAATGTTTAAACTTACTTCTCCAATGGAATCTTGAGAATCTTGGTTGTACACTTGAGTTTCTACCTCTCCGTCAGTACTTTCTTCTGCCATAACTTCTTCCTGAATCATAACACACAAGTGTGTTAACCAGATCAATTCACTAGATGAAGAATCACCTGCTCAGCTAATTCTCTCAAATAAAATAAAGCTTAAATCTATAATTTTATGAAGCAGTACAATATAAATGTTCTTACATTTATATGATATAAATCACATTCCTCTTCAGTATAAATAAGACTTACAAACACTAATACATGCTAATTAAATTAATTGAGTAGTCTTAATGTTTCAGAGTAAAAATTCAATACAATTTTAGCTTCAATGAAAGAAAATAAAGGAATATAGTTTTGGTTAATCTGAGAAAAGGATGGCAGACAACAGTTTACAATGTCCATGAAACTTAAACTCTTTATTCTTTGAATTAAAAAAACACCTGACTTTGAAATGGAATACAACTTAAGTTTTTGTAACTGTGCGTTTCTTTTGTTGTTGTTGTTGTTTTTTAAGAGAGAGAGAGACGGGGGTCGGGGAGAAGGGACAGAGGGAGAGAGGGAGAGCAGCAGGCTCTGCGCTCAGCACAGAGCCCAAAGCAGGGCTCGATTTCACGACCCTGAGATCATGACCTGAGCTGAATCAAGAGTCGGATGCTTAACCGACTGAGCCACCCAGGTGCTCCATAACTGTTTTTTACTGAAATGACAAATAATTCAATCAAAGATATACTAAGAATTAGAAAAAAATGTTTGCAGCAGCAACAATACCTGAGCTGTCAGTTGAAACTTTGTAGTAAGTTCAACAAGAGTTTTTTAGGCAATGGATTCTGGCCCCAACAGGTCCATTCACCTAATCATGTTGTCTAACTGCAAGATTATCTTACCTCAGTTCCTACAGGGGTAACACTTTTCAGCTTCTTTGGAAGAGGCATTTCCACTGTGTCATCAGAGACTTGGTCTGATGCTTCTATGGTGCTATCCTCTTCCTCTTCACGTGTCCGCTTAGGCAAAGAAGAACTTGGGGTAGCTGACACTTTGAAATGACATAATTTAAATCTTTAATCAGAGGATGATAATGAACTCAATGAAATAAAGTTAATTTTTTTTTAAATGAAGTTAATTTTTGAAATATTTTGGCCATTTAACTAAAGAAAGACATAGGAAACATTTAACTGAACAGTTCAACATAATTTATTCCTGCTAATATCTATAAACAAAGGGCAACCTATGCTCTAAATCAATGGTCTTATGGTATCAATCTCACCTGTGGTTAATAAACCCCATCAACTTTTACAGCAATGCATTCAATTCACTGTGTAGTGATACAGAATTGAGAAGTTTACATAAGGCCTTCTATAGTTATAAAACCCAGGACTCCTATGGTAACAAAATTTATACTGTATGTTTAGATTTGAAAATCCTTATATGGTCTTCTCTTACATGTCTTTTTTCTCAAGACCTGTATTAAGTTACATATAATGTTATGGGGTTGTATCACTTTTAAAATCAGTCAAAATAACTGGAGGAGAAGAAAGTTCTGAATGACAAAAACGAGTGATCTAGTAGTAAACATGAAATCAAGTGTTAGGAATCCATTCGTCCTTTCTAACACCTGTTAGAAAACAAGTATGTACAAAGAATACTCAAAATGTGTATTTTAAATCCAAGAAACCACAAATGTACAGGTCTACTCTAACTTCATTTTAAAATTAAGCATACCAAAAAATAAAAATTAAAAAATTAAAAATAAATCAATAAAATCAAGCTTACCAGTGCCAAATACTGCCGTGGAAGTAGAAGGCCGCTCAACTGGCGAACTCTGTACAACTTCTACTATGTTGGGGGACAGCTCTTGATTTGCAGGCTCAATCTGAGGAAGACTCTGTTGGGTGGGCTGCACAAAAGCTGTAGCCTGTGTTTGTTGCTGAACAGTTAAAATGGGTTGAGGGATAGTCGGCTGAATATTAGGACTAGTAGAACGGACAGAACCACTTGTGCTTCCAAAAACTGGAACATGTTCCACAGGCCCTTCTGACTGCATAGCTGAAAAATAATTACAAATACTTAATATATTAAGTCTTTTATTCTTAGCAAAGCTGGATTTTCCCTCCCTACTGTGCTACTGGTAATGTTCTGCATAGTTATTTGTGTACATCTCTTACCACCACCAAGCAAAAACAGTATGGGTAAATGTAATGTATTATACATTTTTTGGTGATGCCTACGTGACTGCTATGGTAGTCTGTAGTACGGTGGCATAATTAAATAAATATCTAAAACTCTATCTACGATTTTATTAAAATTACAACCAAATAAGATAAATGAACCGAGGAAGCTCAAAGACAAATTATAAATTTTTATTAAGCATCAGTAATAAGAAGCTACCCAGGGGAACAAAGTGGATAAAGTAATGAAAAAGACAGTTTCAGTGAATAAGTGGTGTCAGATTGAACCAGTGATTTAGTATGGTTTTCCAAGGTGGATTTCATATCATCTTCCTAGCCACCAAAAGTAAAAATGTTGGCCTTAAAAAACATGCTACATACTTATAGGTGTGTTATTTTCCTCCTTCTTCAGCTTCAAAACAAAACAACGCAGAAAGGAAGGGAATGGAAGGAGGGAGGAAATGCGCTGCATTAATGAGTATCCTAGGAGGCATACCCTTGAAAATATTAACTACCCATTTCTATTATATGTTTGACTTTAGCTTTAGGGGAAGCCTCATTTATCCTTGAAGTTACTGTAATCTTCTCATAATAAATCTAAATAAACCGTCAGTCCAGTCAGATCTGTTACTATTTTACTTACCTTCCTGTGATTCTACTTGTGTAGTGGGCATCACTGTAGCTGTTGGGGTAGTAGTAGGATTTGTAACCGTTGCGGGTGTGACCATTGGGCGTATACTAGCCCTGGGTGTTGACTTATTCCCAGCCATAGCTGCAGCTGTCACTTTACTTGGAGTAGACACAACAGGAGTTGGCTTGATATTGGCTGTTGGTGGGTCTGATGTGCTGGCACTTACAGAGGGGAAAATGCAAGAATAACGATTCATAAAAAATTACTATAAATATCCCTTATAAAGTACATATACTCTATCAAAAAAAAAGCACCACATAATCTTAAAAAAGAATAAAATTGGAGGTATTGCAATCCCAGATTTCAAGATATACTATAGTAATCAAAACAGTACGGTACTAGCACACAAATAGACACAAGATCAATGGAACAGAATAGAGAGCCCAGAAATAGACCCATGATTACATGGTCAATTAATCTGTAACAAAAGAAGAATAAACAATGGGAAGTTTCTTCAGTAAATGGTGTTGGGAAAACTGGACAGCTACATGCAAAAGAATGAAAGTGGACCACATTCTTACCATACACAAAAATAAACTCAAAATGGATTAAAGACCTAAATATGAGACCTGGAACCAGAAAAAGCCTAGAAGAAGAGCACAGGCGGTAATTTCTCTGACACTGGCTATAGCAACATTTTTCTAGATTACGTCTCCTGAGGCAAGGAAAACAAAAGTAAACAATTGGGACTATAGCAAAATAAAAAGCTTCTACACAGCAAAGGAAACAAGCAACAAAAGAAAAAGACGCCATACTGAATGGGAGAAGATATTAGTAAATGATGTATCTGATGAGTTAACATACAAATTATATAAAGAATTCATGCAAAAAAAAAAAATTCACACAATTCAACACCAAAAAACCCCAAATAATCTAACTAAAAAATGGGCAGAAGACATGAAGAGACTTTTCTCCAAAAAAAAAAAAAAATACAGATGGTTAACAGACACATGAAAAAATGCTCAACATCACTAATCACCAGGGAAATGGAAATCAAAACCACAATGAGATATCACCACATATGATTCTGAGGGCTAGTATTAAAAAGGCAAAAAATAACAAGTGTTGGCAAGGATGTGGAGAAAAGGGAGCCTTGTGCACTGTGGATGGGAACGTAAATTCATGCAGCCACTCTGGAAAATAGTATGGAGGGTCCTTAAAAAATTAAAAATAGAATTAACATATGATCCAGTAATTCCACTACTGGGTATTTACACAAAGAATACAAAAACACTAATTTGAAAGAATATATGCACCCTTGTGTTTACTGCAGCATTACTGACATTAGCCAAACAATGGAAGCAGCCCAAGTGTCCATCAATAGATGAATGGATAAAGAAAATATGGTATATATACACAATGGAATATTAGTCATAAAAAGACTGAAATCTTACCATTTGCAACATGGATGGATTTAGAGGGTAAGGGAAATAAGTCAGAGAAAGATAAATACCGTATGATTTCACTTATATGTGGAATTTAAGGAACAAAACAGAAAAAAAAGACAAAAAACAGACCCTGAAATATAGAGAACAAACTGGTGGTTACCACAGGGGAGGTGGGGGAAGGGGATGAAACAGCTGAAGGAGATTAAGAGTACACTAATTGTAATTGTGCCTTTCTGCCTATGGACGCCGCCGAGTAAGCATCGTTAAAGTCTCCCCTCCCACTGCTGTCATGTCTAAGTCGGAGTCTCCCAAAGAGCCTAAACAGCTGTGGAAGCTCTTCATTGGAGGTCTGAGCTTTGGAAACAACCGATGAGCGTCTGAGGAGCCATTCTGAGCAATGGGGAACGCTTGCGGACTGTGTGGTAATGAGAGATCCAAACACCAAGTGCTCCAGAGGCTTTGGGTTTGTCACGTATGCCACTGTGGAGGAGGTGGATGCAGCATGAATGCAAGGCCACACAAGGTGGATGGTGGATGGAAGAGTTGTGGAACCAAAGAGGGCGGGGGGCGCCTGGGTGGCTCAGTCATTAGAAGTCTGCCTTCAGCACAGGTCATGATCCCAGGATCCTGGGATCAAGCCCCGCATCGGGCTCCCTGCTCTGCGGGAAGCCTGCTGCTCCTTCTCCCACTCCCCCTGCTTGTGTTCCCTCTCTCACTATCTCTCTGTCAAATGAATAAATAAAATCTTAAAAAAAAAAATAAAAGAACGAAGAGGGCTGTCTCAAGAGAAGATTCTCAAAGACCTGGTGCCCACTTAACTGTGAAAAAGATTTTTGTTGGTGTGCATTAAAGAAGACACTGAAGAACATCATCTAAAAGATTATTTTGAACAATATGGGAAAACTGAAGTGATCGAGATCATGACTGATGGAGGCAGTGGCAAAAAGAGAGGTTTTGCTTTTGCAACATTTGATGACCATGACTCTGTAGACAAGACTGTCATTCAAAAATACCATACTGTGAATGGCCACAACTGTGAAGTAAGGAAAGCCCTATCTAAGCAAGAGATGGCTAGTGCTTCATCCAGCCAAAGAGGTCAAAGTTGTTCTGGAAACTTTGGTGGTGGTCATGGAGGTGGTTTTGGTGGGAATGACAACTTTGGTCGTGGAGGGAACTTCAGTCGTCAAGGTGGCTTTGGTGGCAGTCGAGGTGGTGGTGGATATGGTGGATTTGGTAATGATGGAAGCAACTTTGGAGGTGGCAGAAGCTATAATGATTTTGGCAATTACAACAATCAATCCTCAAATTTTGGACCCATGAAAGGAGGAAATTTTGGAGGCAGAAGCTCTGGCCCCTATGGTGGTAGGCACCAATACTTTGCCAAACCACAAAACCAAGGTGGCTATGGTGGCTCCAGCAGCAGCAGTAGCTACGGCAGCGGCAGAAGGTTTTAATTACTGCCAGGCAACAAGGCTTAGCAGGAGGGGAGAGCCAGAGAAGTGACAGGGAAGCTACAGGTTACAAAAGATTTGTGAACTCGGCCAAGCACAGTGGTGGCAGGGCCTAGCTGCTACAAAGAAGACATGTTTTAGACAATACTCATGTGTATGGGCAAAAAACTCGAGGACTGTATTTGTGACTAGTTGTATAACAGGTTATTTTAGTTTCTATTCTGTGGAAAGTGTAAAGCATTCCAACAAAGAGTTTTGATGTAGATTTTTTTTTTTTTTGCACCCATGCTGTTGATTGCTGAATGTAATAGTTTGATCATGACGCTGAATAAGTCTTAAAAAAAAAAAGGTACACTAATTGTGATGAGCAACTAAGTAACATATAGTATCACTGAATCACTATATTGTACACCTAAAACATTTTAATATGACGCTGTATTTTAATTATACTGGAATTAAAAAAATAAATAAAAAAACCCAAAAACAGTGAGTTGTACTCTTTAAGTAGGTGAATTGTGGGGGTTATTAATTTATCTCAATAAAACTTAAAAAAAATGTACCACGTGTTTCTTCAATAAGTGTTCAGCAAGTATGATCGACTTATGAACTCAGACCCTATTAATTCTATTTTTCCAAACGCTGCTTTGGGTACTTTAGACAAAGTAAAAAAAAAAAATTATATAGTTCTTTATTTTTCGTTCACTAAATATTTTAAAACTCTTATTGAAGAAGTTTTGAATTTAAGCATTAAAAACTACGTAAGAAATGCTCTGTAATGGTTCTTCCTGACAATGTAAAATGTATTCAACTGTTGATCACTGAACTCAAGTCTTAGCCTAGCCTCTTAAATTTGTTATCACATAATATCACAGAGAAAATCAGTAGCCTCTTAGAAGTCGAAAAGATGAAAGATACCTTGTTTTTTGTCATAAAGCTCTACCTGATAGGACTGAAAGTATGCTAGAAACAAGAGTTCTGGAAAAAAGGGTTGGCAACTACATGGTGAAGCTTTGCACAGATAAACAGCTCTTTAGTACATATTTTTATAATATAGATTTGTTTTCTCCCCAAAGATCACTAACTCTTGCCTGACTTTAAAAGAAAAAATAGATTAATAAACTGTAAAAGAACTAAAACTCACATTCCTCTTTCACCAGAAGCTGGAGTTGTTTTCAATGTGATCTGTCTCTGCTGTTCTGGGACCTGTAAAAAGAAAACTATGGATTACTTTGCCTGCCCTACAAAAGTCACTAAACAATGCTATCAAAATATTTTACTTTTATTAATTCTCTCTGTATACTGTGTTTAGCCAATTCACTGACAAAGGCTTCTAAGTCACCAGATACCTTCAAGTAATATGTACAAGGACAGAATGATTTGTTATCTACACACAGAATTAGCTGACCACCTTATTAGTAGGTTCTTGAGGCTCATCTCTCTGCTCAAGGTGTCTCTCTTGATGCTCTCGGAGTTCTCTTTCCAAGCGACTAATTCGACCTTCATACTGGGATTTAAGAGCAGTCATTCGAACATCCAATTCATCTTTCTGCTGATCTAAGGCTCCATTCCTTTGTTTAAGCTCCTCATTTTCTTTAGTTAGCTGATCTTTTACACCTAAAGAAGTAACCATGTGATTCTATTAATATTATAATCAAACACTGGAATGTAAAGAACATTTGTGCATTTCAATAGGTACACTAAGGTCGTTATCAGATTCTATTCCTGAGCTTTAATATCTACAATTAATCCTGATACACAATATATCTGAATAAGCAAAATTCTAAATATATCTGTATTACTCCAATATAAAATGTACTTATTACTACAACATAAAAATATGTAAATTTCTCTAAGATTTCATAAAGGACATCCATAAACTGCAGTCCGAAGTCCTTTTACATGGCCTTTAGTATTTCAATATATTATTAAAAATACAAAGATATTATAAATTGCCAAAACTGCCAAATTTTCATTCCATATAATCTAAAGCACATACTAAAAAATAATTAGGTAACTTTTTTTTTAATGAAATTGCTGAAACACTGTATTACAGATCATTAAAAATTGCTTACAATAAAACCTAGCTGATTGGGCATTTTATCTACCTACTCACTAAGCAGAACAGCAAGCAAGGTGCAGTAAGGTCCAGAACATTGCAGCTCTGGGCCCTTAACAAACTGGGCATGATATTCTCCCTGAAGGGCTTGAGGGCCCCTCAGAGAATTGAGGCAAATAAAAATCACTGGGCTGGTAATATCCAATGATATGCAGGAGTTTACAGTAGGCCTCTGAACAACACACTGTAGACCCAAAGGATCACCAACAGAAGGTACTAACAGTTATACAACAAAGCAGGACAGCAGTACTTCCTATTACTAACCAACAATTAGGAAAGACTTCATAAATAGATGAGAGACATCCTCATCATTTGAAAATTCAGACTGCTTTAATTTTGTGTCTAATTAAATAAGCCTTATATATATATTTTAAGTAGGCTCCACGCCCAGTGTGGAGCCCAATACAAGGCTTGAACTCACAATTGTGAGATCAAGAGCTGAGCCGAGATCAAGAGTTGCTCAACCAACTAAGCCACCCAGGCATCCCACCCTAATATTTAAAGCACACGCACAGAAATCACTTTATAGTATTTACTTATTTCTTTCCCATTTAATTTTAAGCCTGCATCAAATAGCCAACTTTCACTATCAAAGTTCAAACTTTAGCATATACAGAAATTTACCAGCTAAATGTGCAATCTTTGACTTTGCTGCTACTATGGCCTTTCTTGTTTTTTCTTCCTTTTCAGTTATCTGCTGTCGGAGCTGCTCCTCTTGTGTGGTTCTATCTTGAAGATCCTGACGAAGTCGTGAAAGCTCAGACTGAAGCTGCACAGTTTGTTCCTGCAGATTTCTGGTTTCTGCCTCTTTTTCAGATAATGTCTTTTAAAGAAAAGCAAAGTATTCACCATGTAATTCAATCCAATCAATATAAACTGTATGTCAGACAGAATTAAAATGTAACTTATTAATTTATTTAGATTAAATGGAAGTATAAATGTAAAATGGTGGTCAAACCACCATTAAAGTGGATACTTGATGATTGGATACTACTTATATACATGAGTCATTCATGTATAAAGGATAAATATACATAAAAAAGATTATATATTTCCATATGACAAGAGAAAGAGTTAGTGTTTAACATATACTTCTTCAAGTATTTGACAAGCAAGGAATTAGGGACATACAGTCTTCACTACTCTCACACTTATACCTTCTGCAGATTTTCTACTTGATTCTCTAGTGATTTTGCCTTTGTTTCAGCTTGATTGAGGGTTTCTTTGAGCTCCTGCATTTCCTGGACTGAGACATGCTGTTCCTGGTGGTCTCCAGAAGACTGAGCGGAGGTCTCCATGACCTAAGATGACAAGCAGTAATAATGTACTTTCACATTTATACTTAGTAATTCCACATCTAAAAGTTCATCTAAGGAAATAATTACAACTATGCAAAGAAATTTATCTTAAAGGGTATTCATAAATCAATTTTCTATGGAGTAACTCTACTGCCTGAAGGTAAGGTATTAGTTAAATAAGTTAGGGTTTTCCATACAATTGGATATTAACCATCTAATCAAAATGATGCTGCATTGTAGATGGATGTTTGACATAGTAATTATTTTCACAGTAATGAGTAAGGTGAAAAAGCAGGATACAAAAATACACAAATGATCTTATTTCTATGGAAAAACACATTACACATATGTTAAGAAAAGCATACTATTAGCACTAATGAAGTGCTAATAGCAGTAAACACCAAGGGGTAAGAATTTTGGATTTTTAAAATATATTTTCTAATCTAACACGTGCTAAATATGTAAAATTAAGTCAACATACAAGCTTTTTACTTCTGGGAATTTATTCAGATTCAAAATGTAGTAAGAACTAAAAAATTCTCTTTGATAGGTGGTTAACGTACACTATTGATGTAACACTATAAATAAAGCCTGATTATAAAGAACTATCATTTTTTGATATACACAATTTTAATCAGCAGTGAGTTCCAAGAACAGGTTTGAAAAGGGACAATATCTAAGACTGGAAAACTAAACTAAAAATACCTAGCATTTACTAAATTTCTTTATGAACTTAGAGTGTAATTTGAGGCATATTAAAGAGAAAATCTTTAAAACCAAATAAAGATATCAATGTAAGCTTACACTCATGTTCACATTTTAAAGACCAATAATAAAAATTATAAAGAAATAAGACTTTGAGGAATCATTATATATGTTTATAAATATGTATATAAATGTTTATGTATATAAAAAATTTTGTATGCCAAAAATTACATATATATATACACATATATGAACATATATATATAGAGAGAGGGAAAATTACTTCAAAATACCTTATCCTGTTGTGCTTTAAGTTCTTCATATTGAGTCTTGTATCTACGCCCAATCTTCTTGACTTGAGTAATGGTTTTTACTTTCTCTTGGATATCAATTATTTTGGCATCTAAGTCTTTTTGAATGTTTTCCTTTTCAGTTCTTACTTTATTTAAGTCTTCCTTTAGACTCTGGATTAAGTTCTGGTTGTTGGTCAAAGATGCATTTGATCTAAACAAACAAAAAATGGGGTAAAAGAGAAAGATAAATGAGACTTTTTAAAATTTTAAAATCCTTTATATTACTGTATGCTTTAGTATGTTTGGTATTTTATTTTTTATTTATTTATTATTTTTTAAAGATTTTATTTATTTGACAGAGAGAGACACAGCAAGAGAGGGAACACAAGCAGGGGGAGTGGGAAAGGGAGAAGCAGGCTTCCCGTGGAGCAGCGAGCCCGATGCGGGGCTCTATCCCAGGACCCTGGGATCATGACCTGAGCCGAAGGCAGATGCTTAACCGACTGAGCCACCCAGGCGCCCCTATGTTTGGTGTTTTGAAATCCTAAAACACATACTCCAAAAGATAATTCCTTAAATTATGAATCTGTAGTCCTTTAGAAAACTTTATTTGCTTATTATAAAGGCATACATGCCCATTTTAGAGAAGAGAAAACCTGAGCTACCAGTGGCTAAGTGACATGCACAACTTTACACAGTAATCAAATGTTAGTACACAGATTTTAATCTACTTCTGCCTGATATCAAAATCTACACTCTTTCTACCATACTGGGTGTTGAGTAAGTTAAGTGAGGCTTTGTAGTCCACATGTAGTCTTTATCACATGTTCTTCTTTTACAATGTTCTTCCTTTTTTGCAATTTAAAAATGTGAAAATATTTCTTAGTTTACAGGCTGTGCAAAAACAGGCATGCAGGTTATAGTCTGCCAACCCCTGTATTTTATCATAAACTGAATTTGAGGTCAGATGACCTGAATTAAGAGTATGGGTTTAACATCTACTAACTGTGACCTTGGGTACCTTTCTGAATCTTAGTTTCCTCATCTTTGAAATTAGGTATTATCTCTCCTACTCAAAATGCCAGACTGTTATAAAAAAAAAGAGAATATAGATGAGAAAAATCTGTAAGCTGTCAAGCTTTATAGAAGTAGGGACGGACATAAACAAATGACATAAAAACTTTAAGAAGGTAAATCAGAAACATTAATTTTAATATTAAATTTCTTAACTTTATTTTTTAAAGCAAGCAGACTCCTGGCTGAGTGTGGAGCCCGATGCAGGGCTCAATCTCATGACCCTGGGACCATGACCCTGAGATTGTGACCTGAGCTGAAATCAAGAGTCAGATGCTTAACCAACTGAGCCATCCAGGCACCCCTAAATTTCTTAACTCTCAAAGGGTAAGAGTTCACTATAAGTTCATTTAAAGAAATTCCTTTTTTTTTTTTTAAGATATTTATTTATTTGAGAGAGAGAGAGAGAGAGAGAGAGAGAGAGAGAGAGCAGGGAGGAGGGGCAAGAGGGGAAGTAGACTCCCGGCTGAGTAGGTAAGCAGGGAGCCTGATGAGGGGCTTGATCCCAGGACCCTGAGATCATGACCTGAGGCAAAGGCAGACACCCTGACCGAGCCACCCAGACGCCCCCATTTAAAAAAATTTCTAATTTAAAAACCTCTGTTAAACACTTTCAAAATACTCATAAATATACACTAACCAAAAGAAGAGAAACCTACTTGCAAAAGTTATTTTGACTTAGAAACAGTTTAAAACCAAAGGTATAGATTTTTAAAAAGTAATAATCATATATAAAGGCATAAAATTAAATTGGGAAAGCCACATAAAATTAAATTGGGAAAGGGCTCCAGCATGTTTCATTCTTTCTAAACTCAGGAAGCACTCCTTGGAGAGTCAATACGTAAAGAGTAGAAATAAACTTGCTTAAGAATTCCTATACTAATATACAATTTAAGGCTTCTTTCCATTTACCTTGCAATTTCAGCTTTAAGCCTCCCAATTTCTTCAGTCAACTGTTGAATTCGCTTAGTATGAACTTCCTTTTCAGAAAGGAGCTTCCGATATTCTTCTGTATCTGGATCTTTCTGTTGACTTACTAGATGCTAGAGTAGCAAAAATGCATAATATGGTTTTATAGGTTTTATGAAACTAATGTGCTATAAAACTAATGTGCTAATAAAACAACACCATTATCTAATTACGTTTACATAAAATGTCTTATATGCATGGTGATCAAGCACCAAACTACAAAATAAGATTGAAGCTTTGGTTTGTTTAGCTAAAAAGCCTAGCCAAAATGGAAAAGAGAAATAAAGTAAATGTCATTATGCATTATTTTTTCACAACTGCAAACAAATATTTCAAAATAGTTACAAAGGAGCCAAATAAAAGAATCCAAAGAAATTATAAGCTTTTAATATTAAATATCTTTCACTAAAGTGACATTTATAAGGAAAAAAATGCCTATAAATAATTACAATTGAAACAAAAATATGAAGATAATTCTAAATGTAACAGTTCCATTAGCCAGGAAAGAGAGCAGCAAAATTTAGGAAATATATCTAGATTTGGGAAGATCACCCTACTTTCTTGATTTTTCAGATTGCCTATGTAACAAAAATAGGAATAAATGGGCTCTAAAATTCGACAATCCTATACAGATAATAACAGTTACCATTCTAGACCATTTTCTAGATGCCAGGTGACTGTTTTACATTAAATTTTTTTGTAAAATGAAAAGTGGCATTATGTCTTCATTTTTACAAATGAGAAAAATAGGTTCAGAAAGATTAAGGAGCTCTCACAAATCATGTAACTAACAGCTGGCAAGGCAGATTTCCAAGCTTTTGTTTCAAACTAGAGCTGGAGTTTTTAACCATGTTAAATGGTTTTGTCTCCCCAAGGTTTCCAGTGAACAAGTCTTTTTAAAGTGCTTCAACAGACTAGACAAATCCATTTTATTATGCACAAAAATATTTTAGAAATAAAGGAAAAGCACAAATTTGGAATTTAAGGAAATTAGCCATTTCTTAAAAAAAAAAATCAAATATTTTTATCTTCTTAAATGTTGCCCTATTATTTAATAATCAAGGTTTCCATGTTTAATTGCATTTATACCTGGTTCCGTGCTTTCCAGCGTTTGACATCTTCTTCTAGTAACTTCTTCTCTGCTTGCAACATACCACTTTTCTCACTCAGCTCAGCATTTGCTTCTTGTAAGGGTAAAATATCTAACTCCAGTTTCCTTACCTGAAAATAGTGTCAGTATTTTTTTAACATCTGATGTAAAAACTCTATTATTATTAAATATGACTCTATTCTTGATTAGTAAGTTCCAAACCTTTGCTTGCATCTGCTGTAGATCCTGTTCCAGCCTCTCTTTCTCTTCTCTTAGCATCTTATTGGTCTCCATCACTACATTCATTGTTTCAGTTTTCTTCATCAGTTCTTCATGCTGGGCCATTGTTTTTGCAGTTACCTAAAGATTTCAAACACATGTGTACACCAACATCCAACATTAGGTGAAGACCTATCTTTTCCTACCAGTCCTAATCTTCCCTACAAAAAGTAAAAAGGATTTGAATGTCAGCTTTTAAAATGGAAATTTTTGGAAGTTTTACATGTTTCTTTTTCTATGATGCAAGCTAACTACAAAGAGTTTAAACAAATCCAAGAAATTATAGAGATGAAAGTGAAAAGATACTACAAATCCCACCAACAAATAATCAGTACTAACACTTGGTAAAAACATTAATCCAGATCTCTATTAATCTTTATCTATTCTTTTTCTTGGTATACTGAATTAATAGTTTTAAAATGATGTTATTTTGTCCTCAGTCCCCTCCCCCCTTGTTCAGAAATTCTTCATTTCATTCAGTTGTTTCATCACTTTGGTTGTGAGCAATTTTACTGAATATTTGTTCAATTGTGAGGAACTTCTTTTCTGTTCTCACTGGGTGTAATTATCCATTGTTTACACATTACTTTATTCCCTCACCCTTTTCAAAGCTATGGCTCAGGCCAAAGTTACAGCAATGAATCAAAAAAAGAAACCAAAGGCCCTCCTCACCATTCGACTGAAGCAGTCTTCATTTCCCACAGTAGTAAATTTTCTAGGTAAGTCTTGTAGACCTCAAAGTACTAGAAAGGAAGTTCCCATTCAAAGGCAATTTAACTTAAGATACTGTAAATAATATTAATTTTTTGTCCATTTGAAATATATGCTATGCTGTAACAAATCACCCTGTCAAGTGTAACCACTGTCCACAAAGCCAAATTTCTGGGATCAGGAAAGTATATTTAAATTGAGTCCCATCATAACCAGTGGGGCACATCTAACTCAACTGTGAAAAGACACATGGCACAATCACCTTGCTGCTGATTATACGGCCTAGGGTCTCTGCCTCGTTCCCTCTTCCTTCCCTTGCTTCCCTGCCTCTCTCTCTCCCTACAATAGCCTTCTAGCTTGGGGTGGCTTGCCAGGGTAGGTATGAAGGTTTCAGGTCACAGACTGTGGGACTACTGCTGGGTGTGTGTGCGTGATTTCTTCTTTTAGGTCTTAAATAATGCCCTCCCCCACAACGCCACTGTCCTTTCTTCACTTTCCACTACCACCCTTGGCCGAAGCATAGATTGTAAACCCCTCTGAAATCAGCCTTTGGTGAGGAATTCAGGACTTTGCCTATATCTTCTCCCCCCACCTTGATCGAGGGGTGCTGCTTTTTCCTTCCTCCTCCTCAAATGCCTTTGTGTGCCATCACTACTCAACACTTTCTATGACACTTCCTTGCTTTGGCCAGAAGCCATCAGGTAAGGTAGGAAAGTCTCTGACTTCCCTTGTTTAGTTTTAGAACCACATTTACTCCCTCTCCACCAGCCTGGGAATGAATAATAGGTTCTCAGCCCTGCCACCCTCTGCTGTCATCGTCAGCTGATGTGGTTCTTTAGCTCAAACTTTTGATAAAGTGGTTTTTTAGCTTCACTTTTGATAAAGTGAAAAGAACAGTCACCAGGGGTACTCAGACCTGCCAGCTTTCAAAGTTCTTGGTGGTTAAACTTGGAAAAAGGCCACAGAAGAAACCTGTAAGCACACATGTGCCCTCTGAATGAACCGTTTTCTTTTCCTATAATTGCTTTTGCTTTTAAAAATTGAAGTTTTTAACAGAGTCAGAGTTCTCATTTGGTCATCCTTGTAATCCATTTGAATCTAGTTTGGAATCTGACAATTAGAACAAAAAGAACCTTGAGTTTGGTGCATACTTTGGTTTTGGTGCTGCTGCTTCTCATGGTCCTCAGCAGGGATTAAGAAAGAACTCAGTGCACACAGCACATCCCTAAAATTGGTGGGCCTGGCAAATTGGTGCTTTTTTCCATTTTTCTGTTCAGGACAAGTAAATGCCGAGATGAGGATGCATACTGAAATAAAAGTGATTCATTGTGTTCTAAGGTTTTTTTTTTTTCTTTTTAACTTAATGTTTATTAAGACCACCTTTTAAAGCAGCAACTATCAAGTCTGAAAAGCAATCGATGTTTCCATTAATCTTTTTCTTTTCCATTAATCTTTTCCATTAATCTTAGAACCTTAGTTCTAAGGATTTAACATCCTGTAAGTAAAGCTGAACATAACAGAATTGCATAAGCAGCCTTTTTATTGACAGACTACTGCCTTTTAATGTAATAATAAAAAAAAAGTATGTGTTAAAAAAAGTTATGGCTCAGCATTGCCAATCTACACTGTTCATGCTTAGGTATTATGTTTTTTTTTTTTCCAAAGATTTTTAGAGATAAAGAGCATGCATGTGTAAGTGGCGGGAGGGGTGGGAGGGGGAGGGAGAGAGAGAAGCAGACTCCCCACTGAGCCTGACATAGGGCTCGATCCCAGGACCCTGAGATCATGACCTGAGCTGAAATCAAGAGTGGGTCACTTAACTGACTGAACCACCCAGGCACCTTTTGCTTGGGTATTACTTTTGATATAATGTGTGTTACTTTCTGCCTCTTCTGATTTTAGGTAGGAGTTGGTTTTCCCCTCTGACTTTGTCAGTTGGGCATTTTCTATAAAGTATTATTTGCCTGAAGGAACATTGAGAGAATATGCAATCTTTTTAAAAATGCAGATTCTGCTCTTTTTCTTCCAAATGTTAATGGCACAGAATTGGAGGGTCTGTTTATTTCCATGATGAGATGTTTGAATTGGATTATTTTCTCAAGATGTAATTCTGAAACTTTTCATTTCTGTATGAAACATAAATCCCATAAATCTACTCACTTTCCCCTGGGTTTCAATGGTTTTTCTCTAGCAGCCATTCCAACTACCTATCAGTTAAAAGACGATAAATGATTCAAGGTCTTAATTTCCTTCCTTCCAGATGTTGTTATATTACTGCAGAGCCTCAGAATGAGGGCATTGCAATTATAAGCTTTTGGGTGGTGTGTGGGTTAAGGAGTTGAGCTTGTGCTGTGACCATCCATTCATCAGAGCATCTTCTTTTCCTTTTCTGGTTGATAGTTTTGACTATTTTTTACCCCCTTGCTGAGGAAGAAGTATTCTGTAGCAGTTTCTATCTATAACTCTATCCAAGAATAACTACTCAAACGTATATATGACAACTATAATAATAAAGATAACTGAAATTTATTAAGTACTCACTATGCACCAGACAGTTTCTAAATGCTTCATGTACTTTAACTCACTTAATCCTTATTATTATCATCCCAGTATTACAGATGAGGAAATTTAAGAGCAGGGAAATTAATATACCCAAGACACACATCTAATGGTATGAAGCTAGAATTTAAAACCAGGCAGTCTGATTACCACTAGTCTTTTACCATTATGCTATATCACTGCTATAATAATAATGTTTTAATAGTTTATGAGTTTAGGAAAAATGCTTATTTCAAATTAAACTTTATGTCCTAAGAAACAAAAATGAGCTCTCTTTTAACAACTTCTTTCTTAAAGTTTAGGATACATACCTGGACTTTCTCTCTTTCAGCATTTAGACTATCCTGCAGTTCCTGCAGCTCTCTTTCTAAAAGTTCAACTCTTTGTCGGTAACGCAGACTCTCAACCTGAGCCACCTCAAACCTGGTTTCAGCAATTTCTTTTTCTCGTCGTATAAATCTACAAGAATATGTAAGATTTTATTTGAATAAAAAAAATGCCAACATAACATTTCAAAACTTGGATATTTTTAAGATGACAAAAACCACTGACTTCAGTAACTTCTTTATCTTTTAATTAATAAATAATAATGAGGCTTTTTAAGATTATAAACAGTGGCTTTAAAAATGCACATCTTTAAAATAATCAAAAGGCATTTAGTTTTTCAAAGAATCTACTCAAGTTCTTACCATCAGATTCAACTTAGTCATTTCTTTAACTTGGCATATGTCTCAATGTCAAAAGTGACCACTAAGGGATGGAATGAGCTTTATAAGTAAATAGCACATAACCCCCACTTCCCTAATTTATGCGTTTATAGTTGCCTTACACAGTTGCTGGTATACCACAGAAATGAAGCATTAAGAATATTATTGGATTTACCTGAGAATTTCTAAAATTTGTTCTTGAGATTTTCCTTCCTCACTGAGAGATACATTCAAGGGACCTTGTACACCTTCCTTTACAGAGGCAACAACCTTGTCACTTAATTTTTCAATCTGATCATGAAGTAATCTGTTTTGTTTCTCTAGATCTTCACAGCGAGACATACACTTGGAAACTTCATCCTGTAAACAACAATCTATCATAATAGCAGACTTTCCAATGTACATTTAAAAACCCCAAACCTTTAAATTCTCTAGAACATTCTATCATGATGTACAATAATACCTTTAACATTCTCTCTCTTTCCTCCCAAGATGCTTTACACTCCAATAACTGTGATTCTGCTTTCTGGGTTGTTTCTTCCAAATGCTGACGGACTGATGCCATTTTGGAAACCTGTTCCTTGGCAGCTTGTAGAGCTTCAACATCAGCAGCATGTAGCATCAATTCTCTCTCATACTTATTCTGAGCTTCCACAGCTATTTTAGCCTGTAAGAAATTATTCCCCCATTGATACAAGATTAAAAACTCATAAGGCTAGTCAGTATTTTCTGAAACGATGCACGTTATATTATTTATGATAACAAAAGACAACCTAAATGTACCAAAATAGGAGAATAATTACAAGTTATGTTGTATCTATTTAACAAAATATATGCTGCTTACAAGAGACCCATTTTAGACCTAAAAACACCTGCAGATTAAAGGGAGGGGATGGAGAAACATTTATCATGCACATGGAAGTCAAAAGAAAACCGAAGTAGCAATACTTATATCAGACAAAATAGATTTTAAAACAAAGACTATAGCAAGAGATAAAGATGGGCACTCGGGGTGCCTGGGTGGCTCAGTTGGTTAAGCGACTGCCTTAGGCTCAGGTCATGATCCTGGAGTCCCGGGATCGAGTCCCATATTGGGCTCCCTGCTCAGCGGGGAGTCTGCTTCTCCCTCTGACCCTCTTCCCTTTTGTGCTCTGTCTCTCATTCTCTCTCTCTTAAATAAATAAATAAAATCTTTAAAAAAAAAAAAAAGATGGGCACTGTATCATAATAAAGGGGATTATCCAACAAGAAAATCTAACAATTGTAAATATTTATGCCCCAACATGGGAGCACCCAAATATATAAAACAATAACAAACATAAAGGAACACATTGATGATAATGCAATAATAGTAGGGAACTTTAACACCCCACTTTCATCAATGGACAGATCATCGAAGCAGAAAATCAATAAGGAAACAATGGTTTCGAAAAAAACACTGGACCAGATGACTTAACAGATATATTCGGAACATTTCATTCTACAGCAGCAGAATACACATTCTTTTTGAGTGCACATGGGACATTCTACAGAACAGATCACATGCTAGGTCACAAGTCAGGCCTAGACAAGTACAAATAGACTGAAATCATACCATGCATATTTTCCGACCACAACACTATGAAACTTGAAGTTTACCACCAGAAAAAATGAGGAAAGACCACAAATACATAGAGGTTAAAGAGCATACTACTAAAGAATGAATGGGTCAACCAGGAAATTAAAGAAATTTAAAAATACATGGAAACAAGTAAAAATGAAAATACGATGGTCCAAAACCTTTGGGAGGCCACAAAAGCGGTCCTAAAAGGGAAGTATATAGCAATACAGACCTACCTCAAGAAGCAAGAAAAATCTCAAATATGCAATCTAACCTTATACCTAAAGGAGCTAGAAAAAGAACAACAAATGAAGCCTAAAGCCAGCAGGGGGGAAATAATAAAGATTAGAGCAGAAATAAATCACATAAAAACAAAAAAACCCCAGTAGAACAGATCAATGGAACCAAGAACTGGTTCTTTAAAAAAATTAATAAAATTAATAAACCCCTAGCCAGATTTATCAAAAAGAAAAGAGAAAGGACCCAAATAAATAAAATCATGAATGTGAGAGGAGAGATCATAACCTACACCACAGAAATACAAACTGTAAGAGAATATTATGAAAAATTATATGCCAACAAACTGGGTAATGAGGAAGAAATGGATGCATTCCTAGAGACATATAAACTACCAAAACTGAAAATAGGAAGAAATAGAAGAGTTGAACAGACCCATAACCACCAAAGAAATTGAATGAGTAATCAAAAATCTCTGAACAAACAAAAGTCCAGGGCCAGATGGCTTCCAGGAGAATTCTACCACACATTTAAAGAAGAGTGAACACCTATTCTCAAACTATTCCAAAAAAAAAAAAAATAGAAATGGAAGGAAAACATCCAAATTCATTCTATGAGGCCAGCATTACCCTCATTCCAAAACCAAAGATCCCACTAAAAAGGAGAATTACAGGCCAACACCCTGATGAACATGGATGCAAAAATTCTCAACAAAATCTTAGCAAATTGAATCCAACAGTACATTAAAAGAGCTATTCACTCTTAATCTCAGGAAACAAACTGAGGGTTGCTGGGGTGGTGGGGGGTGGGAGGGATGGGGTGGCTGGGTGATAGACATTGGGGAGGGTATGTGCTATGGTGAACGCTGTGAATTGTCTAAGATTGTTGAATCACAGACCTGTACCTCTAAAACAAAGAGTACATTGTATGTAAAAAAAAAAAAAAAAAGTAGGAAGGGAAAACCGAAGGGGGGGAAATTGCATGGGGAGACGAACCATGCATATTTTCCGACCACAACACTATGAAACTTGAAGTTTACCACCAGAAAAAATGAGGAAAGACCACAAATACATAGAGAGGAGGGCGGTGGGGGGATGGGTTACCCTGATGATGGGTATTAAAGAGGGCACGTACTGAATGGAGCACTGGGTGTTATACGCAAACAATGAATCATGGAACACTACATCAAAAATTAATGATGTAATGTACGGTGATTAACATAGTAAAATAAAACTTAACAATAACAACAAAAAGAACCATTCACCACGATCAAGTGGGATTTATTCCTGGGCGGCAGTGGTGGTTCAATTTTGCAATCAATCAACATGATACACACAATAAAAGAAAGGATAAGAACCATATGAACCTCTCAATAGATGTGGAAAAAACATTTGATAAAGTACGACATCCATTCATAAAAACCCTCAACAAAGTAGGGATGGAGGGAACATACCTCAATATAATAAAGGCCATATATGAAAAACCAACAGCTAATATCATCCTCAATAGGAAAAACTGACAGCTTTTCCTCTATGATCAGGAAAAAGACAAGGATGTCCACTCTCACCACTGTTATTTAACACAGTACTGGAAGTCCTAGCCTCAGCAATTAGACAACAAAAAGGAATAAAAGGCATCCAAAGAGGCAAAGAAGTCAAAATTTCAACTATTTGCAGATGACATGATACTTTTTTTTTAAAGATTTTATTTATTTATTTGAGAGAGAGAGAATGAGAGAGAGCACGAGAGGGAAGAGGGTCAGAGGGAGAAGCAGATTCCCCGCTGAGCAGGGAGCCCAATGCGGGACTCGATCCCAGGACTCCAGGATCATGACCTGAGCCGAAGGCAGTAGCTTAACCAACTGAGCCACCCAGGCGCCCCTGCAGATGACATGATACTTAACAGAAAACCGAAAAGACTCCATCAAGAAATTGCTAGAAATGATACATGAATTCAGTAAAGTCACAGGACACAAAATCAATGTACAGAAATCTGTTGCATTTCTATACACCAACAATGAAGCAACAGAAAGAGAAATCAAGGAATCAATCTCATTTACAACTGCACCAAAAACCGTAAGACACCTAGGAATAAACCTAACCAATGAGGTAAAAGATCTGTACTCTAAAAACTATACAATACTGATGAAAGAAATTAAAGATGACACAAAAAAACAGGAAGACATTTCATGCTCATGGATTGGAAGAACAAATACTGTTAAAATGTCTATCCTACCCAAAGCAATGTACCCATTTAATGCAATCCCTATTTTTCAGAGAGCTAGAACCATTTTTCAGAGAGCTAGAACAACCAACCCTAAAATTTGTATGGAACCACAAAAGATCCCGAATAGCCAAAGCAATCTTGAAAAAGAAAAGCAAAGCTAGATGCATCACAATTCCAGATTTCAAGTTATATTACAAGTTGTAGTCACCAAGACAGTATGATACTGGCATAAAAACAGACACATAGGTCAATGAAACAGAACAGAGAACCCAGGCATGAACCCACAACTACTATATGGTCAATTAATCTTCAACAAAGCAGGAAAGAATATGTTATGGAAAAAGTCTCTTTAACAAATGATTTTGGGAAAACTGGACAGCCACACATGCAGAAGAATGCAACTGGACCACTTTCCTACACCATACACAAAAATAAACTCAAAATGGTTTAAAGACCTAAATATGAGACAGGAGCCATCAAAATCCTCAAGGAGAACATAGGCAGTAACCTCTCTGACATTGGCTGTAGCAACTTCTTACTAGATACGTCCCCTGAGACAACAGAAACAAAAGCAAAAATAAACTTTTGTGACTTTATCAAAATAAAAAGCTTCTGCACAGAAAAACAAACAACAAAACTAAAAGGCAATCTACGGAATGGGAAAAGATATTTGCAAATGACGTATCTGATAAAGATTAGCATACAAAATATGTAAAGAACATACCAAATTCAACACCCCAAAACCAATTAATCCAGTTAAAAATGGGCTTAAGACATAACAGATATTTTTCCAAGACATACAGATGGCTAACAGACACATGAAAAGATTCTCAACCTCACTCATTATCGGGGAAATACAAATCAAAATTACAACGAAGATATCACCTCACTCTTGTCAGAATGGCTAAAACGAACAATACATGAAAGAACAGATGTTGGCAAGGATGTGGAGAAAGGGGAACCCTCTTATACTGTTGGTGGGAATGCAAGCTGGTGCACCTACTCTGGAAAACAGTATGGAGGTTCCTGAAAAAGTTAAAAATAGAGGGGCGCCTGGGTGGCTCAGTGGTTAAGCATCCACCTTCGGCTCAGGTCATGATCCCAGGGTCCTGGGATCAAGCCCAGCATCGGGCTCCCTGCTCAGCAGGAAGCCTGCTTCTCCTTCTCCCACTCCCCCTTGCTTGTGTTCCCTCTCTTGCTGTCTCTCTCTGTCAAATAAGTAAATAAAATTAAAAAAAAAAAAAAAAAAGGTTAAAAATAGAACTACCCTACCATCCAGCAATTGTACTACTAGGTATTTATCCAAAAGATAAAAAAATACTGATTCAAAGGGACACTTGCACCCCAATGTTTATAGCAACATTATCAATAATACCCAAATTATGGAAAGAGCCCAAATGTCCACTGACTGATGAAGGGATAAGAAGGTGTGGTGTATATATACAATGGAATATTACTCAGCCATAAAAAAGAAGGAGATCTCACTATTTGCAATGACGTGGATGGAGCTACAAAGTATTGTGCTAAGCAAAACAAGTCAGAGAAAAGACAAATACCATATGATCTCACTCATGCGTGGAATTTAAGGAAGAAACAAATGAACATGGGGCAAAAGAGAGAGGCAAACCAAGAAACAGACTCTTAACTATAGAGAACAAACTGAGGGTTACTGGAGGGAAGGTGGGTGGGGGGATAGATTAAATAGGTGATGGGGTTGAAGGAGGGCACTTGTGAAGAGCACTGGGTGTTGTATATAAATGATAAACCACTAAATTCTACACCTGAAAATAGTATTACATTGTATGTTAACTAACAAATTTTAAAAAAATTGGAGAAAAACAACCCTCAATCCCAAAACAAAGAAGAAATATTAAAGAACTATTCAAAATGAAACTTATGAAGACTATAGCAATTTGGAGGAGGCTTTATGAAATAAAGGCTAAGTATAACTCAGGTATGCTAAAATACATGTGTACACATGCATACAAACTTAAAGTCAACAAAAGGAAATGAGAATAATTTATTTTAATATTGTATTATGGATATATTCATTTTAATTCCCAATATTATATTTGGCAATATGCCAAGGATAATTCATTTTTGTCTAATTACTTTGAAGTACCTTCTCCTGTATTCAATTTTTAAAGTAATCTCCGTACATATACGTACTATGTACAAGTAATCAATAAATGTCAGGACCACCATTTTGCACCAAAAAAAAAAAAAAAAACTGTCACGAAATGGTTATTCATATATTACCCAACTTAAAAATGAAAACATTATTAATCTCCTTACTTGTATTCCTTTCCCATTCTACTTCAGTTTTATTCTCACTTGTATTTTTATATTTTTTCCCCATTTGTGAAGATTGATTTGTAAATGGTTATCGCACTATTTACTTTTAGCCTTCACACTTTTCAGCTGATCTTAGTCCAAGATCCACAATAGCTCAAATAACTTTGCATTTCTCTAAGGTTCACCCATCCCCCAAAAGTATTAATATACTCCAAGAACTGTTCCCTAGGATCAAATCTCATTTCTTAATAACTGGCTACAAGATCAACACTTACCTGTTCCTGACAGTCACGTCTGGCTTGCTGTTCATTACTCAAAGCTGTGCTTGCTCTCTGAAGAGCTTCTTGTACTTCATTCTGAACGCTGTTGAGTGTTTTCTTTAACTCAGATAACTAAACCAGAAGAACAACATTAAAACCAGAGTTAACTGCAAACTTATTTTATAGTAAAGACAGATTTTAAATATCCAACTAGCCCAAAGGGACTTCTTACTAATTTAAAAGATAACTTGATGTTATCTGCCCACACTTTGAAGGTCTATATTCACTAAAATACCAGTCAATGCTCGGGCAGAGGCTTCTAAAAAGCAGCACTGATACCTACTACCATAAAGTAGTCTAAAATTCTCAAAAGAAAACATCTACAGACCTAAAGAGCAGAGTAACACACGAAACTATGTTAAATTTGTGTTCAAGCAGTATCTGCTGCTATTAATGAGCTATTCAAATCCTTACACACACAGAAGACTGATAAGGTTAATAAACCAATTTACCTGTTGTTCCATGCTCTCTATGGCTTTTCTCTTGTCATCCTGAAGTTCCTGTTTTTCCTTCTCTACTTCCATCAACTTCTTTTCCAACTGTGTCTGAAACTCAGCTGACTCTTTTAAACGAACTTCAATATTCTTACGTACTTCTTCTGTGACCTTTACCATCATCCAAATAATAGGATATAAAAATTATATACATTTAAAATTATAGAATTAGTTTCTCTAGGTCTAAACTAAATTTGAGAAGTAATAAAAAATTACCATTTGCCTGTATTAAAAAAAATCCATCAATGCTGATCAAAGAGTTTAAAAACATTGAAAATCTTAAGCTACCTCCTAACTTGGCTACTAGCCATTTTTCTTATGAAGTGAAATTTCCAGTTCCCCATTTCTCTCTCAATCCTCATATTTACTTGCTGCCAAATCTGTCCATTCTATCACTGAAAGGTTTTTCCCCCACATATCTTGATTTTCATGACGCCAAGCACAAAAAAATCTTTTAAAACTGTGGCCCTAGACTATTGCTATAGTCACTAAAAAAGACTCTATCCTCCAATCTACTACACTTTAATCTAATTAAAACAAATTCTGATTATAACATGTTGGAAAAAAATCAAGAGCTCTCTAATAATCTAACAGAATATAATTTAATATAGACATTTAAAAACCTTTCACATTTGGTTCTTGGTACATTTGTAATTCTATTTCTCATTATTTCATTTCACAAAGTCAATACATTAGCCAACCTGTTCTCATCTGAAGTCTTTTTTTACTTGGCTGAGGGTTCTTACTATATGGAATAACCTTCTACCTTTGACTATCCAAATGATACTTTTCTTCGAAGACTGTGAAAAAATGCCATCTCTCTCGTGAAGTCATGCAGGAGATAAATAACCTTACTTCCTTCCCATTCACACCAACATTTGATCTGTACCTTTCTTACAGCAATTATACTCTCCTTTGTTTTATGAATTTTATGGGTTTTATCTGGCTTATTAGACTTAAGTACTTTTAAGGTGTAAGAGGTAAACACAATGATGTCACTTGAACTCACAATTACTAGAGTGCTTACACACATCAAGCTCCTAAATAAAAAAAAGTTAAGTGCCTTCAGCTTGAATTTAAAATTGTATATACCTGTTTTTCCTTGTTAAGAGATTCTTCTAAACTAGTAACCATTGCTCGATACTGTTCCACATTACTAGTACTTGTTTTGAGTCTCTCCTTCAAATCAGTAACCTGCTCTTCTGCCTGCCTTAGCTGACTCAGAAGATCATCCACATCTTCTTTGTTGGTAGGCTGACCTAAAAGATTTAAAAGCTTTCTTAAAATTAACATTTTAAATGACATTAGAGATAACTGTTATCTAAGAATTTGTGAAATCAGGATTAAGGTAGAAGTTCTTATCTAAAAAGTATATTTCATCCCATGCTAAATGACAAATTAAAAACAGGTATTTTGCCAGATATTGTTATTTCTTCAAAATATCAAATATTTGAAATCTGCTATTACAAATATTACAAAGATCTCTAAAAGAGAAGAATACTGAATATTTGCACTAAACTGAGGGAGCTACTTGAAGATACTACCAGGTTCTTAATTTATTATTTAAACACTGCTTACTCTAAAACACTAAATCTTAAATCATTCAATTTTCAGCCTAAAATCCATGGGAAAGGAAGAAATTGCATATTGAAAAGGATGTCTTCTTATCATATATCTGTATGAAAGCACTATTGACTATTGAAAAACTATATATCCAGTATATCTTTATGTATCATATACACATATACACATAGCCACATACATACCTATTTTACCATTTTTTTAAAGATTATCTGGACTGAAGGCTTTGCATTTGAAATGGCGTATTCATAGAGAAGCATAATGAAACAAATCTTTTACCTAAGGCTATCAATAAACAATGATTACGAATACTACTCTAAAAGAGACCAAACAAATCAATTATTTCCGTAAGTGAGCAGAGTTGTACCAAGGGAGAGTTGAAAATTCAAGTATTAACTCTCCTCAAAGGAAACATTTTAAAGTATCAATAAGTGGTTTCAACAACTGGAAAACTAGAGCATACCTTGGTCAGGTGCCGTACAGAACTATTCTGAATCTTCTGAGTCTGCAAATTTATTAATTTAGGCCTAAAACTAAGCTTTACTATATGAAGAATAAAAAGTTTTTCTCTTTTGCTATTATCCACAAAGAACAGGCTATTTATTTACAAGATATGTTATCAGCCTAAAGAAGTAATTTACTGGTGCACCTGGGTAGCTATCGGTCGAGCGTCTCCTTTGGCTCAGGTCATGATCCCAGGGTCCTGGGATGAAGCCCCGAGTCATGCTCCCTGCTCAACAGTCTGCTTCTCCCTCTCCCTCTCCCCCCTGCTCATGCTTGCTTGCTCGCTCTCTAACTTGCTCTCTCTCAAATAAATAAAATCTTAAAAAAAAAAAAGGAAAATAAGTACTTTACTATCAGTCTACTTAATTACTGATTTACCTTTACCAGTTCTCTGTGAGGACTGAGAAGCAAGCTGGACTTCCATGTTACTGAGGTGCTGTTTCAATGTACCAATTTCCTTTTGAGCATTTTTTAGTAGTTCTTTTGTGTTAAGATGGAGATTTGTCTCAGTATCCAGCTGTCTCTTTGTATCTAAAAGTTGAACCTAAAAAGAAAAATACATTAATCCTGCAAAGGCTATCTTTAGGTTCTTAAGTAGAGGTTCACATTATCTTTTTATAATACTTTAAACTCTGGCCCAGATAGAGTAACGGAAACCAGATCTGAAATAACTGAAAAAAAAAAAAAAAGTCATCAGTGCATACATGTGACATTACCCTAGGCAGGGTTAAGAATCATCCAAAGAGACTGGAGTGAAGCATCTGGTGCTCACAGAGAGTCAGGAATAATGCCCAGCAGCCAGACTGAAAACACAATTCATTGGACACTGCGATTAGTATGCAGGAAGGTCTCATCTTAATAGTGGGGAATAATTAAGTTATAGACTGAGCATTGTTTTGGGAAGCTAATAAATCATAAAAAGCAAGAAAATCGAACTATTTTCAATTATTGCATCCCAGAACAAAACCCAGGATTTACAGGAATATAAAAATAGCACCTAATAGGATAAAATTCACAATGTATGGTACCCAACCCAAAATTACTAGGCACACAAAGAGGCAAGAAAAACTTAATAGCTTGAAAGAAGTCTCTTCAAAACCATGCTTCAACAGGAGAAGGCGGTGTACCTACATACCAGCTTCATTTCTGGAAATAAACAATTTACAGAAATTCATAATACTAAGCAGACTCACATCTAGATTTCTAGTGAGTGTATGCCTTTGTTCCACCTCATTTTCCAGCTTCTTCTTTAGATGAGATATCTCATGTTCCAGTTTTTCTATCTGGCTACTAAGCCTTTGTCTGGTTTCTGTTTCAGATCGCTCTAATATTCCCTAAGGTAAAAAAAGATTTTTGGTTATGCTTAAGAAAAAAGTTAAAAAAGCAATACAAAAAAAATTAAAGGCTACAGAGGATTATAAGATTACAACCTACTTCTACATAAAGAAGTCAAAATCTAGAATATTTACCAAGAGTCTTTTGACATTTTTTGTATTACAGTATCTAAATAGGGGTCCTGGGTGGTTCAGTCAGTTAAGCATCTGCCTTCGGCTCAGGTCATGATCCCAGAGTCCTGGGATTGAGCCCCGCACTGGACTCCCTGCTCAGGAGGAAGTCTGCTTCTCCCTCTGCTCCTCACCCTGCTCTTGTGCTCCCCCACTCTCTCTCTCTCAAATAAATAAATAAAATCTTTAAAAATATATATCTATTTAATAAACAAAAAGAAACATATTACAATAGTCATTCAAATTTCCTGAAATTTTAAAAGAATTAATCTTATAAACAATTAAACTGCACAGGACTCTGTAAATATAGATCTGAGGATGAAAACTGCCAAATGCACAGTTTCAATCATTTCTGTTTCAAGGTTTTATTTAGAATACTGACATGTCCTAAAATAAACCTCAAAACTCAATTATCATCATGTGTGACAAAAGTGACAGAAAAATTTTCTAATTAAGAACCCAAGAGGATACAATGTTAAAATTTAAATTTACTTAAATTTAACTTCGAAAATTTTTTTCTACAGGTGTTTTTGTTTGTTTACCTGAATTGTCTGCAGATTAGTCAGCAGCAAGTTTTGCCCTCTTTGTTCAGCTAATAAAGACTCTCTTTGCTGAGAAAGACGGACTTCTGACAATTTAAGCATTTCCTTTTCCTTTTTCAAGTTTTCTGCTCTTACCTTGAGGCAAATACAAGTAAAAGAAAAAAATGCAGCAAACTAATGTGTCAAATGCAGTAATACCATTATAAAATTAAAATGACACTTCATTACTATGTATTTCTTAATGCTTATTAGAGACGAGGACATCTCTTCATCATACAAGGATTTAGAACTCTTTGAAGTTTCATGTGTTGAAATATGAAGCAAAAGTTATTGGAAGTATCAACAAAGGAAAAAATCTTGCAATTACCACATTTGTGATTTCTCTGCTCTTAACAAATCAGATTTTAGAACAAGCAAAAATAAAAAATCTAAAACATCAGAGTAAAAGAAACAAAACTTTTGTTTTGTTTTGGGAAGCAAAATTTGGTTTTGGGAAGCAAAATTTTGCTACAGTCATACCTCCTTACTACTAAATTACACAAGTTTTAGAATCCAAGCTTGGTTTCCAAGTATCTGAGAGTGCCGAATGATTTATCTCAACTTTTTTTTTTCCTCATAAAGAGTACAATCTGATCCTCAGATTTGGGAGGCTGCTCTGAAAATCAGTATCCTCAAAGTATTCACATTTATATAATAAATCATAAATAAGCAATCATAAAACTTACTCCCAGTTTGAAAAACATGATGCCTCCATTCCCCACAAATGAGTGCGAGTATGTAACAATGAAAGAATGTAGCCAATAGAATTAGAAAACCTAGGTTTAAGTCCCAACCAACCAAATCTTTCATGACTATCCTAAACAGGAAATCACTTAACTTTTGAGTGTTTCTCCAAGATAAAATGGGGGACAACTGCACCTTGTTCACAAGTAATGATCAAAAAGTTGTAACTTTATAAAAAAGGAAAACATTATATAAAATTCATCAAGAATCCAGTATTTAATTGAAAGTACTGTCAATTTCTAACAGGCATTTGTATTCATGTTGAAATTCAGAAATACAATTTAATGCTAAATTTTTATACTTTTTTCAGAAATGAGCAAGAATGAATGAAATATTCATTTGTCTTTGTTGTAACTGGAGAAACAGTGACTTACAAATTTAATATGAAATGGAAGACTTGTAAGGAAATCTTAATCCAAAAAAAACAAACTTTTCCCAGTTTAGTTTGGACAGAAACCACCACTCGATTGATGCACAACTGGATATTTGGAAACTATGTAATAAGGACTTCAAATCCACAAACCTCTCAAACATCTGTATCATGTCAACCAGTAAAATCAAAGTAATAACTAAAAAACCAATGTCAAATGCAATTTATAATGCAAGTCAGAGGAAGGAAATTGGTCTCACTTCCGCAACAGCTAGCTTTTCATTTGCTCCTCTCAAATCCTGCGTCATTGTATTGATGATCTGTTCCTGCTTTTGAGTTGTTGCAGTGAGTTTCTGATTTCTCTCATGTAGGGATGTGATTTCTCGACGATATCCTTCAACATTATCTTGTAACATTTCATAACTTACAAGAGAAAAATAATTCTATAAGCAACTGAAATACTATATTCTAGGTCAGTGCCTTAAGGAACTTCACAACAGCTTAATTTCACATGAATAATAATATGAGGAGCGCCTGTGTGGCTCAGTCTGTTAAGCGTCTGCCTTCGGCTCAGGTCATGATTCCAGGGTCCTGGGATTAAGCCCCACATAGGGCTCCCTCCTCAGCAGGGAGTCTGCTTTTCCCTCTCCCTTCATCCCTCTCCCTCCATTCATGCTTGGTCTCTCACTTTCTCTAATAAATAAAATCTTTAAAGAAAAAATTTTTAAAAAGCCAATGTGAAAAAAAGTTTGTATAATAATGTAAAATCTTCAACTCCAAATTTAATAGTTAAATTTAAATTCTAAATAAGCTTTAAATTCTACTTTCATGTTGAATTAACTTTTTAAGCTAATTCATTTATAAGAACTTTAATCACATTCAAAACAATGCCAATATAATGTTGATATATCAAACATCCACCATGATATGGTATGCAATTTAAGGTATTTATGCATGGTTAGAGAGGGAGTTTTCCAGATCCTTTAGCCTCTATAATTCTTCCTAATTTCTTATGTGCTTGAAAGCTTACAAAATGGTTGGCTACAGCTATCAGCATAGGGAAAAAAAAAAGTGCTTTTACGTGGGGTATCAAATTGTTGGACTGTATGGAGGAAAACTACCTGCCATATCCTTATAAAAACAGTTTTTTATCACATACTATACACAGGAATAAATTTTGTCCCAACCTGCTAAACTAACAAGTATTCAATGGATTTACTCATAACTATAAAATGAGATTTACTGTTATTCCTTTATAAATGACCAAGAAAGTGAATTTTCCCAAAATAATCTAGCACTTGCTTCTCTTCTAGAGAAGGCTGAATGAAATTTGTTCATATACCTCTCATTCTCTGATGCATTTATAAATAATTAAGTCCTACATAAACAACACATCCTTCAATCTCAGGAAGGAAAACTAGCAACATTCCTCACATCAACTTCAACTTTCTAAATAAATATCTGGATTCCTCAGGAATGCCCAAGAGAATCATAAACCAGTATTAAAAAAATGAACCCTCACAGCTTCTCACCCTAGAGTACTGACCACAAATAAGTAACACTCTTGCAAATTAATCCTTGAATTTGATTCATTTGAATACTGAAGTTTAGACTATTTAGACTATTAATTTTTGAACAACAGAAAATTTACCGTTTAGAAGCAAAGTCTAGTTGTGTAGAAATTTTGGTGTTTTGTGATCGCAAATCTGTAATTTGATCCTGAAGTTTCTCAAGCTGCTCATTTTGTATTTTTTCATTATCTGCCTTTTCTTTTTTGTAATTCTCAAAAATTTCCTGCAACTAAATATTGGAGAAATTATTAAAAGATGACAACCTGTGTTCTCAAAGAACCTAACCCAAGATAAAGGTGTAATGATGTGGTTTCACCTGTTTAAGGGCAGCCTTGGCTTCTATGGCCTCTGCAGACTCAATTACAGGTACTGGAGCAGGAGTGGAAGCAGTCTGGGATGTACTTGAACGTTTTGGAGTTGATGCAAGAGAAATATCATCTAAGCTTGAAGCTTCAGAAATGTAAAAAGAATGATATAACATTTCTTATCACAAGTATCACTACCAAAATAAACAAGTTAGACTTATTTAAATGAAATGATAAGATTATAGCGATTATATGAGAAGAAATCTACTAAATAACCTATTAAAATTATTTTTGGTTTCTGGTTAGAAACAATATTTGCATATGAAATGTTAAAACAAAACTTAACTAAAAGGTCATGGAGATATATGTACAGCATGGGAGCATGATCAGTGATACTGTGATAACTCTGTATGGTGACAGAGGGCAACCAGACCTATCGTGGGAGTCATTTCATATTGTATGGAAATGTCAAATCGTTATGACATACACCTGAAACTAATAGCATACTGTATGTCAATTATACTTAAAAATACACAAATACAGTAATTCATGGACTCTAAGATACACATTTTTCAACAATGGCTAGCATTTCTTCTTTCTTAGTCATACCTAAATAACTATATATTTTAGAATTGGTGATGTTACAATCAATCATATATGGTAGTTAAATTGGTAGTTACCATTCATTGGAGTGGACAGTGCTTATGATGTTGCAAAATCTACTCTATAATATACATTTAAAAAATATTTCCCAAAATTATTTAACATTTTTTAGGATAATATATAAAAACCTACCTTGTAAAGGAATGGCAACTCCTGTTGTTTGTGACAACAAAATGCGGTACATGTCACGCTGACGAACTATGGAATCAACGAGCTGCATTTGATGTTGTCGTGACTCACGGAGTTGTTCTAATTCAGTGAGGGCATTCTCAAGTTTTAGCTGAAGCTCAGCAATTCTGCAGAAAAAGAAATCAGTCTATTGCACATGACTGAGATTGAGAGGCAGTTATAATTTCAAACTATAAACTAATAAGCATTTTACCATCTATCATATTAAGCATAATATTTTTGTCTCTCTTACCCTTTCTTTCTTCTGCTGGCATTTTAAGAACCACTTTTAAAACCTTCACCATACAGGACTCAGGTACTCACCAAAGTCATCCGAGAAACCTATTTGCAAAAATCAAACCAGTTCCACTCAGTCCAAACCCCAAACTTCTTACTTTTATAGCCATTGCTCTTTCTTTAGCACCAAACGCTTTTTCGGAAAAAATTCGTTACTCTGCTTGAATAATTCTACATTCTCTTCTCCACAAAGCCTGGTCTGTTCCCTTAAACCCAGGCTAGGTCCTCATCTCTACACTCCCAATGATAGGCTTCTATCCATTACAGCACTAATCACACTGAACTAAAATTATCTACTTATCTATTTTACTCTTATGATCAATCTCATTCATAAACTGAGATCCCGGAGAATAAAAATTTTTTTTTGGACTGTCACTCAATTTTTCTTAAATATACAGCACGATTAGGGACACATAAGAAATTTTCAATAAACATTTGCTAAACAAACCAAGGTAGTCAATTGCTTACTTGGATGAAGTTGTTTCTTGTTCCTCTCTTTCTCTGGTTTCCCCAAGTTCTCTAAGAGCCACTAAGAGACGTTGATTTTGCTGTTGAAGTTCTTCAATATTTCTATAAGATACTAGATGCTGTGATATTACTTCAGATGAACTACTTATATCAGCAGAGCTTACTTCCTCATCACGAATTACATGATTACCCCTTGCTTCTTCAAGTTCCATCAAAAGCACTCTAATCTAAAAACAAAGTTTTAGTTTGTTACCAAATAGTATTGACTTTGATTCTGGAAATGTTTAGAATAGAAATCTGCAAGTAAAAGTATTACTTTATGAACACCATCAGTTAGTATCAAATTATTTTAAAAATATTAAGATTATTGTTTAGATATTAACACTTACAAAAATTTTAATGGGAAAAATTATTTTTCATTTCTATAAAAGTATGTAATGAAGGCTAGTATTTTTTTAAAAACTACCAATTCTTGATTCTACAAGTATGGCTCCATTTTTGTAAAAACAATGACCAAATAAAACAAAGAAATATATACCTGTGTGGGCATATGCTTGCACTTGCATGCTTATGTATATAGCATATGATGGGGCAGAAGGACAAAATGAGAAATAGATTTTAATTCCACTCACATGAAGTTTTTATGTGTTTACATATGTGTAAATCCACACACAAAAATGAGGATAAAATATATGAACAAAATAGTTCTACATTTCCTTACTTGTTCAGTTGAAGAAAAAAAAAGTAGCAATCTATATGCATGTTTTTATTTCAGTAAATACAAAGGATGCTTACATATGTTCGTGAATGCTTACGTGTGTGTGTGTGTGTGTGTGTGTGTGTATACACACACACGTGAAGAAAGACATGAGAGAATATACACCAGTCTGTTAACACTGGTTATACTCTGGGACTTGGGCAGGGGACAGAAGACTTATTTATCCTTGAATTATTCCATTTATTACAACCAGTAGTTACAATCTGAAAGTTTATCACTTAAAAAAAAAAAAAGGAAGGGCTATGAAAAAGCAAAAAACAATGACTAGGCTACAATTCTGCTAGAGTCATATTCCTAACTGATGAGAATTTCATATGCAGTAGTCCTATCTTAGATACCTGCAAACAGATTTAAACATTATTGGGCAGTCTGTTTAGAAAAAAAAATAGGAAAAGAAAAAAATCCTAACCTGTTGTGAAAGATCTTTTATTTGTATTTCCATCCTTTGATTGTCTCTTTCAAGCACAGATGAATGTTTGTTAGCTTTATCAGTGTCCTCCTGCAATCGCTGAATCTCCTTTAAAATGTAAATTAAAGTGAAAATTCTGCATGACCTTCTAAGATCTTTACAAATGAAGCAGTTATATGAATAACAAAAATATACAGTGCTCAAATACCATAGTCAACTGATAAACTAAAAACATTCTATTTATGATATAGTAGTTATTAAAGAGTAATTCTCTACAAACATGAACACATATATTTCTTAATATCTCAAGTACTGCTCATCATGTTTATAACTATGTGCAAACTGGAGAATCTGCCACTTCCCTCCCAATTAACTGTAAACTACCATCTTACAGCCACACCAAATTAATACTGTATATCAAATGAGGTCACAGACATATTCTCAAAAGCTGTGTTGTTAGGAAAATAAAGGACTATATTACAATGCCAATCATTTCTACACTATTTACAGAGAAATAAACATCAAATGAAGTAAAAATGTTGAGTAAGATGTGTAAGACTTGCTTGTATAAAAAAGGCATCAGAAATTACTTCTAAAGCAGCAGCCAATGGTACAAGGCTGTTAAAAAGACCCATTATATGCAGTGCTTTGTTAATTGAGTTCTGCATCCCAGTATCACTAAGGATTTAGGAGCACAGTTTTAAGAAGCCTGATAAAAAGCACAAAATATGTTTGAAATCTTATGTTTTATTTCAAATTCATACAAATTTTGCTTCTTAATGAGCGGCTTTTACATTATAATGTCTTAAATACTATCCAAGTGAAAGACGGCTCATATTTATGCTGGTGTTTCAAGTACCTGAGTACATTGCCCTAAAGCTATGCATATGCCAATTTCAGTAGAAACAAGTATGTGACAAAATGAAGGAGGCAAATATTCATGAGAGATGGCAATTATACAAATCTGCTGAGTTCAAAATGGGATTCACTGAACTGCTAAGGAAGAAATAACTTGGTTATAAAACTCTAAGTATCTAACAAATGCACATCAAAGAATCTAGACTAGAGGACACACGATGTATGTTATGGACAGAAAATTCTGTTATAAAGAAGTTACAGAAATTATCTTTAAATTCTTTGCTAGTTTTGGGTGCCTGGGTGGCTCAGATGGTTAAGCGTCTGCCTTTGGCTCAGGTCATGATCCTAGGTTGCTGGGATCGAGTCCCGCATCGGGCTCCCTGCTCCTTGGGAGCCTGCTTCTCCCTCTGCCTCTCTCTCTCTCTGTCTCTCATGAATAAATAAATAAAACCTTTGAGACAAAAAGAAAAATAAATTCTTTGCTGGTTTTGAAAAAAGTATGTAAGGGATTTTTTTTTTTGTAAGGGATTTTTATTATTATACCCATACATTAGTGAAAAAGGAACAAATAGGTTTTTTCCAGAATGAACATCTGCTATTATTTGAGCCTGAAAGCCCTTGTACCTCACTATTCTCTTCAGACAATAAGCTCCAGGAAAAACACTCTCAACACTGAGAAACTTGAGAAGATCTAATTATACTCAAGGGACTTCTTTTCAAACCACGGTGGGGTGGTGCGGCTATTAAAAAGCCGATAGTCTGTTAGATGTCATATGACTCAGGAGAAAAAGAACATTAGATATACCCAGATTTAAACTGACATCTAAATTGTAATAGCAACAGCAACAAAATTTTAAGTTTGAATTAAGGATACAACTTATTTATACTATTTTTTCCCAAGGGAAATAAAATTTATCAGTTTAGGATAGATACAAAAGGTTACTGAATTTTCTCAATAAAATTTGTTTAATAAATCTTGAGTTCTTCTCAGTAGTATTAAGCTGTACCCTAAAAGCAAAATTATGTCAATATATTCTTTTTAATTATCTAGTAAAAAGGAATCTTAAAAGATAAGATATTTATGAATTTCCTTGGTACTTCAAATTTGCAAAGGAAGAGTAACAAAACAATGTATATAAAAGTTTGCCAAGTTGTAAAATGTTATAAAAAAGGAGGTTCTTCCCTATGGTCAACCAACATTACCATTTCTAGACAGAATATCAGAACTGAAAAAGAATGACTATAACAAATTTACAACAGTTCTATTACAAAGAGAGATTATTATTTTAATAAATTTATTAAATATTTATTTAATAAGATTATTTTAATTATTATTTTAATTTTAAATTTAAAAATATTAAATATTTTTAATAATTAAAAATATAATTTAAATTCAGGCTATTCATCATCCACTACAGATTCCTACAGAAAACATCTCTAATGTTTTAAAAAAAATAGAAGAGGCTCCCATAATTTTAGCTGAATAAGAACATTTCATGATTATAGGTGTTTAATAATGTAGAATTACCCTATCACTGAAAAGCATAATTAGCCTTTTCTGACTCAAAATACTTTATTTTTTAAGAGACAGAGAAGAGAGAGAGAGAAGGTGAGACAGAGAGGGAGAGCAAGCAGGTAAAAGCAGGGGGAGGGAGATAGGGAGAAAGAGAATCTTAAGCAGGCTCCACACCAGCTGGAGCCCAATGCAGGACTCGATCTCACAACTCTGGGACCATGACCTCAGATAAAATCAAGAGTTTGGACACTTAACTGAGCCACCCAGGCGCCCCATTAAATACCTTAATTCTAAGAAAGAATTACCTCTTAAATCATTTCTCATATATATTTTTCCCACAGTTAAAATTTAAGAACGGAACCAACCTTCATAGCTTGTTCAAGCTTAACAGATAAACTTGCCACAGCCTTCTGTGCACGCTCATACTCCTCACGCTGGCGTTTCAAAATTGGTGCTTTGGCTTCAACTTCTTTCACTATTTCATCTAGATACTTATTAATTCTTTTATTCTCTAGTTTCTCCAAAAGCAATTGATCCTGAGTTTCCACATAAGCATTATACAGCTGAAAGGAGAAAAAGGCTTGTTTCAAATCTAAGCATAATAACAGAAGTGTAGAATCAATCTAGCTTCATAATAAATATGCATTAGCACTTACATAAAATGGAAATGCTTCCTACATGTTGCAAGAATCAGGAACCAAGAAAGCTTTTCTTAGAATGATCCACTACGTATTAGATGATTTTAAGAATAATTTTCCCAAGCATTAAAGTTTACCAAATTTCCTTTTGCTGAAGGAGAAAGTAAGATTTAATACCATTCTTACCTCAGTTAATTTCATGCCGGGTTTCACTATCTTAGCTACAGCTGCTGCAGTAGGAGACATAGCTGCAAGCTCTTCTTCAGATAATATGGCTCCTGTGCCAACACACAGAAATCTAGTGTATTTCTGTAATATTTCACACTAAAGGCAGCAATATTTTTTCCAAGACGAGTAAATGTGACACCTACTAAATATTACAAATTCCTATGCAGATTTTTAAATATGACATCGAATTTTAACATAACATAATCCAACTCTAAAAATCATGTAGTAAGAATAGTTAAAAATGTTCTGGAAATTGACACACAATTATGTGTGATCAAATGGTACTTATATTTGGCAATATAATAAAGATACAAATAGGTATTAATTTTATACTAAAAAAACGTCATGGAGTTTCCTACATCACAACAAGATAGAGAAATAACTATTAGTGGAAATTAGTGAGAACTATATAGGAAGTCCTAATATTTCATTCAAGTCATTAATAAGCATCTATTAATCCATACCTTTACGCTTTGTGGCTGAAAGCAGGTCATTTGCATTCTCTAATTCCTTCTCCAATTTTCCTATTTTCTCAAGCATTTCTTTTTCCATTTGATCTTTAGATTCCTCCACTTCTAAAAGATGATCTTGTATTGCTTTATTGGCTAAAAACATTTTTAAAGACAGCATATCCAAACATAAATTAAAATCTTAGAGTTTATAAAATGTAACAGCATAGTCGTTACTTTTCCCTTCAGCAGACATTAAAGTCTAGACAGGCTATGGTTGCCAATTATCCTCTGAAAGCTCTTGCTCTACTTTTAATTCCTGAAATGTCCTGGCCTGCTGAATCTACTTCTCCTTTTGATATCTCTTATCTGTGGGGAAAATAAGGGAACTCAAAGTAAAAAAAGTGGCTCTAAGTATCTCCTTGGTTTTAATCTGATCTTTAGTCTAGGACACAGAAAATAACTAGAAAAGATCATATAAATAACTTATATTACATTAGCAAAAAAAACCCCCAAAAACCAAAACCAAAACCAAAAACTTGCATTTAAAAAGCAAGAATACATGAAAATCAGACTTTAAAATATACAGTTTTTAACCTAAAAAGTGAGGCTTATTTATGGATTAAGAGAATACCCAAACTATAAACCCATATGTACTTATCAAAGTAAATGTTTCATAAACGGAAGAAAAATTTCCTGTTAGAAACCAGACCGTATATAAGATTTAAGATGAAAAAACTCAGAAAAATAGTAGCTTTCTGTATTTTCAAATATCTTATCTGTTGAAAATATAATTCAAAGTTTCTTACTCCAAGATTCTTTCTTCTATACCAAATTTTGTCTCTAATAAGATTAATGTAACTTCTAAATCCAATAATCTACACAAAGGTAAAGAAAAAAAATACCTTTTATCTAAAAACAAAATAATCTTCCCATAATTAAAAAAATCTTACCTTCTCCAGCTTCTTTCAAAAGTTTGTGTAGTTCATCCACTGCTCGGGTCAGTTCACTGCTCTTTGCCTCTGAGTCATCAGCAGCACTCTAAAATTTAATCTTAAAAAGTTACTGAACACCCAAAAATGCAACATTAGGACACTAAAATGTGTGGTTGGGCATTTACCTTGTATAGATTGGAGAGCTTTATGTGAGCATTTAATTCACTGTGGAATTTCTCTTCCATACTGGCCTGCTGTTCCTTGGCCTACAAAAAAGACCCAATTATAGCAGTCTCGTTTGAACTGAATTTAGAATGCTTATCGAACGTTAAGATAAAAAAAAAAAAATTTGTAAAGAGATAAAAATTAACATCAGTTTCAGGATAAAGGTCAATTAAAGATAAAATACTGCTGATATTTTTATCTTAAAGTGTAATACTTCAATGATATTAAAATTAACCATACTCTTTTTCAGACAGTACTTTGAATATAGCGTGTGATTGCCATTTTTGAATCTAGCTATTTCAGCTTAGCTACAGCATATGAAAGTGTCCTGGCCTTTTATGGTATCATAAACAGTTTAAAACATGAAATTATGTAAAAAGTAATCGCCTCGTAAGTGCTTTAATATTTTTGGAAAAGAGAAATTTTAAAGTGGTCATCTCCACCTCTTTCAGTTTGGTCAACAGCTCTTCTACATGTTTTTGGAGATTTTCATTTGATGTTTTCAGGCCATTCATCTGTTCTTCCATTCTAGAAACCTAGAAATAGAAGAGTTGCGTAGAGAGAGAATGTTGCGTTAACTAAAATTAATTTGATATGAAGTTCACCTGCCAAGTGAAAGCAAAATAATGCCCTACACCCAAAAAAGGGCTTCACACAAAACATGTCTATTTAAGAAAATGAAAAATAATAGTTCACGGAACAACACATTTGGATTTAGCTCACAAAATTTACCACCACTTCTAAATGTAACTTAAAGATACATCAAAAGAGAGTATAGTATCAAAATTCATCAAAGAATATCTTAGAGTATTTATTAAATGCAACTGGTTCATTTCCTAGGCCAAATGTTTATGAATTATGTCTTCCACGTTACTAATATTACAATATTTACTTTGGTACACCATGGAGTACATTTTTTTTTTTAAAGATTTTTATTTACTTATTTGAGAGAGAGAGAGAGAGAGCATGAGCTGGGGGAGGGGCAGAGGGAAAGAGAGAGGGACAAGCAAACTCCCCTCTGAGCAGCGCAGAGCCTGACTTGAGGCTCGATCCCAGGACCCCGAGATCATGACCTGAGCTGAACTCAGATGCTTAACTGACTGAGCCACCCAGGTACCCCTCACCATGGAATAGATTTGTAATAAGCTGGCACACAAATATAAGTTTTAACCGAAATGAAAATAAAATTTTACTAACTTACCTCCTCTTTTTTGTTTTCAAGATTACATTTAAGCTCTAGAATCTCATTTCCTTTTTCTCTGCCAAGAGCCAGAAGTTCATCAGTTTTAGTTTTTAACTCTGTATTCAGCCATGTATTCTGATTATGTAACAACTCCTTTTCTTGCTCCAAGCGTTTTTCTCGATACTAAAGATATCCAAGAAAATAACATTTACAGTTAAAGACAATATATGGCTAGTTAAAAGATTTTGTCTGTAGCTAAAGAACACAAGCAGAATCTTAACAAAAAAATAAGTATTTGCATGCATTCTTAACAGAAAAAGATGGTCAGATAAGAACTATTAAGAAACTTAAATATCACATAAACAAATAGTTCAATTAAAATTGTCCTAATGTTTAATTCTTTCCTGACATTAAACAAAAACACAGCTTTTAATCACGTTACAGATCACTTGCTTATACTTAAAATTTAAGTACATTTTAAGCAAAAATTGTATTTTGTGCATTAGAAATTATTTGTTACTTGCTTTAAACAGAAACATCAGAAGCTTGAAGTTCATCCAGTTTTAACTGCAGATCACCCTTTGTGGCATTGCTTTCTTTAAGTTTTTCATTTAGACGTTTAAAATCCTCTAGAAAGGTAAGAAGAGAATTTGAAAATAATGACTAATTAATGCCTCAGAGGAAACAAACATCGAAGATGCATCTCCAGAAATACAAGCATTTAACGCAAGATACGTAGTTCTCAACTCCTTAATTTGTTTTTGTCATACTTAGTTACAAATTTAATTTTCACAAATGATAAGCCAAATTTGTGCACCTAACCCAACATGTAAATTATACTGGTTATTTTTATTTTTAAATGCAGTATCTTAAGCTAAATATACAAATTCACATTAATTTTCCTGATATATACCTGTAGATCTACTAAAATTTTCGTAAATAACCATTTGTTAAGTTAAAAAAGCAGTAATACATATCAAAATCTACTCAAAACAGCAGAATAATACATGCTTAATTTTCTTTAGATTCCTTACACCAAAGTTCTTATTAAAAAAAATTCTTTTAATTTTATCTAATCACTTAGCTGATCAACATCACCAGTAAATACTCTGAAGTAACTTAACTGAGACTGGAAAAGTATAGTTACCTAATTGAATATTATTGTAAAGCAAAATAACAATTGAAAATTCTATTAATAAAAATAAAAATCTTAAAAAATTTTATAAAAGGAACCAAAGGGAACTTGATACTATTATACTGCTTAAGAGTCAGGTTTACCTTAATATATCAACTACATGATATACTATATTCTATGTATCTATCTTACTTATACATATTACTTAGCTTATATTCCCGCCTAACTCCTTCAGTCCATATTTTTAAATATAAAATTTCCTTTCAGGTTCCTCCTATACATATTGAATGTTTATGGACAGGTTATACACCAGCAAGTATGTCTGTGTTAGAAGAAGGAGTCCAGCCTCTACAACTGAACACTTAAACTGCTTCCAATTTGATATTATAGATAACACTGAAGGAAGTATCTTAGCATGTAAACCTTGGTCCAAATTACAACTGCTTAGATGTTTTTCATTTGTGTATACTTTTCCAGACGCTTCTTTAAAACCTTGATAATGATCTAAAGATAAATGAGTGGGAGAAACAGCAGGCTATTAACTGAACTATATTCTGAGCTACGACAAACACCAGCAACAGAAATGGACTGAGGATTAATTCCTAGCACTATTAGAAGAGAGAGGAGAGAGTGGAGTTAGAGGTTAAAGTATTTCTTCATACCTGTTAAATATTCAAGTTCCTGAGATAGTCTCTCATTGGTTCTAACTAGGTCTCTTTTCTCAGCTTCTAATTCTTCTTTCGTCCTTGTAAACTGGCTCTATCATATAAAGGAGAAGCAGAATATGTTTAAATTAAAAAACTGTGTTCAAGTTCCAACTCAGAAATGTCACTTTAACATTAGCTGTAGTTTAAGAATGGTTGGTTTTCTCTTATAACTTAATACGTCAAAAGTTTAAAAATTACCTAATCTCAACACTGTATTTTACTTTTTTTTTAAACATTTTATTTATTTATTCATAAGAGACGGGGGCGGGGAGAGAGAGAGAGAGAGAGAGAGAAGCAGAGGGAGAAGCAGGCTCCCAAGGAGCAGGGAGCCCAATGCGGGACTCGATCCCAGGACCCTGGGATCATTACCTGAGCCAAAGGCAGACGCTTAACCATCTGAGCCACCCAGGCGCCCTGTATTTTACATTTTTAAAAATTATTTTTCATAGGCTTATGAAAAAATTTCCGTCACCATCACCTGGAAGTGTCCTTGTTACTTAAACATGCCTTTGTAGAAAAGACATTTAATTTACTTCTAATTTTTTGCTGCCATAAAATGCAATTTTGATGGTCACTGCATTTACAGGTTGGTTCAAATTATTTTTCAAGAAAGAGCCCTAGAAATGGAATTATTTAAAACCTTTAATATATTTTCTCAAACTGCTTTGCAGCAAGACAATGGCAATCGATATGTTTGATTCATAAGTGCCAATTTCAAGTCACTCATGTCAGGACTGAAGATCATTCTTAAAAAGAGAAAGAAATCAGTAACATGGGGAGATCAAAAATAATTACCTTATTGTTTTATCTACATTTTTCTGATCACAGTGAAGTAGAGCAACATTTCATATTGCCCACCGACCATTTTGTGCAGCTTCCTGTTTTTTTTAATTCCTTTGCCCATTTCCCCCTGAATGATTTTTTTGTATGAAAGTAGTCATATATTAAGGATCCAAATAGTCATGAAAGTAGTCATATATTAAGGATCCAAATAGTCATATTTTAATTGAAAAAATACTTATTAGTGCTTTATTTGTGTTTTAGTTATTTTTATGCAGAGAATTTTAAATTTCTATTGGATTAAGTCTACCACTTTCCCATTATAAGTACCTTTTATACACCAAGTACCTTTTAATCCCAAATCAAACACAAGATTTTTTGGTTTTGTTTTTCTAAACACAAGTTTTTAAAAAGCAATGGCAAGAGTCTGAAGTTCTATCCAGTTAGAGAATCACTGATTATGACCACTTTATTAAACCAATGGGTAAACATTCCTTGTGATCATATTCAATCTGTTTACTCTTATCACTACTCTAAGGAAATGATTTCTGATAATGGATTCACCCATAGCCCCAAATGTATCACAATAGTTGAAATAATGCCTGAGCAACAGTAAGTATTAAATACAGAATTTCTAAAAGGAAAGAAGGATGATAGGTAAGTGGGTGAGTGGGGGACAAATAAATGAATCTATGAATATTTCTCCTCCTTACAGTTCTATAACACTTTACTTTTTTTAAAAAATTACAACCTTAAGAACTATGGCATTATAAGCAAGTTTCCTTTTATATTATCAATATATTCTGATGAGTAAAAGAATCAATAAAACATATGAAGGTCCAATTAAGGAATTTATGCATGTGCATTTCTTTCAGTAGTTTCTCCTAATAGAACATGTTTCACCTTCCCATTAAGTAACACAAAAGAGAATACTTCCTCAAGTATCATGTTTATAGTTAGCTTTATTCACAGGAATAACTTGTACCTGAATGGCAATATTGCGATCCTGAGCAACTTCAAGTTCTTTATTTTTCTCAGTTAGCGCCTTCAGTTGATTGTCTGGATAAAAGGAATTTTATGAACATACACACATAAACTTAAAAACTGCAATGACAGTTTTCATCCATCTGCCACCCATATACACTCTTTAAAATGAAGAAACTAAGTCTCAGAAAGGCTGAATTATAGAACACAGTATTCCAAATTCATGAATACCCCAAATTTACTCTACTTCTAAACCAAACTTTTTTTTTTTTTTTAAAGATTTTATTTGAGAGAGAGCAAGCACGCACGCCAAAGCAGGGAGAGCAGCAGAGGACGAGGGAGAAGCAGGCTCCCTGCTGAGCTGGGAGACCGATGCGGGGTTTGATCCCAGGACCCTGGGATCATGACCTGAGCTGAAGGCAGACGCTTAACCGACTGAGCCACCCAGGCCCACCCCCCTTTTTTTAACTAGGCATCACGCCCAGTGTGGAGCCCAACACGGGGATAGAACTCAAGACCCTGAGATCAAGCCCTGAACTGAAACCAAGAGTCAGACACCCAACCGACTGAGCCACCCAAGTGCCCCAAGACCAAATTTTTAAATATGCTATCCTGTCTCCAAAATCTTATTTGTGATCATTCTAACCAACATTTATAGGAAAAAGTATATATAATCATCACTTTAACCATTTTTCAATGACTCTTCTAAGTCAATCATAACAATGAATTAAACTTACAAATCAGAAAATTTGAGTTAAAAAAACAAGATCAAGAAAATAAATAACATTTAAACTATATAAAACGTATACAGAGTAAATAACAACTATGGATAATTATGATTCAGCTTGTTCATCACTCTAAAAAGAGCCTTCAACATGGAGGAAACGAAATTATGCTTGAAACTGAATTATCAATCCCAACAATCTCCACTTAAAATGGTCTAGCTCCCCTCGTATAGTTTCTTCTCTAAAAGCATGCAGATAACTAGGAAGAATACACTTTCTGAAACTTTCTTCCGCTAAAACACATCTACATTATGTGCTATCAATTTAATAAATAAATAATTACTACTTCCAATCTTTAGTTCTATTTAAACTGGCTTATTATAGGGGAAAACCCTGTTAAATTAACCTGAATTTTCTATTTTGCATTAATATTACTTACTGTTTTCCAAACTTACAGATATGGAATGATAAACCAAAAAAACACAAACTTAACTGTATATACCCCAGAGAGGCATACTAGATGTGTGTCTAGGTTTATCCTGATATTCTCCTCCTCCTCCCACTTCCAGATCATATAAAAGAAGCTATAATCACAGTAATTTTCCTGAAATTCTTTAGCACCTCAGCTCTACAGACCTAGTTACTACACCAAGGCAGAACCATATACAGATGATGAACCAGATCTAGCTACTCGATAAATTTAAATTTTATGCCCTCATTACATGTGTATAAATACCACTGTACATATATGCCACATATTTTAAAAATTAAGTGCTTCAAAATTAGCTAGAAAAAAATTATTACCTAAATAGTTGATAGGTACAGACCTGGTTAAGAAAAAAGGCTTAGGTGTTAACCATTCTCTTATTAGCTTCCTGTGTTCCCAAATTGAAAATCCAGCTATATCTAATAACATATTATGCCCCCATTCTATAAAGATCTTTTCTGACATTTGCTTTCTCCTATTATAAGCATAGCACAGAATATACATCATTTTCCCAAGAAATACCAGGACCTTTAACTAAGATCTTGTGTACCTTCTAGAACTTAATGATATATGTAAACTTATTAAAAAGTAAATTATGTGGGGCACCTGAGTAGAACAGTCTGTTAAGCGTCTGACTCTTGGTTTCAGCTCAGGTCATGATCTCAGGGTCATGAGATCGAGCCCCATGTGGGGGTCCATGCTCAGCGCAGGGTCTGCTTAAGATCCTCTCCCCCACCCTTTGTACTTTCTCTCTAAAAATAAATACAACTTAAAAAAAAAAAAAAAGGAAATTACTCATCTTTTCCAAGAAACAGGTCTTAAAGAGGAAATATCCTGGGATTCATAAACACTTACAAGAAATGTAACAGTTAAAATATAATAATGAAACCAATAAACTTTAATCTTCAACAAATTAAAAATAATTCTCTCTCCTTAATTATGTTTTCAATTGCATAGTGCTTTATGACTTTAAAAAATGCTTTCGAAAAATCTCTCATTTGATCTGTACAGTTATGTAAGCAGATGGACAGGTGGTTCTAGCCATTTTATATGTTATGATTTACATAAGGCAAAAGAGTTTTTAATAGCAGTCAGAATTAGAACCCAGGTCTCCTGACCATTAATTATGCCTTATATTCTCAGTGAAGTCTACCATCAAGTGAAAACTCAAAATACCACCATAAATGGAAACAATGACAATCAGTATTTTCGTAAACAGTAAGTCAATGTTTCAAGAGCATACAAAAGAGTGCCTAAAGATCTCCATACTACAAGAATAAAATAAGGATGTAAAAATACTTACTCAGCTTCTCTAGGTCAAGCCTCAAGCTTTGGCACTCTCGGGTTTCATTCACAAGTCTCTCCTGACTGTGGGACAGCCTCTTCTCTATCTCAAAGTACTGTTGTTCTTCAGAAGCAGAGAAAAAAATTAAAATCAAACACACATGTATACACACTGTCAATACTACTTATTTTTAACAATGTTGATTTTAATATTTAAGACATAGTATTTGAACTGCACTCCAAATAACAGAATTTGAGTAAAGATAATTAGATCACTGAAAGGACTTTAACATTTCCAACTTCCAAATGACAAAAGAAAGTAAAACCTACAGGGGGTTTTCCAATTTCTGTCTATTCCACATGACTGAAATTCTTCAAGGTAGGCAACACGTCTTACTTATCTTAGTACCTTCCCCACACATTAGTAGACATTTTAGTATAAAGCAGACACCACGTACAAAAAAATTAAAAACTGCTTTGTTTTAAAAGGTTGTGTTAAAAGTGTGTACTGTTCAGCACAGTATCAAGCACACAGAAGACTAATCGATACTTATGTGTAAATTAATGAACAGACGCAGTGTATTTTCAGAGTTGGGATTCAGAGAATTACTTTTCGACACCAATTCTGCTGGATAATTACATTTTTTGAAGTGATAATGTATTCAGAATTTTCAATTTAGCAAAAACAGCACGTACCCCCCACGCCCCCAAGTAAACCAGGACAAATAACAGTTTGTATTTCTCTAACGGTAATTACTACGGTCTCAATCTTTCTTCACGGATATTCAACTTACTATTACCGGTAACTTATTTGAGGGTCTACTGTAAGTAACTATAAACAGGTCTTTAAACTCCAACTTTTAGAGAGAAATCCGATATATCAAACTTATTTACGTTCGTTGTGTTTCCAACGCTGTCTTATGCACCTACTCATTTATGCGACCAACTAGTTCGTTACCTGACCAGCGCGAAAGACTAAAAAACAGAAGCACGAAGTAGTCAATTAGACAAAGACCTCTGAATCCAGGTGACCAGAATCGTGAGAGGAAATTACTAGCAAAGCAACATAAAGAAAGGGTACTCTAAGCTTAGAGATAGGGGTCGCAGACTCTCGCTAGGCCGGAGTAAACATGTCCCGATCTTCACAATTTCTGTGCGCCGAACATTAAGTGTCCCTACGTGAGACCACACTAATTACAAGGACGGAACGAAGTGTAAATTCAGTTTAAAACAAACAAAAGAGCTCCATTTCAAACTGTGGGAACGGGTTAGAGAAGGCCTAGTGGGGTGTAAGGAGCCGGGGAAGCGATGCCACCAGTGAAGCCGTAGACAGAAAGCGAGCTTGCAAGGGGAGAAGACCAGCCATAGCTACGGAGTCGGGCCCAGAATCAAGGGCGGGAAGAGCGTCACCACTTACCACTCTCCACCTTAAATTTCTCATGCCGCCCCTTCAGGCCATCGATCTCGGATTGCTGGTCAGCAAGGAACTTTTCGAGTTTGTTCTGGACGGACTTAGGCAGCTTGTTCAGCTCCGTGCGCTCCAGGACTTGCTGCAACACCGCCGCCATGTCGATCGGGCCGGAGGCGGCGGGGCCAGCAGCCGGTGGAGCAGAAACCGAGAAGAAAGGCGAAGACCAGGAGGACCCAGAAGCCTGGGCGGCCGCCTCGGCCACCTCGCTCCGTGGCTCGCGTGCGCCTGCCCGCCGGAGACTCCCGCGGCGGGACCCTGGGAAATAGAGTCCTGCCTTAGGGCCGGCACCAGACGCGCCACAGCGCTCGCGCCCGAAGTGCGCGCGCAGCCGCCGGAAGCTGGGCACCCTGGGAATCCGAGTTCGGCCGCGGCCTCTGACCCTGTCTGATTTCCGGCTTCCCAGTCCACCCGCCTCAAGCCGCGCGGGCCTGTGGGAAACGTAGTGTTTTCCTCAATCCCTTCGGTGAGCCTGACTGCGCACCGCCCATTCCGCTTCCTTTTTTGTCTCCCCGCCCCCCGGCTCTCCTTCCCCCGGCAGCATGACCGCTGTCCGCGAGGTGGCGCCACAGAGTATTCAACTTACGTCCCACCCTGAAAAGCAAGGCGACCTTACCGTCAAAGCTCCGGGATGCCATGGGTCGTCCTCTTTGGCGGCTTCTAGACACTGAGCCACTAGAGGGCATCGGTCCGGGCGGGCTGGACGGCAGGCGCCGGGCTACCGCCACGCTCTCAATGGCGCCCGGAAGGGGGCGGGGTGGCGACCGCAGTCGCTTTGGCTGAGGCGCTGCGGTGAAGGAAGGGGGGCAGCGTGCGTCATCAGACCGCGTCACCTGACTCCAGAGACCCTCGGTTTGCAGTGGGAAGTGAGGTGTGGGAAGTCTGTCGCTTTCTGATGAATTCATTGGCTGTGGAATTTGGACCCGAGGGGAATCTGGCCCTCGAAGGCTTAAACTTGCACCTTAAAGCTCCTTCTCAGGAGGACTGACAGTTCGACAGATTTGTCAGGCGGGCACATTCTGAGTGCAGGTGAGTCAGCCTACGGGTGTAATACTTCTGTGTGAGGGTTGAGTGTGTGCATTCGGGCTCAGAGAGCCTCCTTCTGAAGGAAGATGGAAAGGGACCGAGTGTAGGAAACGTATGGGCAGACACTCCGGTACCACACTCAAGTCCATTTATGACAAAATTTACTTTTTTTTTAAAAGATTTTATTTATTTATTCATGAGAGACAGAGAGAGAAGCAGGCTCCCCGCAGGGAGCCCGATGTGGGACTCGATCCCAGGACCCTGGGACCATGACCTGAGCCGAAGGCAGATGCTTAACTATCTGAGCCACCCAGGCGCCCTATGACAAAATTTACTTTAAGATGGAGTACTTAATGCCTTTTGTGTGTATGTGGCGGGGTGGGTAACAACGAGCCAACAGGAATTTAGGGAGCCCGTTTCATTTTTCAGGAAGGGGATTTAAAGTAAAGCAGGAGGACTTTGAGTGTAGCCTTTGTTTTTATTTTAAGGTAATATTGTAGAAAGTGCTACCATATGTTTGTGTTTTTAAGATGGAAAAACTGTTAGAACAAAAGTTTTAAAACACGTTCTTAAAAACCGCTTATCACCTTGCCTCCATAATAGAACTACTTGTTTCCAGATTGTAATTCTGTGATTTCTATGCTGAATCCGTAGATTATTTCATGTTTAATTATTCTTCCGAAAGAACTTCTTAGCTTCTTCATTGAAAATAAAGCATTCCCAATTCATTCCCCCCCTCAGTTCCCACAGCAGCAGCCCTTTTGTGAATATTATTAAGGATAAATTAATTTTCCCCCAAAATATTTTATATAAGCACTTTAATTAAGGTTGGTGGTATGCGTAGTACTGTGCTATGCCCTTGGCTCACTATTAATGATCTACTATTTGGAAAATGCAGATATTCTGTACTCGGAATCACAATCCTAAAACTAGATAGATCTTCAGAGTTGCCTGATCCAAATTCTTTATTTTATAAACTAGGAAACCAGCATCCAAAGAGATTGAATTGTCTCAAGTCACAGTGCTTGGACAACTTGCATAGCTTGTGTTGTCACACAACACTTCAGGATAAATTGAACTGTTTTAGGCAAGATCTATGTTTTTAGTAATGTACCTTTAGTAAGGTATGGTCAACTATATTTTGAAGTTTTGAAGAAGCATTAAAGTAATATGATTGCTGGGTCACACCTTGGAAAAAATAAGATTGGGAAGTTACATGTAACTTTGGAGTCACTGTCACTGCTTTTTCTTGCAATAATTGAGAATTATTAAGATAGCATGATGAGGAAGAGGAAAGTTTAATACATTAAGGCACTATTAAAAGTGGAAAGCCTTTAAATTTATAGCAGTATTAATGATTTAGATGGGCAGTTCTAGACTTAGTCTAAAAATAACTCTTGTGCAAACCCAATTTACTTGCACAGTTGTTGGAAAAGAGTTGGGGAGAAATTTAATGCACTTTGAGACAAAACTGAACAGGCTCTTTGAAAAAAACAGCATCCAGTAGGCAATTTCAAACTGGAATCAATTCTTTGGGCTTTACTTTTAGAGTAATGCAAAGTCATTGTGATTGGCAGTTTACTTTGCTGATGGCAGATATACCACCCCAGCTCATCTGCAGTTGCTTTGACTTTGTTGTACTAAATAAGATTGAAACTTTTTACACAGCTCAAGTGACTGTTATTTCTATTCAAAATGCTGCAACTGTCCTTTACAAACTGGAGAGAGAGTGAGAGAGCGCACAGAACAGGAACCACCCTTTGTAAAGGTTTAATTGAGAGACGAGGTATGATTCCACAGTATGAACATAGCATTTAAGGGCATGGATTCTAGGGCTAGACTGCCTGAGTTTAAATCCCACCTTTGCCATTTACCAGCTTTGTTGCTTGGGGAAGTTACATTTCTTTTCTTCCTTTTGGTTTCTTAATCTATAAAACAAGGGTTATAATAATAGTACCTATCTCCTGGAGTTTTTGTGAATATTACAGATGTTACCATATATAAAGTACTTAGAATAATGCCTTATACAAAATCGAAACTATGTAGATGTTCATTATTATTGCATTGCTACTTAATGAATTCCATAATTCTAATTATACTATGAGTTACTCAAGGGCATAGGTCAAGTATTCTTCATCTTTGTGCCATCCCACTTGGCATAATTTCTAGCGCATAGTAATTCTTCATAGTATGCTTATTGAGTAAGTGAATTTGGTTCTCTCTACCTCCTAAGAGCAGCTCAGAAATTGTCCTCTTTCCTGTTTTAGAAATGAGCACATTGAGGTTCAGCAAGAGACTATCAAAGATGATACAACTAAGGAGTAGCAAATTAAATAAAAAATCAGGTGTGTTGACTAGTAGGTTAGTGTTCTCTCCCCTATCTTAGATATGGAAGTGGGTTTTTTTCTTTTATGTCAACTCTAGGTGACTGGTAGTCATTTCCAGCAGTACTGTGTTGAGAATTTTGAAGCTAAATTTGAACTTTGCAGGAAAGAATACCCTACTTAAGAAGCAATCTCTGTAAGGCATGGGATAGTGTCAAGATGGTACCACTTCTGTCTCTATACAACCCCATGACAAAAACATAGCAAATTATATTTTTACCTAAAAATGGTGTATATTTTTTTTCTTGTAATTTAGGAGAGTGAATTAGTTCCTAATAATGGGAAGAACCTACATTGTAGAAGAGACTGTTGGCCAGTATCTTTCAAACATAAATCTTCAAGGAAAGGCTTTTGTCTCTGGTCTTTTAATTGGGCAGGTATGTATCTTTTAGTGCATTTATTGATAAAACAAATTACCTCTTTATTTAAAGTTAAAATGTGCCATTTAACGGTAAGCTCAAGGTTAGGGAATGGAGGAATGGAATGTAGAAGAACTTAAAATGGTCTTTGAGGAAAAATGTGGAGAAGCAGGACAAACCTAGCCCAGGTTTGCTTAAGTCAGAACGCATTCCCTTTTGACAATGTAAAAGTAACTCATAATGTAGAAACTCTAAAATTAGAATTTCACTAATCAAATTATATGTATTTTATTGTCTTTCCAGGTGTTTTTTACTCTCTTCTAATCTTTATTAATTCCTGGTTGTCTAATTCTTTGCAAAAGTAGCTTCTGACAACTTTATTCCCATTGTTTGTTTTATCTCAGTCTTATGGCAATAGTGGTCATGTCTTTTGTTACATGCTATGGTACTCATCTTACTGAATTTTTTTTTTAACGTTGATTCAGTGGAGAGAGGGAAAGGGAATAGGAGAAATTTGCAAATAAGACAAATTTTATTTCCCTTTTGGAGTTAAGCCTTAAAAATCAACACAAAATGGAACAGAGATTTGGGCAGTTACTTTAAAAAGCATAAGCATCTGCTGATTTATTATAATTGAAGAAAAAATATGTTAATCAGCAGGGAGGACAGGCCAGCAGTAGAAAGCAACAAAAAAAGGAGAATCAGGGACAAACTGGCTACTCTACCTAAACACTATTTAGGGGAGAGTGCACTGTGGCCCAAGGACTTGATTTTGATACCTAGAAGCAAAAAGAGTTTTATTGTGACAATTTTCTTTCTGAATATTTTATCATAATGCCTTAAAACCTTCAAATTGCATAATTAACTTCTCTTGTTCCGATTCTATCCAGATTTTGAAGCTACTTCCTCCTGTAATTTGAGCCCCATGTTATCTACTTACAAAGACTGTACTGTCAAGAAGAGTAATGTGTTCACACTCCTTCATGGTATTCTTGTTTTTAGCATCATTCTGAATGAGCTTAGTTAATGTCAGTCTAGCCCTGAGAGACCAGGTCATTCTCAGCATTTTCACAAATCTGATTTCTTAACTTGTAAGACAGAGAGTAGACCTTGTACTATTCACCCAGGTAACACTACCCTATGAGGCCTCTCCTTAGACAACCAAACTACCCTTCTTGGTAATAATCTGAACTACTTTTTTTTTTAAGTTTTTTTTTATTTATTTGAGAGAGAAGAGAGACAGACAGAGCACAAGCGGGGAGGGGGGAGAGAGAGGGAGAGGGAGAAGGAAACTCCCTGCTGAGGAAGTAGCCCAATGCGGGACTTGATCCCAGGACCCCCGAGATCATGACCTGAGCCGAAGGCAGCCATCCAACTGACTGAGCCACTTGGGCTCAGCACTGAATACTTTTTGATTGAGGTTACTTGCATCCAGTATGGGGCTCTTTTTGTTAGGAACTTTTTATTTAAGATTTTCTACTTCCCTATATTTAAGAAAGTTTAAGGGAATAAGAGTCTCAGAGAAAGGCATCCTCAGTAGAGATAAAAGGTCAGGGAGAAATAATCCTCTTCCAAACTTGCCTTACATAGGCTGTTTCTAGAGAGCTTGGCAAAACCACCATCTTACAAATAAGTCTCCCACAGTTTAGGATTTTCCTTCCCATCTTTCCTTATGCTGTCTTTTCATCCTTTCCAGTATGTTTCTTTTTCTTTATTCCAGGGCTCATCACTTTTTTCTTCTTTCCCTCAAGCTTGCCTGTTTCCTACTCTCTGGGTCAGTTTCTTTTTCTTTTTAAAGTCATGCTTTCTTAATCAGCACCTACCTTTTCCTTTGTGCATTTGAATGTAACTTTCAGGAAATAACTTTTGTAGAAATAATTTCTCTTCCTTTATTTTCTATTCCAGGATGATACTCATAATGGCAGTTTCAGGTCATGTATAAGAATGACACCATGCTAACTGGTTTTATCTGCCTTATTTTTACTTTTTCTTTACAGCAAACTTTCACTGTAGTGAGACTGAGCTATTAAAACTTCCCTGAATTTATCTTCAGATATCCCACCTTGGTTTACCATTTAAGTGCTCTTAAAACTGAGGAACACAAATCTGATACAGCTTCAATTATGTATCCCACATCCCCTTTGCTTTTCTGTGGATACACATCTACAAGTTCCCTACTATCACTGTTTCAGTGGAAGTAAGAAAGACAAGGTCATTTGTTGCTTTATTTTACTGAGTTTTTATATCTGCTGAACCATTCCATCTGTTCAGATTATTTAGAAGATAAATGTAATAACTAGAAAATTGATCAAGCATATTTAAGTTAAAGTACAGTATATTCACTCATCCAGTAAGCTGTTTTTAAAGACCATTATATGATTCACATTCAGAATGCCCAAACAAATAAGAGGCTGATATTAAGTATATAAATAAATGATGTGTGAGGGAAACATTGTAAGGCTATTCATGAAAATTGGTTTCCCCATATCTTCCATTATAATGTAAGTATTAACAGTTTAAGCTGCTATGAATATTACTGTTTTTGCATGTCACAAGAGCTTTATATTCTTCAATCAGATGTCACTCTAATAAGCTTTTCTAATTTGTTTTTAAGTGTTCTTCAAAAAAGGATTATGTCATTCTTGCCACTAGAACACCACCCAAAGAGGAACAAAACGAGAACCTCACACATCAACAAAAAGCTAAGTTGAATAACTTGGATGAAGAATGGGCCACAGAACATGCCAACCAGGTCATCATATTTGTCTTTTTATATAGTTAAGTTGTGCTTATTGACTAACAAAATAAAAGCACTTCATCCTCAGGTTACTAGACTAGGATTTCAGAGTGCTCATTTTTAAGTTTTCAAAACTTGTATAGTATATCAATGATAGAAGTATTTTCTGTTCTGTTTCATCCATGATTAATGATTGTATTTTTCATTTTTTGATTACTTGTGTCGAATTTTAAAAAGTATTTTTTACTTAAGTTTAAATAACCCACCCAAGATTACAATAATAAGTGATGGAACTGGGATTTGAACCCAGGCAGTCTGATTTGGAAGCCTTTGACTTTATATGCTGTGCTTTTAGATTGTTAACCTTTATGCACTGTTTTTTAACTTCTCTTTGTTATTGGTCCTTTAGCTTATTTCCAAGTATTCTTTAAAATAATACTAGTTATTGATAATAAAGTTGCTGGTCAGATTGTTTTAAAGACTTAACATAGGTACTGAGAGAATAAAATGATGGTTTAGTTAGCTTCTTTTTAATGTCCTTAGAATGTATGTTGTAACCAAAGTGAAAGACATTATTACCACAAGAGAAATGGGATAAAAGTAGAAAAGTGCTATAAGAATATAGAATGGTGAATAATTAAATACTTGCCCATGGCTTCACAGAAGGTTCTGAACTTGTAAGATGAATAGGACTGCCAGTAGAAGTCGGAGAACACATTGAACACACAAAGGACTGTATGAATACATGACCCAAAGGCATGAAAGTTAAAGGCAGGGGAAGAGGTAGGGGTGGAGCAAACAATTGGGTATAACTGAAACATGGGTATTTAAAAGAATGTATTTAGACAGAAGGTTGGAAGGGGCCAGTTTATAGATGGTTTTGGAGTGCCATCTTAAGAAGGAGTTTGTTTGATAGATAGTAGCTCTGTGGTAAACTTTCAGAGCTCCCTATCTTGAGAAGGAGTTGATATGATTGATCAGTAATTTAGAAAATAATTTCAATACCTTGATATAGTGTAAATGGAGGGTAGAAAGACTGAACATCAGTTAGTGTCATAGTTGAAAAAAAGATGATGTGAGCCCATTCTAGACTAAGCTTTGTGAAGACGGATCACATCTGTTTTGTTTATGGTATATCCTCAATGCTAAGCATAGTATTTCCATGGTTTACAAGAACTCCAAAATATTGAATAGATGAATGCATGAATTAACTAATGCAGTGAGCTAAAACTTCACTGCCAAAACACTCAGTCACAGAGCTAGTAGCAAGATGATATAGTGACCAAGTAGACTGGGAATGAAGAGCATTTGAGAAAGTAGCTAAAGATGACAGAAATTTCTAACCTGGATGTTTAGGAAGATGGTGTTGCAATTTCATAGAAGGAAACAGATTTGGGAGTGGGTGAGAGGGAATGGTGAGTAAATACACTTGAAAGTAGTCATTGAATGGATTATGTCAACTAATAGGAAATTTTAGAGTAAGGTAAAAGTAATCATTTCCATCTCCCATCAACTTTAAAATTTTCAGAGATGCACATTTATCTGTATGTGTGCATGTGTTTGTGATGGGGGCTGTATGTAGTAAAAGAATCTAAGAAATTTTTAATATCATCTAATGAAAATATTAAATATTTTAAATTTAAATTCCCAATGGTTTCTAAATAATTTTAGACTCCAATTTTGTTTTTGGTTTCTTGTAAAATTATATACTTATCCATATGTATATAGCACATACCTACCTATATATAGAGAGATGTGTATCATATACATACGCATACAAACATAAAATTTTGATAGCAAAATAAGTTAACCTTTTTGCCTCTAGGAAGAAACAGCTACTTTTATGTGTGTGATTTTGAAAATATGCATATTTCCATGCCAAATATGAAAACTTTTTTTTTATTTATATGTCAGGCTTGCGCTACTATAATGAATAGAATTTATGAAATCATAGGGAACCACCAGCAGACACAATGTAAATATATTCAGGAATACACTATGCTATCTAAGAAGATTGAACTTTCTGATCAGTTTTCTTATGTACTGAGTACACATTAAAAAAGCACTTTGATCTCTGAGTTTAGATGGTAGAAAGAAGTCCATGTGTATTAAGAACTAGCCACAATCACGTGAAGGGAAATAACATATTATGGAGAACAAATTGGTAGTGTGGATCAGAAACCTTAAAAATATGCATAACTTCATAAACTAGTAATCCACTTCAAGAAATTTATTCTAAGCAAATAATTCATGAACACAGAAAGCCTTGCTAGAATTTTTACAATATTATTTTTAAAGAAAAATTGGAAATAACATTCATATGCAATATAATAAAGAGATGTAAAAAATAGGAAACAATGGATTTTCAGTCAGATTCCCTCTCTTCAAATCCCAAACTTTAGTAATCTTCTGAATATTAATAGGTATACAGAGTTAGTTGAGAATCACTTCTTCCCTTAAAGAACTTCCAGACCATTGAATACAAGTAATTATAACACAGCCTTGTCTGATAAGTTCCATGGGAAAACTACACCAAAGTCTTGTGGGAGTTGGGAGATCAAAGTATCAGGGAAGGCAGCTTCCTCAAGCTGACTTTGAAGTATTCAGTAGAGTTCAGACACATAGAAGGTAAGGGAAAGTCAGTTTAGGCTGAGGGAGCAGTCTGAATGAAGGTATAGAGGTTAGCCAGATATATGTATGGTATTTCAGGGAAAGTATTATCAAGTGAGGCTCTGAATATCAGATTACCTAGATTTTAAAGGGTCTGAAATACCAGTAGTAGATAAATTTATATATTATTTAGGTGACAGTAGAAGCCATTGAAAAAATTTTAGAAGGTATTTCAGACTGTGATCTTGTGAGAAAGGGGTTTGCTAATTGATGTAGCTAAAGGGTGTCATTACTAATGGTATTAAATAGCTTTAGTTATAAAGGCAAAAAAGTAAGGACACTCTAGGAAGATGGTGTATATAACGACGGCCCATTCGTCATGGTTACCAAATATTTCTCAATATTTTAACCCATTTTTTCAAAGCTCCCACCTCAATGCTATGCATATAGTTGGTACTCAAGAGTATTTGGCTGATTTAATATTTAGCTTATCAAACACAAAAGATTGCATATAAGGGCAAATGCTTATGTTAACTAATACTATATTTTTATTTTTAGGTGTCCAGAATGCTACCAGGGGGACTTTTAGTTCTTGGAGTATTTATCATTACAACTTTAGAAATGGGAAATGATTTTCAGAATGCCCTGCATAGAGTAAGTCTGAAATACCAAAATTCTTAATATGATCAAAGTTACTTTTTTTTTTTTTAAGCAAGCTCCACACCCAGCATGGAGTCCAACATGGGGCTTGAACTCAGAACCTTAAGATTAAGATCTGAGCTGAGATTAGGAGTCAGATGCTTAACCAACTGCATCACCCAGGCGCCCCAAAGTTATGTCATATTTTAATTGATTATACTTATAAATAATGATCCTAGGCATATTTAGATTAGCATTCATAATTCTTTATGCTGGGATTATGTTGAAACCGCTTTTCCATCCAACTGCTTGGTATTTTGAGTGTAAAAAAAAAATGTCAATATTTCTATTTCAATCAAAGCTATATATTTTTAAATAGCTTTAAGTTTAAAGATAATTTTTTACTATTATGAGACAAAATTATAATGGTTTAAGAATTTTTCTTATACAATAGCAATATTCTGCTAGAGCTTCCTTTTAGTTCCAAGTGATTGCTATAATGTGAAGTTGATAGATTTTGTGATTCTTCACCTGTTCAATATTCTCAACATCCTGAGAGTAAAACATAATCAGATTCTTTATTCCTGGACAGAGTATCTATCATTAGTCCTCTCCTTTTTTTATTCCCATATCAGTAAATTGGGTAACATAGTCTATAAATAAATACGAAGGTCTTACAAGCTGTTTCCCCTTAAGCCCAAATCTTAAAGCAAATTTTGTGCAGGCAGCTTTCAAAAAGTTCTTTCCCACCCCAAGAGAGGGGGGGCCCTTATAATCCTGAGAAGTGCAAAACCCCACAGAATCTCCAAAAACATTTTCTAGTAAAAAAGCATGCAGCTAGTAAGAATCACAGTTGGTACAGATTCTTCCAGTTTTGTAACCTTTCCTGTCAAATGTCCCACATTAAATCTTTGCAATTTTACCTAAGGGAGAAAGGGAAGAAAATGGAGATATTCCTCCCCCCTGGAAAGTTACTCAACTTTCTGCTGTTTTTTCCCTTTTAAATAAATGTATACCTTTCACAGTTTGTTCATCCTCTTGACATTTTGAAATGTAATCTAAATGTATGTGTTTTTAATCGCATTGGTTGTGCATCCTTTTCTGGTTGGCACTGGATTGCATAGGGGTGAATGTGGGCTCGGTGCTAGAGAGAAATAGTTGGTCCTCTTTCTTTTTTTTTTTAAGATTTTTTATTTATTTGACAGAGAGAGAGACACAGTGAGAGAAGGAACACAAGCAGGGGGAGTGGGAGAGGGAGAAGCAGGCCTCCCACGGAGCAGGGGGCCCGATGTGGGGCTCGATCCCAGGACCCCGGGATCATGACCTGAGCCAAAGGCAGACGCCTAACAACTGAGCCACCCAGGCGCCCCAAGTTTCCATTTTCTGACTTTACTTCCATTGCCTGTAGTGAGGAACTCTGTAAGAAGTAACCTTATAAAACTAGTGTCTCCCATCAGGTCATTGTTGAGAACTTTGTTTTATTACATACTATCACCTTTGAAAAAATTTCTTTTGGTATCTTTATTAAGAAAGTTGTGCCTCTTCTCATCAATTGTGTTCAGTTTATGGACCATGTGAATTAGGTAACAGATTAGGTTTGTCCTGTGCATATTATTATTAGGAGGTTTAGAGTCAAATTTATGACCCCTTTGCTCATATCAGGTATGCATTTTTATAATTCTTATTTCTGGCATAAATGTATGTCACTATTTCTGATTTTCTTTCACTTTAGTTTGTTACCACTCTATTTTATGTGTTCTTGTATAGTGCCTTACATCTTTTGTGATATTTAGGAAGAAATCCCAAAAGGGTGACCTGCTTCATTTTTGTAGTTTAAAAGTCACTTGTCATTTCTCAATTTAATTAAAATAGTCTTTATTCTATACTTCTAAACTTAATCCTAATTACCCCAGAATTAATTTCTTATGTCCAGTTGATTAATGACTGTGATTTATATTTTTACATTTAGAATCCAAATTTTATAGATCCCTGAAAATGGAATCCAAAAAGTTAATAATCAGTTTTACTCTTTCTTTTGAAAAAATAAAATTTAATGATAGAATCATGGAATTGTAAAGCTAATTAGGAGCTTAGAGACATTATAATTATCTTTTTTCTGCACTCACTTTTGTTCTCTTACTTTGCATTAAGTTGTGTGTTTTGCTCTCTTTCAGCTAGTATTTGCTATGGAAAAATCTATGAATAAAAGGAGATTGTGGAATTTCACAGAAGAGGAGATCTCAGAACGAGTGACACTTCACATTTGTTCTTCTACAAAAAAGTATCTTTTATTTAGGTGTTTATATTAAAGTATATGATATCAAAATAATGTTCCTGCAGTTTTTTCCCGAAACATTTATTTAAATTGTATTTTAAAAACAGGCATAATTTGGAAGTTTTTTCCTTCAAATAACACATAATTAGGACTGCCAGTAATAATAATAGAGATAATGGTTGTTAATCATGTCTTAGGATTGTTAAAGAGTTTAAGAAAAGTGGCAAGGGCTGGGGATTCTGAGCTCTTTACCAGCCAACTACCCCATTTTTTTGATGCTCAGTAGGTCCTCTACAAGAGAGGTCGATGCCCATCTGACAGCTTAGGCAAAGTAATGGCTTGTATCATGTTAAATTTTCACCTCCAATTCAAAATGTCCAATTCAGAGCACAGATTTTACTGAGCTGGACAGTGTAGGACATCCAGGAAATGTTTATCTCTTTAGCCAAGATCAAGTGACACTAAAAGCCTCCTTAGGGCCTCCTTAGCTTCTTTCCTCTACATCTTGCCAGGGCAAGAGTAGCAGAGGCAGCCACACCAAGGGAGCGAAGCACTGCAGGGGACCAGTAAATTAAGACTTGGAAAAGACAAAATTCAAAAACTCATCATTACTGCAGAAGCTGAGCTTGTAACTCATTTACAGACCCTTTGACCCAATAAACATTTTCAGACTTGACTCCATTCAAAACAGCACTCCTATTTGTTATAGAGGGTATGTATTTGAGGAAAATTCTGCAAGTGCTTCCATCTATTCATTGTGATTAGCAGGATTTAAGCAATAGGGAATAGTTTAAAGCACCACAAGTATTATAGTCAGAACAGTTTTTGTGTACATATATATTAGTTTATACAAAATATGAATATGTATATGTTTATTTACAAGTTATATATGTATTTGTGCAAACATACATATAAGTATATATGTCTATATATCTTTATATGAAGTGGTATGATTTTATAAAAACTCTTGGATGCATGTACTTTATTTTTATTTTTTGATAGTTTATTTTCTTTTGATTATCAGGAATTCTCTTTTTATTTCTATCCTTAATCAGTAAAGAATATTTTGTCGAACTTATGATATCCATGATCCAAAGGTAAGAAAAATTGCTTTTAAAGATTTTTGTATTACAAAGTATTTTTAAAATAAAATTCAATTATTTAGTTTTAATAATTTTCAGTGCTTTCACTTCTTATCGATGTCCACAACCACCTGCACTTTTTGTTTTGAAATACGATTAATTTCATTACAAGCAAGTAAAAAATTTTTTTGTTGTTCAGATATTTTTCTTAAGCTCCCCCCTACCTATTTATGCATTCAGTATTATATTTGAGAGGTTGTAGTAAAAGCATCTGGGCTTTTGGTAGTTACGTTGCCTAGTAAGCAAGCTACCCGACTAGCAGAATCCAGACGGACATTTTGCTAAGGTGTCTAAAAGCAATATGAAAAAGTAACTTCGCAGTATTGTGTTGAGAGAAGATAGGACAGAAAGGAGAACATCTGGCACCTGATAGTCATTCAGTGATTATTTGCTCCACACAGAAGCTTCTGAATTGACACTGTTGAAGTTACATTGAGAACCAGAGAACTGATTCTTTTTAACCTAGCACTGGGGGATGGAGTTGCCAAGGCTGTCTGGAATGTATTGAAGGACAGTGGATTTAATGCATGCTTTATTTCTATTTAGGTTTAACCTGTTGCCCTTTAATGAAAGAAGTTGGCCAAATATGTTAGCTATCAGCTTGTATGATCTATTAGGTTGTACATTTTATATTTTATTGATCCACGTATTTTACCTAAATCACATATTTTATGTTTTTCCACCTTCACCACTGCTAAAGAGTTCAGCAAAACCAGCAGATTGGAAGTATCAAAATGGACTATCAACTTCATGGCTTTCATTAGAGTGCACAGTTCATATTAATATTCACATCCCACTGTCTACCACTTCTGTCAGCTATACTCTGGAGAAAAATACAAAGGTATCAGGGCAAAATGAATTTTCTTTAGTGATTGCTGAACAGATAATCTGCTTTATTTTGGTTGTCTATGCCATTCATTTGTAATCCTCAAAAATTACATGCTAATTATGATAGTATTGTTATGGGTGACTAATTTATTACTCCAGCCACATTAAAAATTTAGAGATAGGACAGCATTATAATACTAATGTATTTAGCATAATAGGTGCTCTATAAATATTTCTTGATTAACATACAGTTAAGTACATTGTAAATATAGTTACATAAAATATAATTATATAAAAAGGTATACAGTCCTCTTTTGTATTTCTGTACCATTCTTTTGTTCTTATCTCAGTTCTCTTCTTTTTTCCTATTGAAGGAAGCAAATGGAGCTTGCTTATTTTTTCTCTTTAGTACGGTTTTATATATTTGTTCTTGAGGTTCTTTCTCTTTTCTCACTTTTAATATAATGGGAATTATTGAATTTTATGACTGTGATCATGTAGTTATTAAGCCTCCTAACTGTGTGATATGAATGTTAGTTTGGGATAAAGATTAGAAAAACTATTATTAAATATGGCTAAGTTGCCAAAATTTGGGGATATACTTTTTTTTGTTGTTTATGAGACTGAATAAAAGCAAGCATAGGGAATATAGTCAGTGATATTGTAATAGTGTTGTGTGGTGACAGATGGGAGCTACACTTGTGAGCATAGCATAAGTATAAATAAATTGGGTCACTATGTTGTATACCTGAAACTAATGTAGTATTGTGTGTCAACTATATGCAAAAATTTTTTAAAAATATATGAAGAAAAAAATGGCAAAATGTTAACTCAAAAAAAATAAAATACCATGACTGATTACCACATTAATATTTCAGTATATTAGGTGGAAAAAAAGTGGGGCCCTAGGGAGTTTAATTGAGGTGACATATATCTGAAAGATATCCATGTTGTGTTCCTTTTAAGAATGGACTTGCACGCTGGGCTAAGCAAATAGAAAATGGCATTTATTTGATTAATGGACAAGTTAAAGATGAAGATTGTGATCTATTAGAAGGACAGGTGAGTTGAGAGAAAATCATCTTACTTATGAAATTATTTGTGCTTAAGGAAAAATAAAAGATGACTTTTCTTTAGTTCTTGCCTTCCTGAAAACAGTTTTCCATCTACTTATTTCTAAGGTTTTTTTTTTTTTTATTTCTAAGGTCTTTTAAAGTAAAGGGCAAATAAATGTTTTTTTCAGAAAATGATTGAGATTATTTCTGAATTAATTGGAATTCTGAAATCTGAAGAAGGGAGTGTCATCTAAATTCTATCTAATTTCCCAATTGTAAACTGCTTGCTTAAAACTAAAGGTACATGTTCTACTTTGATAGCAGTTTAAAAGACTGTTTGACCATTTTATAGAAGGAATCTATACAGGTTTCTAAAAATAGCTTGGATCTATCTGAAGAGGAACTTTGTTAATCTCTCCCTTTAGTGCAAGGGTCAGTGAACTTTATGTAAAAAACCAAATAGTAAATATTTTAGACTTGGTGGGCCACATGGTCTCTGGCAACTATTCAACAAGCAGCCACAGATAACATGTACATGAATGATTTTGATTGTGTTCTGTAAAACTTTATTTACAAAGACTAGAAGTGGTCTGGATTTGACCTATAGCCATAGTTTGCCAATCCTTACTTTAGAGGAATAAAAGTAGGGAAGTAATGGTTTTTAAGAGTATACACTGATTGATAGACAATACACAAAGTAACATATTTATAGGAAAAGCCAATATAAAACAAATAATAAGACTTTCTTTTCCTCTAAGTTACCTAATAATATGTAGGATAGTTCCTAAATTGTCTTTTGTATTCCACTCCAGTCTCAGTAATCTAGTTTTTTAACTTTTGTGTTTTTTCAGAAAAAATCTTCTAGAGGAAATGTTCAAGCAACTAGTCATTCTTTTGATGTCAAAGTGCTAACACAGTTGGTAAATATTTTAAAATACTACTTACCTAAAATACTTTATTTTTTAGAGTAATCATAATGAAATTGTTTTGGTTTTTATATTTATAATTAGAGAGTCAAAGAATTTTAGAGATGTGAAGTGTAAAAAGTGTCTAGTTCTAGGAAATTTATTTCCAAGAAGCATTATTTTAATAAAACCTATTTTGGTCTTTTGCCTCAAGGCTATTAAAATTTTAGCATCAAGTAGAGAGCAATTTAAAATATATATTTTTTATATATATAACATATATAAATAACATATACGTACATACGTGTGTGTATGTGTGATATTTTGGGTTGTAGGTTTTTATGAGCAAAGTTGTAGTTCTTAACAACTTAAGATGTGTGCACAGATGTGCCAAGAGTTGTCATATACTTAATTTTGAAGTTTATTTATACCTCCTCTGATTTGGTAAAAATCACACATTATTAGCAATTTTTATATTTTTATATAGTTGTTTTAAATTACACATCTCTTCAGAATTGAAAGTCAGATATCTTGAAGAATAAAAAGTTAAAGCCACTAATTATTCCTAAAAGAACACATGCAGAACAGGATATTTTTATTGTATATTTTGTACAAATACAAATATTGTATTTTTTTTTTTTTGGCTGAGTAAAATAGACTTAAAAGTAATTTGCATAGGAGGACGTTTTAATTTCTTTTCTTCCTTCTCTGTATTTGGCAATAGAGTATTTACTAAATTGTCATTGGACTTAATGGCACTCAACATGAGTTCTCAATTTCTCTTCTTGGTACTTTTGAGTGTCCTTGGTACTTTTAGATGTGTCCTTTATTTTAAAGCTATTCCTGTACCTATATGCTTTTTACTAGATATGCTTACGTGACCTTTTGGTTTTTTAAATAATTTACTTAAAATTATTTTAGTGATAAAATTGGAGTTGGTAGATGTGTAGACTATGGGAAAACAGAAAGGAGAAAGAATATTATGAGATAATTTATTATAATATTTATTATTATACAGTATAATATCTTTTTATCAATCATTCCACTGGTCAGCCAGCTTGAAACTTTAGAATGACTAATATGTAATAAGTAGTCAATAAATACTTGATGTCACTTTCCTCCTACTTAACCTCCATCAAGTCTTGTTGATTTTTCCTTTGCAGTGTTAAGTTCATCTTCTATTTTCCTTATGGTCTTAACTGCCACCAGTCTTACAATGTTATTAATTTACCTATATTATTACATATAACTCTTAACTGGTCTCTGTTCATTCTTGTCCAGAGTGATTCTTTTCTGAAAATCCTGATACCTTTGTTTGTACGTCTCTTGGAGTATCTTCTATATTTCCAGTCTATCCTACATATAAACCTCAGATTATCCTATCTGAATCACAGTTTGCATTCATTCACTTGTTATTTACTTATTAGTTTTTTTAGAAAGTATTTGTTGAGTATGTATAAGGGTTAGGCACTGATTGTGTTAATCTCCTTGTTTAAAATTCCTTAGGTGCTCTACACTGACTACTTAGAAAAGTCTAATTCAAGCCTCAGCATACCTATTCATTAATTTCATACTTACTGTTTCAGAGCTTTGCTTTCTATGCCTTTAAAATCATATTTATTTTCTGAGCCATGTGTCTTGCCAGTACCATCTTTTCTCTGTCATTCAGACAATCAGAATCCTGTCTGTACTTTAAGATCTACCCCAAATGCTACCACTTATGTAAAGTTTCTTTTGGTCATCATAACCAGAGGAATCTTTTCTTTTCCAAAATACCATATCATTGTCACAGAAATTCTTCCACTTATGACCAAGTTAGGTTCCCATAGTCTCTTTGTAAGCTACTCTGTTCCTAAGTCCAAAGAAACCAGGAGGAGTTGACATTTGTAGAATGCAAGTACATTTCTACTGGAAAGGAGTGAGTTAATCCTTACATCTTTTAAAAAATTCTCCATGTGTGTATGTAGTGTGTAATATATAGTCTAGTCCTTTTTGGAAAATAGTGCCCTAATTTATAAGGGCACTATTATATGTCATAGAATATTAGATAGTGTTAGATTTATTATGTTATATATTATTATAAGTGTGTCATATACTATAAAGCATATGTTAGATATTAGATATATACAATAGGGCATTATGTTCCAGAATGGAATAGTTTCATCAATAGTAAAGTTCCACATAGTGGATAAGGGAAGCCCAGTACTCTCCCTCCATCCTCACCTTATTGATATATTGATGATCTCTACGAGTCTCATAGGAAACTTATTCCAGATACAATATGAGCATTATCACCCTGCTGTTTGGTCTGATGAAAGACATTTTTTTAAACAGACTTGAAACCTTTTAAACTATTAAGTCTGTGACAAATTTCTTACCATAAGAACCTGACTGTTTAAGTTTAAATTCTTTTTTTTTTTTTTAACTTCAGTTCACTTTTTATTGCACTGATCACACGTCATGGATGAGAATACACTGTATAATGTTGGACTGAGAATCATTCATGTTGGACTCAGCTTTTGAACAAAACACAAAACACAGTCTCCACTAGAGCGTAGTAGTCAACTCTTACACATTCACAAGGTAGTCTCAGATGGGATGTTTCCTGTAGACATATCAAAAATATGGCTAGTATACGAATGTATAATGGCCACCCTGACACAAGAAGGGAGGCAAGAAACGATCGTGCATTGAAATGATTAGCAAGTAACTATTTTATGTATTTACCAACAATTTGAGGCAGACATGAATGAACAGGAATACTTGGAGGATGATCGTGATTGAAAAACATTTCAGCATATCCACAGTCCAGTCAGAATACTATGGTACTATATATATATAGTATAAACAACTGCTCAGTGATATTTCCATTTATTTTACTTTTAGTAATAAAAAGTTCTTTCTATCTCATACATGATTGAACACATATTTTGCTTTAAAATTAACAGTCACAATTGAAGAAACAATGGTTTATTTTTCTAATGAAATTACCAAGCTGCTAAATCTTAAGGCCTCAACAAATGTTGCATCTTAATATTTTCATTCAACAATAAGACCTTCTATTTTGATTATTCTCGGTAAATAGCAATTTTGTTTCTCCATTGTTTCCATTTGCCAAAGTTAGGACAGACAGTTTAATATGGTGGCTACTGCTTTCAGGGGATTCTATCAGATGAATCCTCATTTCCATCACAATCGCTGCTGGCAATCTTTCATCAAAAGTCCATCCATTAGGACTTCTCTATCGTGGTTGGCCAAGAAGTCCTGCTTTGGTTGCCAGGGCTTCATTCTGCTGAATATGATATTCCTGAAATCTCATGGATATTCTTTGTGTCATTTTTAAATATTTCTGTAAGCAATGTTCGGAACAGGTGGTCTCTTCAGGTTTTACTTCTCTTGTTGTGAAGTCTTTAAGGCAATCCAAAAAGCAGGTTTCTGTAAGTTTATTGTATGTTCCAAGAAATTCCTTAAACTGTTTTATCTGATCAGATTCTGGTATTTGTGCAGCCATATTCTTATTGGTATGTTTATTAGTCACCTTTTCTGATGCATGAGTTTCCTTTTGTTCCAGAAAATTAGTTGTCCAATCTTTGCTTGAATGTTTCTAATGACTGATTTCTTACTTAAGCACAGGCTCTCGCATCTGACACCAGTGCGAGGCTGGGGGGCTGCTAAGTTTGAATTCTTAAAAAAAAAAAAAAAAAAAAAACACAAAAAACAAACTAGCTTTGCTTGAATTACATTAGACATTGACTGTTCAGTAGCTACATATTGTCTTTCATTTTCTTCACCATTTTTCCTCCTCAATTCCTGATTAATTCTTTTTGCAGAGGCACATACAGCACTATTCATAAGTTGCATGATTTGTTTTTGTTCTTCAGAATTGACCCTATTTATTCTAGGTATACTTAGAATTTTTATTTTTACCATGTCTCATTTATGGGGTATCCTTTTTTAAAATCACAATTTTTGTTTCCATTGTGATTTATAGGCTTCCAGATGTATTTTCACTGTTTTAATGTTCTCCTTGTTTTGGCATTTATTAAAATAATAAGGTTAAAAATATCTGTGAAACATCTTAAAACCAAGCATGAATTAACACTCCTTAGATTACAGAAGAATGAGCTTGTAAATGGAAGTGACTGCTTACAACCACTCATGTCATTTTCTGGTGACAACCGCAGTTGACTTGCCTTTTTGCTGCTGGGGAGCATGTAGCATTACTTTTAGTCTATGGAAGTTAAGTGTCAAAAATGTATAAATAAGTGTCTTTACACTGCTTATCATTTTACCAAATTTATCACAACCTCTGTTATTCCAGTTATTTTTGTGCAAATCTTATATGGCATACCTTATATCTCCTACTACATAGATGATATACTAAATATATATATGTCATCTTTACACATCTTTTCATCTTAACAGTATTTAACCGAGTAATCTGCCAATAATATATTTTTAGTGAATATGTTAAATAAATAATGGTATTTTTAGATGGTCATGTTAGTAAGAAAAAATTTAGATGTAGTTGTGTTTAACATCAGAGTACATTTAAAAAACTCAGAAAATAATATATAACTTAGTAAGGAGGAATATGAAGGCCTTTTAATTATGGGAAATATTTTCAAACACTTGGTTCACTCAGAAATTCTATCTTGCTGCATGAAATGGCTTATATAATGTTTAAGTGTTTCATATAGTTAATTGCTGGCTATTAGAACTTAAAGAGATTTTGTCTTTCAGCTTCTGAATTCGGGACCGCAGATCCACAGCCACAGTCCAGATCTGCAGTGGCTCTGTAAACCTTAAGGGTGCTGTGAAATGCAGAGCCTATATTCATAGCAATAAACCCAAGGTTAAAGATGCTGTGCAGGTACAAAAGGAATAACTGGTATATGAAAAACAGAAGCATGTTGACATAACTATTCAAAAATCCTAAAATTTTTCTCAATCTCAGATTTCATAATATGAATTTGATTTTAACTGATAATCAAGTCCCAATCTATTGGCTAGTCCAAGTATACCATGTAATTGGTCCTAAGATTTCTATATGTAGGATGTCTGTTTCAAAATGCCTTTTTTGAACTGATGATTATACAAATTTATTCAGTGCTCCACAGTTGTGATATATTAGTGCATTTGAAATCATTTCTTTGGAGGGAAATTAAACTTTTTAATAATTAATAATTTAATTTTAATACTTCATTGGAAGTGTTATTAGGTAATATTCTGTAATCCGTAAAATTTCTATTGAGAAATTTTAAAAATGATGACTGGCACTTTGTCATAGTTATACATTTCCTAATTTGGAACACTAGCATTATTTCTTTAGATGGAAAATTTCATTCATTTATTTGGTTTTAATTATTTAAATGATGATTAGGCAAATTTGCTATTAAACTGTTAATGTGTTAATAAGCATGTTAAATAAATGGACATTAAAAAATGGAATGATGTACCAGTTATTTTAGTGGACATGATTATATAGGAAAGTCAATTATGTTGGGGGAGGGTGGTAATAAAATAGTGCAAATCTAAAGTAATGGGTTTTATTTCTTACTGTAATTTGTTTTGTTTTTTCATAGGCAATGAAGAGAGATATATTGAATACAGTTGCAGATCGTTGTGAAATGCTATTTGAAGATCTGCTTTTGAATGAAATTCCAGAAAAAAAAGTTATGAGTATAAAATTAAGAACATTTTTTGTGTGTGTTCAATTGATACCATAATAGGATGTCAAAATGTAATAGATCACCTTTTGTAACTACCCAGATCTATCTTTTATAACAATATGGCATCTTCTACTTTTCTTAGTGAATGACAGTTTTTCAGTTGCCACCCAAAAAAAGATGTTTGGAACACCTTATAATAACAAATCTGTCAACTTTTAACAGTCTCAGGGAGGATTTTTAAAAAAAATTCTGCATGAATTTCTGCCAGAATGGATAAACTGTATTAACTTTATTTTATTTTATTTTATTTTTAAGATTTTATTTGAGAGAGAGAGCACAAGTGGGAAAGCAGCAGAGGGAGAGAAACAGGCTCCCCACTGAGCATGGAGCCTGACGTGAGGCTTGATCTCAGGACCTTGAGATCATGACCTGAGCTGAAGGCAGCCACTTAACAAACTGAGCCACCCAGGTGCCCTTTTGTTAACATTTTAAAGCTAATGTTTTTAAATTAAATCTGAGATTAAAAAAAAATTATTCAAAATAAAAATATTAGTGTTAAATATTATATAATAAATTTTAATAGGTATTAATTTATGGCATATATGCAATTGATCTATTAATACTAAATTTTTTTGAATACCAATTTATATACTCATTATTACTCTAACACTTTATTAGATTTTAAAAAGCCTGGGTCATGGTGTCTTAACCTTTTATATTATTCCGTTTTGAGAATTATAAACTATGCCATTTCCATAATTTGTGTTAATAATAATATTTTTATTCCAAAAGAAAATTATAATACTGAGTATGCTTTTTGAAGTTACACATTTTTCTCTACCTTCCTACCATTCAGGTGCAATTGCACTTGCAATTCACAGTTGCGTATGTACATAATTGAAACATATACATTAGCTAGTTAAGGGAATATTTTTATGTTAATAGGAAAAACTATGTAATTATATAATAAACTTCTTGTAGTACTACTGATAGGTAGTATATTAGGTTTGGTGGACTAGTCATAATCTTTTTTATATTCCTGATATGATAGATTAGCAGAATTGCCAGATTTAACATTTGTCCTTCCTATACTCACAAATAACCCTGAAGCTCCATTTACTAATAATGTATAGTTTTTCTGAGACATGAATTTGAATATTACATGCAGCAATTGGATTGAGATTTTTGTTTTGGAAAGTATGTAAAACCTGATCAGTCAGTCACCCAGTCAGCCTATCAGCCTCGTGTTAGGGTGGCCTTGTTTTTACTACTTTGTGTATGTGATAACTCTCGTGGTGCTAAACATTACTTCACTTTTTGAGCAACAGAATGTGCTACAACTGAACTGTGAATTTTAGGATTTTCAGGGACATGGGGATGCATTCACCATTAGTGACAAAATCTACCCTATTATACACATTAGTTCAATACTCTATTCCATTTAACAGTGCTTTGTAGACTGGTATTATATGACTGCCTTGGTATTATTTTATATTGAGTGAGCTAGTATTTTTAAATTTTTGCTGATGTTTAAGCAGCACAATTACTTCCCACAGCAGTTGTGATATTTATACATTAAATTTGATGTATTAGAAGTTAACGTTATCATCTAATGTTGTCTCTTCCTAAATTTTTTAAAAATAAAAATTTTCACTGGTAGTTGAGTGGCCTTTGAGGCCTGTGTGAAGAGAATGGTCACTGTAGTTTGTTGGAAAAAAAGCAGTGACTAACATATTTGGTTGGGTTCTGTGTCTACTCTACCACTAGCTGAGTCACTTTGGACCAATGATTTAGTCTATACAAGCATCCATTGTCTTATCTAGAAAACAGTAGTAGATAATTTTTGAGGTTGTGAGATTAAAAAAGATGATGTTTGTAAAGCCCCTAATACAAATTGGTAAACTATATGTTCAGTAACTGGTAGTTACTATTATATTGGAGATGATAAAGAGAATTACTTAATAATTGTCTTTAAAATTTCCTAACTTTAATTTTTGGGAAGTGTATCATTATATTTCAAAAAGAAAGCAAGTATAAATATATATATTTTTAAACTTTAGTAACAGAATTATTTCAGCAACATGTTAGTTGATCTTAAGATACCACAATAGAAGAATAACTTGCAAGTATAATAATACAAACAAAAGTAAAATTTGAAGTTGAACATATATACACCAAATTGTTAGATTTTAGATTTAGTCTTCATTTTACTTAGCTTATCTTTCTTCTCTACTGGTAAGATTTTATGTATTTGTAATTTGGTAAAATGTAGAATGTATGCTGTGAAATTAACCTGAACTAGACGGTTTTTTTGCATGCTTAAGGAAGTCTGCAAAGGGCATATTAGCTTTACATGCCTGATCTTTAAAATAAACATAGTCTCTGAATTCTGGCTATCCAGATGAAAGAACTGGTTGTAGTTGAATGACAATAAAAAATATAAGTCCAATCATTCCTTTAACTTATTATGGTCTTCCCCTTCTCAGATTCCCCTTAAGAATTCCAGAGCTTCTCTCAGCCTACATTCAGTCTTGCCCAACTTACTCTCAGCAGATGACCTACTCATTGTGAAAATTGAAGACTCTTACCTTCTTCCATTCCTATATTCACATCCATCCATATCACTTGTCCTCTGAGAACATATTTGTATTCCTCTTTGCCTTTGGTCGTGGTTTTGCTCTCTAGATGGCACTTCTCTTTGCTTCATACAGATGTCTACTTATCCTTCAAGAATCAACTCAGATCTCAACTATTCTACACAATTTTCTATAATACTCTAGTATGAGTTAGGATTCTGTTCTTAACCAGTAAAAAACCAATTCTTATATTGCCTTGAATTTTTTTCTCTATTTTGAACTTACTTCAAATAACGTTTAACTAGATGCTCTGCTGTGGGAATATTCCTAAAGGATTCTTAGAATACTTGGTGAGAAATGTTTTTTTAAAAGATCATCCCATTTTTAACCTCAGACCAACCAGAAAGCTTTGTTTTATTTAGATACTAAATGGCTAATTTAACTTTTTTTTCAAGATTTTTATTTATTTAACAGAGATAGAGAGCACAAGTAGGCAGAGCAGCAGACAGAGGGAGAGGGAGAAGCAGGCTCTCCGCTGAGCAGGGAGCCCTATGTGGGGCTTGATCCCAGGACCCTGGGATCATGACCTGAGCCGAAGGCAGCCGCTTAACCGACTGAGCCACTCAGGCGCCCCTAATTTAACTTTTTAATTTGAAAATTATAACTTCTTTTTTAAATGAGTAATTTAAAATTATCACAACTACTGCTTTCACATTTGATTTTACATCAAAGAAATTTATTTCTTTTTCAGGAAAACTAGTATTAATGCACCTTGAAATAGTTTTAAAATTTTGCATGCCAATTACACATATATATTGTAGCCGTCTTTGAAAGTTTTGAACTTAACCTGTTTTAAGAAACTGTAGCCCAAAATAAAATAATGCATTCCTAATTTCAGTGTGGACAATATATATGCTACAGTAAGAATTGCAGTAATATAATTTTACAGCTAGGAGGCAGTCTGGTCAAAGAGTTAAAATTCTTCTCCCAGTTCTCATAGGACAACAATATAAGCAGAATCTGCAGGAACACATAATTTAAGTCATAGCATTTTCTGTGACACTTAAGGCATTCTTCATCATCTTTTGATTGTAATTGTATAAAGCTACCACTAGTTTCTTGATAAGGAAATGTAGATTGCTTTTAAAGTGAACCCTAGTTTTCTACTTGATCTGTACATTGGCTGCTTAATCATATCCATTGCTGAAAGAGGTGATTCTTTACACAAAATCTCTATCTTTGTTAATAGTTCAATAGAATGATGGTGTTGAACCAAACAGTAATTATGTGTTCATGTAGAACAGTGACAATGTTAGAAATTGGGGGAAATATTGTATTTTACTTTGTGAGGATTCAAAGAATGAAACATTTATTATTTAGATCCAGATTATTTTTTCTAAAGATAATTTAAAGCTCTTTACAAAAAGGTATTACAATTTAACAAGATAAAAATGATTAGCAATAAGAATGAGGCAAGAGGAAAATGAAAAAGCAGGATGGAGTTGGTAGTAAGAGTAGTATACATAACATAATTTAAAAAAATTAGTATACAAAGCATGTATCTTGATGTCCTACACATGTTGGATATAGGGGGCTGGATCTGGTAAGATGAAGTCAGTGGTAAGATTAGTGCAAAATGAATGCTATTCAATTTTCCTATACATTTGATGTAGGTGGGCCATTAATTTGACTCTAAACTTGCATGAAGAAGAGAAATATTCATAAAATGCGGTGCTTGTATGGTTAAACAAGAAAAACAATTTCTGAGACCAGGGACAAAATTCTCCTGGGTATTCCTTCATAGGACAGTGGATAATACAAGAATATATAACTTAAAAAAAAAAGAAAGAATGTGTAACTAACATTATCTTCACATCTGAAGGCAGTGGTTAAGTTTACATTTCATAGGAGTATCATTTAGTCCCTTGCAGAGGCCAGGGGTATTGAGGTGAAGCAGAATTCAATAAGAGCAATTCTGTGTCGGATCAATTAAGACATGAAAAGCCTTTTAGATTTTATTTTTATTAGTGTATATTTCATATACTCATACAAATATATCACTGATGCTAGTGACAGACCAATCTAAATATTGATAATGTTCTATCTCCTTTTAGATTCTGAAAAAGAGTTTCATATCCTCCCTCACCGAGTTTTCGTCCCCATTCCGGGATCCACTGTAATGTTATGTGATTATAAATTTGGTGATGAGTCAGCTGAAGAAATAAGAGACCATTTTATAGAGATGTTAGATCATATGATTCAAATAGAAGATTTGGAAATTGCAGAGGAAATAAACACAGGTAATTATATGATGTTACTTAAGAACCTGATTAGACTTTTGCTAAGATGACCTATAAGGCATCTGGTTTAAGTATGTCTTTAGATTTCTTTAACACTAGTTCTGTTTGATATTTTTGAGGCATTTAAAAATGTGTCTGTTTAATTTCTACAGATAGAAACATGCAGTCAGTGTTTTCCTGGAAAATTCTACCAAAATTTAAGTTACTTAAGGTTTTTCTAAGCCTAGCAAGTAGATCTTCATAAAACAAGTTCAGCTTTAAATAAGTGGAAATACATAGCTTTTAGGTGTTTCTTTTATTATAAGAAAAGTTTTCTTAAAATTCACTTATTTGGTTAAGCATTTTTTTAATTTTTTATTTATTTTTTTAAAAGATTTTTTTTTTTTTTTGTACACAGAGACCAGCGAGAGAGGGAACACAAGCAGGGGGAGTGGGAGAGGGAGAAGCAGGCTCTCCTCTGAGCAGGGAGCTCAATGCGGGGCTTGATCCCAGGACCCTGGGATCATGACCTGAGCCGAAGGCAGACGCTTAACGACTGAGCCACCCAGGTGCCCTGGTTAAGCATTTTTAAACAGTTTATTATACATGTTTTCAATACTAGTGGGCTTTATTTTCTTACCCCTTTATGTAATTGGGATACTAAGGTAAAATGGGCAGTTCCAAACATTAGATCAAGATTATTTTTATGGAACATAGATTTGCCATACTATCGAATTATCTATCAGTTTCTCCTCCTAAATGTCCCTTTCACATTTGACCTTACATTCTTTTTGTTGTTGTTGTTTGTTTTTTTTTAATATTGCACAGTTAATTCTTGTCCCAATTTTTATCACAAAACACTGATTCCATCAAAATATATTTTATTGACATTAGGGCCAACTTGCAAAACACTTGAAGCACAGATGTTTCAAGGTGCCATTTTGTGATCTGACTTCCCTTTTCCACTTCTTTAATTAATCTCCTTTTTGGGTCTCTGGCTGTTGAGTTTAGGTGGGTAACGTTCAGTCACAATGAAAGTAAGGTGAGGAACTGGTCTCTGGTGTGCTTGTTACCTTTGTGGTCTTTGATAACTACACTTGAGTCATTTTTTTTTTTAATTCTTAATTGTGACTTTTTAAAAAATTTTATTTCATTATTTTATGTTAATCACCATACGTTACATCATTGGTTTTTGATGTAGTGTTCCATGATTCATTGTTTGCGTATAACACCCAGTGCTCCATTCAGTACGTGCCCTCTTTAACCCATCCCCCCACTCCCCTCCCCTCTAGAACTCTCAGTTTGTTTCTCAGAGTCCATCGTCTCTCATGGTTCGTCTCCCGCCTCCGATTTTCTCCCCTTCATTTTTCCCTTCCTACTATCTTCTTTTTTTTAACATACAATATATTATTTATCTAGAAGGCTGTTTTGTTTTGCTTTGCTTTGCTTTGCTTTTGTTTTGTGTCTAGTGAGAGAAAGATATGAAAACATATCGATAAATAGTGTATAAGTTTATGACAGGCTTCCTGAAACATTTAAAAATATGTGATAAGGGCTCCTGGGTGGCTCGGTTGGTTGGGCGACTTCCTTCGGCTCAGGTCATGATCCTGGAGTCCTGGGATCGAGTCCCGCATCGGGCTCCCTGCTTGGCGGGGAGTCTGCTTCTCCCTCTGACCCTCCCCCCTCTCATGCTCTCTCTCTCTCTCATTCTCTCTCTCAAATAAATAAGTAAAATCTTTAAAAAAAAATAAAAATAAAAAATATGTGATAAAAGTAATTATTTGCAAATATCAATAAATATTGAGTATGTAGCTATTTATCAAACTTCAGATTTCTGATATAATAGTAGAAAGTCTTTAGGTTACTTTTGAATGTGGATGTTTATAAAATTTGAATATAACAATTTTTAAGTCTTTTTTCTAATTCTAACTTCTTAATTATTTTTCTGTGACTTAACTAATTCCTGCCCCCACCGTAAGAGTATTTGATTCAGAGTACTCTTGTTACAATGATGAGTCAAGTAAGTATTTCATTGGTGAATATCAAATCTGTCAGTAAAGTTTTAGATTAGTTGGAGACCAGTGAGTTTGTTGTTTTGTTTTCTTTTTTTTTTCTCAACAACTCCAGGTTAGTATTAATTATGATCTGGAACAGTAAGCTTGTTCTAAAGAAAAAAAATACTTCAAATTGCTCAGTATCTGATCCTTTGAAAACTATTATTTTTTAAGGGATAGCTATAGTATATTCCCTAACTGATGGGTACTTTGAAAGTAAACTGGTAAACATGTTTGCTGCTTTCTGAAATATGTTTTCCCAGATTAGTGGCTGCACTATCTCTGCCAACCAGATTTAGAGTCATCAGGGTAGGGATTTTTGATTGTTTTGTTCACTTTTGTTTCTATTGCCTGACAGTAGTTCTTGACCCATTCTGTTGTTGATAATCTGAATGAATTTTATGTGGGATCACTAGAGTTGACCTAGTTTACCCTCTTTCTTTTAATATTGAAATTTATATTCCTAGGAGATGGGGATTTAGACTGTATTCTTCCTTATTCCAAATACCACTCTGTCTTCCTATAACTAACACCTTATTCAGTAATCTGGAGCAGTAAAACATGAGTACTTTTTTACTGAGGCCATGCTTTTAAATTTGAAGTCAACTATCATGCTCTAAGTATGTTGAAGCCAAATATTTGCACAGTCCTTTAACTGGTCTCTTTATTATAGTTTCCAGATCTCATTCTTTCTTACCACCTTGTTTGTCTTTTTATAGATTAGGAATTTTTAACCTGTGGTACCCATAACCTTTGGGGTCATAGCTGGCTTTCAGGAGGTCCACAAACCACTTAAAAGTAATTGTATAATTTTTTTCTGGAAAAAGATCTATTAAAGAGTTGGTGACCTAAGAAAGATTAAAAACTACTTCTTTAAATATACTTTGGTTTGCCTTTCTTTAAATAAATTACCCTGAATTCAACCTAATATTCTAATAATATTATTAGCTATTACTTATATAGAACCTACTATGTATGGGCACTGTTTTAAGAGCCTTACAAATACTAAATCATTTAATTCTTACAATAGCCCTATGATGTAGATACTATTCTTAGTCCCATTTTCCAGGTGAGAGAATTGAAGCTCAGAGGTCAGATAATTTTTCCAGGGTTACACAACTAGTAAATGGTGGAGCTAGAATTTAAACTTAAGCAATTTGGTTCTGGAGTCTGTGCTTTTTTCTAACAATTCCTTTCCATGGGACCTAACCAACACAGACTCTAGAACTACTACTTTCCATGGTCTAGATTCTTATTTTAGCATGGCCATCTTCATTGAATCATTCAAAAATTTTTTTGACTTAAATGAATGATGTTACATTATTCTGGTTTAATTTCATCTTCTGTCAGTATCATTTCTCACTTGTTGGCTAGAATCTTGGATCTGTTATAGTAGATGGTTTTCATATTCTTTTTGAATTACTTGTCACACTTTTAGTGTGTATTACATTCATGAAAGATTAAAGGGTAGCACTGTATGCAAAATTTGACCCAATCACAACTTACTTTATTATTTTTTTATTTTTTGACTAATTATTTTTACAACTTACTTTAAAAATCAGATATAAAAGCTTAGGGAGAGAGAGATTTCATTTAGATTATTTTTTTAAAGATTTTATTTATTTATTTGAGAGAAAGAGACAGAAATAGTGACAGAGATAGCAAGAGAGAGCAGGAGTGGGGGGAGAAGCAGGCTCCCTGTTGAGCAGGGAGCTCAATGCAGGGCTCCATCTCAGGACCCTGTGACCATTACCTGAGCTGAAGGCAGACGCTTAACTGCCCGAGCCACTCAGGTGCCCCAACTGTCAGATTTTTGAGAGTAAGTACCTAGAATGTTTCTCTGTGTACTGAGCTCTATGCCTCAAACATGATAGGTATTCCTAAATATTTGTTAATAACTGACTGATATATACTATATAGGCCATTTTTTGGAAATTATTGCACATCTTTTTTTCACTTATTTTATGCTTGAAAAATTGTAAAGTTTACATCTAGCCAGATACAAGGTTTTTAAGGTTTGTGTAGGGCACTTACAACTGAACATGAACATTTAAAAAGGGTATGATAGTCATAGCTCTATGGTGATATAATTCAGAACATTTTAAGGGGTATAGAACATTTAAAACATATGACATTATGTAGCACTAGACATTTTAATTCTAGTTTACAGCATTTAGTATGTCTAATTATCAGATATTTATTAAGCATTTGCTCTGTTCAAGGCAGTGTGATAGATAAAACATCAAAGACGAGATTCCTTTCCTTAAAAAGCCTGATTTGGAAGATATAATATGTGTGCATTGTTAATTATGCAGAACATGTAGTAAGGTCATAAGAGTAAGAACTTACCATTAATGATTAAAATTTTAGAGTTTCCAGTGATTTTGTTATTCAATGAGAAGAAAATATTTTGACTATAGGTTAGCGATAACAATATACAGTAACCAAGTTTTGACATTAGTATTTTCGATTTTAGTAAACTGTTTCCATTTTTTCATTGTTTATTATTACTGCTTTATGTTTCACTTTAATTAAAAGCATACATCTATTGTATAAATTGATGCTCTATAGTATTCAGTGGATAATCCCAAATATATTAAAAGCTCCCTAGTTTTGAATGATTCTTAGAATTCTTTGAAATATCCTTGCAAATAATTAAAAGACTTATTTATAGCATCAAGATAATATACTTCTTAGCTATTTATCAAATTTAAATGCTATTCGCTAATGAATTGTTTTTATCATTTATATGTATACTAAATATATTTTAATCCTGTTTTTGAACTTTCCTTTGGTAAGCTTTATCATTAGCACTGTACCATGTTAAATATTAGTATGAGCTAGTACTGAAGTATTTAAAAATCCACTTTTTAATCTTAGATGATATATAAATGTTCATTAGTCTTGTGGATTTTGATTTTTTATAAGCTTTTAATATTGGTACTTAGTTGTATATTTCACACTGTATTTTAAAATTATTTTCTGTCTATATTTTTTTATGCTGGTAATCTAGTATAGAGATAGATAAACTGAATAGGAAGAGTTTAATATTACACAAAGGAAACAAAACAGCAATTTCTGGAAAGTTAGGTGTATATACTTGAATGTATGCTGTATCAAACTCATGATCTCTAGATTATATATTTTTCTAATATAATGCATTGAAGATAGTGCTTCATTATGTTAAATATGGTTCTTTAAGGACTCTTCCCTGTTTTTGAAACTTATATAAATCCCAACTGAGTGATTGATTGACTACTCTATTTTAAGCATTAGGGTTCTAGAGATCAAATATACAGTCCTGACTCTGAAGAAGTTCATAGTCTAGAGGGAAATACAGAGAAATGGATTACTCTGAATAAGGTGATTAGTTCTATAATAGAAGGATGAACAGAATTATCAGAACATTTAGCACAGGGGTTATCCTTTTATGGGGTTAGAGAAAGCTTCTGAAAGCAAGTGACATTTGAGTTCATTTTGAAGGATGAATGTGATAAAAGTAACCCTAGGCTTTTCAGGAATTGAACACTGGCATCAGATGTATTGTGACCAAGAATATGACTTGTCTAGAATTATATTAGTTTTGTTGTTTCAAATATTTGTTGAATTAGAAGAAATTATTTGGTAATTAGCATATTTTTAATAGCAAAATAACATATTCCCAAATTATAGGTTAGGGTAAAAACATAAACATTTTAATAGAAAAATTAAGTGATTTTTCATAACATCCTATTCATTTAGAATTATATTCACTTACTCATTTACTCCCTAACTCATTCATTAATTACTCAAAAATATATTGTTTTATTAATAATAAAAATAATGGATTATTAATATTTATTCATTAATTTACTAAAAATATTAGATGCATAATTTTATGAAGGTAGTATTTTAACTGAGTCCAGGTATGCCACTTACATCTGTGTAACTTTAAATAATCCCCCTCTGAATCCCAGATTCTCTTGGTGTTAAGAGAATTTAGTACAAACATTAGGGAAAATACTTTCTAAACAAAAAGAGATACATAACTGTAAGGTGATATTAACTAGTATTATAAGACATTTAAATCATGAGCTTTCTGAATTATAATAAAGACTATTAACATTAAAGTATAAAAGTAATATTTTGTAGTATGTATAAATTTTCCTATATATTTGAAATTAGAGTTTTCATATATAATAAACCATAAAAGGTGAGTTTAAATGTTAAAGTTCAAAAATTGAGGGGCACCTGGGTGGCTCAGTCATTAAGTATCTGCCTTCAACTCAGGTCATGATCCCAGGGTCCTGGGATCGAGCCCCACATCGGGCTCCCTGCTTAGCGGGAAGCCTGCTTCTCCCTCTCCCACTCCCCCTGCTTGTGTTCCCTCTCGCTGTCTCACTCTCAGTCAAATAAGATATTAAAAAAAAAAAAATGAAATCAATTACTATAGGGGTGTTAAACTTGTTATAAGAATCTGGCTTTATTTTCTAACTATTAGAAAATATTAATTATTTTTATTCTATAATATACTTGCCAAGTAGTTGCTATGTTTGAAATACATATTTTGTCAGGTAAATACCTTAAAATAACATACTTTTAAATGACTTAAGGGTTGAAGAACAATTTGTTTGTCAAAATGATTCATTTAAGGTGAGGGATAACTATGGCTTTAAAATTTCTTAGGTGCATTAGTCATCTACTAGATATTAAGTTAGTAATTCAGATGCACTTTATCTACAGTATCAGCTAAAAATGTGAAGCCACACCTTTAAAATCTGGTGAAACTCATCTTTGCCAATTCTGTCTTGATATCAGAACTAATTAATTTTTGTTGTTTGGTTAAACATTGATAATTTAATTATAAAGGAAAGAGAAATAATAATGAACATGTGTTTTTATGACTAAATCACTGAGTATAGTGAAACCTCATTACTTCAGTATTCGGAGATGTGGAAGAAGACAACTAAGGAGTTTAAGTTGTAACATTTTATTTTAAGCATCAAAATAGTCCTGCCTAACTATCAACAGCTTGGAATGAAATTGAACACATTTACAACTTAGCATGCATTCATTACTGACCTTGTTTTCTCTTTTGTTGACAGTTGCTCAAAAAGATTACTTTCTTACATGATTAATTTGGGGCTTATCTGAAGTTAAAATTACCTGATTTTAAGGAATGCTTAAGATCTAATTTCCTATCGAATCATGTTATTTGCATTTAAATTTCAGATACTAGTAAAAACATAGTGTCTGAGATTTGAATTAAAATCCCAGAAGCTCCCACCAAAAACAAACATAAATAAATTGTTATGACAACATCTTACTCATCCTTGAAAAATACTCTGCTTCAGTAAAATTATCTCAGATTTGTATCAAATCAGTATGATTTTGTATGATAGATTAAAAATGAAAATAGAGCAATGAAATTTTTTTTATAGAAGTAAATTACTTGTGCAGAAGATTTGACATACTAGAGCATGACTTTAGCATATAACAATTCAATATTAAATGTATAAGTAATATATCATGAAAAACCATTTTTATGCTCTTTAATTTTTTTATTAATGTATAATGTATTATTTGTTAATTCTTGTACTCTTTAAATGCACGTACTCAAGTAAAAAAAAATCCTATAGCAAATAAGTGTAATTCATCCTTCATCCATTATTTTTATTTGTATTTGTTATCTGAAATAAGGACTTTAGTGGCCCCCCAAAAAAAGTTTTTTAGTACTGATATTTACTAATAGAAAAACCAAAATTGTTTGTGTTAACATGAATAAAACTGTACTATTCATTCAACTTTTTGATCTATAGATGAAGTTAGGGGAAAAATGAAGTTGGTAGGCTAATGTAATCTAGAACTGAGGTGTTATAGTCCTTGAGAAAACTAGAAACTTATAGAAGACTGAATTTTTTTTTTGATAATGTGTTCCTTATAATGTTCTTTAAAACTCATTTTAAAATGGGAATTATTCCCATTTTATTTAGGATTGATTGTTATTATCCTCTTGCAGCTTGTATGAGTTACTTTATGAATACTGAAGCTTCATTGGACAACACAGATGATGAACAACCAAAGCAACCAATTAAAACTACAGTAATATTGAAAATTCAGCAAAACATAGGTATATAATTTCTTTTATAACATTGAAAAGATGGTATTTTGGATTTGAGTTTTCTCATTATTTTAAAATTGTTTCCATTGCATTTTGCTTTCTTAGAGGTGCTAGATTAAGCCTGTATTTATTGAGTATTATGGAAAGTGCTAGACCCTGGAGATGGAAGAGATGGAAAGATTTATAAATAATGCATTATCGCAATTGCTCTCAAACGTGACACTTTCTATTAATTTTTTTGGCCTGTTTGTTTTGTTTTTAGAAGGGGTGGGAGAGGCAGACAGAGAGAGAGAAAATCTTAAGCAGGCTCCACACCCGGTGCAGAGCCTGATGTGGAGCTCGATCTCACAACCTTGAGATTACGACCTCAGCTGAAATCAAGATTTGGATGCTTAATGACTTAACCACCCAGGCACCCCACTTTCTGTGTTTTTACAAGAAAAACTTGTTGAGTTTCGGGAATCAGTTATTATAGTTGGGCCAATGCTTTTCAGACTGGTGTTCTTTGAAAAACTGCTATTGTAGAAGATTTTGATACGTGTTCTATGAAAAAAGTCAAATTCAAGTCTGGAAATTCGTAATGAACTTTAGAATTTTAAAGGCTCCAAGAAGAGTGGCATTCACTTCAACATTGTTCAGACGTATTGATTAAAGACCATGTAGACTGTTGTTAAGTGGAATGCCGATTTGAAAAATGCTTTATAAGCATTAAGACTTTTGACTGTTAGAAGCCAGAAGATTTTTCTAGGCACTTACTCATTAGATAATTACCTAAATTCTTTGTACCGAAGTGTGTGTGTATGTGTGTTTCTGTGTCTAGACTGCTCTGGTCGGTTTTGTTTTGGTTAACTTACAGTTATCAGGAAAAAATAAGTAAAACTAAAAGTTGCCAAGACAAACTTACTAATTCTTAGATTTTATAATGGTAGAATCTTGAGTTTTTTAGTTTGAATAGTTACACAGATGACTTTGCCTTGTCATGTTTGAGACCCACTGCCCATTGGAGCTGTCTTTTGGTTTAAGCTAGGTACCATAAGATGGCTGGAATGTCAGTGTGCATATTTATAGAAACTTTTTTAAAGTATATGTGAGTTTTTCTCTCAAATGTGTGTGAGTGCACATGTGTGTAAGAGAGACACTGTTTTGTTTTTTTTTTTGAAGGTTTTGCTAAGTGGTGAAGTACACAATTACCAGTCCAGCCTTTGCCATCTATTCAACTTATTGCTGTGTTTTCCTCCTAAGACTTGGCTGGCTTTTAATACATATACATGTGTGTGTAAGCATATATGTTTGTGCAGGTGCATCTTGTCGTTGCCTACATTTCAGAGCCTAGGACCAGTTAAGCCTTTCTTTCACTCATTCCATTTCCATTTGTTTTGTGTTTATTTTACTTGTAGGTGTGATTGCAGCAGTTGCGGTTGCAGTCCTTGCTGCGGGTATCTCCTTTCATTACTTCAGTGATTAGGGTGAGACACAGCTTCCTGATCTTCCAGAGAACACTGAGCAACCATTATGAATAAAAGACGCAAACAGTCCATCTGCATTTAAGACCAGAGCAGCCATCTCTGCTGCCATTATGCCTATTATGTTTCTGACTAAAATGAAATCACCAGCTGCCTTGTTTAGCCTTGCTTATGTTATAGATGGCTCAGGCTTCCAAAAATAAAGTTGTGTATGTAGATGGAAGTTGCATGTAACAAATCCTTATTATCTATTTTTAAAAATGTTCAAAATGATGGTTTATTTTCATAGATTTTAGTCCTGTTGATCTGGATCACATATTGATCAGGATATTGAAAATTTGAATAGTCAGAGTTGACTGAATATCTTAGTAATAGAATAACTGGAGAAATTTCTACAAGGTGGGGCAACAGTCTGTTGGGTAAGTTCATACTCTAGGACCTTTCTTTATATTTTTGATGGCACAACAAGAAGTTTTATTCTATTGATAGAAAAAAAATAACCTGCAATTAATAGTTCTACCACAGCAATTAACAGCATGTAAAAAGAAATGTCTCTTTTAAAACATTAGAAGGAAAAATGCTCTGCATTTTTTTAAATTTTATTTTATTATTTTATGTTAATCACAGTACATTACATCATTAGTTTTTGTTGTAATGTTCCATGATTCATTGTTTGCGTATAACACCCAGTGCTCCATTCAATATGTGCCCTCTTTAATACCCATCACCAGGCTAACCCATTCCCTCACCCCCCTCCCCTCTAGAACCCTCAATTTGTTTCTCAGAGTCCATAGGTGTCTCATGGTTCGTCTCCCCCTCCAAATCCCCCCCTTCATTTTTCCCTTCCTACCATCTTTTTTTTTACATATAATGTATTATTTGTTTCAGAGGTACAGATCTGTGACTCATCAGTCTTACACAATTCACAGCACTCACCATAACACATACCCTCCCCAGTGTCCTATCACCCAGCCACCCCATTTCTCCCACCCCCCCCACCACTCCAGCAACCCTCAGTTTGTTTCCTGAGATTAGGACCTTTCTAATGTATACTCAGTTCCAAAATACTGACCAAGTTCTGGTCAAGGGGTAGGAAACCTTTCCAGAAAGGTTTGAATTATTAAGGATTGCCATAAATCATGTGCTTTCTTGGGTTAGTATATTATACCTGCTTTAATATATTTAGTAAGACTTTTACTTCTAACAGTACGTTAGACTGGGTACTGCAAAACAACTAAATCCTGAATAAAATCTATTTTTGAATGCATTAATCGGCTCAAAGAAAGTAGGGGAAGTTTCTGTGAATCATACCTCTATTTTTACTTGCCCACAGATGAACACATTTTGAGTTGGGAATTGCGAATACTGTATTAAGCGTGCAAGTGGGCAGTGGTTGCACAGATAGCAAATACCAAGTGCAACATAGCCATATACAGTTTGCCTTGGACTAGAAACAAGGAGATGAATCTGAATCTGAGATGTTGTCCTAGCCAGGACAGTTGAAGTGGCTACTTAGTTTGTAGTATCCTGTAACTCCTGGCAGAAGCAAGATACAGGCTCAAGATTTCCATAGATTAAGATAAAAAAAATATGACTAGAGATTACCAGGTGCAAACTGAAACTAGCTAGCATGAGAAAAAACTATAGAAATAAGAAACTTTGGATTCAATTCTCCATGGTCTCGTCACTGACATCTATGAAAGATGGAACCGCAAGCAGATCTAAAAAAGAAAACAATGCTAAAAATGAAAAATATGTTACTTGAAATTAAAAAAAAAACCTCAGACATGTTGAATATCATATTAGACTCAACTGAAGAGATAGTAAAGTGGAAGTGAGATCTAAAGGAATTACCCAGTGCGCAGCGAAGAGAAACAAGGAGCTAGAAAATACAAATATTAAAGAAAAGTATAGAGATATGAAGGGAAGATGGTTACAAAGACTAGAAGTATTAGGAGGGAGGAATAGAGAGGGTGGAGGAGTACAGTATTTGAAGATAACTATTTTCTTTTTTTGTTGTTGGAGAAACATGAATTCATAATTTGAGGAAGCACAGCACAATATATCCCAAGCATACATGGATCAAATCCATGCCTAAACCCAAAGTAGTGTAACTACAAGATACCAAACACAAGATTTTAAAAGCATTCAAAAGAACAAAAAGATCAATGAAGGCAACATACATACTAACATACTTAGTAGGCTTCTCAATAGCAACAATGTACCCAAAAGATGGTGGAATAATGCCTTCAAAATTCTGAGAAAAACTATTATCAACTTAGAATTTGTGCCAAGCAAAACTGAAATGTTCAGATGAAAAACAGATTTTTACCATCAACGGCACTTCAATAAAGAAACTGCCAAAGGTTGATCTTCAGAAGGAAAACGTTTCCACAAGGATGATCTGAAATTGAAGATCTGGTGAGCAAATATAATGATAAACATGTAAATCAAAAGTGTTGCTAATATAAAACAGTCGTAATTGAAGAAGTGTTTATAAGAAGTAAAATTGTAAACAATTGTAAAACTAAATAAACATTCTGTGCAACATGAATGTGGACTTCTAAAATAGGATATAATTAAAAAACTGAATGATATTTAAGATGGGAGGAGGGTGATTAGAATTAAAGTGTTCTGAGGTGCTTTCATTATTCAGAAAGTGGGTTAAGATACTGCTAAAATAATAGATATAGAATGAATCATTGCAAAGGAAAAGAAGTTTAAAATAGTGGGCGCCTGGGAGGCTCAATTGGTTAAGCAACTGCCTTAGGCTCAGGTCATGATCCTGGAGTCCCAGGATCGAGTCCCACATCGGGCTCCCTGCTTGGCAGGGAGTCTGCTTCTCCCTCTGACCCTCTTCCCTCTCGTGCTCTCTATCTCATTCTCTCTCTCTTAAATAAATAAATAAATAAATAATCTTAAAAAAAAAAGTTTAAAATAGTGAAACAGGAAGACAATGACTTAGCCCAAAAGGAACAAATTAGGGGTGGGGGAGGAACAAAATTAGTAAGATAATAATAAGTGAAGTAATACTAATTAAAATAGACATGAATAAACTAAACCCAGTTCAACAACAGATTGATTAGGTTTTTTAAAATCCAGCTATATATAGGCTGCATTTTTTTAAAAGATGAAAAGAAAATGCAGAGGGAAATAAAATTTGTGTAGCTTTAGTGATACTAAATCAAAATTAGTTTTATGGTAGTAGTATTAAATGGAGAAGGCCACTAATAATGATAAAAGGATCAATTCACTAGAAATATGTAACAATTTTAAATATGTACATACTTCATTAGATGGCCTCGAAATGTGTAGGACTAAACCAAAAAACTGAACAACATAGAGATTTCTTTTTTTTTTTTTTTAAGATTTTATTTATTTATTTGACGGAGACACAGCGAAAGAAGGAACACAAGCAGGGGGAGTGGGAGAGGGAGAAGCAGGCTTCCCGCGGAGCAGGGAGCCCGATGTGGGGCTCGATCCCAGGACCCTGGGATCAGGACCTGAGCCGAAGGCAGACGCTTAACAACTGAGCCACCCAGGTGCCCCCAACATAGAGATTTCAACAGCTCTCAGTTATTGATAAATAGACCAAGCCAAACAATGAATGAAAACACAGATTTGGATAATGCAATTAACATTGATTTCAATTGACAAATTTAAAATAATCAGCAATTAGAATATTCTTAAGCATTTTATATTAGCAAAAACTGACCATGTACTAGGTATGAAATAAATCACAATAAAGTTTTAAAAATCAGTGTTAAATGTATAATCAGAAATAAGAGTTTAGTAATAAAGGTTAAAATTTTTAAAATCATACATTTACAAGTTTTAAAACTTGTAGATGAAAGAAGAAAACAAATACTTAGAACCTAATTATAAGTATCACATTTGGAAAAATTGGGTGATGCAGCAGAAACATTACTAAAGGAAATTAAATGCATAAATTAAAAAGCCTAAGTATATAACTTAAGAGCAACAGAACAAACAATATTGAAGCAAGGAGATACAGGCGAGGGAAGAAATCAATGAATTAGAAAAAAAGTCACAATGTCAAAGTGGTTTTCATGACAACAATAAAATTGGCATAATTAAACAAGAAAACAGGGCATAAGTAGATGAAATAAAGATTGAAAAGGAGTCCTAACCCACAGATATAGCAGAGATGAAAATAGTGAGCATCTTAATATATTTGAAAACTTAGACAAAATAGATCAAGGTCTAGAAAAATGCAATTTCCTTAAATGGTCCAGAGAAGAAATAGACAAGCTACATAGACTTATTCAATAGTGTTGAATAGTAGATAATTTTTTTTGACAGAACATCTAGTCCACATCTACAGATGTTTCTCTTTCAAGGACCATACTTTTTTCAACATTTCATATAAACTCTCCCAAGGATTAGGTCATTGTCAGCTCTAATGAAGCCAGTATAACTTCTGATACTAGAATCAGACACATTGAGTAAGTTAAAGACTCATCACACATATTAACAGATGTGAAAACCAAAAACACTATTGATAAGCTAAATTCAACATTATATAAAAAAGGATAATGCAGCATGACTAAGTTGTATATATACATTAAAAATCAGAAACTCAATAAGGATGCATATTTTATCACCACTTCTATTCATCGTTGTACTGTAGAAATAAGCGAAAGACAAATCAGGTATTTTAAGAGAAAGTGACTGAGCATACAAAAAGATGTTTAATCTCATAAATGATCAACTAAGACCACAGTGAATATCATTTTACATCCAATAGATCGAAAAATTAAGAAATATGACTATCAATTAAGATGTGCATCGAGAAGACATTTACAGGTGGGGTTGTAAATTGATACACAGTTTGCCATAGAAAGCAATTTGGCATTATCTTGTGAAGTTAACCATTTACATTAATACCTGACCATTCTGCTTCTACATACATACCTTAGAGAAATTTTTCTATAGGTGCCCAAGAGCACATCTATGAGAATGTTCAAAGCAGCCCTGTTTGTAACCACCCAAATGTTCATTGTCAAGAGAATGACAAATTGCGGGTTTTGTACTTTTATTTAATAGGGAGAATGACCTGAGAAAGCAAGTCTCAGAAGCTCACATGCAGTTTGATAGTAAGTTTAAAAACAAGCAAATCTAAACTATATTACACGGGAACACATTTATGATAAAACTTTTAATGTGAAGGAGTGATACCCAAATTCAGAATGGTATTACCATTTCTGGTGGGACTGATGGCAGAGCAGGAAGGCAAGAAGGAACAAATGAATAGATGAAACATTATTAGGGATGTTTTAGTTCTTAAGTTGAAATGGGTTACTTGATCTTCATTTTATTTACTTAATGGTATCAACATATATATTATTTTGGTTGTCTACTACTAACAAACCACCCCAAACTTAATTGACTTAAAACAACAACATTTAGGGTGTCTGGGTGGCTCAGTCAGTTAAGCGTCTGCCTTCAGCTCAGGTCATGATCCCAGGGTACTGGGATCGAGTCCCGCATTGGGCTCCCTGCTCAGCTGGGAGTCTACTTCTCCCCTACCCTCTACTCGTGCTGTCTGTCTCTCACGTGCTCTCCGTCTCAAAATAAATAAGTAAAATCTTTAAAAAAAAAAAGGCAACCATTTAATTTTTTCCCCCCACAATTCTGAATTGACAGGAATCAGTTGTCTTGTTCTCCACATGGTGTTGGCTACAGCTACAATTTTCTAAGAGCTTGACTGGGTTTGAAACCTCCAAAATAGCTCATTCACAAGGTTGGCAGTGGATGCTGTCAGCTGGGAACCTGGCTATCACACCTCAATTCTCCTCTATGTGGCCTCTCCATGTGGCTTGGGGTTCTTCCATCAGGGTGGCTGGGCTTCTTCCTGTCATGATAATGGGGATTCAAGAAGTAACATCCCAAGTGTGAGCATTCCAAGAAGAGAGAAATAGGAACTTTGAGTCCTCTTGAGGCCCTGGCTTAGAAATCTCAGAACATCACTACATTGTATTGGTCAAAGTAATCTATAGGACCAGCCTAGATTAAAGATGAAGGGGAAAAAAGCCTTTACCTCTCAATGGGTATGCATATATGAGAAGGAAAGGGCTTGATGGCAACCATCTTTGGAGATTATCATTATACCCTCTGCAAATAGCAATTCATGTTTTTGACGTGTGGAAAATGCATTCACCACCTCAAGAGACACCTTAAAGTTGCATCTAAATATGTCATCAGATTCAGGTTCAAGGCCCATAATCTCATCATTTAAATCAGTTTCAGGTATATATGAGCCACCTTTACTGCAGTTCTAAATATGAAGATGCGTGAACTAAAGAAACAAGTTTTCTTCCCCATACTCATCTAGAATACAATGGCAAGACAGGCAATAGATTTCTTGTTTGAAAAGGGAAAATGGGAAGTGCAAAACAGGAAATGGTCCACAGCAATTCCAACTGGGCACGTGTCTCTCATGCATCATGATTCTGGGAGCAGGGAGTTTATGATAATTAGGGCCTAATTCTTAGCCCTTGGACCTTCCCTATGAGATTTTGACTCAACTCTGAGTTGTCCTTTTCCATGAGAATGGCTTGTTTCAAGTTGAATAGCTTTCTCCGCTTGCTTCCTAATTTTCGAAGGTTGAAGGTCCAGGAGCCTTTTTTTATTTTTGAACTGTCTCTTCCTTTTAGACCAAACTTATGTAATTCCTTTAAAAATACTGCATATTTTGGGGGCACTTGGGTGGCTCAGTTGTTAAACGTCTGCCTTCGGCTCAGGTCATGATCCCAGGGTCCTGGGATAGAGCCCTGTATCAGGCTCCCTGCTCGTCGGGAAGCCTGCTTCTCCCTCTCACTCCCCCTTGTGTTCCTTCTCTCGCTGTTTCTCTCTGTCAAATAAATAAAATCTTAATAAATAAATAAATAAATAAATAAATAAATAAATAAATAATAAAAATATTGCATATTTTCTATGAATCAAATTATAATCCACTCCATTCAATAAAAGACACACCCACAAATCTGAGACCGGCCTCTCCCTCTACTTTGAGCTAAATGTCAGGGTGCTGAAGGACCACATCCTTAAGAATCTTAGGTACTAATTGCCTTGCTGAGTGGGTGGACTATCATACATGCTGATAAGATTCTTAGAAGTCTTTTTTGTCAGCTGAGAGATCTATGAGGCACGGGCTTAAATATTTCCGAAGTCTTAAAGGTTATTATTACAGCTGGAACTTGATCATAACTTACCCTGATGTTATATGTTTTACTTGCCGTTCTCTGGAGTTGACCATTGCCCAGAGGTCATTTCCTCCTTGAGAATTTCTTGTTGGCTGGAAAAAGGTGTTCAAGGCCTTCATATTTCTCACAGCATTTCCTCCAAAACTGAACAGTTTCCTTTTTAGTTCATCTCTCTTTTTCTGTATTTGATCATTGCCAGCTAAAAGTCACTTGGCATTTTCAGTATTCTGCCTGGAAATATCCTTGGCCAGATACACAGGTTTATTCAGTTACTTCTTCCCCTTAGTGATTTCCATGAGTTCATTAGTTCTACCTTTCACATTAATGCAAGGTGAAAGTGTCTTTCATAACAAGGGTTACCTTTCAATAACGATTTCCTCATTGTTCTAGCCACCCCTGTTTCCTGAAGTCCCTAAAGCCTTCATCTCCTTCTCAGTTCCAAAGTTAAGGCTACATGTTTTGATTTTGGCCCAGTACTACTCTTATTTCTATGTACCAGTTTCTATTTTGGTTATCTGTTCATAACAATCTCAAAACATATTGGCATTAACCATTTTATTAATGGTTCCATTAATCATTTATTAATCATTTATTTATTTATGATTCTGTGGATAGACTGGGATCAGCTGAGAGCTGATGTTGGCTGGGGCTTCAATTACCTAAGGGCTGTGACATCCAAGATAGTTCATCCACATGGTTGGCAATTTATCTGCTGCTTCTCCGTATAACCTCTCCATAGGGCTTCGGCTTCTCAAAGCATGGTGGTTGAATTCAAAAAGGAAGAGCCCCAAGAATCAGTGTTCAAAAAGGAAGGAAGTGGGAAATTGTTACTCCTTAAAGGACTGGGCTCAGAAATCCCAGAATGTCATTCCTCTGTATTCTATTGGTCAAAGCAAACAGGCCTAGAGTAGATCCTATAGGAGAAGGAAAAGAGGCTCACCTCTCAATGGCATATGCATACAGGGAGGGAAAGAATTAATGGCATTCACCACAGGAGACTTATTACACATATATTCTTTAGTATATGTCAAATCTTAAATACATGAGAAAGGAGAGAATTAAAGAAGTTCCCTAGGGAGATAGTTAACTATTATTACTCTAAAAATGTGATTCATATATTATCTTACCACAATCTGCCTTTCCAATAGCACCCCTGTCTCCCTCTTTTCTGTTTTGACATTTTTGTGGGTAAATAAATGTCTTTCCCTTTTACCTACTCCTATAATTTTCCAAGATCAATAGGCTCAAAACCATCTTACCCAAATAGTTGGGAACAATCAAGCTCTATTACAATGCATATTTGTTTTTTGGCTTTTACCTTAGATATTTGCCTAAGTATAAACTAGCCAATGTACAATAAATATCTAGTAAATTATTCTTGATTTCTGACTTTAACCTAATAATTATATTGGAAATATGAAGTATGTTAATGAATAGTAACTAAAGGTAGTCAGTGAGTTCTCATATACTTCATAACCTATTAAAAGTTAAATTAATACTTTAATAGGTTTTGATTTATTGGTTAAGGACAAGTGATAAAAGCAGAGTTAGAAACGATACTTGTTTGTCTCTGCTTTTGCCTTTTCTAATGTGTTTTCACATACATTATCTCAGTGGATTTTTACAACACTCTTGTGTGTAAACAGGTTAGAGATTTGTTTAATGGACCCAAATTTGGTGGATATAAATGAAGTGCACATTATTATTTATTGTATCCAATGACACATAGGAAGAATAGACATTTGAGTAAGTAACTATTACCTGTCTCAATATCAGAAATAGATTATTCCTTCTTTTTTCATCTTTGTAAAAATATTCTGTAAATATTTTACATACTTAGCACCATCAAATGAAGCTAGACTTTATGCCGTTCTGTGGAATTTATGAAATTCTGATCCTGAAGAGCCCTGTAGAAAAAGCATTGTTCTTTAAAGAAAAGATCTTTCACTCAATTTGTTCAGTTTGTTAAGGAGACCCTTTGTTTATTATAGAATTGTGAAGAGGAACTTAATGGAATGGATGAAGGTAGTTTAATCAGCTCTTAGGTTCTATTTTAGTGAAATCCAATTTAGTTGTAGATACATCAAATGCCTGGCCCCGTGATTAAAATTCTGAATGTCAGTAAGCTAAGACACTGGACTGCAATATTTATATCTAAACAAAAATAACAACATTTAAAAAATAATAATCCTATGCTTTCAAGTTAGCACTATTGAAAACATTTTCTAAATTTTAATTCTAAATTATAACTGAAATAATAGCTAATGATTATGGAGAGTTGACTTGTATGCCTAGATCTTCTAATTAAGAAACAACACCTTGGGAAGTCACTTAATCCCTTTGACCTTTAGGTTGGAATAAATTGTAACATTAAATTAACTCTCATAGGGCGCCTGGGTGGCTCAGTTGGTTGGGTGACTGCCTTCGGCTCAGGTCATGATCCTGGAGTCCCGGGATCGAGTCCCACATCCCGCTCCCTGCTCAGCGGGGAGTCTGCTTCTCCCTCTGACCCTCTTCCCTCTCGTGCACTCTATCTCTCATTCTCTCTCTCTCTCAAATAAATAAATAAAATCTTTAAAAAAAATAAAAATAAATAAATTAACTCTCATATAGTGTTTTACAATTTAAACAATATTTTCATTTTAACAATTCAGAGACTGAGGTGAGGTTCAGGAAAGTGACATGCTAAACCTAGTAGTTAGTGGGGCATATACATATTATGGGGGAAGATATTAATGAAAGGAAGTGATTGAGTATGTAGAAGCAAGAGGATGATTGTACAGAAGGAAGAAAACAGGGTTAAGATTCCTGAGGATAGTCTCTAAAGCATAGGTAGCTATTAGCCTTGAGAGAAGGAACATTAATATAATAGCTCAGAAAATGAAGAAAATTGGTGCAAGTGCATATGAGCTTATAGGTTTGGTAGTGGAAAGTTGAAGATGATCTTATTTGATGCCTTCATATTTCTATGAAGTTGGAAAGGTCATCTGCTGAGAGGAAAGAAAGAGAATAAAGATTTCAAAGAATTGTTGTCAAGAGTGGGAGAGTGAGTTGACCAAAGAAACAGTGGGATTACCAGGCAGTGTTACCAGTACAGCCTCATTTGAGATTAGTAATAATAAATGAATGAAATTGTGTGATTTTCCCTCAGTACTCTCTCAGATTTAAAAAAAAAAAAAGCGATTTGTAGGTCTTGTCTAAAAGATAAGTTGAAACCAAAGAAGGACTAGAAAATTTAGGATTGGCAAGAATATTATTTAAAAATATTATTTAAATTATGAACCATGAAATCTAAGCTGAATATAAAAGTGAAGAGATGGAAATGGGGAGTTGGGGTGGGGAGAGAACGAGAATGCTTTAATGAGTTAGAAATGTAATGGAAAGAGAGAGAGAATGCTTTGATGATTTGGAAATGTAATGTAAAAAGACCAATGGAGTAGAGATCTAGAAGAAATCAAAGACCCAAATTTTTACAGTAGTTTACAAGTAAATAAGGAGACATGATTGTGATCGTAAGTAAGAATGCCTGGAATAGTGATCTGGGAAGAAATAACACATAGATGATAGCAAATGACATGAGTGGCTGAGGTGAAGTATTATTGAAGGTCAAGAGAAGAGGAAGTCAATGAAAAGAGAGTCCAGATTATGGGAGGATGGTCTGCTAAAATAATGATAACACCCAACATGATAAAATTTGAAGCATAAAGGAAGGCTGTGTGAGTAGAATATCTAATTTTTGATAAATGAGGGAGAATGATTAGGTCAGTTGACATTTATAAGAGTGGAGGAAAAGTGATAGCATGGGGCTTTAAAAACACCTGATTTTTTACAGAAGCAACTAGTCATAATGATCTGGAGTAAAGGAGAGTGTTGAGAATGATATTTGGATTTTTGAAAGAATAATCACTTGAAAGTGATAAAGGGAAGGTATGTCTTCTTTAAAGAATGAGGTTTTTAGTTATGGAAGATATGGAAAGAACGTCTGGGAAGAAGTAAAGGGAAGTATGTTGCTTTTAGAGAGGAATGGGAAGGGAAGTGGGTGCAGTAGAGTATTATGACAATGGCAAGTTGGGAGTGGGCAGGTACTAGTGAGGCGGCAGAGGTGTGGGGCGCTCCCCCTTTAGATGTTGCTTGTAATGAATGTACGGTTAAGTATCCTTTAAGATTTAATCTCAGTGATTTTGAGGAGGTTGGATTCTGCGTCCATTGATGAGAGGACTCACTCAGACTAAGTGAGTAGTTATTGCTGCTGCAACAAATTTTGGTAGCTGCACCTATATGGCTCAGAGGTGGGAAGCAGCCCAGACAGTGATGTGAGCAACTAAAGACAGCAAGGCCAGGATAGGAGCATAGTCTACAGTTATGAACTTTAAACATTCAGCCTGACATCCCAGGGATAAATACAACTTGGTCATATTTTATCTTTTACATACACTGTTGGATTCAATTTGCTAATGCCTTATTTAGAATTTTTGCATCCAAATGAATAAGTGACATTAGCTTATGACTTCCCTTTCTCATTTATTGTTTTTCTAATTTTGGAAGATTACACTATCAAGATTACCTTAGTTTAATAAAATCAGTTGATGATTATTCTCTCTGTTTCTGCTGTCTAGAAAAGCCTATATAAAATGATCTGTTTCTTGTCAGTTTGATAGGGTTAACTTATAAATACATCTGGATCTGGCTAATATTTTGTAACTACTTCTCTGGTTTCTTTGCTTCTGCAGGATTATTCAGACTTCTGTTTTTCTTTTTTTTTTTTTTAAAGATTTTATTTATTTATTTGAGAGAGAGAGAATGAAAGAGAGAGAGCACGAGAGGGAAGAGGGTCAGAGGGAGAAGCAGACTCCCCGCCGAGCAGGGAGCCCAATGCGGGACTCAATCCTGGGACTCTAGGATCATGACCTGAGCCGAAGGCCGTCGCTCAACCAACTGAGCCACCCAGGCACCCCAGACTTCTGTTTTTCTTAAGTCAATTCTGGTAAGTTATATTTTTCTAGAAAATTTCACATTTTGTGCGTTTTCAAATTGGTTGGCATTAATTGTTCATAATGTTTCATATCTTTTTAACCTCAGTTATCTGTATATGTCTATCATTTTACTTCTAACTTTTCTGTGTCCTTACACTTTAAATGTATCCATTCTGAACAACAAGTACCTGGGTTTTTTAAAAGTCTAAATTGATAATATGTGCCTTTTAATTAGTGAACTTAAATCATTTATGTTTCTTGTTACTATTGCTTTATTTGGAACTATTTCTACTTTAAATTTTCACTGTGGAACTGAGGACAGTAGTAAAATAACTCTAGTTTCAAATGGATAGCAATTCAGTGCTATTTCTCCTTAGGAAAAGACAGATGATGGTTTAAAAGTTTTCTCCATTCCCCCACCAAAGTGAAAACAACAAAATAAAATTTGTAAATCCCTTTTCTCTTTAAATGCTCAAAGTATGAAAAATGATGGGCAAAATGACATCTGCATTTATTTTTAATAAATGTAAATGTACAGCCCTGATTTTCTGCTTCTAAACTTCTGTAGGTCTTACACAATTTATTAGTATTACGTCTCTGTAATTCAAGTTACCTAGCTTCTATTTCATGTGTTATTATCATTGCCTGTTGAAAGTACATTGATTTGTTAGAACAGGAACCCTGTAGAGGAGATAATTATGTCTTGTCAGCAATGAATAAATGTCAGCCTTAAAAATGAATTATTGTTTTTAAGATAGCATGATTAAATCAAGCTAGTGTGTGCTCAGGGATTGGAGTGGCGAGTGGACATTCTGAGAAATAAAATAGCCTAGGGTAAAACACTTGGTTTTATGAAAATGATTTTTTAGAAGCATTGTCTTATATACTATGAAAAAAAAAAGCCCTGAAAGATTAAGAAAAAAGACTTTGATACTTGTTATAGTTGAGAACCTCAAGTAAAGATAAAATTTAATGTTTTCTTTAAATACTATTGCCCAAATAAGGAAAATCCATAATTGAAAACTGAGTTTATGTACTATATGCTTAGACCTGTTCTCTCTACCAGGACCATGGCCACTATATTAATTTTGGAGTTGTGAGACTTACTGAAGCTTTATCTGGATGCCAGGTAATTTTTTTCTTCTGAAGAATTAACATATGGACATGAAATATGTTAAGACAGATCTTCTAATTTTGGAGAATCCAAAATTTGGTTGCTAATGTATTCTTTGTATTGGTGACTGGTAAGTAAGACATATAATATGATGAGAAGAGCATAGGCACTAGGATTGGGAGGCCCAAGGCTAGGTTCTGACTCTACATCTTACTAACTATGTGAACCTGGACAAGTCAACTAACCATAAACACCTTAATTTCTCCATCTAGGTTAATTAACTCATTTAGTGTATTTGTCGGGGGGGGCAAATCCTTTCATGATATATATGTATATCCAGTCATCATGTTGTATACCTTAGACATCTTACAATTTTGTCAGTTACATTTCAATAAAGCTGAAAAAAAATTGTCTCCCTCTTGAACATGACATATTTAAACCATTGCTCTGGCTACCTCATAGAGCAACTGTGAGAATCAAATGAGATAATGTATATTATACAACACTATACTATATATAATATAAACCATGAAAATGGACAAAGTGTTAAAGAGGTTGGGTTGAAAAACTGGAAGTCTTCAGAGTAAAGGATTGAGAGAGCTGGAAGGGTAGATGGCTACCCTTCATCAGAGAATGGTTTATTGAGATTGAAGATTTCAAAAAGGGAGTTGATAGTGAAAGTAAGAGGAAGAACTGAACAGAGATGACAGTGTGTGTTAGCTAACTAGAGGGGCATGAATGGATAATAATTTCTTCACTGAAATCCAGTATCAGCTGGGTTCCAGAATATAAGACCTCAAACAGTAATAAATAAACAAAATAAAAATAAGTCCCCAGGTCTTTCAACTTCAGGAATGCGTGCTCTCCTAGATTGTAAATCTTTTGAGAAGAAAGAATGACTGTATCTTACTCATTTTTATCACCCTCTATTATCTAACATACAATTCCTTGTATGTATTAGACACTCAAAACTTGTAGAAAACAAATGTACCAAAAGAAAACAAAGAGAAATCAAATTTTCATCATGAGATAAAAGTTTACTAGATATATTTGAACAGCTAAGTATATGATCATGATTATATTGTACAAAACAATTCAGTATAAAAGTCCTCAAAATTCTGTAGATTTCTTTCTCATTTTTGTGTTAATGTTTATTTCACACATCTGTTTTTAGAACTGATTTAATTTATATTTATTGTGATATCTACAGTCAATCTGAAATGACAGTTTTTTGGGATCTCTTTCATTCAATTCAAATATATATAATTTTTAATAAGGTCCTTATATCCAGGAATGTGAGTGGTGTATTTGGGGTAGATGAATTGCATCCCACCTTCTTCATAAATTAGCTTCTGTTTACAGGAGCATGTCTTTAAGATCTTGTATCGGTGGGGTGCCTGGGTGGCTCAGTCTTTAAGCATCTGCCTTTGGCTTAGGTCATGATCCCAGGGTCCTGGGATCGAGCCCCGTATCGGGCTCCCTGCTCAGAGGGAAGCCTGCTTCTCCCTCTCCCACTCCCCCTGCTCGTATTCCCTCTCTTGCTGTGTCTCTCTCTGTCAAATAAATAAATAAAATCTTAAAAAAAAAGATCTTGTATCTGTGTACTGTATGCACCATTTTACTTAATAAGTACCTACTAGTAATAATAACAATAATAACTAACATTTGAGTAATACTTATAGGATAGACACTGTTCTAAGTAGTTTATATGATTTACTCATTTTTTCCTCATAGCCCTATGAGAATGTGCTATTATTATCCTTATTTAACAGATGAGGAAACAGGTATAGAAATGTGAACTAACTTACCCAAGATCACAAAATTAACCCCAGAAGTCTGGTACCAGTGCTCAGGATACTAACCACCACTACTAATGTAGACATGAATATAGATATAAACATAGATGCAGGTATTATCTATTGCTTGTTTAGATGTCTGTTTTCTTTAGCTTAAGCTCCTTAAGGTCAAGAACATTATATGGCACATTGCAGCTTATCCATAAATATTTCAGGAACAAATGAATGAACGAGCTTCGCATTTATCAAGATAATTTTACTGTTCCCTAAAATTTTCCTATTATTTTAATATTACTTTACAACTGACACTGTTGTCTTCTTTCAAGTCTATTCCAGTTATTATTTGGGTGGTTTGTTATGAGACATGTTATGACATTTTAGACCTTTACATTTAAAACTTCATTCTTTTGCCCAGACAAAAATGATCTCTTCCTCTCCTCCTGCCAAATATAATAGCAGAATGAGTGTTTACATGAGGGGAGTTTGTAATCCAGGATTTCTGCAGCAGCGGGTTTCAAATATTCTAGTCAAATCCTGCCTTTTGTCCGACTCTCCTGATGAGTGTTACCATCAAAGCTCCATTCTGGCATCCATTAGTCACCAAGTGCTTATTTTGAGAATGGTTGCTATCATCACTTGCTCTCTACACAGGTGCCACCTAGTTACTTTTGTTTTGGCAATTATGGGTTAAATACATTCCTGGGATTAGTCCTGCTTAAGCTTGCTAGCTCTCTATTTTAAATTAATGCATGGTTAATATAAGAGTAAAGCTTTCCTTGAAGGAATCTTTCAAAGCACTCATTTTTATTCTTCTTTTCCATAGGTGAATCTTCTTTCACTGGTTAGTTATGCTTTTCTACCCCTGTCCTACAAAGCTGTACTACCTTATAGTTAATAATGACTTTTGATTGAGAAGAACTTATATTTTATTCTTAAAATATTGTTCTCTTTAGAGATACCCATTTCACTATCACCCCTCACTGTCTTGCCCTCAACTTTAAAGTATTTACTTCCAGCTCATGGAATTAATATCAATCTAAAGAGTCGTTCCACTAGGGAGTGTTTTCATTATAAATATCTCATATAAGGATCCTGTTTTTTTTGCTAAGACTTTTGGAGTCCAGTAATTCCTTAACAGAGAACTCTGTAAAGGATTAATACATTTATTAGCAATTGTTTGATAGGAGAAAACATGTTGAACTGTTTTTAAAGTTTCTTATTTTATATATAATTACCCTGCATAATTCTCTCCTAGCACTTTTCCTCCTTGTGATATGTCTAGAATTTATCAACTTAGAAATAGGCCATAGGGTATTTAAAATATCTTTCCCAATTTATAAAGCGGAAGAGAAGATGGAATTTTAGGTTCATTAAAAGAAACAATACCTATTGTAATGACTGTATGTTAGGGACTGGTCAGTGTAAGCTGGCCATAGTTAGGAATTCTATATTACGCATCTTTGTATCATCAATATATACTACAATTACAGAAAACTTTTTCTTTCCCATTCTTTTCCTCCTCTATTCCCTTCTCCAGTTGAGACACAGAATTTTGCAGTCTAAGAGAGAGGTGAAAATAGAAATGTAAATTTGAAAGTGATCTGAATGTAAGTGTTAAGATTATGAACAGAAGGCTGTTACCTAGAATGAATGTTTAGAGAAGATTATTTCTACTTTGAAGAAATTGTCAATATGATAGAAGGTAAACAAGCAGAGTGTGTTTTCGAAGAAGCCAAAAGAAGTGACTCAAAAAGAGCAGAGGTGGTCAGTTCTGACATATGCTTATAGAAGATAGAATAAAATAATGAATAAGAATTGGCCACTAAGTTTAACAAGATGACTACAACTGTAATTAGAGTGCTTGAGACAAAAGCCTGATTGGAGTCAGCTGAAAAAAAAAATAGGAATGAAGAATAAAGATGGTGACTTTAGATAGTTCTTTTGAGAGACATGATTGTATAGGAAACCAGAGAGGTGAGTGATAGCTGGAAATTTTAAATTATACTTGGGCATTTTTTAAAAATTTTTTTATTGTTATGTTAATCATCATACATTACATCATTAGTTTTTGATGTAGTGTTCCATGATTCATTGTTTGTGCATAACACCCAGTGCTCTACGCAAAATGTGCCCTCTTTAATACTCATCGCCAGGCTAACCCATCCCCCCACCCCTCCCCTCTAGAACCCTCAGTTTGTTTTTCAGAGTCCATCGTCTCTCATGGTTCGTCTCCCCCTCCAACTTACTCCCCTTCATTCTTGCCCTCCTGCTATCTTCTTCTTCTTTTTATTTCTTAACATATATTGCATTATTTGTTTCAGAAGTACAGATCTGTGATTCAACAGTCTTGCACAATTCACAGTGCTCACCATAGCACATACCCTCCCCAGTGTCTATCACCCAGCCACCCCATCCCTCCCACCCCCCACCACTCAGCAACCCTCAGTTTGTTTCCTGAGATTAAGAATTCCTCATATCAGTGAGGTCATATGATACATGTCTTTCTCTGATTGACTTATTTTACTCGGCATAACACCCTCCAGTTCCATCCACGTCGTTGCAAATAGTAAGATCTCATTCCTTTTGATGGCTGCATAATATTCCATTGTGTATATATACCACCTCTTCTTTATCCATTCATCTGTTGATGGACATCTTGGCTCCTTCCACAGTTTGGCTATTGTGGACATTGCTGCTATAAACATTGGGGTGCACGTACCCCTTCGGATCCCTACATTTGTATCTTTGGGGTAAATACCCAGTAGTGCAATTGCTGGATTGTATGGTAGCTCTATTTTCAACTTTTTGAGGAACCTCCATACTGTTTTCCAGAGTGGTTTCACCAGCTTGCATTCCCACCAACAGTGTAGGAGGGTTCCCCTTTCTCCGCATCCCTGCCAACATCTGTCATTTCCTGACTTGTTAATTTTCGCCATTCTGACTGGTGTGAGGTGGTATCTCATTGAGGTTTTGATTTGGATTTCCCTGATGCCGAGTGATGTTCAGCACTTTTTCATCTGTCTGTTGGCCATTTGGATGTCTTCTTTGGAAAAATGTCTGTTCATGTCTTCTGCCCATTTCTTGATTGGATTATTTGTTCTTTGGGTGTTGAGTTTGAGAAGTTCTCTATACATTTTGGGTACTAGCCCTTTATCTGATATGTCATTTGCAAATATTTTCTCCCATTCTGTCGGTTGTCTTTTGGTTTTGTGGACTGTTTCTTTTGCTGTGCAAAAGCTTTTTATCTTGATGAAATCCCAATAGTTCATTTTTGCCCTTGCTTCCGTTGCCTTTGGCAGTGTTTCTAGGAAGAAGTTGCTGTGGCTGAGGTCGAAGAGGTTGCTACCTGTGTTCTCCTTTAGGATTTTGATGGACTCCTGTCTCACGTTTAGGTCTTTCAACCATTTGGAGTCTATTTTTGTGTGTGGTGTAAGGAAATGGTCCAGTTTCATTCTTCTGCATGTAGCTGTCCAATTTTCCCAACACCATTTGTTGAAGAGACTGTCTTTTTTCCATTGGACATTCTTTCCTGCTTTGTCAAAGATGAGTTGACCATAGAGTTGAGGGTCCATTTCTGGGCTCTCTATTCTGTTTCATTGATCGATGTGTCTGTTTTTGTGCCAGTACCATACTGTCTTGATGATGACAGCTTTGTAATAGAGCTGGAAGTCCGGAATTGTGATGCCGCCAGCTTTGCTTTTCTTTTTCAATATTCCTCTGGCTATTCGGAGTCTCTTCTGGTTCCATACAAATTTTAGGATTATTTGTTCCATTTCTTTGAAAAAAGTGGATGGTATTTTGATGGGGATTGCATTGAATGTGTAGATTGCTCTAGGTAGCATTGACATCTTCACAATGTTTGTTCTTCCAATCCAAAAGCATGGAACGTTTCTCCATTTCTTTGTGTCTTCTTCAATTTCTTTCATGAGTATTTTATAGTTTTCTGAGTACAGATCTTTTGCCTCTTTGGTTAAATTTATTCCTAGGTATCTTATGGTTTTGGGTGCAATTGTAAATGCGATTGACTCCTTGATTTGTCTCTCTTCTGTCTTGTTGTTGGTGTATAGGAATGACACTGATTTCTGTGCATTGATTTTATATCCTGCCACTTTACTGAATTCCTGTATGAGTTCTAGCAGTTTTGGGGTGGAGTCTTTTGGGTTTTCCACATAAAGCATCATATCATCTGCAAAGAGTGAAAGTTTGACTTCCTCTTTGGCGATTTGGATGCCTTTGATTTCTTTTTGTTGTCTGATTGCTGTGGCTAGGACTTCTAATACTATGTTGAATAGCAGTGGTGATAGTGGGACATCCCTGCCGCGTTCCTGACCTTAGGGGGAAAGCTCTCAGCTTTTCCCCATTGAGAAAGATATTCGCTGTAGGTTTTTCATAAATGGCTTTTATGATATTGAGGTATGTACCCTCTATCCCTATACTCTGAAGAGTTTTGATCAAGAAAGGATGCTGTACTTTGTCAAATGCTTTTTCTGCATCTATTGAGAGGATCATAGGATTCTTGTTCTTTCTTTTGTTAATGTATTGTATCACATTGGTTGATTTGCAGATGTTGAACCAACCTTGCAGCCCAGGGATCAATCCCACTTGGTCATGGTGAATAATCCTTTTAATGTACTGTTGGATCCTATTGGCTAGTACTTTGGTAAGAATTTTTGCATCCATGTTCATCAAGGATATTGGTCTGTAATTCTCCTTTTTGATGGGTCTTTGTCTGGCTTTGGGATCAAGGTAATGGTGGCCTCATAAAATGAGTTTGGAAGTTTTCCTTCCATTTCTATTTTTTGGAATAGTTTCAGGAGAATAGGTATTAATTCTTCTTTAAATGTTTGGTGGAATTCCCCTCGGAAGCCATCTGGCCCTGGGCTTTTGTTTATTGGGAGATTTTTGATGACTGCTTCAATTTTCTTAGGGGTTATAGGTCTGTTCGGGTTTTCTATTTCCTCCTGGTTCAATTTTGGTAGTTGATACATCTCTAGGAATGCATCCGTTTCTTTCAGGTTATCTAAATTGCTGGCATAGAGTTGCTCATAATATGTTCTTACAATTGTTTGTATTTCTTTCGTGTTGGTTGTGATCTCTCCTCTTTCATTCATGATTTCGTTGATTTGGGTCATTTCTCTTTTCTTTTTGATAAGTCTGGCCAGGGGTTTATCAATCCTTTAATTCTTTCAAAGAACCAGCTCCTAGTTTCGTTGATCTGTTCTACTGTTCTTTTGGTTTCTATTTCATTGATTTCTGCCCTGATCTTTATGATTTCTCTTCTCCTGCTGGGTTTAGGCTTTATTTGCTGTTCTTTCTCCAGCTTCTTTAGGTTAGGTTGTGTATTTGAGACCTTTCTTGTTTCTTGAGAAAGGCTTGTATTGCTATATACTTTCCTCTCAGGACTGCCTTTGCTGTATCCCAAAGATTTTGAACAGTTGTTTTTCATTTTCATTGGTTTCCATGACCTTTTTAAATTCTTCTTTAATTTCCTGGTTGACCCATTCATTCTTTAGTAGGATGCTCTTTAGCCTCCATGTATTGGAGTTCTTTCCGACTTTCCTCTTGTGATTGAGTTCTAGTTTCAAAGCATTGTGGTCTGAAAAGATGCAGGGAATAATCCCAATCTTTTGGTACCGGTTGAGACCTGATTTGTGACCTAGGATGTGATCAATTCTGGAGAATGTTCCATGGGCACTAGAGAAGAATGTGTATTCCGTTGCTTTGGGATGGAATGTTCTGAATATGTCTGTGAAGTCCATTTGGTCCAGTGTTTCATTTAAAGTCTTTATTTCCTTGTTGATCTTTTGCTTAGATGATCTGTCCATTTCAGTCGGGGGGGTGTTAAAGTCCCCCACTATTATTGTATTGTTGATGTGTTTCTTTGCTTTTGTTATTAATTGGCTTATATGATTGGCTGCTCCCATGCTAGGGCATAGATATTTACAATTGTTAGATCTTGTTGTTGGATAGACCCTTTAAGTAGGATAGAGTGTCCTTCCTCATCTCTTATTACAGTCTTTGTTTTAAAATCTAATTTGTCTGATATAAGGATTGCCACCCCAGCTTTCTTTTGGTGTCCATTAGCATGGTAAATGGTTTTCTACCCCCTCACTTTCAATCTGGGTCTTTGAAATCTGTCTTTGGGTCTAAAATGAGTCTCTTGCAGAGAGCATATTGATGGCTCTTGTTTTTTAATCCAATCTGATAACCTGTGTCTTTTGACTGGGGCATTGAGCCCATTTACATTCAGGGTAACTATTGAAAGATATGAATTTAGTGCCATTGTACTGCCTGTAAGGTGACTGTTACTGTATATTGTCTGTGTTCCTTTCTGATCTATGCTGCTTTTAGGCTCTCTCTTTGCTTAGAGGACCGCTTTGAATATTTCTTGGAGGGCTGGTTTTGTGTTTGCAAATTCCTTTAGTTTTTGTTTGTCATGGAAGCTTTTTATCTCTCCTTCAATTTTCAATGACAGCCTAGCTGGATATAGTATTCTTGGCTGCATATTTGTCTAGTTTAGTGCTCTGAAGATATCATGCCAGTCCTTTCTGGCCTGCCAGGTCTCTGTGGATAGGTCTGTTGCTAATCTAATGTTTCTACCATTGTAGGTTACATATCTCTTCTCCCGAGCTGCTTTCAGGATTTTCGCTTTGTCTCTGAGACTCGTAAGTTTTACTATTAGATGTCGGGTTGTTGACCTATTTTTATTGATTTTGAGAGGGATTCTCTGTGCCTCCTGGATTTTGATGCCTGTTTCCTTCCCCACATTGGGGAAGTTCTCTGCTATCATTTGCTTCAATATACCTTCTGCCCCTCTCTCTCTTTCTTCTTCTTCTGGGATCCCAATTATTCTAATGTTGTTTTGTCTCACCGTATCGCTTATCTCTCGAATTCTGCCCTCGTGATCCTGTAGTTGTTTATCTTTCTTTTTCTCAGCCTCTTTATTTTCCGTCATTTGGTCTTCTATATCACTGATTCTCTCTTCTGCCTCAATTACCCTAGCAGGTAGTGTCCCGATTTTTGATTGCACCTCATTAATAGCCTTTTTGATTTTGACTTGGTTAGATTTTAGTTCTTTTATTTCTCCAGAAAGGGTTTCTCTAATAACTTCCACGCTTTTTTCAAGCCCAGCTAGTATCTTTAAAGTCATGATTCTGAACTCTAGGTCCAACATCGTACTAATGTCCATATTGAGTAGGTCCCTGGCAGACGGTACTACCTCTTGTTCTTTTTGTTGAGGTGATTTTTTTCGTCTTGTCATTTTGTCCAGAGGAGAATAGATGAATGAGAGAACAAAATGCTAACAGGTTAACAATGTTCCCAACAAATATACTCTATACAAATCATAAAAGACCTGAAACCAGGGGAAAAGAAAGAGAAAGAAAGAAAAAAGAAAGAGAAAAAAAAGAAAAAGAAAAAGATAAAAACAAACAAAAACAGAACAAAACAAAAAAAAAACAGAATATGATCAAATGTGATCAGGCTAGTGCATAGATCAGTGCCACACACTAGATTTTGGGCGTATTTTGGTCTGTTAGAAGAAAGTGCCTCCTAAAATTTTAAAGGAAGAAAGACTTATATATGTACAAAATAAGGGTTGATACAATGAAGTGATGGAAGATGACTGTAAAGATGAAAATTATAAAAGATTTTATAAAAGGAATTGATAAGATAAGGAGTTGTTTGAAAAAAGAAAGAAGAAGATTTAAAAAAAAGAAAAGAAAAAAAAAGGGAGAGAATGTGATCAGGCAGGAGACTAGAACCAAGCCGTATACTAGTGATTTAGGGTATATTTTGATCCGTTAGTAGAAACTGTATCTCAAAATTTTAAAGAGAGAACAACTTATATATATATATGCCAAAAATAAGGGTAACTACCATGAAGGGATAAAGTATGACTCTAAAAATGAAAAATAAAAAATATTTTTTTAAAAAAAGGGATTGATAAGATGTTGGTTGAAAAAGGGGAAAAGAAAAATTCAAAAAAAAGATAAAAAATATTAACTTTGAAAAACTAATGAATCATGGTAAAAAAGCCATGAATTCTATGTACAGTATTCTCCTAGCGCTGGAGTTCTCCCATTCTCATTGATTGGTAAACTTGGTCTTGGCTTGCTGGCTGTTCGTGCTGATCTTCTGGGGGAGGGACCTGTTGCCATGGTTCCCAAATGTCTTTGCCGGAGGCGGAATTGCCCCGCCCTTTTTTGTCTGGGCTAAGCAAGCTGCTTGGGTTTGCTCTCAGGAGCTTTTGTTCCCTGCAAGCTCTCGGTACAGCTTTGGAGGACTAGAGTGAAAGTGGTGGCCTCCCAATCTCCGCCCGGAGGAGCCGAGAACTTGGGGCCCCGCTCCTCAATACACCCCCAAAGAAAAGCAGTCACTCCCGTCTCCCCGGTCTCTGGCCGCACTCCGTGCTCACCCGGCCTGTGACAAAGTGTTTCTATCTCTGGCACCCAACCCCGTGTGGAGTCTCCAAACCCAGCAGATCCCTGTGGTGCGCTCCCGCGCCGCTCCTCCAGGGGGAGGAAGGGGAGTCTCCCCGGATCTGCCACTTGTTGGGTCCCTGCTGGAGGAGCAGTGGCCCAACTGGGCTGTGGATCACAGTTTATGGCAACCCCGAGCTGAGAGCCCGCGCCTCGGCTCCGCCTCTGCAGCCGGATTCCCTTCTCCGATACCTGGGAGCTCTGTCGCACTCAGGCACCCCCGGTCTTTCTGTGACCCCGAGGGTCCTGAGACCACACTGTCCCGCGAGGGTTCCACCCTCAGCTTAGCCACTGGAGCGACGTCCCTCAGCGGAGCCAGCTTCTAAAAGTTCCGATTTTGTGCTCTGCGGCTCTATCACTTGCCAGAAGCAGCCGACGGAGGCCCCCTCCCCCGCCATCTATCCTCCCAAATATCACCTCAGATTCACTTCTCCACACGTCCTACCTTCCAGTAAGTGGTCGCTTTTCTGTTCAGAGAGTTGTTGCTATTCTTGTCTTCGATCTCCTGTTGAGTTCGTAGGTGTTCAGAATGGTTTGATCCCTATTCAGCTGAATTCCTGAGACCAGACGAAATCCAGGTCTCCCACTCCTCTGCCATCTTACTCCGCCCCCCTACTTGGGCATTTTTTAAAAGTGGACAATTTTAAAACTCATTTATAAGCCAATATGAATAGTATGACATAGAGGAAGGGAGAAACATGATGCAGAAGAGGGAAAATAATTGCAGGAGAAAAATGACTGTGGGTGAGAGGGTTAGCTCTACTGCACAGTTTGGTCATGGCTCATAGCTGCATGGATGCTTCGTTCATCATAGTGTCAGTAGAAACAGTGTTTATGTGCAGGTACACATTTTATTTTATTTTTTTAATTTTTATTTAAAATCAATTGATTAACATATATTATTAGTTTCAGAAGTAGAGGTCAGTGATTCATCAGTGTTATATAACACCCAGTGCTAATTATATCACGTGCCCTCCTTAATATCCCTCACCCAGTTACCCCATCCCCCACCCCTTTCCCCTCCAGCAACCCTCAGTTTATTGCCTATGATTAAGAGCCTTTTATGGTTTGTTTCCCTCTCTGATTTCGTCTTGTTTTATTTTTTCCTCTCTTCCCCTATGATCCTCTGTTTTGTTTCCTAAATTCGACATGTGAATGAGAACATATGATAATATTGTCTTTCTCTAATTGACTTATTTTGCTTAGCATAATACCCTGGAGTTCCATCAGTGTTGTTGCAAATGGCAAGATTTCATTTTTGTGATGGCTAGTAGTATTCCATTGTGTGTGTGTGTGTGTGTGTGTGTGTGTGTGTGTGTGTGTGTGTATGTATCTTTTTTTATCCATTTATCTGTCAATGGACATCTGGGCTCTTCCCATAGTTTGGCTATTCTGGACATTGCTGCTATAAACATTGGAGTGCAGGTGCCCCTTTGGATCACTATATTTGTATCTTTGGGGTAAATATCCAGTAGTGCAATTGCTGGGTCATAGGGAAGCTTTATTTTCAACATTTTAAGGAACATCCATACTGTTTTCTAGAGTGGCTGCACCAGCTTGCATTCCTACCAACAGTGTAAGAGAGTTCCCCTTTCTCCACATCCTCGCCAACATCTGTCTTTCCTGACTTACTAATTTTAGCCATTCTGACTGGTGTGAGGTTGTCTGGTTTCATTCTTCTACATGTGGCTGTCCAATTTTCCCAGCACCATTTATTGAAGAGACTGTCCTTTTTCCACTGGATATTCTTTCCTGTTTTATTGAAGATTAGTTGATCATAGAGTCGAAGGTCCATTCCTGGGTTCTCCATTCTCTTCCATTGATCTCTGTGCCTGTTTTTATGCCAGTATCATACTGTCTTGATGATTAAAGCTTTGTAATAGAGCTTGAAGTCTGGAATTGTGATGCCACCAGCTTTGATTTTCTTTTTCAACATTCCTTTGGCTATTCGGGGTCTTTTCTGGTTCCATACAAATTTTAGGATTTTATTCATTTTTTATTCAATTTTATTCATTCCAACTCTGTGAAAAAAGTTAGTGGTATTTTGATAGGGATTGCATTGAATGTGTAGTTTGCTGCAGGTAGCATAAACACTTTAACAATATTTGTTCTTCCAATCCATGAGCATGGAATGCTTTTCCATTTCTTTGTGTCTTCCTCAATTTCTTTTATGAGTGTTCTATAGTTTTCTGAGTACAGATCCTTTACCTCTTTGGTTAGGTTTATTCCTAGGTATCTTATGGTTTTTGGTGCAATCGTAAATGGGATTACTCCTTAATTTCTGTCTCTCTCTCTCTTTTTTTTTTTTTTTGGTCTCATTGTTAGTGTATAGAAATGCAACTGATTTCTGTGCATTGATTTTATATCCTGCCACTTTGCTGAATTCCTGTATGAGTTCTAATAATTTTGGGATGAAGTCTTTGGGTTTTCCACATAAAGTATCATGTCTTCTGCAAAGAGTGAGAGTTTGACTTCTTCTTTGCTGATTTAGATGCCTTTTATTTCTTTTTGTTGTCTGATTGCTGAAGCTAGGACTTCTAGTACTATGTTGAACAACAGTGGTGAGATTGGGCATCCCTGTCGTGTTCCTGACCACAGGGGAAAAGTTCTCTGAGAATACTCACTGTGGGCTTTTCATAGAGGGCTTTTTATGATTTTGAAGTGTGTTCCCTGTATCCCTATACTGTGAAGAGTTTTAATCAAGAAAGGATGCTGTACTATGTCAAATGCTTTTTCTGCATCTATTGAGAGGGTCATATGGTTCTTGTCCTTTCTTTTATTAATGTAGTGTATCACACTGATTGACTTGCAGATGTTGAACCACTCTTGCAGCCCAGGAATAAATCCCACTTGGTCCTGGTGAATAATCCTTTTAATGTACTGTTGGATCCTATTGGCTTGTATCTTGGTGAGAATTTTGACATCCATGTACATCAGGGATTTTGGTCTATAATTCTCCTTTTTGGTGGGGTCTTTGTCTAGTTTTGGGATCAAGGTAATCCTGGCCTCATAGAAAGAGTTTGGAAGTTTTTCTTCCCTTTCTAGTTTTTGAAATAGCTTCAGAAGAATGGGTATTAGTTCTTCTTTAAATGCTTGGTAGAATTACCTTGGGAAACCATTCAGCCCTAGACTCTTATTTGTTGGGAGATTTTTGATTACTGCTTCAATTTCCTTGGTGGTTATGGGTCTGTTCAGGCTTTCCATTTTTTCCTGAATCAGTTTTGGTAGTTTATATGTCTCTACGAATGCATCTATTTCTTCTAGATTGCCTAATTTCTTGGCATATAGTTGCTCAAAATATGTTCTTATAATTGTTTGCTTTTCTTTGGTGTTGGCTGTGATCTCTCCTCTTTCATTCATGATTTTACTTATTTGGGTCCTTTCTCTTTTCTTTTTGATAAGTCTGGCCAGGGTTTTGTCAATCTTATTATCCATTCAAAAAACAAGCTCCTAGTTTCATTGATCTGTTCTACTGTTCTTTTGGTTTCTATTTCATTGATTTCTGCTCTAATCTTTATTAATTCTCTTCTCCTGCTGGGTTTAGGCTCTATTTGTCATTCTTTCTCCAGCTCCTTTAGGTGAAGGGTTAGGTTGTGTATTTGAGACCCTTCTTGTTGTTTTGAGAAAGGCTTGTAATGTTATATACTTCCCTCTTAGGACTGTCTTTGCTTCATCCCAAAGGTTTGAACGGTTGTGTTTTCATTTTCATTTGTTTCCATGAATTTTTTAAATTATTCTTTAATTTCCTGATTGACCCATTCATTGTTTAGTGAGATGCTCTATAGCCTTCATGGAGTTGAGTTCTTTCCAAATTTCCTCTTGTGATTGAGTTCCAGTTTCAAAGCATTGTGGTCTGAAAATATACAGGGAATTATCCCAATCTTTTGGTACTGGTTGAGACATGATTTGTGACCCAGTACATGATCTATTCTGGAGAACGTTCCATGTGCACTCCAGAAGAATGTGTATTTTGTTGCTTTAGGATGGAATGCTCTGAATATATCTTTGAAGTCCATCTGGTACGGTGTGTCATTCGGAGCCCTTGCTTCCTTGTTGATCTTCTGCTTAGATGATCTGTCCGTTGCTGTGAATGAGGTGTTAAAGTCCCATACTATTATTGTGTTATTATCAATGTGTTTCTTTAATTTTGTTATTAATTGGTTTATATAATTGGCTGCTCCCATGTTAGGAGCATAAATATTTATAATTGTTAGATCTTCTTTTTGGAAAGACCCTTTAAGTATGATATAGTGTCCTTCCTCATCTCTTATTACAGTCTTTGGTTTAACATCTAATTTGTGTGATATAAGGATTGACACCCCAGTTTTCTTTTGGTGTCCATTAGCATGATAAATGGTTCTCCACCCCCTCACTTTAAATCTGGAGGTGTCTTTGGGTCTAAAATGAATCTCTTGCCAACAGCATATTGATGGGTCTTCCTTTTTTATCCAACCTGATACCCTGTGTCTTTTGATTGGAGATTTTAGCCCATTTACATTCAGAGTAACTATTGAAAGATATGAATTTAATGCTATTGTATTACCTGTAAAGTCACTGTTTCTGTTTATTGTTTCTGTTCCTTTCTGGTCTGTGTTACTTTTGGGCTCTGTCTTCGCTTAAAAGATCCCTTTTAATATTTCTTGCCGGGCTGGTTTAGTGATCATAATTTCTTTTAGTTTCTGTTTGTCCTGGAAGGTTTTTATCTCTCCTATTTTGAATGACATCCTAGCTGGGTAAAGTATTTTGGCTGCACATTTTTCTCATTTAGCATCTGAATATATCATTCCAGTCCTTTCTGGCCTGCCAGGTCTCTGTGGCTAGGTCTTCTGCCAGTTTAATGTTTCTACCATCGTAGGTTATGGACCTCTTGTCCTGAATTGCTTTCAGGATTTTCTCTTTGTCTCTGAGATTTGCAAGTTTCACCATTATATGATGGGCTGTTGACCTATTTTTATTGATTTTGAGGGGGGTTCTCTGTGCCTCCTGGACTTGAATGCCTGTTTCCTTCTCCAGATTAGGGATGTTCTGTGTTATAATTTGTTCCAATATACCTTCTCCCCTCTTTCTCTTTTCTCTTCTTCTGGGATTCCAAATATTCCAATATTGTTTCACTTTATGGTATCACTTATCTCTTCAATTCTCCCCTTGTGATCCAGTAGTTGCTTATCTCTCTTTTTCTCAGTTTCTTTATTCTCCATCATTTGGTCTTTTATATCATTAATTCTTTCTTCTGCCTCATTTATCCTAGCAGTTAGAGCCTCCATTTTTTTTATTGCATCTCATTAATAGCCTTTTTGATTTCAACTTGATTAGGTTTTAGTTCTTTTATTTCTCCAGAAAGGGATTCTTTAGTGTCTTCTATGCTTTTTTCAAGTCCAGCTAGTATCTTTATAATTGTTATTTTGAACTCCAGTTCTGACACCTTACTCATATCCATACTGGTTAGGTCCCTGGCAGTCAGTACTACCTCTTGTTCTCTTTTTTGAGGTGAGTTTTTCTGTCTTGTCATTCTGTCTGGAGAAGAATAGATGAAAAAGAGAACAAAACACTAAAAGGATAACAATGACCCCAGAGAAATATAACTAAAGAAATCAGAAGAGACCCGAAACTGAAAAAAAATTCTTTTTAAAGTTAGAATATAATCAGACAGGTGAACAGAACAGAGCAATGCACTTGATTCTGTGTGTATTTTGGTCTGTTTGTTAGAAAATTAGATCCCAAAATTGTAAAGATAGAAAAACATATATGTACAAAAATAAAATTAAATACAATGAAAGGATAGAATGTAACTATAAAAGTGAAAATTAAAAGACAGGAAGAAAGAAAGAAAGAAAGAAAGAAAGAAAGAAAGAAAGAAAGAAAGAAAGAAAGAAAGAAAGAAAGAAAGAAAGAAAGAAAGAAAGAAAGAAAGAAAGAAAGAAAGAAAGAAAGAGAAAGAAAGAAAAGGAATATAAAGAGATAGGTGAACAGAACAGAACAATACACTATATCCTGAGTGTATTGTGGTCTGTTTATTAGAAGAAACTGCATCTCAAATTTGTAAAGAAAGAAAAACTTACATATATACAAAAATAAAATTAAATATTGAAAGGATAGATTGTAATTGTAAAGATGAAAATTTAAAAAGACTTTAACAACAAAAAAAAAGAAGAAAAAAAGAGAAAATATGATCAGACAAGTAAAGAGAAGAGAGCCATACACTAGATTCTGTTTGTTAGAAGAAATTGCATCCCAAAATTATAAAGAAAGAAAAACTCATACATACACAAAAATAAAATTAAATAGAAAGGATAGAATGTAACTGTAAAAATGAAAATTAAGAGATTTTTAAAAAAGAGCTGATGAAATAAGAAAATGGTTGAAAAAGGAAAGAGAAAAAAATAATTAAAATTGAAAGACTAAAGAATCGTGGGGAAAAAAACATGAATTCTATATACTATTTTTCCCTATTGCTGGAGTTTTGCAGTTGTCTATGATTGGTAAACTTGGTCTTAGCTGGATGTTCTTGCTGATCTTCTGGGGGAGGGGCCTGTTGCATTGATTCTCAAGTGTCTTTACCTGGATGGAATTGCACCACCTTTGCCAGGAGGCCAGGCTAAGTAAGCGGCTCTGGATTGCTCTTTGTTCCCTGAAGGCTTTTGGTGCCACTTTAGAGGATGAGAATGAAAATGGTGGCCTCCCAATCTCCAGACCCAGAGCCCAGAGCTTGGGGCCCCACTCCTCAATGCACCCACAGAGAAAAGCAGTCAGTCACTCCTGTCTCCTTTGCCTCCGTCCACACTCTGCATTCACCCAACCTGTGATGAGGCATTTCTATCTCAGGCACACAACTGCATTTCAAGTCTCCAAACCCTGCAGACTCCTGAGGTGCACACCCACACCTCTCCTCCCAGGAGAACTGCTGTTCTGCTGCTCCCTGGGCCCCTGCTTGGAAAGCAGTCACCCAACTGTGCCCTAATTTGCATTATATGGCAACCCTAAGCTGAGATCCCACTCCTGGGCTTGCTGATTGCAGCCAGCTTTCCTGCTTCAATGCCTGGGAACTCTGCCTCAGGGATCCTGAGACCACACCATCCCACCTAGGATTATGCCTGCTTTGCCACCTGAGCACCTTTCAGGCAGGGACGTCCCTCATCAGAGCAGACTTCTAAAAGTTCTGATTTTGTGCTCTGCTGCTCTATCACTTTCTGGTGCCAGCTTTTGGAGGCTCCCTCTCCCCATGGTTTATCTTCTGATGATATATCACCTTGAATTCACTTCTCCACGCTTCTTACCTTGGGCGCTTATCTATTTGTAGAATTGCAGCAATTCTTTTCTTAGATCTCCAGTTGAGTTCACGGGTGTCAAAATGATTTGACAACTATCTAGCTGAATTCCTGAGACCAGACAAAACTAAGGTCTCCTACTCCTCTGCCATCTTGGACTATGCTGGTGCACATTTTAGACTGGTGATGGAAAGGTGAGGTAGGGCCTGTTTGATAACTTCTATTTTCTCAATTAAGTATGAGGAAGGTGAAGTGCTTGGACTGGGGGAAAAGGGTATGAAAGATTTAAGGAAAGAGAAGATACAAAATCTTCATTTAGGATAGTGGAGACTAGAACTTGTGAAAAATGTCTGATTTAAACATTCGTCTCCCAGGGGGAAAATGAACAAATCTGTTGTTGTGTTTTTTAAAAGATTTTATTTATTTATTGAAAAAGAGAGTGAGGGAGAGGGGGAATGAGCAGAGGGAGAGGAGAAGCAGACTCCCCTGCTGAGCAGGGAGCCTGATGCAGGACTCAATCCAGGACTCCGGGATCATGACCTGAGCTGAAAGCAGTCGCTTAACTAACTGAGCCACCCAGACACCCCAAGAAAGTCTGTTTTAAGCAGACTTCCCACAGGGAGCCAGTATTGGGGGATTTATCAAGCACCATGTCTTCAAATATAGGCCATGGTGCTTCAGCTCTCACTCACCATTATCTCCTACTCTGATTCAGATCCCTAAAAGTTTCTTTTATCTTGCTCTACAGCTCATTTGTGAGGCATTTAAAAACATTTTTCAAATTATATTTTGTTTTGCATTTCCATTTGTTTGTGTAGGAGGAAAATTTTCCCAGTGTTTTCAAGGGAAATAGAAATAGAACTTCTATGAATTTCAGTTTCATCATTTATAAAGTGCTATCCACTTGTGGATATCTACTTGTGGAACTGTGGTTAAAAATTACACATTATATGTATAAAATGCAGGCCCATAATTGGTAATTAAAAAATGATTGTTGTAATTATTATCACTATTAAATATTTTGTCCATAGAATAAAATTTTTTTCCTAAATAAGGTTAGCTTCTGAGGTTGTATTTAAAAAAAAAACTACCTTTTTTTAAAATCTTTAATGTGACACAAGGTTTCTAAGTTTCTTATAAGATATATATATATATATATATATATATAATGTAAGATATCTTACTGAATGACTTTTTTTTGTATTTTGGGTTATGTAATGTTTTTAGGGCCTTGATAATGTAGTACTTGAGAAAAAATAGATTTCAAATAGCAAACTTATTTCCTCATGAGACTTTATTCTTATCACACAAGCAAAATTATGATTGATAATGTAATTTGAAAAGTCCAAATAATACCACTGAGGAAAAAACAAGGAGTAAGAAAGCCAACACATAACCTGAAAGGAATTTTTAAAAACTGTCACAATATTATTCATAGCCTCTTTGTCTACTAACATGTTGCTAAAGACTACAATATTTTGTAGTAAAGCCTTCTATTCATTTAAGTAATGCTAATCAAATAATTTTAGCATCAATCTTTTTTTCTCACAAATTAAAATAGCCATGGCCATACTTGGTGTTCTCTAAAGGAATATGGATACTACCAAAATCAATATTCAACTTGTAAAGGAGAAATATGAAATGTTGACATAATGACTGTTTATTCAGTATCTTCTTCCATGTTGGTCTGATCTAGGGCATGTGTCTCTCTTTCAGGTAGTAACCCATATTCATTTAGGAAAGACTCCACATCCCCAGCAAAAAATTCTTCGGCAAACTGTTCTGTAACACTAATAAAATTGCTTATGAGTTCCCCACCTTTGTAGACGAGCAGTGTGGGGAGTACATCTGAGGAAAAGCGGTCCCCCGCACCTGTATTAGAAGCTTTTATTTTACAAAACTTGACTATAGGGTATTCAGCTGCAAGGCATGTAAAGCTACTGTTTAGAGCATCACAACCCTTAATGCCATCTTCATAAATATGAACAACAATTGTGGTGATTTTCTGCTCCTTTTCAATGGTTTCCAGGAATTGCTCCCCAGTTTCCAGCTCATACACAAACCCATATCTAGGCCCAAAACTCAGCTTCTGGTGCATATCCTGCATGCATTGTCTACGGTATTTACGAAGGGAATTTTCATCTTCTTTATCTTGGTGAATTAATTCATATTCTTGAATGCTCATCTAGAAATAAACAAAAGAAATGGTAGCGATAATTTGGTCAGAAATTTATATTTTTTTAAAAATTTTTTTAAAGATTTTATTTATTTATTTGAGAGAGGGAGCACACACATGCACAAGCAGGGAGGAGGGGCAGAGGGAGAGGGAGAAGCAGGTTTTCCACTGAGCAGGAGTCCTATGCAGGACTCCATCCCAGGACCCTGGGATGATGACCTGAGCTGAAGGCAGATGCTTAACCACCTGAGCCACCTAGGCACCCCCAGTAATTTATAATCTTTAGACATACCAAACCTATTGTCAACTCAAAAAGTTTGCATTTACTGTTTTCTCCCCACCATCCTACATCACTCCTGATGTGAAGGCCTTTTCCTTCTTCACCACATTCAAGCCTTTGTTCAAGTGTTACCTTCTTCAATTATACTACCTAAAAGAATCCCCATACCATGCTTTCTATTCCTTATATTGGTTTATTTTTCTTCATAACAACAAACACTACTGACATTGTGTTATATATTTATTTATTTTGTAATAGTTTTTATAACTGATATGCCCCATGGGGCAGGAATTTTGTATCATTCATCTCTCTTCACTATCTGCTGTAGTATCTGGCATAAAATGGGAGCTCAGTAATTATTGCATGATTAAATGCATGCCTAAATATTGTTGAATATAGGTGAGCCACGAGATGGTCACAATCTCAGTAAAAAATGTGCCACTTAGCTACCCATCACATTGGGTGAAAAAAATCCCAGCAGGGTCTACTCTGGAGTGGCTTTCCTAAAAAATAAAAAGGGTATACACACATAATTTAAATGTGTCCCCAATAAATGCCTTTAAATATTAGTGTCTCCTCCACAAAAGTTCTTTAAAAGATTATATCTTTAAAAAGAAAAAAAAAGATTATATCTTATCACTTACTGACTTTTTGGAATATATGAGATAGAATTCAAGCAAGACAGCTTTTACTATTATTTGCTGTTCATAAGATCATTCAGGAGGTTAATGCTGGGTCAGCAGCAACAGCAGCACCTGAGGAATTCTGGGAAAGGCAAATTTTGGAGCACCACTCCAGATCTACTGAATTAGAACTTGTATGTGTGAGGCTGAGTGAGCCATCTTCAAATGAGCCCTTCAGGTGATTGTTAGCTACTGGTTTAGGCTAAAGTTAGAAAAGACTTACTTCCATCTTCCAAGACAGCTACTTTCCACTGCAGCTAGAGTATAAAAGTACCTACAGAGCCTTTTTTAATAGCTACACCATTATTAACTTATTCCATAGAATGCTAAACACTCTCCTCCTCCACCAAAATACATATATACGTATGTATGTATATATACATGTGTATGTACATATATATGAAGGAACAATGTGGGACATAGTATGATTGAGAGACGTGGAGCCACCCAGAATCCCAGAAGTTGGATTCGCTGCTGCTTTGCCATCAAGTAGCCTCTCAAACAGCAACTGCTAATAATTTTTAAAGTGGAGGAGAATTAAGAAGGCAAGAAACTAGTACTTATGGAAAATCTATTATGTCTTAGGCACTTTGCATAGATTATTTTACTGAATCCTCACAATAAACCTATGAGGTAGGTATTATTACTCTCATTTTATAGATGATACTAAGATTCAGGTTAAGTAGAAATATCTGGTGCTTTCATTTATTTTATTTGTTTTGCATATATTTGTTATATTTGTTTTTCTAATGTCTTCATTCTTTTTCCTGTCATATTACTTTTTTGCTTTAAGATAATTTCAATTTTATTTGTTTTAACCCTAAAAAATGTTAAATGTTTTCTATAATTTTTAAGTTGCTAGCATAGTTCTGTTAACAGACTGAACCATACAAATATTGTATCAATATTATATTATTGATTTACATATGCATTTGTGAGAATTTGTTCCATTCATATATTCAGGCATTTAGGCATTCAGATACACTTCTCAAGCTTAACCTGTGCAACACCTTTAATAATCATAATGTCTCTCATTTGTATGGCAGTTTACATGTTTCAAACATTTTTACATTTATTTTCTCTTCACATCTCTTTAAAACAAAGAGAGGATGTGTTGTTGCAATTCTTCAGGTGGGAAAACTTAATTGTCTCATCTATATCACATAGTGTCTCAGTGAAGGAACCCAAATCTGGAAACAAGATCTTAGACTTGACGTTTCTGATGTAGTCTGTCTGTCGAGAATCAATATACAACTCATATGCATTGGTTTGGAGATAAATAACCCACTAAAGTGATTTACTCCACAATGGAAGTCACTTAATGGGTTTTAAATTAATATGATTGTTGTTGTTATTATTGTTATATAAATAATGCATGCTAATTATAAAGATTCAAAAATGAGTTAAAAGCTAAAGGGAGAAAGTAATAAATAGTGAAATTTCACCACTCTAATACTCTGAGATAATCTCCATTAACATATTTTGACATAGCACATGGACATATGCATTATATAACAAGTAAATAAGTGACTTTTTTTAAAATTCTGCTTTAAAAAAATCATGATACCTTTAAAAATATGTGGCTTATTCTACTTACCTTCTTTTTCCTATTTGGAAAAAGGAAATTGAGATCTCTCAATCAATCCCACCCTTCTAAATAACAAATATTGTGAAGTTGGTGAGTGTCTTTCCAAACTTCTACATATTGTTCATATAATTATATAAGTGTAAAAACATATACAGTGATGTGTATTTTTTTTCCCTTTGCTCTAGAGAATGGGGTCATCATATAACTTAAAATACTCCGTATCTTGCTTTCTCACTTTACGGAACTGCCCTTAAGTCAGCTCATGTATTTATAACTCATTCTTTTAATAGCTGCTATACATTTTTTAATATGGAATACCTTCACAGGTATTTACTTCATTTCCTGGGGGTTTTTTTTTGCCAACATAAACAATATTATAATAAATATTTTTGAAATATATATATTTTATATCTCTAAAGTGATTCTTTAGAGTCCTGTAGACTAAAAACACATTGTAAGTTATTTACTATTGATTTTTTCCTTACCTTTCTGCTGAATCTTTCTTTTGAGTCTTTGTCATCTCTACTCTGAGGAGAAGACATCTGTCTGAGAATCTCCTTCTTTCTAGGTGGAACTGAATCATCATCTTCACTCTCTAATTTAAACTTTCTCCAATCATTTATTACTCCTTTGGGTCCTGGAATAAAAGAAAAAACAAATCATTTCCCTCTCTATTTTCAAAACAACTATTTATACAATTGAGGTTTGCATAAGTATCATTGCTGGAATAGACTTGCCATCTCTGTATCATAAAAAAAATCTTGTTTGGGCTAGAAATGTCTGACTGCCCTGCTCATAAAAATATTTTCCCACACTAATCTTGTTAAATGGGTTTTGGCTAAGGATTTCTCTGAAACATCTACATTAATGAAAATACAAATTACAAAGAGGGGAACTAGAATTTTAGAAAAATAGCACTTTTATTAAATAAGAAGGAAGCTTCAGCAATAATCTAGAATTGGTACCACACTATTAACAGGGACACTAGGATTATTGGGGAAACAAATTGAAGTGATATCAAGATCCAGAAAACAACAATATCACATACAAGACAACCAGTTAGAGAAGACCTGACCTCAAATAACAGAACTAAAATGGCTTTAAGAAAATTATTACATAATCATCCAATTCCTTTTAAGAATCTTTGGGATGCCTGGGTGGCTCAGTTGTTAAGCATCTGTCTTTGGCTCAGGTCATGATCCCAAGGTCCTGGGATCCAGTCCCGCGTCAGACTCCCTGCTTGGTGGGAAGCCTGCTTCTCCCTCTCCCACTCCCCCTGCTTGTGTTCCTTCTCTTGCTGTCTCTCTCTGTCAAAAAAAAAAAAAAAAAAGATTCTAAGAACCTTTTACAAATGGAGAGAGGATGGGATTTGCAGATTAGGAAAAACGAATTAAGTCAAGGATGATCCAACTGGAATTCAGATGTTCAGTTGTCCTGATAAATAATAAAAGTGCTTGGAAGGCCTAAATCCTTGGAAATATGGAGTTTTAAATATCCTTCACTAAAGATTAGCCATATCTATACCTTTAATGTTATATGTGTGGATGTATTCTCTTTCTCCCACATATTTCTTAATAATTTCTTAATTTATCTAATATCTAATATATACTTTTTAATATAAATTTACTTATATTAAAATTATATTCATTGTTTTCTGTTTACTTGTATTGTCTTCATCTTCCAGATATGTTTTCTGTTTTTACAAAATATGCATGTGTATTGCATGTGTTTATATGTGTAGAAAAGAGAATCTTTTTTCTCCTGTTTTTTTTACAAGTTTTTTTTTACGCTTTTTCTCACCTTGCTTTTCTTAATTCATAATATATCTCAGAGATTTTTTTCATATACATGCATAAAGAGTTTCTTCCTTTTTAAAAAAAATGGAGGCATGGCATTACATTGTGTAGATATTCATTTACTTAAAAAAATTTCTTGTTGATGTATATTGTTGCTTCCTCATTTTTTCTATAATATATAATCCTGAGTGAAGAACCTTGCACATACATTTTTTTCTATCCATGCAGGTCTGTCTATATGTTATTGTATTAGAATCGCTTGGTCAAAAAGCATATATATTTCTAATTTTGATATTGCTAAACTACTCTTAAGGAGGTTGTACTAGTTTACACTCCTACCAGTAATGTATGAGTATGCCTCTTTTCAAAGTGTCTTATTAAACTTTTTACTTTTACAAACAGTGTGAAAAAAAGGTATCTCACAATAGTACTAACTTCATAAGTGCTATTTTTTTCTGACCTATCTTTTGCTCATTTCTCCATTTGATTGTTGTTGTTTTTCTAATTGATTTGTAGGAACTTTCAGTATTTATTAGGACATTAACCCTTTGTCAATTGAATTGCAGCTGGTTTCCTCCAGTTTGTCAAATGTTTTTTGAAATTTGCTACTGATGACCTATCAACAGACATTTCTTTCCTTCCTTCCCTCCGCCCCTCATTTTTATAGCTGAATTTATCAATCTTTCTCTATGGTTTCTTGGTTCTGTCATACTTAGAAAGGTACTCTTCACACTGTTGTTATAAAATGAATTCCTGGGGCACCTGGGTGGCTCAGTTGGTTAAGCATCAGGTCATGATCTTCAGGTCCTGGAATCAAGCTCAGGTGGGGCTCCCTGCTCAGCGGGAAATCTGCTTGTCCCTCTCCCTCTGCCCCTACCCCTGCTCGTGTTTGTTCTCTCTCTTGAATAGAATAGAATAGAATAGAATAGAATAGAATAGAATAGAATAGATTAGAATAATAAAATGAATTCCCATGCATTTTGTCTAGTACTCATGTGAATTCATTCAACTCTCTGGCTAAATTTAAAGAGTTCATTTTGTATTATTAAAAGAGAGGGGGAAATATTAGTTTAATAAGATTCAATAGAGTTAAAAACCCTAAACTGTTATTTTTATTTATTTTTTTAATGTTATTTATTTTTTAACTAAAGTATAGTTGATATACAATATTATTCTAGTTGCAGGTATACAAAATAAGTGAAGAAGCTTAAGAGGTACAAACTAAACTTTTAAACTGACATACTATTTGATTTTTAAACTCTTAGTAGTGGCATATATACAGTCCCATACAATTTAACAGATTAGGAAAACAGGCTCTGGATGAAATGAATTGCAGTCTTAGGGTTTCTAGAGGAATATTGAAATCCATTTGAGTTAAGAATGGTTTATCATTTATTTTCTTCAGATTCAAAAAATTAAAATTAAAAACTATTTACCTTTTGGTCTACTATTGTTTACAATTTCAAGGAAAGTTCATAGTGGGGGAAATTAGAGAGGAAAGAGCTTAGCTATAGTGTAGAAGAGGGCTTATGATAGTTGGGTATTAAGAATTTCTCAATAATTAGTGTTTTTCTCATTCTTTGACATCTAAATAAAACTACTTTAAGAGTATTTGATTTCACATTACCTTTCCCACTCAAATATTTCTTAGATGATTCCATCAAACCATTCAAAGATATTACTTAAATTTCACACTGAATAATGGCAGTAAGAACATTAGAGATATCCACATTTAATTTTAACTTAATAATTTTTTTTCTTTGGATTTGCTTACCTGTATGTGTGGCCTGTCCTTCAAAGTCTTCCTCCAAACTTTGGCTTTTGGCTTCTTCCATTTTAGGTTTAGATCTGATATAATCTATAGCATAAACGAAGAAGTAATGATGAATGCTAGAATATATATAATTATATCCTATTATTCTCTTGCTGCCAAGTTCCATGCTAGGCTAAGAGTTCTCACTAAATGATGAAATGTTTAGGATGTTTCTGCCTCCTCATAAAAGGATATTACTTTAATGTTTGTGTATACAATATTTTGTATAACATAATTTTAAAAATTAATAATAATTATATACTTACTGTTAATACTTACTTTGTACCAGACATTGTTCCAATTACTTTATGTGTCAAAAATCATTTAATTCTCACATAGCCATATTGGCAGGGACAATTGTTAATGCCATTTTACAATTGAGGAAGCTGAAGGACAGAGTTTAAGTTATCTATCCATGATCACATAGTAAGTGGTAGAGCAAGGATTTGAGCCTAGATGAAAGTTAACATACTGTAATAGAGTCATTTTTGTCAGTAAGGTTTGACAAATCCTACTTCTGAATTGGCATTAAAGAATAATGATCTAAGGAACAATGCTATTCAAAAACTAACACCAGAACATCTCTCCATACCATAAAGCAAGTTTTGATGATGTTACCCACCAAGGAAATGATAACAATTAGTAACTATGCCTATAGAATTTTGACTAAAATATGTCACAATATCTACCAAAAGCACATGGAATTTTATTCATAGGAAGTTCCTTGAAGCCATGATATAGAACCTATTTATTCTTCATTCACATAAATCTAACTTGTTTACTTAATTATCTTTCCATCATCTGGAAAACTCTATTATTATACATACTATATACTTGTGATTTTTTTTTTTTAATTTTTAAATTTCCGAGTCAGGGAGGCTATACTAACAGAGATATACCATCTTTTTATTCTTTCTTCCTCTACCTTCTCCCCTTTGCCTCTTTCTTTCAAAGTCAGTTTTAGGTAATGATGTCATCCAACTATGCTTTTAGTCCCATCTTAGTTTTTGATTGATTTGTGCTTGGACTTGGTTTGTCTGGTGATTTCCCAAGGCATGAAATGGTAGACCAGAATTCTCTGTCTTGATTCCTTTTTTGCTTTGACATCTGCTCCCAGCATAATTTTATGGTCTCATAATTTTATTGTTTCCATCATATAGTCTCTACTCAGAATCACTGGTTGTCAAAGATCTTTGGCAATTTGATTTTACCCACTTGAACAAGAAAAGGCTTTTTTGTTTGTTTATTATGTTATGTTAATCACCATATATTACATCATTAGTTTTTGATGTAGTGTTCCATGATTCATTGTTTGCATATAATATCCAGTGCTCCATTCAGTATGTGCCCTCTTTAATACCCATCACCAGGCTAACCCATCTCCCCAGCCCCCTCCCCTCTAGAACCCTCAGTTTGTTTCTCAGAGTCCATAGTCTCTCATGGTTCGTCTCCCCCTCTGATTTCCCCCGCTTCATTATTCCCCTCCTACTATCTTCTTTTTTATCCCTTTTTTTAACATATAATGTATTATTTGTTTCAGAGGTACAGATCTCTGATTCAATAGTCTTACACAATTCACAGCACTCACCATAGCACATACCCTCCCGAATGTCTATCACCCAGCCACCCCATCCCTCCCACCCCCCCACCACTCCAGCTACACTCAGTTTGTTTTCTGACATTAAAAATTCCTCATATCAGTGAGATCATATGATACATGTCTTTCTCTGATTGACTTATTTTGCTTAGGATAATACCCTCCAGTTCTATCCACATCATTGCAAATGGCAAGATTTCATTCCTTTTGATGGCTGCATAATATTCCATTGTGTGTGTGTGTGTGTGTGTGTGTGTGTGTGTGTGTGTGTGTGTGTGTGTGTACCACATCTTCTTTATCCACTCATCTGTCAATGGACATCTTGGCTCTTTCCATAGTTTGGCTATTGTGGACATTGCTGCTATAAACATCGGGGTGCACCTACCCCTTCAGATCCCTACATTTGTATCTTTGGGATAAATACCCAGTAGTGCAATTGCTGGGTTGTATGGTAGCTCTATTTTCAACTTTTTGAGGAACACCCATATTGTTTTCCAGAGTGACTGCACCAGCTTGCATTCCCACCAAACGTGTAGGAGGGTTCCCCTTTCTCCGCGTCCCCGCCAACGGGGGGGGACGTTTCCCCCTGTCATTTCCTGATTTCTTAATTTCAGCCATTCTGACTGGTGTGAGGTGGTATCTCATTGAGGTTTTGATTTGAATTTCCCTGATGCCAAGAGATGTTGAGCACTTTTTCATGTGTCTGTTGGCCATTTGGCTATCTTCTTTGGAAAAATGTCTGTTCATGTCTTCTGCCCATTTCTTGATTGGATTATTTGTTCTTTGGGTGTTGAGTTTGATAAGTTCTTTATAGATTTTGGATACTAGCCCTTTATCTGATATGTTATTTGCAAATACCTTCTCCCATTCTGTCGGTTGTCTTTTGGTTTTGTTGATTATTTCTTTTGCTGTGGAAAAATGTCTGTTCATGTCTTCTGCCCATTTCTTGATTGGATTATTTGTTCTTTGGGTGTTGAGTTTGAGAAGTTCTTTATAGATTTTGGATACTAGCCCTTTATCTGATATGTCATTTGCAAATACCTTCTCCCATTCTGTCGGTTGTCTTTTGGTTTTGTGGATTATTTCTTTTGCTGTGCAAAAGCTTTTTATCTTGATGGAGTCCCAGTAGTTCATTTGTGCCCTTGCTTCCCTTGCCTTTGGTGATGTTTCTAGGAAGAATTTGCTGCAGCTGAGGTCGAAGAGGTTGCTGCCTGTGTTCTCCTTTAGGATTTTGATGGACTCCTGTCTCACATTGAGGTCTTTCACCCATGTTGAATCTATTTTTGTGTGTGGTATAAGGAAATGGTCCAGTTTCATTCTTCTGCATGTGGCTGTCCAATTTTCCCAACACCATTTGTTGAAGAGACTGTCTTTTTTCCATTGGACATTCTTTCCTGCTTTGTCAAAGATGAGTTGACCATAGAGTTGAGGGTCCATTTCTGGGCTCTCTATTCTGTTCCATTGATCTATGTGTCTATTTTTGTGCCAGTACCATACTGTCTTGATGATGACAGCTTTGTAATAGAGCTTGAAGTCCGGAATTGTGATGCCACCAGCTTTGCTTTTCTTTTTCAATATCCCTCTGGCTATTCGGGATCTTTTCTTGTTCCATACAATTTTTAGGATTATTTGTTCCATTTCTTTGAAAAAAGTGGATGGTATTTTGATAAGGATTGCATTAAATGTGTAGATTGCTCTAGGTAGCATTGACATTTTCATAATATTTGTTCCTCCAATCCATGAGTATGGAATGTTTCTCCATTTCTTTGTGTCTTCTTCAATTTCTTTCATGAGTATTCTATAGTTTTCTGAGTACAGATACTTTGCCTCTTTGGTTAGATTTATTCCTAGGTATCTTATGGTTTTGAGTGCAATTGTAAATGGGATCGACTCCTTAATTTCTCTTTCTTCTGTCTTCTTGTTGGTGTATAGGAATGCCACTGATTTCTGGGAATTGATTTTATATCCTGCCACTTGACTGAATTCCTGTATGAGTTCTAGCAGTTTTGGGGTGGAGTCTTTTGGGTTTTCCACATAAAGCATCATATCATCTGCAAAGAGTGAGAGTTTAACTTCTTTACCGATTCAGATGCCTTTTATTTCTTTTTGTTGTCTAATTGCTGTGGCTAGGACTTCTTTTTTTTTTTAAAGAATTTATTTATTTATTAGAGAGAGAGAGAGAATGAGAGATAGAGAGCACGAGAGGGAAGAGTGTCAGAGGGAGAAGCAGACTCCCCGCTGAGCAGGGAGCCCGATGCGGGACTCGATCCCGGGACTCCAGGATCATGACCTGAGCCGAAGGCAGTTGCTTAACCAACTGAGCCACCCTGGTGCCCGTGTGGCTAGGACTTCTAATACTATGTTGTATAGCAGTGGTCATAGTGGACATGCCTGCCGTGTTCCTGACCTTAGGGGAAAGCTCTCAGTTTTTCCCCATGGAGAATGATATTCGCTGTGAGTTTTTCTTAGCTTTTATGATATTGAGATATGTACCCTCTATCCCTATACTCTGAAGAGTTTTGATCAAGAAAGGATGCTGTACTTTGTCAGATGCTTTTTCTGTATCGATTGAGAGGATTATATGGTTCTTGTTCTTTCTTTTATTAATGTATTGTATCACATTGATTGATTTGCGGATGTTGAACCAACCTTGCAGCCCAGGAATAAATTCCACTTTGTCGTGGTGAATAATCCTTTTAACGTACTGTTGTATCCTATTGGCTAGTATTTTGGTGAGAATTATTGCATCCATGTTCATCAAGGATATTGATTGATCTGTAATTCTCCTTTTTGATGGGTCTTTGTCTGGTTTTGGGATCAAGGTAATGGTGGCCTTATAAAATGAGTTTGGAAGTTTTCCTTCCATTTCTATTTTTTGGAACAGTTTCAGAAGAATAGGTGTTAATTCTTCTTGAAATGTTTGGTAGAATTCCCCTGGGAAGCCATCTGGCCCTGGGCTTTTGTTTGTTGGGAGATTTTTTTTTTTTTTTAAGATTTTATTTATTTATTTATTTGAGAGCGAGAATGAGAGAGAGCGAGCGAGCATGAGAGGGGGGAGGGTCAAAGGGAGAAGCAGACTCTCTGCTGAGCAGGAAGCCCGATGCGGGACTCGATCCCGGGACTCCAGGATCATGACCTGAGCTGAAGGCAGTCGCTTAACCAACTGAGCCACCCAGGCGCCCTGTTGGGAGATCTTTGATGACTGCTTCAATTTCCTTAGTGGTTATAGGTCTGTTCAGGTTTTCTATTTCCTCCTGGTTCAGTTTTGGTAGTTGATAAATCTTAGGAATGCATCCATTTTTTCCAGATTATCTAATTTGCTGGCATATAGTTGCTCAAAATATGTTCTTATAATTGTTTGCATTTCTTTGGTGTTGGCTGTGATCTCTCCTCTTTCATTCATAATTTTATTAATTTGGGTCTTTTCTCTTTTCTTTTTGATAAGTCTGGCCAGGGGTTTATCAATCTTATTATCCATTCAAAGAACCAGCTCCTAGTTTCATTGATCTGTTCTACTGTTCTTTTGGTTTCTATTTCATTGATTTCTGCTCTGATTTTTATTATTTCTCTTCTCCTGCGGGTTTAGGCTTTCTGTGTTGCTCTTTCTCCAGCTCCTTTAGGTGTAGGGTTAGATTGTGTATTTGAGACCTTTCTTGTTTCTTGAGAAAGGCTTGTATTGCTATATACTTTCTTCTTAGGATGACCTTTGCTGCATCCCAAAGGTTTTGAACAGTTGTGTTTTCATTTTCATTTGTTTCCATGAATTTTTTAAATTCTTCTTTAATTTCCTGGTTGACCCATTCATTCTTTAGTTGGATGCTCTTTAGCCTCCATGTATTTGAGTTCTTTCTGACTTTCCTCTTGTGACTGAGTTCCAGTTTCAAAGCATTGTCGTCTGAAAATATGTAGGGAATGATCCCAATCTTTTGGTACCTGTTGAGACCTGATTTGTGACCTAGGATGTGATCTATTCTGGAGAATGTTCCATGGGCACTAGAGAAGAATGTGTATTCTGTTGCTTTGGGATGGAATGTTCTGAATATATCTGTGAAGTCCATTTGGTTCAGTGTTTCATTTAAAATCTTTATTTCCTTGTTGATCTTTTGCTTAGATGATCTGTCCATTTCGGTGAGGGAGGTGTTAAATTCCCCTACTATTATTGTATTGTTGTCGATGTGTTTTATTTTTAAAGATTTTATTTATTTATTTATTTGAGAGAGAGAATGAGGTAGAGAGAGCATGAGAGGGGAGAGGGTCAGAGGGAGAAGCAGACTCCCTGCTGAGCAGGGAGCCTGATGTGGGACTCGATCCTGGGACTCCAGGATCATGACCTGAGCCGAAGACAGTCGCTCAACCAACTGAGCCACCCAGGTGCCCTGTCGATGTGTTTCTGTGCTTTTGTTATTAATTGGCTTATATAATTGGCTGCTCCCATGTTAGGGGCAGAGATATTTACAATTGTTAGATCTTCTTGTTGGATAGACCCTTTAAGTGGGATATAGTGTCCTTCCTCATCTCTTATTATAGTCTTTGGTTTAAAATCTAATTTATGTGATATAAGGATTGCCACCCCAGCTTTCTTTTGGTGTCCATTAACATGGTAAATTGTTTTACACCCCCTCACTTTCAATCTTGGGGTATCTTTGGTTCTAAAACGTGTCTGTTGCAGACAGCATATCGATGGGTCTTGTGTTTTTTATCCAATCTGATACCCTGTGTCTTTTGATTGGGGCATTTAGCTCATTTACATTCAGAGTAACTATTGAAAGATATGAATTTAGTGCTGTTATTTAGTGCGAGGTTACTGTTACTGTATATTGTCTATGTTCCTTTCTGGTCTCTGTTACTTTTAGGCTCTCTCTTTGCTTAGAGGACCCCTTTCAATATTTCTTGGAGGGCTGATTTCGTGTTTGCAAATTCCTTTAGTTTTTGTTTGTCCTGGAAGCTTTTTATCTCTCCTTCAATTTTCAATGTCAGCCTAGCTGGATATAGTATTCTTGGCTGCATCTTTTTCTCATTTAGTGCTCTGAATATATCATGCCAGTCCCTTCTGGCCTGCCAGGTCTCTGTGGATAGGTCTGTTGCCAATCTAATGTTTCTACCATTGTAGGTTACAGATCTCTTGTCCCAAGCTGCTTTCAGGATTTTCTCTTTGTCTCTTAGACTCATAAGTTTTACTATTAGATCTCGGCGTGTTGACCTATTTTTATTGATTTTGAGCGGGTTTCTCTGTGCCTCCAGGATTTTGATGCCTTCCCCAAATTAGGGAAGTTCTCTGCTATAATTTGCTCCAATATACCTTCTGCCCCTCTCTCTTTTCTTCTTCTGGGATCCCAATTATTCTAATATTGTTTCATCTTATGGTATCATTTATCTCTCGAATTCTGCCCTCGTGATCCAGTAGTTGTTTATCTCTCTTTTTCTTAGCTTCTTTATTTTCCATCATTTTGTCTTCTATATCACTGATTCTCGCTTCTGCCTCATTTATCCTAGCAGTTAGAGCCTCCATTTTTGATCGCACCTCAATAGCCTTTTTGATTTCGACTTGGTTAGATTTTAGTTCTTTTATTTCTCCAGAAAGGGTTTCTCTAATATCTTCCATGCTTTTATCAAGCCCAGCTAATATCTTTAAAATCGTCATTCTGAACTCTAGTTCCGACATCTTACTAATGTCTGTATTGATTAGGTCCCTGGCAGTCGGTATTGCCTCTTGTTCTTTGTTTTGAGGTGATTTTTTTCTGTCTTGTCATTTTGTCCAGAGGAGAATAGATGAATGAGAGAACAAAATGCTAACAGGGTAACAATGACCCTGAAAAATATACACTAAAGAAATCAGAAGAGACCTGAAACTGGGGGAAAAGAAAGGGAAAGAAAGAAAAAAGAAAAAGATAAAAAAGAAAGAAACAAGCAAACAAAACAGAATATGATCAAATATGATCAGGCTGGTGCATAGATCAGTGCCACACACTAGATTTTGGGCATATTTTGGTCTGTTAGAAGAAAGTGCTTCCCAAAAGTTTAAAGAAAGAAAAGCTTATATATATACAAAAATAAGGGTAAATATGATGAAGGGATGGAATATGACTTAAAGATGAAAATTATAAAAGATTTTATAAAAGGAATTGATAAGATAAGAAGTTGGTTGAAAAAAGAAAGAAAAGGATTTAAAAAAAAGAAAAAGGGAGAGAATGTGATCAGGCAGGAGACTAGAACAAAGCCATACACTGGAGATTTAGGGTATATTTTGGTCTGTTAGAAAAAACTGTATCCTAAAATTTTAAAGAGAGAACTTATATATATATATATATATATATATATACCAAAAATAAGGTTAACTACTGTGAAGGGATAGGATATGACTCTAAAAATGAAAAATAAAAAAGATTTTTTAAAAAAGGGATTGATAAGATATTGGTTGAAAAAGGGAAAAAGAAAAATTCAAAAAAAAAGAAAAAAGAAAATTAAAAAAATTAACTTTAAAAGACTAAAGAATTGTGGGAAAAAAGCCATGAATTCTATGTGCAGTATTCTCCTAGTGCTGGCGTTCTGCCATTATCATTGATTGGTAAACTTGGTCTTGGCTGGCTGTTCTTGCTGATCTTCTGGGGGAGTTGGGGAAGGGCCTGTCACAGTGATTCTCAAAAGTCTTTGCCAGAAGTGGAATTGCCCTGCCCTTGCCAGGTCCGGGCTAAGTAATATGCTCAGGTTTGCTCTCAGGAGCTTTTGTTCCCTGCAAGCTTTCTGTACAGCTTTGGAGGATGAAAGTGAAAATGGAGGCCTCCCAATCTCCGCCCCAGAGAAGCCAAGAAGCGGGGCCCCACTCCTCAGTGAGCCCCCAGAAAGAAGCAGTAAATCACTCCCATCTCCCTGGTCTCCAGCCTCACTTCATGCTCACCCGGCCTGTGACTGAGCATTTCTAACTCTGGCACATGACCCCGTGTGGAGTCTCCAAACCCAGCAGATTCCTGCGGTGTGCTCCCACGCTGCTCCTCCTGGGGGAGGAAGGGGAGTCTCCCTGGATCTGCTGCCTGTTGGGTCCCTGCTGGAGGAGCAGTGGCCTGACTGTGCCGCAGATCAGTTTATGGCAACCCTGAGCAGAGAGCCCACTCCCCAGCTCCTTCTCTGCAGCCAGCTTCCCTGCTCTGATACCTGGGAGCTCTGCTGCACTCAGGCACCCCCGGCCTTTCTGTGACCCCGAGGGTCCTGAGACCACACTGTCCCAGCAAGGGTCCCTCTCCTCCCCCCCCCCCCCCCCCCCCGCGCTTAGCCACTGGAGCGACGTCCCTCAGCAGAACCGACTTCTTAAAAGTTCCAATTTTGTGCTCTGCTGCTCTATCACTTGCCGGTAGCGGCTGATGGACGCCCCCTCCCCCGCCATCTATCTTCCCGAATATCACCTCAGATTCACTTCTCCACACGTCCTACCTTCCAGAAAGTGGTCACTTTTCTGTTTAGAGTTGCTGTGATTCTTTTCTTCAATCTCCTGTTGAGTTTGTAGGTGTTCAGAATTGTTTGATCCCTATTTAGCTGAATTCCTGGGACCAGATGAAATTTAGGTCTCTTACTCTTCTGCCATCTTGCTCCTCCCCCCCTCAAGAAAAAGCTTTAAAGAAAAGACTGTCAAGAGCTCTTGGAGACTGTAGATATAGATTTTAAATCATGTATCTTTCTCATGTTCATGTAAAAGAAGGAATATAAACAAAATAAATGGTTTGAGCCATTTAAAAAAAGCTGTCAAGGGAGTACCAATTTATTACACAATATTTATGTAACTATAAATGTAATAAAGAATATTAAAGTTGAATGGATTTAGTAATGAAAAAGAATAAAGGAAAATGAAAATAAAGGAAAATAGAAATAAGTAAATGTTGGTTAAAACAAGCTACTTAAGGGTCACCTGGGTGGCACAGGCAGTTGGGCATCTGCCTTCAGCTCAGATCATGGTCCCAGGGCTCTGGGATCCAGCCCTGTGTTGAGCTCCCTGCTCAGCAAGGAGTCTGCTTCTCCCTCTCCCTCTGACTCTCCAAATGCTCATGCTCTCTCTCGCTCTCTCTCTCACGCACTCTCTCTCTCAAATAAATAAAATCTTTAAAAAAAATCTACTTAAGGGGTGCCTGCCTGGCTCAGTCAGTAGAACATGCAACTCTCTCTTTTTAGGGGGGTGGGGGAAGGGGAAGAAGGAAAGGGAGAGAGAATCTTAAGCAGACTCTTCAATGAGCATGAGCCCAACGTGGGGCTTGATCTCATGACCCTGAAATCAGACCTGGATTGAAACCAAGAGTCAGACACTTAACCAACTCTGCCACCCAGGTGCCTCAAGCATGTGACTCTTGATCTCAGGGTCATGAGTTCAAGCCCCACACTGGGTATAGAGCTTACTTTAAAATAAATAAACAAACATTATATTTTTAAAAAAGCTACTTAATTAATTATTATAATTACTTAAAAATAATTTTTGTATCTAAGAAAAATGAATATTATTAGTTTGCTCCAAAAGAACACTACAGAAAAAAGTAATGGAAACTTTCTGGTAACTTTGGTAGCTGTTTAGTCCCCGGAAAAGTAGAGACACAAGCCAGTCTTTTTTCTCTTTTTGTAAGAGTAGAGAGTTAATTTGGAGTAGCTACTATTCACAATAAATATAATAAATACACAATAAGTACATTAAAAATATCTAATTTTATTTTAAATGTTGAAGAAAAAGAAGCATAGCTTGCTTCTTGCCACCCTAGTTAGCAATCTAGTAGAAAAAAATTCCTGGGTGGCTCAGTTGGTTAAGCAACTGCCTTCGGCTCAGGTCATGATCCTGGAGTCCCAGGATCGAGTCCCACATCGGGCTCCCTGCTCAGCAGGGAGTCTGCTTCTCCCTCTGACGCTCTTCCCTCTCGTGCTCTCTGGCTCTCATTCTCTCTCTCTCAAATTAAAAAAAAAATTCCATTTTTCAAAAAGAGTTTTGCTAATTTCAAAGAATCCCTTTACAGAAAAGACATTCCCATTACTTGGGAAAAACCTGATTCATTGATTCAATTAATATATCTTAAGTATTTACCCCAAACACACAGATGTAGTGAAAAGAAGAGCCATATGCACCCCAAATGTACATAGCAGCAATGTCCGCAATAGCCAAACTGTGGAAAGAGCTGAGATGCCCTTCAACAGACGAATGGATAAAGAAGTTGTGGTCCATATATACAATGGAATATTAATCAGCCATCAGAAAGGATGAATACCCAACTTTTACATCAACATGGATGGGACTAGAGGAGATTATGCTAAGTGAAATAAGTCAAGCAGAGAAAGTCAATTATATGGTTTCACTTATTTGTGGAACATAAGCATGGAGGACATTAGGAGAAGGAAGGGAAAAATGAAGGGGAGTGAAATCGGAGGGGGACATGAGCCATGAGAGACTATCGACTCTGAGAAACAGACTGAGGGTTTTGGAGGGAAGGGAGGTGGGGGGATGGGCTGGCCCAGTGGTGGGCATTAAGGAGGGCACGTACTGCATGGAGCACTGGGTGTTATACGAAAACAAGGAATCATGGATCATCCCATTAAAAACTAATGAAGTATTGTATGGTGACTAACATAACATAATAAAATTAAATTAAATTAAAAAAATAATTTAAATAAATTATAAATAGAATAAAATAAATTAAAAAAAGATTTAGACTATGTGCCAAGTATTTTCCTGGGCTATGAATTACATGAAGAACAAAACTCTTCTAGTATGGCACTCACGAATACTAAGACTTAAGTCAGCTGGGTTGTCTATTTAGTGAAAAACAAAATCCATTTTTACCTAATGCCTTCATTTGAGTTAGAGTAAAAAGACTGGTGAAATTTACTACTGTTTACTACTAGAGGAACCAGTCAACAGAAAAACAAATTGGAAGATACACATTGAAACATATTTGCTGGCACTGCTTGAAGATTCTGCTGAGGAAGACACAACTTGAGTGTAATTAGCTATTGGTGTTTTTGATGTTAATATCCCGTCATCACCTCACTTTGGTGTTTTTGGATTTTCTCAAATCTTTTATCTTTTAAAAAATTAGCATTAGTATCCTAAAATTAATTGAATCAGTATTTGGAAGGTGCTTAGATCCAGACACATGGTAAATGCTATGTTGAGTCTAAAATAAAATAAAAAATATATCTTTTATGTTTGTACATATAGTGTTAACAGTCATTTAAAAAATATGATCAACATTTGGTTTGCAATGGTATTATTAGTGGTTAAAAAATTCCATGTCTGCTTTAGGTTAAAGGATTTAAAATAACAATAAGATTATTAAAGACTTTGGGTGATAGTAAACATATCTGTGTGTGCTTAAAAATTGGTGATAAAGAAGGACAAGAAGACAGAAAACTCCACCTAAGATTTACTGTGGTTCAGCAGTTATTGCATTTTCCATCTTATATATTATAAAAATCAGTGTTGTTGCCCCTTCTTGATTTTAGACAGTTATAATACTGTTTCAGTTAATAAGATCTGTGTTAAGTAAAAATTATATTTAGATGATTTTGACAGAATATCATTCATTTAAAAGGTTACTAAAAAACTCTTTTAAAAGCAAAAAAGTTACTCTTGATGAGACATATAGTTTAAAAAATTAAAAAATAATAAAATAAAACATAATTCTACTAGGTTAGGGTTTTATTTTCCTCTTAATGTTGGGTTTTAATAGTAATTTAAAATAATGGCTGATATGGGATAACATTCCTCAAACTTTGCCCTTAAAACTCTAACACCTCCCAACCATGGTTTTTACTTACTAAGAAATAAAATGAGACAATTTTAAATGATCCTACTTGTAGTTTCTGTTTCAAACATAATAGTGATGATCTAGAATAGGAAGTGAGTAAAATTCTTAAACACTGGTTTAACGTTAGTTATAACAAAACCATTAGTTAACTACATTAACAACATTAGTTAACTACATTAACATTAGACTAATTCTTAAACATTAGTTTTTTAAAATACTCTTTAAAAACCTCAAGTCTGGGGTGCCTGGGTGGCTCAGTCATTAAGCATCTGCCTTTGACTCAAGTCATGATCCTGGGGTCCTGGGATCGAGCCCTGCATCGCATCCTGCTCCCTGCTCAGTGGGAAGACTGCCTCTCCCTCTCCCACTCCCCCTGCTTGTGTTCCCTCTCTTGCTGTGTCTTTCTCTGTCAGGTAAATAAAATCTTAAAAACAACAACTACAAAAAAAAAACCAATCCACCCCTATTAATATTTCATTATCACTATTATCCTTGTTCACATGATACTGTGATGATGACGTCTGTTAATCATCTTAAATATGTTGATCTGATCTAATCAGAATATCTAGTTTAAAATGGACTTGTACATTCTCAGTGCTCTGAAGAAGAGCTTTGCTTTCAATACTAACTGTTGTAGTTTACTGGTAGTTTTGCAAAGACTGGGGTCATCTCATCACTGTGCCCTAGACTAACTTTTCTCCTAGCATCCACAACAATTTTATAGGACTTATTTTTACATTCCTTTTTCCCCACTACTGTAAGTTTTTCTGAGGCAGAAACAAGTTTTTACTTATCATTGTCTTCTTATAATTATTTCACATGTTGTAACTACTCCATAAATGACAGCAGCCATTTTTAAAGAACTTACTGTGTGCTAGGTACTTTATACATACTATTTATAATTCTCACAAAATTAGTATCTTCATTTTTCAGACATGGATTCTCAGGCTTCAGGAGATTCAGTGACTTGCCAAAGCTCACAGAACTACTATGGAGTAGATAGAGCCAGGGTTTAAATCTGGATTTCTCTGACTCTCAGATCTCAAAAATTCTTATTTTTTTCTACTCTGTCATCACCTCAATAAAATGTATAATGAATGAATAAAGTAACCAAATAAACCAACCTAATTTTTTGTATAAGCATTAAAACCAAGAAGAGAATATGAAAAATAACAGATCAATAAGGTACCATGTCCCCAAAGTCCTTGACATAATAATTATTTGAATGATAAATTTCTCTTGTTTTGGATTAAACCCCATTAGTTTATACTGAATGTAATAGAAGAGTCTGTTTATTTCTAGTTATCTGAATAGATTCTAAATGACTGATAATGACTCTGGAAAGTTGATACAAAAGACAAAATGGATTTGTCTACTGTTAATTCTTGACAGTCATACATATGGATTGAGAAATTATCATCAGTCCTATGTCTCTGCATTATTTATATGCAATAATGTGTCAATTATGTATCAAACTGAAACTAAAAATGCAAAATTATGGAAACATTTTACTTAGTTTTGTATGGAGATTTGTGCAGCAAAGTAAGATATTTCACTCATAGACTCATAGCAACCACTTAAAAATTAATTATAGGGGCACCTGAGTGGCTCAGTCATTAGATGTCTGCCTTTGGCTCAGGTCGTGGTCCCAGGATCCTGGGATTGAGCCCCGTGGCTCAGGTCTTGGTCCCAGGGTCCTGGGATTGAGCCCTGCATTGGGCTCCATGCTCAGCGGGAGGCCTGCTTCTCCTTTTCCCACCCCCCCCGCTTGTGTTCCCTCTCTCGCTGTGTCTCTCTGTCAAATACGTAAATAGAAAAAACATAATAATTATATACTTCAAAGAATGGTATTTGAATTTTTAAATGGAATTGAAGCAACAGTTCTATGGTTTCAGCAATCTTTAAGATCAATTTCTAAAATTAAGTCTGTTTGCTTCTTAGTGCTATTATTATGTAGCCCAAGTTTTGTACAAAAATCTTTTCAATGTGTGGCATGTATTTGAAAACTAACACTTCAGTCTTTCAAACTGTCTGCCATTTTTCTATTTGTCAAAAATCACGTGTAAACATAGCTTCCTGGTATCTTAGTCTTCTCAGGCTCTTTTAACAAAATACTATGGACTTTTGAGGCAGAAATTTATTTTCTGGAGCGCCTGGGTGGCTCAGTCAGTTAAGCATCTGACTCTTGATTGCGACTCAGGTCAGGATCTCAAGGTTGTGAGATCGAGCCCCTTAGTGGGCTCTGCACTGGGCGTGGAACCTGCTGAAGAGTTCTCTCTCTCTCTCTCTCTTTGCCCCCCCATCCTCTGCGTGCGTGCACATCCTCTCTCTCTCAAAAAAAAAAAAAAAAAAACTTAAAAAAAATAAAAAGAGTTCATCTCTTGGTTTGCCTATTTCTTTTTTCCCCCATGATTGTTTATTTTGTTTCTTAAATTCCACATATGAGTGAAATCATATGTTATTTGTCTCTTTCTAACTGACTTTGATAGAAACCAAGATTCTGTATCTTGATCTGTGCTTTATTAAGGGTATCACACTGTATGCTGCTCAACCTTGCAGGGCTTCATGTCCTACCCTTTTCTACCTCTAACCATACATCTCCCTAGGTCTGTGCTCTCCTGTGCTTTCCAAGGTGACTATGAACAAATCTGACCAGCTAAGCCAGGCTAATGTTCTCACCAGTGCTAATATATTGATGTCAGATGTTTTAACCCTTGCCATGACTGTCTTCCCAATGTCATATTGGACTCCTGGAAAAGCAGTTCTGCTTTTCCCTTATTATTAAAAAAAAGTGGTGGGAATTTCACATCAAATAGGTCTGACAGACCCATGTCAGATCATAGGAGTTATTACTAGGTTTGTGGAGACCTCTATTACCTCTCAAATCATAAAGACATCTCCAATGATTTCACCAAAACATAATTTCTTCTTTCTCTATCCCACTCCTTTATTTTATTTATTGATTTTGAGAGCTGGAGATTTTTACTAAGAGTGACATATGATCTTAGGTTCAACATCAATGTAGAGGGAATTTTATACCTCATACTAGATCAGTTAATTTCTTGAATTACTCTCCAGTTGATTTTTTATATATGTCTTCTCCTCCAAGGAGTAGCTGAGCATCTGGTGGGCAGGAACCATGCATTACAATGCTTCCAAGTGACATTATAGCACAATGATTAACACATAAACACTTGGCTTCAAATCTTGCTCTGCCATTTATTGGCTGTGTGACCTTGAGCAAATCACAAAACTCTCTGTGCTTTAGTTTTCTTATTTGTAAAATTGGAGTAATAATAGTGTCTACTTCAAAAGACTGTGTGAGAATTAAGTGATATGAAATGTATTATGTAAAATGTATAGTATTTAGTTGTAGGAACTTAATAGATGTTGAGCAAAAATGATAATTAGTAAATAATTAAAAATTTAAAATACTGGAATAAAATATTTAAAATTAATAATAGATGCAGTCAAATTAATATAAGTTTTATTTAGGAATCCATGCTTATATGCACTGCTTATGCCTAATTATCTCTTCCACAGAAAGAATATCTATGTGTGTATGTATGGGTGTGTGTACATGGTCACACATATATTGTACATTTATCTCAAAATTGTTTTATATTTTCCTATCTTATTACTGACTAAGGTCCTTTATCATAATACTTCGATTTGCTTCTAGTAAGGTCTGTTTGCCACAAGACATTTAAGAATGGGGAGATTTAGGGCGCCTGGGTGGCTCAGTTGGTTAAGCGACTGCCTTCGGCTCAGGTCATGATCCTGGAGTCCCAGGATCGAGTCCCGCATCGGGTTCCCTGCTTGGCGGGGAGTCTGCTTCTCCCTCTGGCCCTCCCCTCTCTCATGTGCTCTCTCTCTCTCTCTCTCTCTCGCTCTCTCTCATTCTCTCTCTCAAATAAATAAATAAAATCTTTAAAAAAAAAAAAAGAATGGGGAGATTTATTACTAAAGGGGAAATTAATTTGGAGTTATGAAATACAGGCTAATAAAATGTACATGAAATTGCTTGAAAACAATAGTAAGAAGGTTTTCTGAAAATATGTGCATAAGTGGGAAATGGCAGGTGGTGATTTAAATTTGATTTTCCATTTAGTATTTATGTCATAGTGGTTTATATATATTTTCTGAATCTCAGTTGTTTAATTTTACAGAGATAGTTACAAAATTCGGGATTTCTGTTGCCACCTTTAGTTATTAATTTTGGGTTAGGTCAATTTTTACATTTTTTTTATCATCATGAGAATTTTCTTTAAAAGTAAATCCCCAGAATTATGAATGAATTATAGGACACACCATCCTCAGAATGGCTGTAACAAATTAATGCAGAGCAAGTGGTTGACATTAAGCAAATGTTAGTTTTCTTTCCTTTACATATAAAACACACCCCTTGATACTGTTGAAAACATCCCTTTATTACCTTTACCCTCCCTAGTATCTAAAGTTCATAACAACTTGTATAGAAGAACTGTGATAGAAACCTTGATATAAGACACTGCAGAGCATATAGAATGTTTTCTTGGCTCCTACTCTTCTCAAGTAGTTTTGCTTTTTTCAACAAATGAGACTGGACAGGTGGAAGATGTTAGGAGCCTTTTAAATGATTTGTATATCAGGAATGCATAACAGATAGCAGTCTTCTATTTGTCTACCAGTATCATCAGTTACAAATATTCTGGGAAAAGATAAGCTACCAAAGTATAACTGAATTCTTGTTCCTAATAAAAGAAAAAGACAGGAAGCCTGGGTGGCTCAGTTGGTTAAGCGACTGCCTTCGGCTCAGGTCATGATCCTGGAGTCCCAGGATCAAGTCCCACATCAGGCTCCCTGCTCAGCAGGGAGTCTGCTTCTCCCTCTGACCCTCTTCCCTCTCGTGCTCTCTATCTCTCATTCTCTCTCTCTCAAATAAATAAATAAAATCTTTTAAAAAAAGAAAAGAAAAAGACATTAACCTATTCAGGTTTACTCTTACTACATACAGACATTTTCTTAATTGTTTTGAAGCAAATAGAAATGTCAGAATCTTGCTGGAAATTCAGAGCAGATATCTTATTTTGAATATCTCTGTATCTTCTAAATACACTTATTTTAGCAACTATTGTTATAATTTCATTATAGACATTTTCATGAATGGCTCATACATATTTTGGCAACTTATATAATGTCAAATGCAGTTTATAAACAGAATATTTAGGCAAAATATTGCCATGATTAATTAGGTGATCTCTCAGATTTTTTCTAGCTTTAATGTTAGGTGATTCTAAGTAGGATGTATAATGGCCAAAAATATATATAATTTAAAATGAATGCTGTACTTAAAAGCTATTTTTGCAGTTAATAAAAATATTCATGGCAAAATAGTGGGAAAATTTTACTTCATTCATTTTCATGATGCAAACTGTAAAGTTTATTAGTAATCATAATCACCTCCACAGGAAGGCAAAAATAGAAGAAATATAAAATCAATCAAAAGAAAATTTTCATTTAATTTATTAAATATCAACAAACTCCCTGTACTTTTCTTTTAAAAATATTATTTCTGTGCCATTAAATTTTTGAAGTAACCTGAAACAGACATTATTATCCCCACTTTTAAAATAAAAAAAAAAACAAAAAAAAAGTAATATTAAATAAAAAACAAGAACACACAACTGGTTAAGTGCCTGGTTCCAAGTCTGAGAGTGCTTTAGCACTGAATGTAGTACTCGGAGTCAAATCTTCAAATACAAAGTGCAAGGACTCATCCTTTCTTTCCTTCAATTCTCTCTTCACTCAAAGGGAGGACTGGAGAATTTTAAATTTCACAATTAATTCCCTATTCACGGTTTTATTTTAATTGTCTAGAATATCAGACTCAAAATGATGTTTTTACTCTGAATTTACATTATTGAAGATGACTAGTGCAAATCTCTTTAAGAGGAAAAGATACCCAGAATTTGTCCTTATAGTTAGATAAGTCATTACTTAATGTTACTTTGAAATATTTCAAAAGAACACACCATATACATGAACAGTGAAATTATTCTTTCCCCTAAGGTAAAATTTTAAAAATTACATCAAGAAGACTACGTGCAGACTCACAGTTTGGTTCTCTGTGTCTGGTATCCTTGATTATGTTCAGTGGAGGAGAAGCCTGTTTACTGAAATCCACTTGAACTTGGATAGGTTTAAGGTCAGATTTAAGATCCTTGAATATTGATGACCCTTGCAGAAATAGCTCTAACCAAGTAATAGGATTGACATAAGAGAATTACAAAGCCTGTTCATTAATAGTAAGGCAAAGACAAACTAAAACAACAAAGAACTTCAAGTCCTGTGGTAAATACAACCTTTGTCCACCTAGTTTATGTTATTTGAGAAAAAAAAAAAAAACACACATTACCTCTTTCCAGCATGGACTGATATTTGTTCTCAGAAATTCACTTGTCATTTTCTGAAAGAAAAAATTAGTTTTTCTGATCAATAATTGCCTTATTTATTGCAAAATAAAAATGTCTCATGACTTTTTTTATGTGTACCATATTTAAATTGATCTCATACACCAGAATTCAGATCATGAATGACTGACAGAATATTTATTTTGGACAGTCCTGATTCAAATAAGATTGGCTTGTGGTTAAATGAATATGATCGGCTTTTTGAACTTTGATAGTAATTCTGCTTCAGCAAGTGCTGTCACTGTTTTCCCCTTCTAAAAATATGATTGGAATTGATTAGTAATGTTCAGCTTTTCACAGAGATGGTAAATGCCATCTCTAAACTTATGGAGATTGGTTTTATATTTAGATTTATATAACTGGTTATATTAATATATTTAAATACTGAAGAAATCCCTTCACTGTCTCAGAACTGGCAAGACTTAGCTGTATTTCAAGTTGTGTTTGTTAGCCTGTTGAAGGCAAGAGTTGAAGATAAGCTGGCAGTGTCCACTTTATCTTTTTGGTCTTAAGTATGCCAATTTAATTAAAATTCCCTGCATCTAAAATGTTGCCTTTTGCTTAATGAAAGGCATTTTACTGTGGTTTATGTTTAATCTTAAATAAAGAATATTTAACACTTCTCACATTTTATAGATGATCTGTAAAGTCAGATGCTTTTAAAATTCAGTGTGACAACATATAGCAGCAGACTTGGCTTGTGAATTCTCTACTAAGTCAGACTAAGTTATAATTCAGGATTTGTCTTCCAAACAACTATTCAAAGACACAGCTGTGGAAATACCATATGTGAATAATTGGTAGGGGTGCTTTTGCCAACTCGTTTGAAGGGTTAAAATAAGGAGATCTATCATCAGCACAAATTTGTAAATTATGTGATAAGGCTTAAGATAATTAAAAACAAAATTACAGATAAAAAAAAGTTTTCTTGATCCAACTGTAGGAACTATCCTTCTCAACAATTGCATTTGGCATGGTCCATTTTCCTTTTAAATTCACTAAACAACTATTTTCTTCTAAATTTTAGTGCCCTGAAATGCCTTGTGTATTAGAATCTTTACTATTCTTTCCTTATTTGGTTCCTTTTGGCAAAAAAAAAAAAAAAAAAAAATCCTGGAGAAGTTTTAATACAGTCTTTATAATGTTAATGAGTTCTACCTTATTATATCTCCCCTCTACTTTATTGTATCTTTCCTAGTTCTTCTTTGTTTTATTATGTTGGTTATTTTACTTTTCTTCCATGTGTTATTCAAAACAAGGAACTTTCAGGCACCTGGGTGGCTTAGTTGAGTGTCCAACTCTTGATTTCAGCTCAGGTCATGATCTCAGGATGGTGAGACTGAGCCCTGCATCAGACTCTGTGCTAGGCATAGAGCCTGCTTATTACTTTCTCTCCCTTTCCCTTTACCACCTCCCCAAACAAAACAAAACAGAACAAGGAACTTTCATTCAACAACAACTTATAGACTGCCTACCTTTTGTTAAGGGATGCTTATCAGAAGTGTTATTGAAGTCTTTGGAAATTAGACTTTTGCAGTGAAACTATTGGTTCATATCTACCCCCTCGAATGTATATTCTATGATCTAAGAGTAGTTAGCCTATAGTTTACAAGATGCATTAATGGGCAAGAGGCAATAATTACATGAATATTTATTTATTACAATTAAATGAGTATGTATTTATCAGTCCCATAAATATGTATTAAGCACCTACTTTGTGTCAACTAGCAGTGACTAGACACTGAGGATACAAAGAAAATTAAACCATATTCCCTATGTCATGGGGCTCATGGTTCAGTAAAGGAGATATGAAAATAAAAATCACAACAAGATGCTATAATTACTACAAAATTGGGAGTATACAAGAAATATTCTATGATACAAATAGAATTGGTTTTCAACTTTTTCTACAGGTTTTTAATAAAACATCAGGTTGGCTAAATAATTTCTGGGTCTATTTCCTTTCTGCATTTTAAAGTTTGAATGGTGTTTTTTTTTTACTTTTCATTTTCCCCATTATTGCTGGTTTTTACCATTACAAATCCTGTCCTGCTATTTTTAATGGAATATAAGTACATGGGGAAAGTAGACAGATGTGTTCAATTTGCCTTTTCCTAACATCTTTCATCCTCATGGCCAAATTGCTCATCCAACATTACCAAAGTAGGGAATTTAACTTATTTCAAGCTTAACACTGGAAATTTGTAATTAGCAAGAGGACAAATATATGAGGCAATTAAAATGAAAACATCTAAATTAATTAATTATAAGGTTTAATTGTATGTAGCTTTATCTAATAAATGGATCTTTGTGCAATTTTAACAGTGATAGTGTCTAAACACTCTTGAATATTTATATCTTATTATTCTAAATTAATTTAGCATTTATGTACTCTTTGTAGCAGGATGAAAATAACACATTTCAGAACTTTGTTAATTTGTGTATTTCATGTAGGCTGTATATTGACCTCCATATATAGATTTTCAACAGTTTTTCAGGACAATTCACATTCAGTTGTATGAACTAAGTGTTTTCTCTCTAGCTAAAGAATCTAGAATATAATCATATGCAACACCAATGTATATTTAAAATATGCCTTCTGATGGAAAGTGTACAGAAATTTTGTTTCAGTTTGATAAAAATGTCATAATTAATAGCTCTTACATTCAGAGTAGATGTTTAAGTTTCTGTCAGATATAACTAGGAACACTTATATTCAAATATGTAACATTTGCACAATTATAGAGGCATGTGGTAAAAAAATCACTACAGTAATTCCTATTCCCACCTGCCAAACACATATATTTCCATAATTTTCTTTCTACTTTGTGCTAATTCTGGCATTTGTTTACTGGCGGGATTTTGGAAGCTTAATGGATATCAAACAGTTGCTCCAATTTTGAGACATTCAGTTCAATTGCACCAATCATAGATTGAGCTAGATCATGAAAACTTGTCAAAAAGAGTCAAAGCTTGGGGGACCTGGGTGACTCAGACAGTTAAGTGTCCAACTCTTGGTTTCAGTTCATGTTGTAATCTCAGGGTCATGAGACTGAGCCCCACGTTGAGCTCCCCATCAAGCTCCCCACTGAGCTCCCCATCAGGCTCTCCACCAGGGTCACTATTGGGTTCCACATCAAGCCCCACATCAGGCTCCATGATCAGCTTAAGACTTTCTCTCCCTCTCCCTTTGCCCCTCCCCCCAAATAAATAAAATAAAATCTTTTATTTAAGATTTTATTTATTTGACAGAGAGAGAGACAGCGAGAGAGGGAACACAAGCAGGGGCAGTGAGAGAGGGAGAAGCAGGCTTCCCACTGAGCAGGGAGCCCAATGTGGGGCTTGATCCCAGGACCCTGTGATCATGACCTGAGCTGAATGCAGACACTTAACCACTGAGCCACCAGGTGCCCTCAAATAAATAAAATAAATCTTAAAAAAAAAAAGAGTCAAAGCTCACAAGGTTCATTATTTCACATATATGATTCCTTGATTTATGTAGAAATATTTAAAAGTAGTGGAATTATATGATGAGATTTTATATCCAATTTTAAGTATACTGAAATACTGTCAATTTACAAAGGAAAAACATTATAAACTAGCTGAAAATGTCTTATAAAACAGGAAAAATATTAATAGTTAGCATATTCTCTGAGTATTCACCTTGCCAGCTGAGGTATTAAACATTTATTTCATTTAATCTTCACAACAGTCCTCTGAAGTAGGTGAAGTATAATTTTACAGATGAAGAAACAGGCTTAAGTAGGTTTTGTAACTTACTCAATTTCATGAATTTATTCCCAGGTATTTGTGGAATGCCTACTATTTGATAAACACTCTTCTGTGGACAAGGTATACAATAGCAAAGAGAACAAAGTTTTTGTGTTCAAAACATTAACAGTATGTCTATGAAGAATCCAGGTTTGGAATTCAGATATGACTTAATTCCAGGGCTCACACTATTAACCAGTAAACTCTCTTGCCTAGGGCAGATTAAACATCCTTTAAAAAGAGGAAAATATAGGATCCCTTTTAAATCCTAAACAGTCTCCATTGAAAAGTTTTCTGGTTCCAGAGCTGTCATGCATATCTACCTCCCTCATTTTTTTGAGGATGAGTTTTACTGAAAAAATTTAAAAAGCTAACATCATATTCAATAGGGAAAAACTGAGAGCTTTCCCGTAAGGTCAGGAACAAGGCAAGGATTTTCACTCTCACCACTTTTATTCAACATAATACTGGAAATCCTAGCCACAGCAATCAAATGACAAAAAGAAATAAAAGGTATCCAAATTAGTTAGGAAAAAGTAAAACTTTCTCTATTTGCAGATGACATGATATCATATATTGAAAACCATTAAAGACTCCACCAAAAAACTAGTAGAACTGATAAATGAATTGAGTAAGATTGCAGGATACAAAAATCAATGTACAGAAATATGTTGCAATTCTATACACTAATAATGAAGCAACAGAAAGAGAAATTAAGAAAACAATCCCACTTACAATTGCACTGAAAACCATAAGATACCTAAGAGTAAACCTAACCAAAGAGGTAAAAATCTGTACTCTGAAAACTATAGAACACTGATGAAAGAAATTGAAGCTGACACAAAGAAATGGAAAAGACATTCTATGTTCATGGATTGAAAGAAAATATTGTTAAAATGTCTACACTACCCAAAGCAATCTACACATTTAATGAAATCCCTATCAAAATAACAACAGCATTTTTCACAGAACTAGGACAACTATAAAATTTATATGGAACCACAAAAGACCCTGAATAGCCATAGCAATCTTGAAAAAGAAAAAGCTGGAAATATCACAATTCCAGATTTCAAGATATACTACAAAGCTGTAGTAATCAAAACAGTACAGAACTGGAACAAAAATAGACACATAAATCAATGGAACAGAATAGAAAGTCCAGAAATAAACCCTCAATTATATGGTCAATTAATCTTTGACAAAGGAAGAATGAATATGCAATGGAAAAAAGTCTCTTCAACAAATAGTGTTGGGAAAACTGGACAGCTACCTGTGAAAGAATGAAACTGGACCACATTCTTACACCATACACAAAAATAAACTAAAAATGGATTAAGGATCTAAATATGAGACTTGAAACCATAAAAACCTAGAAGAGAGCACAGGCAGTAATTTCTCTGACATTGGTCATAGCAACATCTTTCTAGATATGTATCCTGAGGCAAGGAAAGCAAAAGCAAAAATAAACTATTAGGACTATATCAAAATAAAAAGTTTCTGCACAACAAAAGAAACAACCAACAAAACTAAAAGACAACCTACTGAATGGAAGGAGATATTTGCAAGTGACATCCCTGATAAAGGGTTAGTATCGAAAATATATAAAGAACTTATACAACTCATCACCAAAAAACCCACAAATAATCCATTTAAGAAATGGGCAGAAGAAATGAACAGACATTTCTCCTAAGAGGACATACAGATGGCCAACAAACACATGGAAAGATGCTCAACATCACTCATCAGGGAAATGAAAATCAAAACTACAATGAGATATCACCTCACACCTGTCAGAATGACGAAAATCAAAAACTTAAGAAACAACAAGTTTGGTGAAGATATGGGAAAAAGAAACCCTCTTGCACTGTTGGTGGGAATACAAATTGGTGTAACCAATGTGAAAAACAGTATGGAGTTTCCTCAAAAAATTAAAAATAGAACTACTTTACAATCCAGTAATTACACCACTGGGTATTTGCCCAAAAGATAAGAAAACTCTAATTCGAAGGGATACATGCACTGCTATGTTTATTGCAACATTATTTAAAATAGCTAAACTATGGAACTATGGAAACAGCCCAAGTATCCATCAATAGATGAATGGATAAAGAAGGTGTGGTATATATATATATATAAAATGAATATTATTCAGCCATAAAAAAGAATGAAATGTTGCCATTTGCAGCAACATGGATGGATCTAGAGGGTATAATGCTAAGCAAAATAAGCCAGTCATAGAAAGACAAATATCATATGATTTTACAAATATGTGGCATTTAAGAAATAAAACAAAATTAACAAGGAAAAAAGAGAGAGAGAGACAAACCAAAAAAAAAAAAAATACTCTTAACTATAGAGAACAAACTGATGGGTCACCAGAGAGTAGGTGGGTGGGAGGATGGGTGAAATAGGTAAAGGGGATTAAGAGTACACTTATCATGATGAGCACTGAGTAATGTATAGAATTGTTGAATCACTATATTGTATACCTGAAACTAATGTAATACTGTATGTTAACTATACTGGAATTAAAAAAAAAAGAATTTAAAAAGTATGGATTCCTTAGGAAATTAAGGGTAGCTATATATATCCTGGCCCGGGGAGAATGGAATGGTTGTTCAGAAGATTGGGGGTTTCAATTCTTCTCTAAACACCTTCGCAGCCAAGGTCTACTGATATTCTGCTGATATTGTTCAGTTTGCCATGACTCCCTCATGGCCTTGATTCTACTTCCAAACTCCTGTCCATAACAATTCTTTAAGTTTTAACACCTATTGATATAACCAATAACCTCCTGGTTGTTTTGGTGCTTCTAAAATAATATTATGAGGTATTCTGATTGGCTTAGCTCAAACCATTTTGCTTCAAGTCACTTTATTGTTCAAAAGACAGTATCTTCAAAAAATGGTGTTTCAAAAATTGGATATTCACATGCAAAAGAAGGAAACCAGACCCCTATCTTACACGACCCACAAAAATTAATTCAAAATGGATTAAAAACATATGTAAGACCCAAAACCATAAAACCGCTAAAAGAAAAAATAGGGAAAAAGCTTCTTGTCATGGGTCTTGGCAATGATTTTTTGGATATGACATCTGAAGCACAAGTAACAAAATAAAAAATAAAAAAATGGGACTGCATCAAACTATAAATCTTCTGCAAAGCAAAGGAAATTATCAAAAAAATGAAAAGGCAACCTATGGAGTGGGAGAAAATATTTACAAATCACCCATCTGATAAGAGGTTAGTATCCAAAATATGTAAGGAATTATATAACTCAATAACAAAAGAACAAAATAATCTGATTTAAAAAATGGACAAAGGGCCTGAATACAGATTTTTCCCAAGAAGACATACAGATAGCCAATAGACATACAAAAAGATGCTCAGCATCAGTAATCATCAGGGAAATGCAAATCAAAACTACAATGAAAAAAAAAAACAAACTACAATGAGATATCACTTCATACAAGTCAAAGGACTGGTACTAAAAAGACTAGAAATAACAAGTGTTGGCAATGATATAGAGAAAAGGGAGCCCTTGTGCACTGCTGGTGGGAATGTAAATTGATATAGCCACTCTAGAAAACAGTATGGAGTTTCCTCATAAAATTAAAAATAAAAATACCATACAATCCAGTAATTTCATCTCTGGGTATTTAGCCAAAGAAAATGAAAACACCAATTTGAAAAGATATATGCACTCCTATGTTTATGGCATCATTGTTTGTAATAGCCAAGATATGGAAACAACATAGGTATCTATTGATAGATACATGAATGGGTAGGGAAAATGTGGTGGTATATATAGAATGGAATATTACTCAGTTATTAAAAAGGATGAGATTTGCCTTTTGGGACAACATGAATAGACCTAGAGGGTATTATGCTAACTGAAATAAGTGAGAGGATAACAAATACCATATGATTTCACTTATATGTGGAATCTAAAAACAATTTTTTAAAATGAAATCAAAACAGGAACAAAATAATAAATACAGAGAACAAATTGGTGATCCTTCAAATCTAGTCATTCTGAACACCTATGAATTCAACCTGAGATGTAAGAGAAGAATTGCTGGAATTCTACAAATAGAAAAGTGAACACTTTTTGCAAGGTAGGAGGTGAGGAAAAGTGAATCAGAGGGGATAGATCTGAAGATAAATGGTGGGCAGAGGTAGCCTCTGTAAGCCAGCTACTGGAAAGTGATACAGCCCTGGAGCACAAATATGAACTTCTAGAAGTCTGTTCCAATGAGAGACATCCCTACCTGAAAGGTGCTCAGGTGACGAAGTGGGGCAGAACACTAGGTGGGACAGTGTGGTCACAGGATCCTCAGGGTCACAGAAAGAATGTCGATGCCTGAGCTATCAGAGTTCCCAAGCATTGGAACGGAAAAATCAGCCATGGTCAGTGAGCCTGAGAATGGGCTGTCAGTTCAATTTGCCATAAATCACAAACCGCAGCATGATCAGGTCACCACTGTCCAGGCGGGGACCCTGCAAAGAGCAGAAACATGGTGACCCTCTGCCTTCTTCCGGGAGGGGCAACGTGGGTGCGTGCACAATCAGGGATCGCTTTCTGTGCGGGGACCCTGCAAGTGGTAGACCTGTGGTGACACTTCCTCTGATCCCTGACAGGATCAATGCAGTGCACATATAGGAGTCCGCAGGGTTTGGTGCACACAAAAGTGAAGAATGCTTTTCCCTAGGGGTTTACTGAAGAGAGGGAGCTATGATCTTTCAGCTCTGGGGCTGGAGATCCACTGCGGCCATTTTTATTTTCATCCTCTAAAGTGGTGCGGAAAGTCTTCAGGGAATAAAAGCCACATAGAAGAACCCAAAGCAGATTACACTGAGCCTGGCCCCCCTGACAAGGGGCAACTCTGCCCAGGGAAAGACACCTGAAAATCAGCACAGTAGGCCCCTCCCCCAGAAGACGAGCTGTAACATCAAGGGAATACCGAGTTTACCAAGCACACAGAACTGCAAAAACTCTGCTCTAGCCCTAGGGGAAAATACTATATAGAATTCAAGGTTTTTTCTCATGATTCTTTTATCTTTCAGTTTAAAATTTTCCTTCTCTTTTTTCTTTTTTTCCTTTTCAACTAGTTTCTTATTTTATCAACTCTTTGTTTTTGTCTTTTTTTTAACTTTGATTTTTACATTTATATTTTATAGATGTGTAGAGTATAGACGTATTCTTCATTTTTGGTTTCTTTTACTGTATTCAATTTTATTTATATATATATATATATGTTTTGCTTTCTTTACAATTTTGGGATTTAATGTCTTCTAACAAACAGACCAAAATACACCCAGGATTAAAGGTATCACCCAGTTTTGTCCACCTGGGAGATTATATTCTCTCTTCTTTACCTTTTAATTTTATTTTTTGATTTCTGACCTCTTAAGATTTGCCTAGAGTGTATTTCACTTGGGTCATGGTTGATATTTTTGATCTTGTTCTTGTTCATCCATTCTTCTATGGACAAAATGACTAGAAGGAGGAATTCACAACAAAGGAAAGAACCAGAGGAAATACTTTCCGCCAAAGATCTAATCAATATGGATATAAGTAAAATATCAGAGCTGGAATTCTGGACAATGATTATAAAGTTACTAGCTGGCCATGAAAAAAGCATAAAAGACACTAGAGAATCTCGTAGTGCAGAAATAAAATCTAATCAGGCCAGATTAAAAATGCTTTAACTGAAATGCAGTCTAAATTGGTTGCTCTAACAGCTAGGGTAAATGAGACAGAAGAGAGAGTCAGTGACATAGAAGACAAGATGATGGAAAGGAAAGAAGCTGAGGAAAAGAGAGAAAACCAAATAACAGACCATGAGGGGAGGCTTCGAGAAATCAGCGATACCATAAAGTGAAATAATAGAATTATTGGGGTCCCAGAGGAAGATGAAAGAGAAAGAGAGGGACAGAACATATATTTGAGCAAATTATAACTGAGAACTTCCCTAATCTGTGGAAGGAAACAGGTATTCAAGTCCAAGAGGTAGAGAGAACCCTCTCAATAAAAATAGGCCAACACCCCAACATATAATAGTGAAGCTTACAAATTTCAGAGATAAAGAGAAAATCCTGAAAGTGGATCAAGGCAAGAGCTCCTTAACCCGCAATGGTGGAAACATTAGACTGGCAGCACCTATCCACAGAGATGTGGCAGGCCAGAAAGGGCTGGCATTATATATTTGGGGTACAAAATGAGAAAAACAGGCAGCCAAGAATAGTTTATCCAGCTAGGATGTCATTCAGAATGGAAGGAGAGATAAAGAGCTTCCAGGACAAACAGAAACTAAAAGAACTTGTGATCACTAAATCAGCCCTGCAAGAAATATTAAAGGGGATCCTGTAAACAAAGAGAGAGCCCAAAAGTAACATAGGCCAGAAAGAAAGAGAGTCAATCTATAGAAACAGGAACTCTACAGGTATAACAGTAGCACTAAATCATATGTTTCAATAGTTACTCAATGTAAATGGGTGAAACACTCCAAGCAAAAGACACAGGTGATCAGAGTGGATAAAAAAGCAAGGCTCATCAGTATACTGAATGCAAGAGACTCATTTTAGACCTAAAGACACCTCCAGATTGAAAGTGAGGGGGTGGAGAACCATTTATAATACCAACGGACCTCAAAAGAAAGCTGGTGTAGCAGTTCTTATATCAGACAAATTAGATTTTAAACCAAAGACTGTAGTAAGGGATGAAGGACACTGTATCATACTTAAAGGGTCTATCCAATAAGAGTATCTAACAATTATAAATATTTATGCTCCTAACATTGGAGCAACCAATTATAAAAACCAATTAATAACAAAATTAAGGAAACACATTGATAATAATACAATAATAGTAAGGACTTCAACACCCCACTCACGGAAATGGATAGATCATCTAAGCAGAAGATCAACAAGGAAGCAAGGGCTCTGAATGATACACTGAACCAGATGGACTTCACAGATATATTCAGAGCATTCCATCCCAAAGCAACAGAACACACTTTCTTCTCGAGGCACATGGAACATTCTCCAGAATAGATCACATTGGTTCACAAATCATGTCTCAACCAGTACCAAAAGATTGGGATTATTCCCTGTATATTTTCAGACCACAGTGCTTTGAAACTGGAACTCAATCACAAGAGGAAATTTGGAAAGAACTCAACTCCATGGAGGCTAAAGAGCATCCCACTAAACAATGAATGGGTCAACCAGGAAATTAAAGAATAATTTAAAAAATTCATGGAAACAAATGAAAATGAAAACACAACTGTTCAAACCTTTGGGATGAAGCAAAGGCAGTCCTAAGAGGGAAGAATATAGCACTACAAGCCTTTCTCAAAAAAAAACAAGGAAGGTCTCAAATACTAACCTTACACCTAAAGGAGCGGGAGAAAGAACAACAAATAAAGCCTAAACCCAGCAGGAGAAGAGAATTAATAAATATTAGAGCAGAAATCAATGAAATAGAAACCAAAAGAACAGTAGAACAGATCAATGAAACTAGGAGCTGGTTCTTTGAATGGATAATAAGATTGATAAACCCCGGGCGCCTGGGTGGCTCAGTCGGTTAAGCAAATGCCTTCGGCTCAGGTCATGATCCTGAAGTCCCAGGATTGAGTCCCGCATCAGGCTCCCTGCTCAGCGAGGGGCCTGCTTCTCCCTCTAACCCTCCCCCTTCTCATGTACTCTCTCTCTCTCTCATTCTCACTCTCTCAAAATAAATAAATAAATCTTAAAAAAAAAAAAGTTTGATAAACCCCTGGCCAGACTTATCAAAAAGAAAAGAGAAAGGACCCAAATAAGTAAAATTATGAATGAAAGAGGAGAGATCACAACCAAGACCAAAGAAATGCAAACAATTATAAGAACATATTATGAGCAACTATACGCCAAGAAATTAGGCAATCTAGAAGAAATAGATGCATTCGTAGAGACATATAAACTACCAAAACTGATTCAGGAAAAAATGGAAAGCCTGAACAGACCCATAACCACCAAGGAAATTGAAGCAGTAATCAAAAATCTCCCAACAAATAAGAGTCTAGGGCTGAATGGTTTCCCAGGGGAATTCTACCAAGCATTTAAAGAAGAACTAATACCTATTCTGAAGCTGTTTCAAAAACTGAAAAGGGACGGAAAACTTCCAAACTCTTTCTATGAGGCCAGCATCACCTTGATTCCAAAACCAGACTAAGACCCCACCAAAAAGGAGAATTATAGATGAATATCCCTGATGAACATGGATGCCAAAATTCTCACCAAGATACAAGCCAATAGGACCCAATAGTACATTAAAAGGATTATTCACCAGGACCAAGTGGGATTTATTCCTGGGCTGCAAGGGTGGTTCAACATCTGCAAGTCAATCAGTGTGATACACTACATTAATAAAAGGAAGGACAAGAACCATATGACTCTCTTAATAGATGCAGAAAAAGCATTTGACATAGTACAGCATCTTTTCTCGATTAAAACTCTTCACAGTGTAGAGAAAGAGGGAACATACTTTAATATAATAAAAGCCATCTGTGAAAAGCCCACAGCGAATATCATTCTCAATGGGGAAAAACTGAGAGCTTTTCCCCTGTGGTCAGGAACACGACAGGGATGCCCACTCTCACCACTATTGTTCAACATAATACTAGAAGTCCTAGCTTCAGCAATCAGACAACAAAAAGAAATAAAGGCACCTGAATTGGCAAAGAAGAAGTCAAACTCTCACTCTTCACAAAGGACATGATACTTTATGTGGAAAACCCAAAAGACTATCCCCAAATTGGTAGAACTCATACAGGAATTCAGCAAAGTGAGAGGATATAAAATCAATGCATACAAATTGGTAGCATTTCTGTACATTAACAATGAGACAGAAAAAGAAATTAAGGAATTGATCCCATTTACAATTGCACCCCAAACCATAAGATACCTAGGAGTACACCTAACCAAAGAGGCAAAGGATCTGTACTCAGAAAACAATAGAACACTCATGAAAGAAATTGAGGAAAACACAAAGAAATGGAAAAATATTCCATGCTCATGGATTAGAAGAACAAATATTGTTAAAATGTCTATGCTACCCAGAACAATCTACAAGTTCAATGTAATCTCTATCAAAATAACATTGGCATTTTTCACAGAGCTGGAACGAATAATCCTAAAATTTGTATGGAACCAGAAAAGACCCCAAATAGCCAAAGGAATGTTGAAAAAGAAAACCAAAGTTGGTGGCATCACAATCTTGGACTTCAAGCTCAATTATTACAAAGCTGTAATCATCAAGACAGTATGGTACTGGCACAAAAACAGACACAGAGATCAATGGAACAGAATAGAGAACTCAGAAATGGACCCTCAACTCTGGTCAACTAATCTTCGACAAAGCAGGAAAGAATATCCAATGGAAAAAGGATAGTCTTTTCAATAAATGGTGCTGGGAAAATTGGATAGCCACATGTAGAAGAATGAAACTGGACCATTTCCTTACACCATACACAAAAATAGACTCAAAATGGATGAAAGACCTCAATGTGAGACAGGAAGCCATCAAAATCCTAGAGGAGAACATAGGAAGCAACCTCTTCGACCTTGGCCACAACAACTGCTTGCTAACCATGTCTCCAAAGGCAAGAGAAACAAAGGCAAAAATGAACTATTGAGACTTCATCAAGATAAAAAGCTTTTGCACAGCAAAGGAAACAGCTGACAAAACCAAAAGACAACCGACAGGATGGAAGAGGATATTTGCAAATGTTTTATCAGATAAAGGGCTAGCAACCAAAATCTATAAAGAACTTATCAAACTCAACACCCAAAGAACAAATAATCCAATCAAGAAATGGGCAGAAGACATGAACAGACATTTCTCCAAGGAAGACATTCAAATGGCTGACACATGGAAAAATGCTCCACATCACTTGGCATCAGGGAAATACAAATCAAAACCACAATGGGATACCACCTCACACCAGTCAGAATAGCTAAAATTAACAAAACAGGGAACAACAAATGTTGACAAAGATGTGGAGAAAGGGGAACTCTCTTACACTGTTGGTGGGAATACAAGCTGGTGCAGCCACTCTGGAAAACAATATGGAGGTTCCTCAAGAAGTTAAAAATAGAGCTACTCTATGACCCAGAACTTCACTACTGGGTATTTACCCCAAAGATACAAATGTAGTGATCTGATAGGTCATTTGCACCCCAATGTTCATATCAGCAATGTCAACAGTAGCCAAACTGTGGAAAGAGCCAAGCTGTCCATCAACAGATGAATGGATAAAGAAGATGTGGTTCATATAGTCAATGGAATATTACTCAGCCATCAGAAATGATAAATACTTACCATTTACATTGATGTGGATGGAACTGGAAGATATGCTGAGTGGAAAAAGGTCAATCAGAGAGAGGCAATTATCTTATGGTTTCACTCATATGTGAAATATAAGAAACAGCACAAAGATCATAGGGGAAGGGAGGGAAAACTGAATGGAAACTCATCAGAGAGGGAGAAAAATCATGGGAGACTCTTAACTATAGAAAACAAACTGAGGGTTGCTGAAGAGGAGGTGAGTAGGGGGATGGGGTAATTAGGTGTGATGGGCATTAAGGAGTGCACGTGATACTTTGAGCACTGGGTATTATATGAAACTGATGAATTATTGAACACTGTATCTGAAACTAGTGACGTACTATATGTTGGCTATTGAATTTAAATAAAAATCAACAACAACAACAACAAAGTGGTGGTTGCCAGAGGTGGGGGGACAGGGGAAATAGAAGGGGATTAAGAAGTACAAACTTCCAGTTGTAAAATAACAAGTCATGAAGATGAAAAGTACAGCATTGAGAATATAGTCAATAATAAATATTGTAATAACTTTGTATGTTTTGATTTGTTGACATTCTTTTAAAGTTATTATTAATATGATAAGAACACTTAACATGAGACCTATCCTCTTATCAAATGTTTAAGTGTATAATACAGTATAGTTAACTATAGGCACTATAGCGCCAGACGGTAACTACACAACAATGGTGAGCATTTTGTAATGTATGTAATTGTCAAGTCACTATGTTGTATGCCTGAAACTAATATACATCAATTATACCTCAATTAAAAAACAAAAACAGAAAACAAAACAAAACACAAAAGGAAACAAAAACTATCACATTGGTAAAAGACAGATATACAGACCAATGGAACAGAATGTAGAGTCTAGAAATAAAGCCTTGTGTATGTGGTCAACTAAAGTTCAACAAGGGTGCCATGAATACATTATATTCATTATATACATTATATAGGGAAAATATAGTCTCATCAACAAATCATGCTGGGAAAACTGAACATCCACTTGCAAAAGGTCTAATGATAATAGACCTTTAGCTCACATCATACACAAAAACGAACTCAAAAGTAGACCTGAGACTGTAAAACTCCTAGAAGAAAAGATAGGCGAAAATCTTCATGGCATTGTCCTGATGATTTCATGGCTATGCCTTTGAAAACATAGGCAACAAAAGCAAAAATAGCCAAGTGGGACCACATCAAACTAAAACATTTCTGCAGAGCAAAGGAAAAAATTAATGGAGTTAAAAGACAACATGTGGAATGGGGGAAATATTTGCAATCCATGTATCTGTTAAAGTGTTAATATCTAAGACAGAAGGAATTCCTTCAACTTAATAGCAAAAAGGAAATAGCTCGATTTTTAAAATGGGCAAATAACTTGAATAGATATTTTTCCAAAGAAGACAGAAATGGTCAACAGGTGAATGAAAAGATGTTAATGTCACTAATCATAAGGGCACTGCAAATTCAAACCATAATGAGATATTACCTCACACTTGTTAGGATGGATATTACTTAAAAACAACAACATCAACAACAAAAGATAAGTGTTATTGAGGTTATAGAGAAATTGGAACCCTTGTGCACTGTTGGTGGGAATGTTGAATGGTGCAGCTGCTGTGGAACACAGGATGGAGGGTCCTCAAAATATTGAAAATGGAAATACCTTATGATCTAGCAATCCCATTTGTGGGTATCTATACAAAAGAATTGAAGTCAGAATCTCAAAGAATTATTTGTACTCTCATGTTCATTGCAGCATTATTTACAATAAGAGATGTGAAAACAACCTAAAAGTCCCTCAGTGAACGAATGGATAAGAAAATGTATATACACACAATGGAATATCAGCCTTATAAAAAGGAAATTCTGTAATATATGACAACATGAGTGAATCTTGAGGACATTGTGCTAAGTGAAATTAGCCAGCAACAGAAGGACAAATACTTCATGATTCCACTTATAGGAAGTGTCAAAATAATCAAATGCATAGAAGCAGAATGGTGGTTGTTGGGGGCTGGGGAAGGGAGAAATAGGGGGCTGCTATTCACAGGATGTAAAGTTTCAGTTATGCAAAATGATTAAGTTCTGGAGATCTGTTGTATAACATTGTGTCTATAGTTAACAACACTGTATTATACACTTAAACATTTGTTAAGAGGATATAGCTCATGTTAAGTGTTCTTACCATATTAACAGTAACTTTAAAAGAATGTCAACAAATCAAAAGATAAGATATGATCTCCTAAGGACTACTTTTTCTCCTAAAGCTCTGTATTCAGTCTTGTTAAGGGAAGTCGCCTGTTTGTCCTCTAAGGTATTAAACATAAAATTTAGGAGCAAAGAGGAGAAAAATTAATGACAAACTTTTTCTCACTGTCATTTCTCATCTTTTGTTCTTGCTTTATTCCATTTGCTTGTTTCTGGGCATTCATTTTCTTAGAGGGTACCAAAAAAGTGATTCCTGAATATTTTTTAAAAAGTAACTTGAAATGGGCCATTTTTTGTGGTCTCATTCCTGAAATAGGTCATAATATTTTTAATGGCAACTTTAAAATTTTATCAAAGTATATAATATTTATATTCTTTTTTACTATTTCTTCTATTTACTTTTTCTGTAAGATGATTCTAAAGTATTTTTTGGTAGTACTCAACCCTTGTTGAGTATGGAATTACCCATGGAGAGTTTGGAAATACTCATTGCTGGCCCTTTTGGAGATTCTGATTCAGTGAGTCCTGCGTAGGACCCAGACACCTGCATTTATAAAAGAATTTCCCAGGTGATTCTAAATTACTTCCAAGTTTAAGGACCACTATTATAATATCTAAAAGAGACTATTTTTGCATCTCTTCATCTCAAGTATTAGTAAAATAGAAAGTTTGTTGAACTGGCCAATAGATAGATGTTAAAGTAGTAAGCCAATGACAGTCTCTTGCCTTGTTTCTGACCACTATATGGAATACATATTTTCTGCATTATTTTAGTCAAAATGTATTGAAATGAATTTATTTAAAAAAAAAAAGCTTTTGCCAAAAGGGACTTTAATTGTTTCAGAGAGTTTTTTCTTTATTTGATAAGTTTGATAGACTATGACATTGTCAGTCTGGTCATCTAAATCTGCATCTCAGTTCTAATGATGCCATGTGCTTAACCCCTTGGGCTGTATCTCATATCTCAATTTGTACTGAAATACTCTAGCTTTATGGTATCTATAAGTCAATCTTTTTCATGTTCAAACATAGGGGATTTTTAAAAATTTATCTCTGTGTTGCTTTGAGTCAGAGGATGTAGTCTTTACGATAAAATTTTAAAATCTGTTGAGACTCGGCTTATGATCTGGTAAATGTTTTCCCTATGCTGGAAAACACTATTTCCTGTAACTGTTGATTGCTACATTTCATATATGAGATCAAGTTTGTTTGTTTTTTTCTAGTTGTTCATATTTCCTATATACTTTCTGTCAGTTTAATCTTTTATTATCACAACTGTAATTACAAGTGTAATATTTTATCTCTATACTTCAATCAATATTATTTTGAGTCTTCATTTTTTAGGTGTACATAAATTTAAAATTGTTAAATCTTCCCATTCAGTTGTCATTTATCATATGTAGTAACAATCTTAAATATAACAACTCTTTTCTGTCTTAACATCTATCGGTTGTTTTTGCCTGAGATGTCTTTTCTCGTATTTTTTACTATTAATATCCTCATGCTTTATGCATGTCTTTTGTAAACAGGATAAAAGTATACACTATCCTTTGATCCAATTTACTTATGCTTCTTTTTTGATTAGAGAATTCATGCACGTTTACTGTGATTACTGATATATTTAATACTTATCATCTTCATGCTTTTCATGTGTTTTGCTTTTTAATGACATTTTTGTAATACTTATTTGCCTTTCTCACCCATTTCCAAACTTCCTTTCAGTTGATTGTTTTCTCTAAACCACTATAATTCCGTATTCTATATATATATATGACATTCATTATTAAAAATATCTTTTACTTGGGCACCTGGGTGGCTCAGATGGTTAAGCATCTGCCTTTGGCTCACGGTATGATCTCCATGGGTCCTGGAATTGAGCCCCACTTCAAGCCCCACATCAGGCTCCTGGCTCAGCAGGGAGTCTTCTTCTCCCTCTCCCTCTGCCTCTCCCCCGACCTCTCCCCCTGCTCATGTGCTCTTTCTCTCTCTGTATCTCTCTGTCTCAAATGAATAAATAAAATCTTTAAAAAAATATCTTTTACTGAAATATAATTAAAAGGCACACATATCATAAGCTCAGTGAATTTTCCACATTTTGCCAATAGTCACCACTTGCCCGTCTCCAAGAGTAACCATTATCCTGACTTCCAACACGTAGATTTTATATTTATAATATATAGGTATATTATGTATATAAAAGATATACATATATAAATGTCTCTTAAACATAAAAAGAATGTTCACTTTACTCATAATATGAGAAATTAAAATTACAGTAAGATACCATTTCTTACTTATCAGATAAGCAGAAATTTTAAAAGCTTGGCAACATATTCTATGGGGGTTACAGGAACTTTTATACATTACTGATAGGAATGCAAATTGGTATAAAACTTACAAGAGGCATATTTGGCGATACATAACAAAACTACATAAACTGTGATCTTTTGACTTAGAAATTCCACTTCTAGGTATTTACCCTGAAAATATATCTCTATATGAAAATTAATATGCAAAAATTTATTCATTGAAGAATTTTTTTTAGCTGCACAATATTGTAAACAATATGTGTCCATCTACAGGAGATTGGTTAAACAAACTATGGCATATTTATACAACGAAGTTCTTTGGAAGTTTATAAGAGAAAGATCTCTGAGGCTGCTATGGAGTGATTTGCAGGATATAGTTTTTAGTGAGAAAAGCAAATTAAAAGTTGCATGTAGCATATAGTATGCTGTCTTGTGTAAGAAAGGAGATACAAGAAAATATACAAGCATCTGTTTATTTTTGCAAAAACAAAACAAAACAAAAAACACAGAACACAGAAAGGAAAAGCTCAGAAACCAGTAAGATTGGCTATCTACTGGGAATTAGTAGAAATGAAGAATTAGGTATGAGGGAGTGAATCCTCTCTAATTTTTCATACAGTTTTGAGTTTCCTAATCATATTGATACTTTACATACTCAAATTAAATCCACAAAGTAAAGATAGGTGTAAGAATGAGGGGAATCTAAAATGGAATACAAATATAAACAAGTGAAACTAAGTATTTCAAATGAAAAACTACAGCCATGTTGAAGGTGGGAAGCAATGAGACCAAGTAATTTTAGATACAATATTCTGAAAATTTAACCTTAGAATAAAGACTGAAAGAACTGTACACAAATATTGAACTCTAGTCAGTAGGATTGTTTACTGCAGTGTTGCAGGTTAGCAGTCTGTTACTACTTTATGTGTGTTTAAGGATTGGGCAAATAAGTACAGATCTTTCTTGGCTTACATAACCCCAGATCAGGGTTATGTCCTGATAAGCCCATTGTTAAGTTGAAAATATTGTAAGTAAAAAATGTATTTAATACATTTAACCTACCCAGCATTATAGGTTAGCTTAGCTAACTCAAACATGCTCAGAACACTTATATTAGCCTGCCATTGGGCAAAATCATCGAACACAAAGCCTCATGTAACTTATTGAATAGTTTACTGAAAATGAAAAAGCAGAAAGTTGTACAGGCACAGAATGGTTGTTAATGTGATTGTGATTCTGTTGCTGTGAAAATGGGATGAATCACCTTGTGATTCTGTTGCTGACTGGGAACTGTAGCTGGCTGCCACTGCCCAGCATCATGAGAGAGTATCACACAGCATATCTATAGCCCAGGAAAAGATCAAAATTCAAATTTAAAGTACAGTTTCTACTGAATGCATATTACTTTTGGAACATTATAAAGTGAAAAAAATATTGTTAAGTTGAGCCGTCATGAGTTAGGGATCATTTATATATGTATGTATGTATGTATGTATGTGTGTGTGTGTGTGTGTATCTATCATCTATCATCTATCATTTATCTATCTATAATCTATATAAGTGTATGTGTGTATACATAAATGCACATACATACATTTCCTAGCTGTGTGTACTGAAGACATAGAAATGGCACTCTAGTAGCAGTGAGTACACTTAGTACCCAAATCTTGGTTACTTATTTTTTTCTTTTTTTTTGTTTTTATTTAATTTCAATTCAATTAGCCAACATATAATACATCATTAGTTTTTGATGTAATTTTCTTTTTTTCTCTTTAAATTTTTTATTGTTATGTTAATCACCATACATTACATCATTAGTTTTTGATGTAGTGTTCCATGATTCATTGTTTGTGCATAACACCCAGTGCTCCATGCAGAACGTGCCCTCTTTAATACCCATCACCAGGCTAACCCATCCCCCCACCCCCACTCCCCTCCAGAACCCCCAGTCTGTTTCTCAGAGTCCAACATCTTACATGGTTCATCTCCCCCTCCAATTTACCCCCCTTCATTCTTCATCTCCTGCTATCCTCTTCTTTTTTTTTCTTAATATATATTGCATTATTTGTTTCAGAGGTACAGATCTGTGATTCAACAGTCTTGCACAATTCACAGGGCTCACCATAGCACATACCCTCCCCAATGTCTATCACCCAGCCACCCCTCCCTCCCAACCCCTGCCATTCCAGCAAACCTCAGTTTGTTTCCTGAGATTAAGAATTCCTCATATCAGTGAGGTCATATGATACATGTCTTTCTCTGATTGACTTATTTCACTCAGCATAACACCCTCCAGTTCCATCCACGTCATTGCAAATGGCAAGATCTCATTCCTTTTGATGGCTGCATAATATTCCATTGTGTATATATACCACCTCTTCTTTATCCATTCATCTGTCGATGGACATCTTGGCTCTTGCCACAGTTTGGCTATTGTGGACATTGCTGCTATAAACATTGGGGTGCACGTACCCCTTCGGATCCCTACATTTGTATCTTTGGGGTAAATACCCAGTAGTGCAATTGCTGGATCGTATGGTAGCTCTATTTTCAACTGTTTGAGGAACCTCCATACTGTTTTCCAGAGTGGTTGCACCAGCTTGCATTCCCACCAACAGTGTAGGAGGGTTCCCCTTTCTCCACATCCCCGCCAACATCTGTCATTTCCTGACTTGTTAATTTTAGCCATTCTGACTGGTGTGGGGTGGTATCTCATTGAGGTTTTGATTTGGATTTCCCTGATGCCGAGTGATGTTGAGTACTTTTTCATGTGTCTGTTGGCCATTTGGATTTCTTCTTTGGAAAAATGTCTGTTCATGTCTTCTGCCCATTTCTTGATTGGATTATTTGTTCTTTGGGTGTTGAGTTTGAGAAGTTCTCTATAGATTTTAGATACTAGCCCTTTATCTGATATGTCATTTGCAAATATTTTCTCCTATTCTGTCGGTTGTCTTTTGGTTTTGTGGACTGTTTCTTTTGCTGTGCAAAAGCTTTTTATCTTGATGAAATCCCAATAGTTCATTTTTGCCCTTGCTTCCCTTGCCTTTGGCGCTGTTTCTAGGAAGAAGTTGCTGTGGCTGAGGTCGAAGAGGTTGCTACCTGTGTTCTCCTTTAGGATTTTGATGGACTCCTGTCTCACGTTTAGGTCTTTCAACCATTTGGAGTCTATTTTTGTGTGTGGTGTAAGGAAATGGTCCAGTTTCATTCTTCTGCATGTGGCTGTCCAATTTTCTCAATACCATTTGTTGACGAGACTGTCTTTTTTCCATTGGACATTCTTTCCTGCTTTGTCAAAGATGAGTTGACCATAGAGTTGAGGGTCCATTTCTGGGCTCTCTATTCTGTTCCATTGATCTATGTGTCTGTTTTTGTGCCAGTGTCATACTGTATTGATGATGACAGCTTTGTAATAGAGCTGGAAGTCCGGAATTGTGATGCCACCAGCTTTGCTTTTCTTTTTCAACATTCCTCTGGCTATTCGGGGTCTCTTCTGGTTCCATACAAATTTTAGGATTATTTGTTCCATTTCTTTGAAAAAAGTGGATGGTATTTTGATGGGGATTGCTTTGAATGTGTAGATTACTCTAGGTAGAATTGACATCTTCACAATATTTTTTCTTCCAATCCATGAGCATGGAACGTTTCTCCATTTCTTTGTGTCTTCGTCAATTTCTTTCATGAGTATTCTATAGTTTTCTGAGTACAGATCCTTTGCCTCTTTGGTTAGATTTATTCCTAGATATCTTATGGTTTTGGGTGAATTGTAAATAGGATCCACTCCTTAATTTCTCTCTCTTCTGTCTTGTTGGTGTATAGGAATGCCACTGATTTCTGGGAATTGATTTTATATCCTGCCACTTTACTGAATTCCTGTATGAGTTCTAGCAGTTTTGGGGTGGAGTCTTTTGGTTTTCCACATAAAGTATCATATCATCTGCAAAGAGTGAGAGTTTGACTTCCTCCTTGCTGATTTGGATGCCTTTGATTTGTTTTTGTTGTCTGATTGCTGTGGCTAGGACTTCTAATACTATGTTGAATAGCAGTGGTGATAGTGGACATTCCTGCCGCGTTCCTGACCTTAGGGGGGAAAGCTCTCAGTTTTTCCCCATTGAGAATGATAATCGCTGTATATTTTTCATAGATGGCTTTTATGATATTGAGGTATGTACCCTCTATCCTTATACTCTGAAGAGTTTTAATCAAGAAAGGATGCTGTACTTTGTCAAATGCTTTCTCTGCATCTATTGAGAGGATCATAGGATTCTTGTTCGTTCTTTTGTTAATATATTGTATCACATTGATTGATTTGTGGTTATTGAACCAACCTTGCAGCCCAGGGATAAATCCCACTTGGTCATGGTGAATAATCCTTTTAATGTACTGTTGGACCCTATTGGCTAGTATTTTGGTCAGAATTTTTTCATCCATGTTCATCAAGGATATTGGTCTGTTATTCTCCTTTGTGATGGGGTCTTTGGTTTGGGGATCAAGTTAATGGTGGCCTCATAAAATGAGTTTGGAAGTTTTCCTTCCATTTCTATTTTTTGGAACAGTTTCAGGAGAATAGGTATTAATTCTTCTTTAAATGTTTGGTAGAATTCCCCTGGGAAGCCATCTGGCCCTGGGCTTTTGTTTCTTGGGAGATTTTTGATGACTGCTTCAATTTCTTTAGTGGTTATAGGTCTGTTCAGGTTTTCTATTTCCTCCTGGTTCAATTTTGGTAGTTGATACATCTCTAGGAATGCATCCGTTTCTTCCAGGTTATCTAATTTGCTGGCATAGAGTTGCTCATAATATGTTCTTATAATTCTTTGTATTTCTTTGGTATTGGTTGTGATCTCTCCTCTTTCATTCATGATTTCGTTGATTTGGGTCATTTCTCTTTTCTTTGTGATAAGTATGGCCAGGGGTTTATCAATCTTGTTAATTCTTTCAAAGAACCAGCTCCTACTTTCATTGATCTGTTCTACTGTTCTTTTGGTTTCTATTTCATTGATTTCTGCTCTGATTTTTATTATTTCTCTTCTCCTGCTGGGTTTAGGCTTTATTTGCTGTTTTTTCTCTAGCTCCTTTAGGTGTAGGGTTAGGTTGTGTATTTGAGACCTTTCTTGTTTCTTGAGAAAGGCTTGTATTGCTATATACTTTCCTCTTAGGACTGCCTTTGCTGCATCCCAAAGATTTTGAACAGTTGTGTTTTCATTTTCATTGATTTCCATGAACTTTTAAAATTTTTCTTTAATTTCCTGGTTGACCCATTCATTCTTTAGTAGGATGCTCTTTAGCCTCCATGTATTTGAGTTCTTTCTGACTTTCCTCTTGTGATTGAGTTCTAGTTTCAAAGCATTGTGGTCTGAAAAGATGCAGGGAATAATCCCAGTCTTTTGGTACCAGTTGAGACCTGATTTGTGAGCTAGGATGTGATCTCTTCTGGAGAATGTTCCATGGGCACTAGAGAAGAATGTGTATTCCGTTGCTTTGGGATGGAATGTTCTGAATATGTCTGTGAAGTCCATTTGGTCCAGTGTGTCATTTAAAGTCTTTATTTCCTTGTTGATGTTTTGCTTAGATGATCTGTCCATTTCAGTCAGGGGGGTGTTAAAGTCCCCCACTATTATTGTATCATTGATGTGTTTCTTTGCTTTTGTTATTAATTGGCTTATATGATTGGCTGCTCCCATGTTCGGGGCATAGATATTTACAATTGTTAGATCTTGTTGTTGGATAGACCCTTTAAGTAGGATAGAGTGTCCTTCCTCATCTCTTATTACAGTCTTTGTTTTAAAATCTAATTTGTCTGATATAAGGATTGCCCCCCCAGCTTTCTTTTGGTGTCCATTAGCATGGTAAATGGTTTTCTATTCCTTCACTTTCAATGTGGGGGTATCTTTGGGTCTTAAATGAGTCTCTTGCTGACAGCATATTGATGGGTCTTGTTTTTTAATCCAATCTGATAGCCTGTGTCTTTTGATTGGGACATTTAGCCCATTTACATTCAGGGTAATTATTGAAAGATATGAAGTTAGTGCCATTTTATTGCCTGTAAGGTGACTTTTACTGTATATTGTCTGTATTCCTTTCTGGTCTATGCCACTTTTAGGCTCTCTCTTTGCTTAGAGGACCCCTTTCAATATTTCTTGGAGGGCTGGTTTCGTGTTTGCAAATTCCTTTAGTTTTTGTTTGTCCTGGAAGCTTTTTATCTCTCCTTCTATTTTCAATGACAGCCTAGGTGGATATAGTATTCTTGGCTGCATATTTGTCTAGTTTAGTGCTCTGAAGACATCATGCCAGTCCTTTCTGGCCTGCCAGGTCTCTGTGGATAGGTCTGTTGCTAATTTAATGTTTCTACCATTATAGGTTACATATTTCTTCTCCCAAGCTGCTTTCAGGATTTTCTCTTTGTCTCTGAGACTCGTAAGTTTTACTATTAGATGTCAGGGTGTTGACCTATTTTTATTGATTTTGAGAGGGATTCTCTGTGCCTCCTGGATTTTGATGCCTGTTTCCTTCCCCACATTAGGGAAGTTCTCTGCTATAATTTGCTCCAATATACCTTCTGCCCCCCTCTCTGTTTCTTCTTCTTCTGGGATCCCAATTATTCTAATGTTGTTTCATCTTATTGTATCACTTATCTCTCAAATTCTGCCCTCGTGATCCAGTAGTTGTTTATCTCTTTTTTTCTCAGCTTCTTTAATTTCCATCATTTGGTCTTCTATATTGCTGACTCTCTCTTCTGCCTCATTTATCGTAGCAGGTAGTGCCCCCATTTTTGATTGCACCTCATTAATAGTCTTTTTGATTTCGACTTGGTTAGATTTTAGTTCTTTTATTTCTCCAGGAGGGGTTTCTCTAATAATTTCCATGCTTTTTTCAAGCCCAGCCAGTATCTTTAAAGTCATGATTCTGAACTCTAGGTCTGACATCGCACTAATGTCCGTATTGAGTCGGTCCCTGGCAGACGGTACTACCTCTTGTTCTTTTTGCTGAGGTGATTTTTTTCGTCTTGTCATTTTGTCCAGAGGAGAATAGATGAATGAGAGAACAAAATGCTAATAGGTTAACAATGTCCCCAGAAAATATACTCTGATCAAATCAGAAAAGACCTGAAACCAGGGGAAAAGAAAGGGAAAGAAACAAAAAAGAAAGAGAAAAATTAAAGAAAAACATAAAAACAAACAAAAACAGAACAGCAAGAACAACAAAAAAAACAGAATATGATCAAATATGATCAGGCTGGTACATAGATCAGTGCCACACACTAGATTTTGGGTGTATTTTGTCTGTTAGAAGAAAGTGCCCACTAAAGTTTTAAAAAAGAAAGACATGTATGTATAAAATAAGGTTTGAGACGATGAAGGGATGGAATATGACTGTAAAGATGAAAATAAAAAATTTTAAAAAAGGAATTGATAAGAAGATGTTTGAAAAAGAAAGAAGAGGATTAAAAAAAAGGAAAGAAAGAAAGAGAAAAAAAGGAGGAGAGAATGTGATCAGGCAGGAGACTAGAACAAAGCCATACACTAGAGATTTAGGGTAATATTTTGATATGTTAGATGAAACTGTATCTCAAAATTTTACAGAGAGAACAACTTATATATATATATATGCCAAAATAAGGGTAACTACTGTGAAGGGATAGAATATGACTCTAAAAATGAAAAATAAAAATGTTTTTTAAAAAAAAGGATTTATAAGATGTCGGTTGAAAAAGGGAAAAAGAAAAATAAAAAAAAAAACAGTTAAAAAAATTAACTTTGAAAGACTAATGAATCATGGTAAAAAAAAGCCATGAATTCTATGTGCAGTATTCCCCTAGCGCTGGAGTTCTGCCATTCTCATTGATCGGTAAACTTGGTCTTGGCTGGCTGTTCATGCTGATCTTCTGGGGGAGGGGTCTGTTGCCGTGGTTGCCAAATGTCTTTGCCGGAGGTGGAATTGCCCCGCCTTTGCTGGATCCTGGCTAAGCAATCTGCTCGGGTTTGCTCTCAGGAGGTTTTGTTCCCTGCAAACTTTCCGTACAGTGTTGGAGGATGACAGTGAAAATGGCGGCCTCCCAATCTCCACCCCAGAGGAGCCAAGAACTCGGGGCCCGCTCCTCATTGCGCCCCCAGAGAAAAGCAGTCAGTCACTCCCGTCTCCCCGGTCTCCGGCCGCACTCCATGCTCACCCTGCCTGTGACTGAGCATTTCTATCTCTGGCACCCGACCCCATGTGGAGTCTCCAAACCCAGCAGATCCCTGCGGTGCGCTCCTGCACCGCTCCTCTCGGGGAACGAAGGGGAGTCTCCCCGATCTGCTGCTTGTTGGGTCCCTGCTGGAGGAGTAGTGGCCCAACTGTGTCGCTGATCACAGTTTATGGCAACCCCGAGGTGAGAGCCCTGCCTCAGCTCCGTCTCTGCAGCCGGCTTCCCCACTCCGATACCTGGGAGCTCTGCTGCACTCAGGCACCCCCGGTCTTTCTGTGACCCTGAGGGTCCTGAGACCACACTGTCCCGCGAGGGTTCCACCGCCCGCTTAGCCACTGGAGCGACGTCCCTCAGTGGAGCCAACTTCTAAAGGTTCCGATTTTGTGCTCTGCGGCTCTATCACTTACTTGCCAGAGCGGCCGACGGAGGCCCCCTCCCCCGCCGTCTATCCTCCGGAATATCGCCTCGGATTCGCTTCCCCGCACGTCCTACCTTCCAGAAAATGGTTCGCTTTTTTGTTCGGAGAGTTGTTGCTATTCTTGTCTTCGATCTCCTGTTGAGTTCCTAGGTGTTCAGAATGCTTTGATCCCTATCCAGCTGAATTCCTGAGACCAGATGAAATCCAGGTCTCCTATTTCTCTGCCATCTTGCTCCGCCCGGCCAGTTTTTGATGTAATTTTCAATAATGATTCATTAGTTGTGTATAACACCCAGTGCTCATCACATCACGTGCCCTCAATGCCATCACTTTGTTACCTCTACCCCCATGCACTTCCCTTTCTGCAACCCTCAGTTTGTTTCCCAGTGTCCAGGGTCTCTCATTGTCTCCCTCTCTAATGACTTTCCATTCAGTTTTCCCTCTGTTTCACTATGATCCTCTGGACTATTCCTTGTATTCCACACATGAGTGAAGCCATATGATAATTGTCTTTCTTTGATTGACTTATTTCACTTAGCATAATACCCACCAGTTCCATCCATACTGATGTAAATGGGAGGTATTCATCCTTTCAGAGGGCTAAGTTATATTCCATTGTATATATGAACCACATCTTCTTTATCCATTCATCTGTTGATGGGCATCTCAGCTCCTTCCACAGTTCAGCTATTGCGGAATTTGCTGCTATGAACATTGGGATGCAGGTGTCCCTTCGGATCACTACATCTGTATCTTTGGGGTAAATACCCAGTAGTAAAGTTGCTGGGTCATAGGGTAGCTCTATTTTTAACTTCTTGAGGAACCCTCATACTGTTTTCCAGAGTGGCTGTACCAGCTTGCATTCCCACCAACAGTGTAAGAGAGTTCCCCTTTCTCCACATCCTTGCCAACATTTGTTTTTCCCTGTTTTGTTAATTTGAGCCATTCTGACTGGTGTGAGGTGGTATCCCATTGTGGTTTTGATTTGTATTTCCCTGATGCCAAGTGATGTGGAGCATTTTTCCATGTGTCAGCCATTTGGATGTCTTCCTTGGAGAAATGTCTGCTCATGTCTTCTGCCCATTTCTTGATTGGATTATTTGTTCTTTGGGTGTTGAGTTTGATAAGTTCTTTATAGATTTTGAATACTAGCCCTTTATCTGATAAAACATTCGCGAATATCTTCTCCCATTCTGTCGGTTGTCTTTTGGTTTTGTCAGCTGTTTCCTTTGCTGTGCAAAAGCTTTTTATCTTGATGAAGTCTCAATAGTTCATTTTTGCCTTTGTTTCTTCTTGCCTTTGGAGACATGGTTAGCAAGCAGTTGTTGTGGCCAAGGTCGAAGAGATTGCTGCCTGTGTTCTCCTCTAGGATTTTGATGGCTTCCTGTCTCACATTGAGGTCTTTCATCCATTTTGAGTCTATTTTTGTGTATGGTGTAAGGAAATGGTCCAGTTTCATTCTTCTGCATGTGGCTGTCTAATTTTCCCAACTCCATTTGTTGAAGAGGCTATCTTTTTTCCATTCGATTTTCTTCCCTGCTTTGTTGAAGATTAGTTGACCATAGAGCTGAGGTTCTCTTTTCTATTCTATTTCTGGGTTCTCTATTCTGTTCCATTGATCTCTGTGTCTGTTTTTGTGCTAGTACCATACCGTTTTGATGATTACAGCTTTGTAATAAAACTTGAAGTCCAAGATTGTGATGCCACCAACTTTGGTTTTCTTTTTCAACATTCCTTTGGCTATTTGGGGTCTTTTCTGGTTCCATACAAATTTTAGGATTATTCATTCCAACTCTGTGAAAAAAAGTTGGTGGTATTTTGATAGGAATTGCACTGAATGTGTAGATTTCTCTGGGTAACATTTTAACAATATTTGTTTTTCCAATCCGTGAACATGGAATGTTTTTCCATTTCTTTGTGTCTTCCTCGATTTCTTTCGTGAGTGTTCTATAGTTTTCTGAGTACAGATCCTTTGCCTCTTTGGTTAGGTTTATTCCTAGGTATCTTATGGTTTTGGGCGCAGTTGTAAATGGGATTGACTCCTTAATTTCCCTTTCTTCAGTCACATTGTCAGTGTATAGAAATGCAACTGAGGGGCGCCTGGGTGGCTCAGTTGGTTAAGTGACTGGCTTCGGCTCAGGTCATGATCCTGGAATCCCTGGATCCAGTCCCACATCAGGCTCCCTGCTCGGCAGGGAGTCTGCTTCTCCCTCTGACTTTTCCCCCTCTCATGTGCTCTCTCTCTCAAATAAATAAATAAAAATCTTGAAAAAAAAAAGAAATGCAACTGATTTCTGTACACTGATTTTATATCCCGCCACATTGCTGAGTTGCTATATGAGTTCTAGATAACATCTTCGCTAAAAGGAACCAGTGCTCCTTGGAAAATAAACACAGGCTGGATGAGAGAAACTACAAAATGAGCCTGGGATATCATTTTATGCCCAAAATTATGAATGCTCAGAATCATGGGAACATGCCAAAAGGAGACAGGAACAAGTGAAAGGGGCCCATTGATCAAATTTGGGATAATTTAAGCATCAAAATAAATAATGATAATAATATAATCCATAGAATAAAATAAGGTTCTTGAGTTTATATAAATAAGTGTATAATAATGGAGAAGGAAAAACCCCTATTTACAGTAGAGTGTCAATCAATATGTAAGGAAGGAAGGAGTTAAAAATCACTAGTAACCATCACTGTAATTTTTTAAACTGCTATAAAATGACCAACATTTATTATGCTCATGATTCTGTAGGTCAGAAATTCATGTGAGGTATAACAGGGATGGTTCATTTCTACTCCACCATGGCTGGGGCCTCAGCTAAGGTAGCTCAAAAGGATGAGGATGGCTGGGATGGCTTGACTGAGGATATACGTATGGGATGTTTGTTCTTATGTCCATGGTATCTGCTGGGACTATAATTCCCCAAATGGCAGCTTCACTCACATGTCATATGTTGCCTGGGTTAGAATAGCCAGAGCTGGGTGAATCTTCCTCCTTCTGCACATGACATTCTCAGGACAATCAGATTTCATACATACATACATAGCAGATGATATTCTCCCAGTGCAAGACTTGCAATAACAAGTTCCAAGAAACCCAGGAGGAAGATGTAGAGCTTTTCCTTTTTTTTAAAATTTAAATTCAACTTAATTAACATAGTGTATTATTAGTTTCAGAGGTAGAATTTAGTGATTCATCAGTTGCATATAACACCCAATGCTCATTCCATCAAGTGCCCTCCTTAATGCCCATCACCTAGTTATGATGGGGTAACTACCCACCTCCCCTCCAGCAATCCTCAGTTTGTTTCCTATCATTAAGAGTCTCTTATGGTTTGTCTCCCTCTCTGTTTTTGCTTTATTTTTCCTTCCCTTCCCCTATGGTCATCTGTCTTGTTTCTTAAATTCCACATGTGAGTGAAATCATATATTTGTCTTTCTCTGACTGACTTATTTTGCTAGCCTAATACCCTCTAGTTCCATCCATGCTGTTGCAAATGGCAAGATTTCATTCTCTTTGATGGCTGAGTCATATCCCATTGTGTATATATATATATACCACATCTTCTTTATCCATTCATCTGTTGATGGACATCTGGGTTCTTTCCATATTTTGGCTATTGTGGACATTGCTGCTATAAACATTGGGGTGCATGTACCCCTATGTATCACTATGTTTGTATCCTTTGGATGAAAGCTGAAGAGCTTTTTACAACCTAACCTCAGAATTTCCAGAATCTCTTCTGCCACATTTTATTGATCAAAAAAATAATTAAGACTAGGTCAGATTCAAAGACATGGCAGAATAGGCTCAGCTAATGACATGTGCATACAGAGGGAAGGAATTAATGGTGCCATGTTGGAGACAGGTTACCACAATGAATAGTGTTCTTTAGATTTTTTTCACTCAGCGATAAGTCTCGAGAGCTCTCTAAATTAGTTCATATAGATCTACCTCATTTTTCTTATTGTTGCATAATATCTACTAAGATTATACCACAATTTATTTAGACAATTGTGCCTTTAGGGACATATAGGTGATTTCTGTTTTTTTCTATTTTAAAGTCATTCTTGAATATGCTTATTTTTGTTTATATCCTAGTATTTCTAAAGTTAATGCTAGAAGTGAATTTTTTACCATCATAGGATATGAACATATTTAATAGACATTATCAACTTGCTCTCTAAACTGACTCATGTAGTTTATATTTCTCCATGAATGCATTAGAGTGCGAGTTTCCCTGCAAATTACTTGATACTATGAAACTTTTTAAATGCATGCCATTTTGGTGAAAAATAGTATCTTACTCTTTTATTAATTTCTATTTCACTGATGATATGAATGCTTACTCATCCTTGGATTTGTTCTTTTGTGAATTACCTGTTCCTGTCATTTGCCCATTTTTCCAGTTATTATGTTTCTATTTATTTGTAGAAATTATTGGTCTGTGCTGGATTCTAATCCTCTTTCTCTTAACTATTCAGAGCAGGTTTTGATGAAAGCCAGGATCCTGGCTACATGACTGGAGCTCAAATGAAGAGGGAGGTTCAGAGGTGATCTGGAGTCCTTGCACTGACCTCATTGTATTTCAGCATGAACCAGAGTCCCAAAGATTCCTCAGGTAAAACCCCATCCTTGAAGTTGCCAGTTATACCATTGACAGTGTTTCTAAAAGTGTGGTTCTTGATCAGTGGCCTCAGAATCACCTGGGTGCTTATAAAAAACACAGGTTCCTGAGCAGTGTCCCAAGTCTACTGTAAGAGAATTTTATAGGTTTTGTCTAGGAACCCACATTGCTAACTAGCTATTTATGACTTACCACTAAAGTATGAAAATCACTACCCTTAGCATAGGCCAGAAATTTATATTAAGAGTGGAGGAGAGGGGCACCTGGGTGGCTCAGTTGGTTAAGTGTCTGCCTTCGGCCCAGGTCATGATCTCGAGGTCCTGGAATCAAGCCTTGAATTGGGCCCCCTGCTCAATAGGGAGTCTGCTTCTCTCTCTCCCTCTCCACCCACCTTGTGTTCTCTCTCCCTTTCTCAAATAAATAAATAAAATCTTAAAAAAACAGAGTGGAGGAGAATGAAAGTTGGAATAATATACCCCACCCTCTGTTCTGCTATGGGAAGGAGAAATAGAACCCATAATCAGGGGTGCCGGGGTGGCTCAGTCAGCTGGACATCTGCCTTCAGCTCACGTTGTGATTCCAGGCTCCTGGGATCGAGCCCCACATTAGGCTCCCGGCTCAGCAGGGAGCCTGTTTCTCCCTCTCCCTCTGCTCCTCTCTCCCATGAGTGCCTCAATGTATCTCCCCACAAATTATTCATTACAAAGGGAAAAATAAATTACAGTGCAGAAACCTGATAGGAACCACCTAAAAATGATCAGTCACCATCACCAGCAATGAGACAAACTGACATCATGTACTTTCTGAGGCTGATAAGACACAGCATCAACTCCTGTAGAATTCTAACGAAAAATGCATAGTATGAATCTAGTCATGGGGAAATGGCAGACAAAGGCAAAATTGAAGGACATTTTATAAAGTAAATGGCTTGTCATGAGAAGGTTGTGAAAGACAAAGATGAAGAACTGTTTCAGATTAAAGGAGATTAGAGATGTGGCAGCTAAATCTAATATGTGATCCTGGATTCTAGAATCCTGGATTATTATGATACTTCTTGGCTCTATTCTTGGACATCATTAAGACAACTGGTGAAGTTTGAATAAGGTCTGGAGATTTGATAATATTATTGTATCAATATTAGTTCTCTGATTTTGACAACTATATTGTGATTATGAAAGAAAATGTTCTTGTTCTTAGGAAAAATACATTGAAGTATGTTAATGTAACAGGACATCATGTGTGTAAACTTACTCCCTAATGATTCTAAGGGAAAAAAAAATGTGTAAAAATACATACTCTTTTAATTTTTTGTGATTAAATTTGAAAACCTTCCACACATCCTTAAAAGTTGCAAATATAGTACAAGGAACTCTAGTATATTCTTTTCCCAGACTCTCTAGTTCTTAACTTTTTTCCTCCAAGTTTTCATTTAAATTAAATAGTTTCAGTTGTAGAATTTAGTGATTTGTCCCTTACATACAACACCCGGTGCTCATCCCAACACTCTCTTTAGTCCCCATCACCTATTTCTCCCATCCCTCCACCCACCTCCCCTCTGGTAACCAGCAGTTTGTTCTCTGTGGTTAAGAGTCTGTTTCTTATTTTGCCTCTCTTTTTTCTCCCTTGATCCCCGAACTAGATCCAGGGACTCTGGGATCATGACCCAAGCCAAAGGCAGGCGCTTAAACAACTGAGCCACCCAGGCGCCCCTCTTTCTTCTTTTAAACTAAATTATATGACAGCTGTTTAATCAAAACAACTATTGGTAGTGGGCAATTGATAAAGAAAATGTTAGATAAGAAAATAAAGTTTATTTTTGAACCCCACCAAAAATGATAAAACTTAGGAAAACATACATTTGATGTTGTTTTATGATATTTAAACTCAGTGAATAAAGAAAGCATTTACTTGGAAATGATTTATCTGACATTCTCTTTATTATACTTATTATTACTAGATTATACTAGATTATTAAATATTCCATGGCCAACTCTGTACTTCAATAATGCCTTGTACATAGCAGGATCTTCATATGTATTTGGTAAATCAATACATGTTAGAGAAAATAATCTCAATTATATTTTATTATAATGAAGAACTTGGAACTAATGATTATTTCTTAAATCATTGGCCAATGACTTGCTTATAATCCTCACAATCAATAAATTATTGAATAACAGCAGGAATGGTTTCAAAAATGAAACAAAGCACATTATTTTGCTGTTGTATAATACCATTAATATACCCATATTGGAAGCACTGGATTAAGTTAAAGAAAAGTAATAATAAAGCTGGAAGACTTCCAGATGATAATTAATATCAAGGTGATTGGAAATACTCATATAAAAATATATTTTTTCATATAAAAATTTTTGAATAGAATCTTAAGAATTGGGAAAGTAGGAGGAGGGGGGAAAAGATGGTGGAGGAGTAGGGGACCCTATTCCAACTGGTCCCTGGAATTGAGCTGGATATCTACCAGAACACTCTGAACACCCACAAAATCAGCCTGAGATGTAAAAAAATAGATCTGGATCTCTAAAAACAGAATATCACAGTTTGGTTTCAAGGTATGAAATGGGGAGTTGTGCCTCTGTGGGCAGATATCGGAGGATAAATGGAAGGGGGAGGGAGCCATCGGGATCCTGCACCACCAGTGAGTGATAGCCTCCCGTGCTGGGGATCAGGAACAGACTCGCAGACTGGTAGCAGTGGGGAAAGGACTTTAGGGCAGCCCCCTAGATGGAAACCTGGAGCAGTGCTGCACATGTGAATTGCGGACAGCTGTCGGTTTGAGAAGCACAAAGTGCAGAGATGTGCCCCGACCAGGAGGCAAGGACTGGGAACCCTGCTGAGGGGCGCACAACCCAGGACACTGCAGTTTATAGCAGCACAAACAGAAATGGAGATAGCGTGGCCTGGAGAGCTCACTGAAGAACAGACTGTGATCTCTCTGCTCTGAGGCAGAGGGTTGGAAACAATCTCTTCTGCTCTGACTCTTGGAAGAGATGCGGAAACCACCAGGGAAAGCCGCCAGAGAACAAAAGTCCCCCAAAACCGGTTTTCACTGAGCCCATTCCCCCCCACAGGGGGCAGGGCAATGCTGCCCAAACAGGGTTGCCTGAGTAACAGCAAGGCAGTCCCCTTCCCCAGAAGACAAGCTGAGAAAGAAAGAGGCCAACAACACTAAGGTCCCTATAAAACAGGTGCATCTTGCTTGGGTTGTGGTCAATAATTTGGACTCTGTACATTCCCTCAACCACCCCTCAATGGAATGACTAGGAGGAGGAACCCCCATAGTAGGAAAGACTCAGAAACTATGACTTATGCCACAGATTTACAAATGGATACAGATATAACCAAGATGTCAGAAATGGAATTCAGCGTAGTAATTGTGAAGACAATAGCTAAAATGGAGAAATCAATTAATGGCAACATAGAGTCTCTAAGGGCAGAAATGAAAGCTGAATTGGCAGAACTTAAAAATGCTATCAATGAGATCCAGTCTAATCTAGATAATCTAACAGCTAGGGTAAGGGAGGCAGAAGAACGAATTAGTAATCTAGAAGATCAATTGATAGAAAAGAAGGAAAAAGAGGAGGCCAGGGAAAAACAACTCAGAATCGATGTTGAAAATAGAATCAGAGAAATAAGTGACACCATAAAATGTTCCAATGTCAGAATTATTGGAATCCCTGAGGGGTGGAGAGAGAGAGAGGACTAGAAGATGTATTTGAGCAAATCATAGCTGAGAACTTCCCTAATCTGGGAAATGAAACAAACATTCGTGTCCTAGAGGCAGAGAGGACCCCTCCCAAGATCAAGGAAAACAGGCCAACACCCCAGCATGTAATAGTAAAACTTGCAAATCTTAGAACCAAGGAAACCATCTTAAGGGCAGTTAGGGGGAAGAGATTCCTTATGTACAGAGGGAAGAACATTAGAATAACATCAGACCTATCCACAGAGACCTGGCAAGCCAGAGAAGCCTGGCAAGACATATTCAGGGTACTAAACGAGAAGAACATGCAGCCAAGAATACTTTATCTGGCAAGGCTGTCATTTAGAATGGATGGAGAGATGCAGAGCTTCCAAGACTGGCAGAAACTGAAAGAATATGTGACCACTAAGCCGGCCCTGCAAGAAATATTAAGGAGGGTTCTATAAAAGGAGAAAGACCCCAAGAGTGATACAGAACAGAAATTTACAGAGACAATCTATAGAAACAAGGTCTTCACAGGCAATATGATGACAATAAATTCATATCTTTCAATAATCACTCTCAACGTGAACGGCCTAAACGCTCCCATAAAATGGCACAGGGTTGCAGATTGGATAAAAAGACAGGACCCATCCATATGCTGTCTACAAGAGACTCATTTTGAACCTAAAGATACATCCAGACTGCAAGTGAAGGGATGGAGATCCATCTTCCATGCCAATGGATCTCAAAAGAAAGCTGGGGTAGCAATTCTTATATCAGACAAATTAGATTTTAAGCTAAAGACTGTAGTTAGAGACACAGAAGGACACTCTATCTTTCTTAAAGGATCTACCCAACAAGAAGATCTAATAATTGTAAATATCTACACCCCCAACATGGGAGCAGCCAGCTACATAAGCCAACTGTTAAGCAACATAAAGAGTCATAGTGGTAAAAATACTTTAATTGTAGGAGACCTCAATATTCCACTCTGAGCAATAGACAGATCATCGAAGCAGAAAATCAACAAAGAAACAAGAGCTTTGAATGACACACTGTACCAGATGGACCTCATAGATATATACAGAACATTCCACCCTAAAACAACAGAATACTCATTCTTCTCGAGAGCACATGGAACTTTCTCCAGAATAGACCACATACTGGGTCACAAATCAGGTCTCAACTGACACCAAAAGACTCAGATTTTTCCCTGCATATTCTCAGACCATAATGCTTTAAAACTGGAACTCAATCACAAGAAAAAAATGTGGAAGAAATTCAAACACTTGGAAGCTAAAGACCACTCTGCTCAAGAATGTTTGGGTCTGGGGCGCCTGGGTGGCTCAGCTGGTTTAGCGGTTGCCTTTGGCTCAGGTCACGATCCCAGCGTTCTGGGATTGAGCCCCACGTCAGGCTCCCTGCTCAGTGGAGAGCCTGCTTCTCCCTCTCCCTCTGCCTGCCTCTCTGCCTACTTGTGCTCTCTATCTCTCTGTCAAATAAATAAATAAAATCTTAAAAAAAATGTTTGGGTCAACCAGGAAAACAAAGAAGAACTTAAACAATTCATGGAAACCAATGAGAATGAAAATAGATTGGTCCAAAACCTATGGGATACTGCAAAGGCAGTCCTAAGGGGGAAATACATAGCCATCCAAGCCTCACTCAAAAAAATGGAAAAATCCCCAATTCACCAACTAACTCTACACCTTAAAGAACTAGAGAAAAAGCAACAAATGATGCCTAAGTCACACATTAGAAGAGAAATAATTAAGATTAGAGCAGAGATCAATGAATTAGAAACCAGAAACACAGTAGATCAGGTCAATGAAACTAGAAGCTGGTTCTTTGAAAGAATTAATAAGATCGATAAACCACTGGCCAGACTTATCCAAAAGAAAAGAGAAAGGACCCAAATTAATAAAATTATGAATGAAAGGGGAGAGATCATTAACACCAAGGAAATAGAAACAATTATTAGAAATTACTATCAACAACTATATGCCAATAAATTAAGCAACCCGGAAGAAATGGATGCCTTCCAGAAACCTATAAACTGCCAAGACTGAAACAGGAAGAAACTGACAACTTGAATAGGCCAATAATCAGTAACGAGATTGAAGCAGTGATCAAAAACCTCCCAAAAAACAAGAGTCCAGGGCCTGATGGATTCCCTGGAGAATTCTACCAAACATTCAAAGAAGAAATATTACCTATTCTCCTGAAGCTGTTTCAAATAATAGAAACAGAAGGAAAGCTTCCAGACTCATTCTATGAGGCCAGCATTACCTTAATCCCCAAACCAGGCAAAGACCCCATCAAAAAGGAGAATTTCAGACCGATATCCCTGATGAATATGGATTCCAAAATTCTCAACAAAATCCTAGCTAATAGGATCCAACAGTACATTAAAAGGATCATCCACCACGACCAAGCAGGATTTGTCCCTGGGATGCAAGGGTGGTTCAACATTCGCAAGCCAATCAATGTGATAGAACACATTAATAAGAGGAGAGAGAAGAACCATATGGTCCTCTCAGTTGATGCAGAAAAAGCATTTGACAAAATAAAGCATCCTTTCCCAATTAAAATTCTTCAGAGTATGGTGATAGAGGGAACATTCCTCAAGTTCATAAAATCCATTTATGAAAAGTGACAGCAAATATCATCCTCAATGGGGAAAAGATGAGACCTTTCCCTTAAGATCAGGAACACGTCAAGGATGCTCACTCTTGCCACTATTGTTCAACATAGTACTATAAGTCCTGGCAACAGCAATCAGGCAACAAAAAGAAATAAAATGTATTCAAATAGGCAAAGAAGAAGTCAAACTCTCTCTCTCACAGATGACATGATACTTTTGTGGAAAATCCAAAAGACTCCACCCCAAATTACTAGAATTCATACAGCAGTTCAGTAATGTGGCAGGATACAAAATCAATGCACAGAAATCAGTTGCTTTCTTATACACTAACAACGCAACTGTAGAAAGAGAAATTAGAGAAACGATTCCATTTACAATAGCACCAAAAGCCATAAGATACCTCAGAATAAACCTAACCAAAAGGTAAAGGATCTATACTCTAGGAACTACACAACACTCATGAAAGAAATTGAAGAAGACACAAAAAGATGGAAAAACATTCCATGCTCATGGATCAGAAGAATAAACATTGTTAAAATGTCTATGCTACACAGAGCAATCTATACCTTCAATGCCATCCAGATCAAAATTCCAATGACATTTTTCAAAGTGCAGGAACAAACAATCCTAAAATTTGTATGGAATCAGAAAAGACCCTGAATCGCCAAGGTAATGTTGAAAAAGAAAAACAAAGCTTGGGGGCATCACATTGCCAGATTTCAAGCTATATTGCAAAGCAGTGATCACCAAGACAGCATGGTACTGGCACAAAAACAGACATACAGACCAACGGAACAGAATAGAGAGCCCAGATACGGAGCCTCAACTCTATGGTCAAATAATCTTCGACAAAGCAGGAAAAAATATGCAATGGAAAAAAGTCTCTTCAATAAATGGTGCTGAGAAAATTGGACAGCCACATGCAGAAGAATGAAACTTGACCATTCTCTAACACCATACACAAAGATAAACTCAAAATGGATGAAAGACCTCAATGTGAGACAGGAATCCATCAAAATCCTAGAGGAGAACATAGGCAGTAACCTCTTTGACATCGGCCATAGCAACTTCTTTCAAGATACATCTCCAAAGGCTAGTGAAACAAAAGCAAAAATGAACTTTTGGGACTTAATCAAGATAAAAAGCTTCTGCACAGCAAAGCAAACAGTCAACAAAACAGAGGCAACCCACAGAATGGGAGAAGATATTTGTAAAGGACACTACAGATAAAGGGCTGGTATCCAAGATCTATAAAGAACTTCTCAAACTCAACACCCAAAGACAAATAATCAAGTCAAAAAATGAGCAGAAGACATGAACAGACACTTCTCCAAAGAAGACATACAAATGGCTAACAGACACATGAAAAAATGTTTATCATCATTAGCCATCAGGGAAATTAAAATCAAAACCACATTGAGATACCACCTTACATCAGTTAGAATGGCAAAAATTGACGAGGCAAGGAACAACAAATGTTGACAAGGATGTGGAGAAAGGGAACTCCCTTACACCCTTGGTGGGAATGCAAGCTGGTACAGCCACTTTGGAAAACACTGTGGAGGTGACTCAAAAAATTAAAAAGAGAGCTACCCTATGACCCAGCAATTGCACTACTGGGTATTTACCCCAAAGACACAGATGTAGTGAAAAGAAGGGCCATATGCACCCCAGTGTTCATAGCAGCAATGTCCTCAATAGCCAAACTGTAGAAAGAGCCGAGATGCCCTTCAACAGATGAATGGATAAAGAAGATGTGGTCCATATATACAATGGAATATTACTCAGCCATCAGAAAGGATGAATACCCAACTTTTACATCAACATGGTTGGGACAGGAGGAGATTATGCTAAGTGAAATAAGTCAAGCAGAGAAAGTCAATTATCATATGGTATCACTTATTTGTGGACCATAAGGAATATCATGGAGGACATTAGGAGAAGGAAGGGAAGAATGAAGGGGGGGATATCAGAGGGAGAGATGAACCATGAGAGACGATGGACTCTGAGAAACAAATAGGGTTCTAGAGGGGAGGGGGGTGGGGGGATGGGTTAGCCCGGTGAAGGGTATTAAGGAGGGCATGTACTGCATGGAGCACTGGGTGTTATATGAAAACAATGAATCGTGGATCACTACATCAAAAACAAATGATGTATTGTATGGTGACTAATATAACATCATAAAATAAAATAAATAAAAAAGAATTGGGAAAGTATTAGCTTAGAATAGATATATTTGTCATTTACAAAATCTTGAAGGCTGTAGGCCTAATGAATATGGACTTACTCAACATAACGCCCTATGCTTGAAAGAAATAAATATAAGCAAATCAATGCAAGGAATTTCCTTTACATTGAAATTAAAAATTTTATGGGATTTGACATCGGGAGATAATTAAAGGGGATAATTATCTGGTTTAAAGACTTTCAAATAAAATCATTTTTATTTGAAAAATCATAACAAATTTGGATTAGAGGTGTTTAAAAGGTGTAATTTTATCTTTTGTAAAGCTAAATAATGATAGACATTTGAATTGGTACTTCAAACTGGAAGCTCAGAAAATAGCCAGTTTATATGTCCTAGGGAGGAAAACAACGCAGTTCCATTTTAGAGTTCACTGAGGATAGCCTAGTGCTTGGCAGACCCTGGAGCCAGCTTGTCTGGGTTCACCACTTGTGTTGCCTTGACTGAATTGCTTAACATTTCTGTGTTTCTAAAATGGGAATAGTTGTGTTAATCCACTTAAATGGGTTAACCCACATACACAAATTTACATATGGCAAGTGGACAATAAGTTGATATTGTTATTTTCTCTGATATTTTTGCGTTGTGTTACCGAGAGGAAACGTCTTTTTCTGTGTGGGCATCGATTTCGTTTCCACCAGCAACATCTCTTCTGATTACCCTCTGAGTTGTAGCTCAGTTGTCAGTTAAGCTTCTGCAATATTTTGTGGCTTCTAATCCAAGAAACAGTCTTAAAGATTGAAATAGGAATAGCTTATGATTCTTGGGTATTCTTTTCTCATATTTTGTTTGTATTTGATTTTATTCACATAGTTTTGTTTGAAAAACATACTTTATGCCTTATATAAAATAAGTATTGTTTTAATTTTTCTGAATGCCTTACCTCATTTCTTTTCTCAACACTTTAAATATTTCACTCCACTGACTTCTTGCTTGCATGGTTTCCGAGGAGTTGGATGCAAATCTTATCTTTGTTCCTCTGTAGGTAAGGTGTTTTTCTCTTTGGCTTCTTTCAGGATTGTTTCTTTAACTTTGATTTTCTACATTTTGACTAGGTCTAGTTTTCAGGCATTTATCCTACATTTGTCCCACTGTTCTTGAATATTCTATTCTGGTTTACTCCTCACACCTCAGTGTTTTTTCTCTTTGCTTTTCAGTTTTGGAAGTTTCTATTGACATATCCTTAGATTCTTTCAACTAACGAGCCCACCAAAGGCTTTCTTCATTTATGTTACAGTGTTTTTGATCTCTAGCATTTCTTTTTGAGTCGTTTTTAGAATTTCCATCTCCCTACTTACATTATCCGTCTATTTTTGCATGTTGTCTATTTTTTCCATTAGACCCATTAGCATATTCATCATAGTTGTTTTAAATTCTTATTTCAATAATTCCAACATCCCTGCCATATCTAAGGCTAGTTCTGATGCTTGTGTTGTCTCTTCAAACTATGTTTTTTGCCTTTAAGAATGCCTTGTAATTTTTTTTTTGAAAGTTAGATATGATGTACTGGGTGAAAGGAATTCTCACAAACAGGCCTATAGTGATGTGTTGTTAAGGTGTAGGGGAGGGGAAGTGTACTATAGCCCTATGATTAGGGCTAAGTTTTTTAGTGAGCCTATGTCTCTGAGCTGTGAACTTCACAAGTGCTTCTCAGTCATCCATTCCCACATTTTAGGTGGGTCAGATCAGGGCAGGGAGTGGAGTTGAATATTTCCCTTCCCCCACATGGAAGACCAGAGGGGGTCAGTTAGGCTCTGATAAAACCCTAATGGGTTGGCTCTGGCAAATAATTTCACTTGAGCAGAGGCCTTGTTAAGAACAGCATGCTCTGGCATATTTCAAAATGGTTACTTTTCCTCTCTCCCTGCCAGAAACCCAAGGGGAGTTTTGTCTGATATTCCCTGGGAAAACCTGATCAAAGAGCTCCAAGAAGTAAAACTCCCAAAAGTGGGGGGCCACCCTGGAATTTCACTCAGATTTGTCTAAATTGAGCCTTCAGCAATTTGTTGATTGAGGTTCATATTTTCCTATTGGGGCACTGGTTCCTGGAGGTTTCTGCTGGTGGGTTTCTGCCCTGGTAAATTGTGATTCTCTCTGTTCGCTGGTCTGTTTCTCCAATTCTGGTGGCAGTGGTTTGCCCTGTGACCTCACTTCTGTTAATAAAATGAAGCCATAGTATGTACAAGGCTGTTTCAGTTTCCTATTGCTGCTATAAAAAATCACCACAAACTTTCTGGTTTAAAACAACAGAAATTTGCTCTCTTACAGATGTAGAGATCAGAAGTCTGAAATGAGTTTTATGGGGCTAAAATGTATCAGTGGGAATGGTTCCTTCTAGAAGCTTCCAGCAAGAATTGCATTTCTTGCTTCTTCTGGTTTCTAGAGGCTGCTGACATGTCTTGGTTTCTGGCCACATCACTCTGATCTCTTCTTCAGTAATACATGGCCTTCTTCCCTTCTGTAGTCAAGTCACCCTCTGCCTTCCTCTTAAAAGGATAATTCTAATTGCACTTAAGGCTTGCCTGCCTGCATTATCCAGGGAAATCTTCCCATCTCAAAATTCTTAACTATATCTGCAAAATTCCTTTTGTCATATATGGTAATATTCCCAGATTCCAGGGATGAGGACCTGGATATATTTGGTGGCCCTTATTTAGTCTACCACCAATATGTTTAGAAGAGTGTTATCTCTTCTGATTATTAAATGTAACTTGAGCAACTTTTATTAATTGATGGCACTGGATTTCATTGCAGGACAGAATAAATAGTAGTGAAGAACTGTACAAGAATAACTTCACAGGTGCTACATATGTTATTTTTTTGACTGACCAAAATGATGGTTTAAATTAAAGCCTCAATTCTAACAGCAACAAAATAATTGATATGTGCCTATTTTTTAAAAAGATTATTTAATTTAGAAAGAGAAAGTGCAAGCAGGGGGAAGGGCAAAAGAAAAGGGAGAGAGAGATAATCTCAAGCAGACTCCACACTGAGCACAGAGCCAACACAGGGCTCAATCTCACGACCTTGAGATCATAACCTGAGCCGAAACCAAGAGTCAGACACTTAACCGACTGAACCACACAGGCACCCTGTGTAGATTCGGATAGACGTTTGGTTAGGAGAAATTTGTATTTCTCCACCATATAAAAAAAAGATTGGTGAGGAGCTCCTATGTGTATATAACCAGAAGGCAGCACGTCTGATTTTCAATGAGGATTGCCCCTTTTCTCTTCCATATACACCCTTCTGGACTGTGTTGCCACTTTGGAATTTTCCAATTTAAATTTTAATTTAAATATCTTACCCAAATAAAGAATTTTAGGGCAGAAGATGTGAAAGGAGCATGTAGACTGATTTGTTTAGGATCTTATCTCCCTTTGGAATAGCCTTAGGCCTTAAAGACTCTGGGGCTGGTCAAAGAATCAGAAATACAAAGCTGGAAATGATGAAAGCACAGTGCACAATAACATAACATTTCAAAGTATTTAAAAAGAAAAGTATCTTTTAGTGGGTATCTCTGGAGTTTCAGGATAATCACTGAAAAACAGCCTTTGAAATGTCTGACAAAACAATGAAAATAACTTCAAACTTTATGAATAGTTGAAAGTTAGGTTTAAATGAAAGCTTTGTCTCAACTTCAAAATACTGAATTTGGCAGCAGGAGTCTGTAATTACTACCATCAGATGCTGGGGTCATGTTAAATTAAACCCTCTGAATTCTGTGTTCATCGTTCTGTTTCTTTATGTGGTGGAAAAAGGAGAGTTCAGATAGTTATGGCAAAGACTGGGTGATTGCCTTCATTGTTCACATTTTTATTTCAGTGGGCATGTCCAACATAAATATTTTAAACTTATATTCTCCTATAGGAGACAGAATTTTCAAGCAGGGCATTTTTTTACAGGGGCATTTTTTAAAGTGAGAGCCCAGACCATAACTAGAAGGCGGTGGTAGGTATCAAATTAGAAAAGAGAGAATTGCCATAAAAACAGCAATGAAAATATAGAGGTGTAAAGACCGGACACTGTTCCCGACTTGGAAAAAGCTGAATTTTTAAAAATACCTTATTTGATGTATTACCCTTATGACCTTTTAAAAAAGCAAGATAAAAGCATACTCAGAACACATCACCATATTGTCATATGGTATGAAGTTAGTCTACCCCTCAATGATGTCATTGCTGGTTTCAGACATTCTAGGAAAAGACTATGTGGATAGATAAATGTACATTGTGCCCTCTGGTTTTATGGTATTGGAATTCAGACTACATAAATTGTAATTTGTCTGCTCTTTGTGTTAAATTAAAAGAAGTTGGATTGCTTAGACAATGAGTATTTGGCTTGAATGAGTTTTTAAAAGCTAGTATTTATAATGTAATGAATCACACTAAAAATTTCCCTTCATTAAAAAAAAATCCAAAGCAACAGTAGATTACAGATTGACTAAAAACAGACTGAGTGATTAAGAGGTTGGGCTCCAGAGTCAGACAGACATACACTGAAAACTGGCTATGTCACTCACAGCAGTGTAACTTGGGGTAAGGTACCTAAACTCTTCACACACCAATTTCTTCGTTTGTATAATAACAGCACAACAGCTGTCATAATAATAGCAGCATGGATTTCATTGGTGTTTTATGAAAAGTGCTGATACATATGAACTGCATAATTATTTAGTGAATAGTAGTAGATGGTATGATTATTGTTGCTGGATAAACTTCACGGTCCAGGTTCCACAGACTCCAGTTAGGTTTAATCCAAATCTCCAAATCTTTTTGATGTCATCCAAGGGACCATCATTCATAGCTTTTGCTAAACTATCGTTGATGTGTTTTTTATTTTCTATCTGTAGCAGATATATATATTTGAGAGAGAGGGAGAGTGCACAGGGAGGGGCAGAGGGAGAGGGAGAGAGAAACTTTAGCAGACTCCAAGTTCAACGAGGAGCACTATGTGGGGCTCTCATGACCCTGAGATCATGACCTGAGCTGAAACTAAGAGTCCGATGCTTAACTGACTACACCACCCACGGGCCCATATAGCAGATATATTTAAAACAACATTTCCTTTTATCTGACATTCAGCCATTATGAATGTAAAGCATGTCTCCTTGCCCTATGATTTTATGATGTGGGGAACAAGTTTGAATATATTTTCTATACTATTCCCAACTGAAAAAAAGAACAATCTTGTTTGAACCTTACTGTGTTCTAGGTACTGTGCTAGGCATTTTATGTACTTCATTTCAATTAGTCTTCAAAATAGCCTTATAAAAAAAAAATAGCCTTATAAGATAGGAAATGTTATTCTTTAAAGAGAGAGTTTGAATTTATGGATTCTAATCATATTACCTCTTAGGCACCAATGTTCTCAATGTTTTCAGTCAGTATTCATATAATAGTCTTTTTATCTACTATAGTTTTTTGTGGTTACCTATCCGTTAAAGGCTGTGTAGCTAATTGGTTGAGGGCAAGCTGTGAATTCTGAGAGATCTTGGTTCAACCCTGACCCCAGACTAGTGTAGACCTTGGGTAAGCTGCTTAACTTTTTTGGGTATTTGTTACTTCACTTATAAAATAGGACTAATGTTACCTATGTCACAGATTTATTTTGAGGATTAAATGTCCTAATTCATATAGGGAAAATGTTAGAGTAGAGCCTGGCACATAATAAGCTCCCATTTAATCACAGTCACTATTGTTATTTTTTTAATTGAAATATAATTGACACACAATGTTACATTAGTGTCAGGTGTACAACATAGTGACTAGAAAACTATAGATTGTGCTGTGCTCATCACAGTATAGCTGCCAGGACATCATGCACAGTATTACAATCATAGTCATTAGTTTTTATAAACGTGCAATGAGCTATTGATGCATACACACACACAATGATAGAGACCATAGGAAACATTAAGCTAAAAATGACATGCTTATGGTATTTGGATTTACAATTTGGTGAGAAAACAACATGCATATGTGAAAGAAGTGCTTTTTTTTTTTTTTTTAGAAATACAACAGAACTTTTTAAGAGTATAGGAAATAGTGGTAAATTCTTGGTGTCGGGATATAGCTCAAATGAGAGGAGGTGGAGAAAATAGTTTTGAAAAAGATATATGTTACTGTTTGGAGAAGGGAGGAAAGAACTTTTTAGATTCAAGGAATAGCATGAGTAAAACCCCTGGACAATGGAATACAGTACTCAAGAAATAGTAACTATACGGTGTGTGGTGTGACCAGAGTACAGTTTATGGAGCCATCAACTTAGAAATAAGTCTGAGAGGCAGATATGAAATAGATTGTTAAATGTTTTGCTAAGGACACTTAATCTTACTGCTTTGTTGTTTAAAAGCCTCCTCCATTAGGAATTCGGAAAGTACATTTGGAAAAGTGAGGCAGTCAGTGAGAACAGTTAAGACATTGTACAGATGATTTAGCTGAAATTTGATAAATCCCTAGACAAGGGTAGTGACAGTAGGAATAAGAGAGGAATGAATGAATATAAAAGACATTTCATAGAAGTTTCACAGATAGAAGCCAAAGGTATTCATTAATTGATGGCTGTGGTGGGAACAGGGATGAGGAAGGGGTCAAAGATGGTGTAAAGTTTTAAACAGGTGGCTAGAATGATAGTGATAATATTCGTTGAGCCCAAACACTCATGAAAGGAGGTTTGGGGACAGACTGTGTATAAAGTCCTTTGGGTAGGTAGTCCAAGTAGATTTGTCCTAAATGTACATGGAAATTTGGACCTGGATATTAAGTAAAGAGTCCAAGTTTGGATGTAGAATAATATTGTTACAATTGGCAAAGAAATATAATTTACTTTGAGATGCCCTTGAAAATACCAGGCAGCCTTTTGAATTTCTTAGTATAATCTCTCAAATCTAGGGTGTATAAAACACACATATTCTCTGCATCATTTACAGTGTATTTTAGCTGGAATACATCTATTTAATACCAGACTCTTTTTTTGTTGTTGTTCTTAGCTGGAGGATGTAATTTTTTGGATTAAGACTAGGGTGTGGGAGGGTTAGTGATTCTGGAATTCACTTCTACTAATGCTTTGACAGAACCTGTTTTATCAGCTCACATTCATCCCACCTGCTGGGGCTTTTGCTTGATTGACAGTCTTGTAATCCTCTTGTGAGAATTAACCGGGAGGCTTTAACTATAAATAACAATCATTTTCAAGTCTGAGATACAAAGATGTAGTCATGGTGAGGAGAGACTGTCTAGCCTATTGCTTTTTTTAAATCCAGGGTTAGTCCCTAAAGCATTTGTCAAGCTTTTACATTCTTGTCACATTTCTAATATCTTAAGGCTTTGTTCATGAAGAAAGCAACTTTTCTTGGAGGAAAATCTTAGGATTTAGTTTATTATTATTATTAATATCATTATTCTAATGCTTAATTAGGTAACACTGAACCACTTTTAATTATTTACAAAACGCTTTCTCTGACGTAGTTTCATTTTGAAGTTCTCAATAATCCAAGTGGAGGGAGAGTTTTTACCACTTAATAGATGAAGAAACAGACCTAAGAGAGGTTGAGCATCCTGCTCAGGATCCCAGAGTCAGGAAGAGTTGGACCCGGGACTTAGACAGTAACTTGACTCCAGATGGGTTTTTAATTCATAGAGACATATGTCTCTACTTTTACTAGTAATATTTATAATCTAATATTTAGTATTCCTCCTATTAGATAGTCATCTTAGATGAATAGACTGTAATATATTGCTTTTTACCTTAAAAACTGTTTCAGTATGGTAAATGTGCTATTAAAATGTGATCAGCACCTCAGGGAAAATTGTGTGCATTTACTCACCATGTTGATAGTGTCAGGGTTGTAGATTCTTGCTTGACTTCCTCCCTTCCCCTCTTCCTTCCTTCCTTCTTTCCTTCCTTCCTTCCTTCCTTCCTTCCTTCCTTCCTTCTCTTTCTTCATGTTTTATGTAACTGTGTGACTATGTTAAACTTAACTAAGTTATAAGCAATTTTTCAGCTATAATTGTAAACAACACATATTTTGATTTTATTTTCAAAACTCAGATATTATTTTAAGTGATGGTGTTTAAATTGCATTAAAATTGAAAACTTCCAAATGAAATGTAGAACTGAGATTGAACAGGAGGTGTAGGAAACAATAAGGTAGCCAAATACCTGTTGTTTACATTCAGAATCTGTCCTGATTGGCCACTGTGCCACCTTCGGTTTTTTAAAGAAAATCTTTTGAATATCATCCTTAGGGATTAGAAATAGAAAATTTAAGCTTTACTTAAAGTATGTTGTCTTTTAAATAGGGAGAAGGGCAGAGACTAAAAGAGAACCCAGCTTAGGACACTGTGCTGCCCTTTATTGGAAAGAGCAGCAGAGCCAGACGGGCCTGTTTTCTTTGCTGTACTTTGGATGCTAGAGCCAGGCTTCACCAGATAAGCACAGATACTGTATCAATATTTCCTGTGGAAAGAACTATTATGATGCAAGTAAGTGTAATCTGGACAAGGAGGTTGCCAGAAAAGGACCAACTAACAATTGCTTTCTCAGATATGCAGACAAATAAAACTTATCTACATTATCACTTATTTGGCATCTACTACTCATTTTGGCATCTGTACTCATACTACAGTTGGGGAGGATTAAAATTAGATTTTAAAAGTCATGACAATTCCTTTACTTGGCATATTTTGATTATATGTTTCTTCTCTTCCTTTTTTTAACATTTATTTAGTTTATTCTAAACATTTCAAGACATAAAGTAAATAGGACCTTTAGAAATATATTTTGTCCTTTCCTTATCCTGGCCGAGAAGGGATGGAACAATCTGTTCAATATTTAGCCAAGGCTTCAGCTTTTCAATATCATTTGGTATTTCTAAATGCAGAATGTTTTATCTGGAGAAAGTGAGAATTTATTTGTGGTAAAGTCATCAGTTTTAAAGTCTTGTAAAACAAATGTGATTATTCTACCCTTTGTTTGCTTTGTTTAATCTGTAAACTCTGATAAAAAAAATTTTCCCCTTCTTATTGGACAATCTCTATATTTTAGTTTTGGTCAACAAGGCCAGTCCCACATAAAATTCTCAAGTAGTCCAGGTTTTGTGTTCAGCTTTTTCCTCCTTTCCCTTTCAATGTTTGGCTTCTTTTGCCTACATGATCTTCCTTTGCTCCCACTTCTACAGCCCACACTGGCAGCTCTTCCTCAGCGGTCCCATATGCTTGGGAATATTCTTCTATCCTCCTGTCCATTAAACACTACCTGCATCTTCCCCATCTTCCCCTCAAGGTATTATTTCCTGCTTTCCTTTTGACAAACTGATAAACTAATCCGTGCTGAAGAATTTGTGAGTTATGTGTCTAATCTCTCTAGATAATGTTGTATTTTGATATTTCAAAATTGGGCTACCAGAGAAACTACTGGAGAAATCATATTGTAAGTAGGAAAAAAAAATGTATCTATGGCAGGAATCCTAGGCTCTGGGGCAGACCAGTTTGAGAAATAATTTTGAGGCCTTTTGCTGGCTTCAGATTTACAGGTCCTATACCAAAAAGGGTAGAATTTTGTTGCTCTGTTTCTAGTTTTTAACTCTATTCAATGAGACTATCATGTGAAATTATTACCAATGAGGAATTTTAGCCACTGCCTTTGCAAGCCAACAGATTGTTTATCAAGGAGAGAAAGAGAACCCTTTTGGAGACCCACACTGGGTTTTGTTGTGGGGCAAGGTCTCTACTGTTATAGTTAGTCAATGAGGGCTGTTTCCATATTTATAATTATGAATAGAGGACTTAAGTTTAATATTCTAGGGGCACCTGGGTGGCTCAGTCGGTTAAGCGTCTGCCTTCGGCTCAGGTCATGATCCCAGGGTCCTGGGATTGAGCCCCAGGCCGGGCTCTCTGTTCAGCGGGAAGCCTGCTTCTCCCTTTCCCACTCCCCTTGTTTGTGTTCCCTCTCTTGCTGTGTCTCTGTCTGTCAAATAAATAAAATCTTAAAAAAAAGTTAAATGTTCTAAATTCCATGTTCCAAGATTAATATTAAAGAGATTTAAAAATGGCAAGCCTTGTCCAGTTGTATAATTAAATAGGTAAATTACATACACCCCAGGAGAATTTCAAGAATTTTCCAGTTTTTAAAAATATAATTTTCAATGTAACATACCAGTTTTATTAGTACGTTGAGTTCACAGGGAGAATGTTTTTGACATTTCCTGTTATCAAATTGTAAATGCACGTAATACCTATAAATACATAGTGTTATAAATACTTGCAGTAATTGAATAGTCTCCCACTTGGTATGTTTCTTCTATGAAATAAGCTAAGGACATATGAAAAGTTCACTGGCTTTTCAAGGTCACAGGTAAAGTGGCTTTGAAAGTGTTCAGTGAACTCTTGGGTAGATACTCTCAGCTCCTCTGAGTTGGACTTCATAGTCTCGGCGAATCTATTCTACTTGCAGTTCCCAATGTCTGTCAGATGAGGGCAGCACAATCATATACAGGCCAGCTGTCTGGTTTGCCCTTAGATCAGAGAACTGATTACAAAGGATGCCAAACAGCTCAAGAACTTGTAAATAGTCTTCTTTTTTTTCCACACACACTGCTCAACTGATTGAAACACAAGATAAAAACATTAGAACAAATATAATTAAAAATATTTTTCTATTACTGAATATCCTCATCAAAAGGATATGTGGAGACGCTTGGGTGACTCAGTCTACGTACCTTCGGCTCAGGTCATGATCCCAGGGTCCCGGGACGGAGTCCCACATCGGGCTCCTTGCTTAGGAGCTTCTCTCTCTGCCTGCCCACCACCCCGCCCGCCCCCCGCCGCTTGTGCACGCACGCGCTCTCTCTCTCTGACAAATAAATACAATCTTAAAAAAAAAAAAAGGATATGTGATTTACATTAGAAAAATAATTTGTAATTATGAATTTAAAATTTAAAGTTTAAAAAAGAATACTAGAGAGAGACAGAGAACAATCTCTTTCCTATTTGTAGATGGAACCATACAGAGTAGTTAAGTGTTGGGCACTAGTGTCAGACTGCTTTGTCTTAACCCACCATAATATTTTGGGCAAGTTACTTAACATTTCTATGCCTTAGTTTCCTCAAATACAAAAGGGAAGGAATCATAGTATGCATTCACAGAGTTGTTCAGGATTAAATGAGATAATACAGGTAGACCAGTTTGAATATACTCTACACATAATTGCACTGTAAATGTTAGTTTCCATTATATTCAGGAAGTAAATGCTAAAGTTTCAATTTAAAAGACCTTGAAGTATCAGAGTCTAATGCACAAGAAAGAATTTGAGTGAGATACCTACTCTGTATTTTATGCTATTTGGTCACAGGGATCCTGGGAAAAAATATGTTTATAGGAGCTGTTTAAGAGGAGGGGAAAATATGAAAGACAGAAAGTTTAAGATCTATTGAGAATTAGGGGAGAGATGTCATATGTGCTGATACAAAGGGGAAATTTTTCTTCTCAAAGATTTGAACCCTTACTTTTTGGTTGGTAACAAAGTAGTGACTCTTTCCTACTTAGGAACTTACCCATTATCTATGAAAGCAATATCATAGTAAGTAAGACGCTGAAAAGTTCTTTTGAAAAGAAGAAAATTCAGATTGAAGAAAGTCAATCTGGTTAAGTTTTAAATCCATATTCAGTAAGGACTTACCAACAACTTAGAGAGCTTAAAAGAGCTTGACTTTCTGGAGACAGACCTATACCCAGGAAAGTGAAACTATAGACGTGCGGGGCACCTGGGCGGCTCAGTTGGTTAAGCGTCAGACTCTCGATTTCAGCTCTAGTCATGATCTCAGGTTCTGAGATGAGCTTAGAGTGGAGCCTGCTTAAGATTCTCTCTCTCCTTCTCCCTCTGCCCCCCAACTCATGTGTGCATGCATGCACTAGGTCTTTAAAAGAGAGAGAGGCGGGCGCCTGGGTGGCTCAGTTGGTTAAGCGACTGCCTTCGGCTCAGGTCATGATCCTGGAGTCCTGGGATCGAGTCCCACATGGGCTCCCTGCTCAGCGGGGGGTCTGCTTCTCCCTCTGACCCTCTTCCCTCTCATGCTCTCTGTCTCTCATTCTCTCTCTCACAAATAAATAAATAAAAAATCTTTAAAAGAGAGAGAGAGAGAGAGGGAGAGAAAGGAAAGAAACTATCCAAGTGCCAAAGTGCATAAGGTCAGAGCTTAGAGGAAGAGATAGAGTAAACTTTAATGATTACATAGTAGGATTGAAAGTAGAATTTGAATGTGTCCTTAAATATTGGTTGAGATTTGGAGAGGAAGAGGAAGGAGAAAACTTAGGTGGGTGTTATGGACTGAATTATATCCCTCAGCCCTCCAATTCATATGTTAAAGTCCTAACCCCTAGTACCTCAGAATGTGACTATACTTGGAGACAGGGACTTTAAAGGGATAAAGTTAAAATAAGGCCATTAGCTGGGCCCTAATTCAATATGACCGATGTCCTTTTAAGAACAGGAGATGCTAGGCTCTAGAAATGCAAGAACTTATATTTCTGTTGTTTAAGCCACTCGTTTTGTGTAACTTTGTTGTGGTAGTCCTAGTAAACAAACACAGTGGGGGAAATTATAACCAAAGATGTGGAAGCAGAAATATGTATTTCTTTGGAGGAGAACTAATAAGAAAATAGTGGTTTGGTATTGAATTTAGTTGGCTTCTTAGAGAAGCAATGTGATGTGATACTGTCCTGAAAAAGGTGGCACTTAACCCAGCAAGGTCTGGTCAGAGGTTTGGAGCAGAGGTGGAATTATGAATACCCTGTCTTCAGAAGTTGAATCTGACAGTTATGTGAGAGCTTCCATCGAAGAAACACTGAAAGCAAAGCCATATATGCAGTGAAAGGGATCTGGCCTTTGCAAATGGGGGGTGGGTTTACATGTAAGTTATAATCGCATGTATGAATGGACAGTACTTGATAACAAAGAAAGGAACACCTGAGTGCATTAAAGTGGTTTCAAGCCAGGTGGACCAGTGTAATAGTGGTACCATTGATAATGCAAATGTTCTGAAACCAGACCTTGTCCCACAGGAGGTAATGAGACAAGCTGGAGTTCAAGCTAAGACTGTAATGTGTTGATGCTAGAGGGAAAAGAATGGGTGAAATCTATGTAAGTGTGTTTAAAAGGGCAGAGGACCAAACAGGATGGCTAAGGGACTTTTAAAAACAAGGGTGTATACTATATAATTTTACAAAGATGCTTACTATATAATTTTAAGTCATTTGCATTCCGACTCTGTAAGCATCCTCTGTTGCCCCCCAAACTACAGTAAGGTTTGGTGCAACCACAAATGCCTTATGTGATTGGTTTTGGGAAAATGTAGGACAAAGGTCTGCATTTCATGTTTGAGTTAGTGCTAAAGACAGAAGAGAAAGAGAACATCCACAGATGATAATCAAGTAAAACAGAATGTTTACTGAAAACATAAGCTCTGAGCCAGAGGTAACCAGGACAAAAAGTCTTTAACTCCCCTCCCTATTTAAAAAGCCCTGAAGACAGCTGAAGGAGGCACACTTTAACATATAGGGATTGGAGTTCAAGACAAGTCAAATTATATTTAGATCTTGAAAGACAGACTGCTTACATTTGGGTTATACTCCAGTCTCAGCATCATACAGTGTTGGCTTCTGAATTTTCCCTGTCTTTGGATAGGATAGATATTTGATGTGTGAAAATGTGTTGAAAGAGAAGACTTGGGAAGAATAAAGAAGCTGTCTTCAAGTATCTGAAGGAATTTTCTGTGGAAGGCAGATTGGATTGGGTTTGTGTTGCTTCAGAAGGAAAGCTGTATGGAAGTAACAGAATTTCAGTTCACTATGAAAACTAAAATCTTCTAGTTAGCTTCTGCTAGTGACTTCTTTACCACATCATCATCCCCCTCAGTCTCAGGCAAAATTCAAAATTCAGATCTTTCCATCATGACCATTCCGTTCTTAAAATGTACAAACAAATAACCTGGCTACCTAGATAGCCTTTTTTTTTTTTAACGGGTAGATCAAATGAAAATAATTATCTTCATATCACCTTGTATAACAATTTATGTCCTTGGCAAACTCTTCGCTATGTGCTTACAGTTTTGATACTTGTTGTATGTGACAGACATATTAAAGGACCCTCAAGAATCAGAAAGCAAAAAAAAAGACCAGTATGGCAGTGATTTCTTGAAACACCTTTCTTTTCCAAGGAAATCACTTGTTTCATAAGAATATTGCTAATGAATTCTATTCAACTGTTGACTTTAATTCAGAGTTGTTTCTTTTTCCCCCACATCTCCTATTCCTACCACTCCTGGCTCCTGGGGGTTGTGAATTCCTGGTATTAGAAATAACAAGCCAAATCTTCAAACTTTAAATAGAAGGAGAATTACATGATTGATCAGAGGCCAAAAATCATAGCCTCTTTGTTTGTTTTTATTCTTAGTAGAATGGCCAGACAATGGACATCGGCAATATGGGTTACTAGAAATATTACCCAAACATTTTAGCTGGAAAAACAATGGAATAATTGGTTTCTTTTTCCCACTTCAGAAATTATTATCTATGAGAGGAGTATTAAAATAAAGGTCCTGGAAAAGTTTAAAAAAAGAGTTTAGAAAGAGAAAGTAACATAAGTCATGAGTCTTTTGACTTAGAAAGCTATTTAATAGTTTCGTCAAAGAACACAGGCAAATTACAAAAGAAGGAGGAGGAAGGAGGAAGAAGAAGAAGAAGAAGAAGAAGAAAAGAGAAGAAGAAGAAGAAGAAGAAGAAGAAGAGAGGAGAAAAGAGAAGAAGAAGAAGAGAAGAAGAAGAGGAGAAGGAGAAGAAGAAGAAGAGAAGGAGAAGAAGGAGAAGAAGGAGAGAAGGAGAAGAAGGAGAAGAAGGAGAAGAAGGGAAGAAGGAGAAGAAGAGAAGAAGGGAAGAAGAGAAGAAGGAAGAAGAAGAAGAAGAGAAGAGAAGAAGAGAAGAAGAAGAAGAGAAGAAAAAGAAGAAGAAGAAAGAGAAGAAGAAGAGAAGAGAAAAGAAGAAGAAGAAGAAGAAGAAGAAGAAGAAGAAAGTATCAGCAGTGAATATGAACATGATTTCCCAAAAATGCTTTGAAGTAGGTCACAATCAAATGAAACCTGAATCATGGAAGGTCCAACCTGTGAAGAAGTCATTGTGGGTTGATCCAAGAAAACCTCATGAAAGGGGTGGTAGCTTAGTTGGGCCTCAAAATATGGGTTCTCTGAAAGTTGTACATATTCTATTGTTTAGGACAGGGTGACAGGGTGTTTCAACCATAGCATTATTGGCATTTTGGATTGGATAATTCTTTGTTTTGGGGGCCTATCTTGTGCATTAATGTTTAGCAGCATCCCTGGCCCGTGTCAGCTAGACGCTAGTGGCAACCCTCCCCTCCACCCTAAGTTGTGACAACCAAAAATGTCTTCAGACATTGCCAATGTAACCATGGCCGGGGGTGGGGGTGGAGGGCAAAACTGTCCCTGGTTGAGTATCACTGATTTAGCACATAAAGGATAGTCATGCATAATTAGAGAAATTTTCTTCATTTTGGTATTTTCACAAGCAAGCAAGGGAATAATAGTGCAATGTTAGCATATTTAAAGAAAATTGCCCAGTTCTTTGGAAGACCTGACTTGGTTCATTCTCCAGGTGATGTTGATCAGTCCTAAAAGAGCTACACCAAAAAATGCTGATGGTGGGGTTGCTTTGGCTCTCACAGAAGAGGTGTCATAAAATCTTATACCTGTTTTCCTGAGGGCCCAGTGATGACTGTACTTTTCCTGAGATTCCCTGAATAGTACATACAGACACAATAATTTCTGATGATTCATTAAAATTACAGTTTAGGAAATATGAAGCACATTAAAAATACATTTTAAAGCCGACTCATATTTTACTTTCCCACTTCAAATACCAAGTGAATTTATACTTTTTCCATTTCCATCGATTTCAATAAACTTGTTAGACATAGCTTTAGTCATATGCCCAGCCAAACAATAGAGGGTATGACTGGCTTAGATTGACGAGGTAGCTCTGGATAGCTTTTATAGCTTATACTCGAATGATGAGGGTAAAAATGGAGACTTAACTAAGGGCAAATAGTTACCTTGAGAGAATTAAAATAAAATAGAAGGAGGGTCAGGACAGCATAAATATTTGTAGATATGCGTGAGATGCATGGTATACATCCCCACTTTTATATCTGATTACACAGACACTACCAGAATTTCATAAAGGAAATCACTTACGGCTTATTTCTTTAAATCATATCATTCAGACTTTGGGTGGATTTTGCCAAGTTTAGCTAAAATAACATATCAAAACAGGAACTCTGGTCCTTATAAATTTGTTTACCAAACATCTCTTAAGTACTTACCATGAGTCAGGCACTGTGATGGAAACTAGATACCAATGAGAATAGGGATTAGCCACACTGGGTGGTTATCCTCAAAATCCTTGCATGCCAGCCAGAAGGAGAGTTACACATGAAGAGCACATGAAAAATGAAATGTTACAGGTAGTATACAATGGGGCTGCAAAGGGGAGATCAGTTACACCAGGTACATAACAGGAAAAATGGGGAATTATGTCATATTCCTGCCAGTCGTATGTACTATCTCGCTGCACCCTTGCCAGCAAGAAGGATTATTTTTTAGAATATTTTGTTCATTTGGTAAGCAAACCTGATATCTGATTTTAACTTGCGTTTATATGCTGTAGAGGTCAATTTTTATATATAACATGTTTTCCATTTGTATTTTCTTTCCGTGCCCTTTAACCTCATTCATTTTTAAATTTAGTGCCCTCAGCTTCTACCTTCCCACCCCCACAAGTTCACATGCACACATACACAGATACACGCTGAAACTGCTCAGGCAAATGTCACTCCAAAGAAACTCACTTCTATATCCAATCAATTAGTTTTATGTCTCACCTTACTGGACATCTAGTTGACCCTTTTTCTTCTTTAAAAACTCCATACAGGGCTTCCTCTTCAGCTGTTTTGTTCCTTAATTTACATCTCTAGCCATTTTTGCTCAGCCTTTATTCCTGGGCCCCTCTTGCTTTGTACATCCCTTAACTAATGTTGTTTTTGAGGGCATTGTCTTTTTTTTTGTTTCTGCATCATGTTCCTACTTCTTTCTTCATGACCACTTTTACCAACTTCATGCCTTCTCATGGCTTTAACTATCACCTTTGTATTGGTGGTGCTCAAATTCTCATCTCCATCCAAGAACTCTTTCTTGCTTTCTACTTTCATGTATCCCACTGATTACTGGACAGTTCCATAAGGATATCTCACATGCATCACACTTAACAGGTGTGAAATCAAAGCCATTCTTACTCATGTGTCACAATTCAGCTGATGTACCCCAAATCTAAGAAGAATTGACTGCTCTTATCTATGTCTCTATAGTATCTTGTATACTCTTTAAAAATATTCATCATACCTTCTCTCTGTCCTTTACTAGACTATAGATTCCTTAAGGAAAAATTTGTATCTTATCTTTGTGTCCCCAGTGCATGGCACAGAGTAAGTTCTCAATAAATATATGCATCTTTGGTTGTCTAAAGAGTATTCAGATCACAGTAAGTGATCATCCTATTATATTAAGATACACATGGAATTTTATGTTCAATTAGGAGCTCAAAAACTTGATGCTTTTAAAAGGACATGAATGAACAGTAGTATTTCAGAAGGAGAGTGACCACGGATGCTAGAAATCAGGGCGTGTGTAATACTATCTGTAATGCACCCAGAGAGTACCACTGTACACTTTGAGAAATTTACCTGTAGTGTTCTTTTCTGTGCACACAGTTTTTTCATAGAATCTATTGTTTTATGTCCTGCTTTTTTACTTAACATTTTATCATTACCATTTTCCCATGTTATTTATTATTCTTTGAAAATATGATTTTTAGTGAGTATATAATGTTCATAATGTTCTATTACATGGATTTGTTTAGAATCCATTTTTTATCTCTTAGAAGTTAGTACCAATTTGTGGTGCTTGGGTGGCTCAGTCGGTTAAGCGTCTGCCTTCAGCTCAGGTCATGATCCCAGGGTCCTGGGATGGAGCCCCATGTCAGGCTTCCCGCTCAGTGGGGAGTCTGCTTCTTCCTCTCCTTCTGCCTCTCCTCCTGCTTGTGTATTCTCTCTCTCTCTTAAATAAATAAATAAAATCTTTTAAAAAAAAAAAGTACCATTTTATCTTGTACACCTTTATACTTTTTTCTGAAGTTTTCATGCACAGGAACATGTATCTCTAATGGTTAATAGATATTGGAGCTTCATATATAGTAGTTATGGTGCTAATCACATTACAATCATTATTTCATGTGGTATCCATAAAAACCCTGGAACGTAGATGTGATTCATCCCCATTTACAAAGAGAGAAACAGGCTTAAAGAAATTATGTAACTTGTCCAAAGTGATACAACTGTCAAGTAACAGAATAGGGTTATAAAGAAGGGCTTTATGCTTCTAAGGTATGTATTCTGTCTACAATGTCATGCTCCACCACCTTACTAACTGCTCCTATAGCAGCTCTGTGGTATCTAAGTGGTAAATCAAGTTCTATAACTGAAGAATGTCTAGTCATTTAATGAAGACACTTTTTAAAAAAAGATTTATTTATTTTGAGAGAGAGAGAGCGAGCTCAGGCAGGAGGGAGAGAATCCCAAGCAGACTCCCCGCTGAGCACGGAGCCCTACATGAGGCTTGATCTCACCATCGTGAGATCACGACCTGAGCTGAACCTAAGAGTCTGAAGCTTAATCGAGTGGGCCACCCAGACATCCCCTTAAGACACATTTTAACACACTACTCACAAAATATATACTCTTTTACTTCTCTGTTCTCTCTGAAATGGGGTTCTAATACAGTATTTTCTATGAATAATTATTTTCTCTTCTGATCTTCTTTAGCCTCTCAAACCAAAAACTGTTCTTTTTCTAGAAGTGAGGATTGGTTTTCAGTGGCCAACTGAAACTTATTATCTGTACATTTTAAGATGTTCCTAACTTTTGCAAAATGTACTCTCATAAATGGAAGTGACCTTTCCAAATGTGTTCATGGGAAGATTTTGTAACTTACTTAAATGTTCATTATGCTTAATTTGTACCCAAGGCTTATTACAGACACTAGTTTAAAAATTAAATTGCATTTTGTGTTTAAAGGATATTTTTTAAATGTTATTTTATTATGTTAGTTACCATACAATACATCATTAGTTTTTGATGTAGTGTTCCATGATTCATTGTTTTCGTATAACACCCCAGTGCTCCATGCAGTACATGCCCTCCTTAATACCCATCACCAGGCTAATCCATCCCCCCAACCCCCTCCTCTCTAAAACCCTCAGTTTGTTTCTCAGAGTCCATAGTCTCTCATGGTTTGTCTCCCCCTCTGATCCCCCCCTTCATTTTTCCCTTCCTTCTCCTAATGTCCTCCATGCTATTCCTTATGTTCCACAAATAAGTGAAAACATATGATAATTGTCTTTCTGTACTTGACTTATTTCACTTAGCATAATCCCCTCCAGTCCCAACTATGTTGTTGTAAAAGTTGGGTATTCATCCTTTCTGATGGCTGATTAATATTCCATTGTATATATGGACCACATCTTCCTTATCCATTCATCTGTTGAAGGGCATCTCGGTTCTTCCCACAGTTTGGCTATTGCGGACATTGCTGCCAAGAACATTGAGGTGCATGTGGCCCTTCTTTTCACTACATCTGTGTCTTTAGGGTAAATACCCAGTAGTGCAATTGCTGGGTCAAAGGGTAGCTCTATTTTAACTTCTTGAGGCCGCTCCACACTGTTTTCCAAAGTGGTTGTACCAACTTGCATTCCCACCAACAGTGTAAGAGGGTTCCCCTTTCTCCACAACCTCTCCAACATTTGTTGTTTCTTGCCTTGTCAATTTTTGCCATTCTAACTGGTGTAAGGGGGTATGTCAGTGTGGTTTTGATTTGAATTTCCCTGATGGCTAATGATGATGAATATTTTTTCATGCGTCTGTTAGCCATTTTTATGTCTTCTTTGGAGAAGTGTCTGTTCATGTCTTCTGCACATTTTTTGACTTGATTATTTGTTTTTGGGGTGTTTTTAAAAAGCCCTTGGAAGATAAATTAAGGCAAGCATGAAAGGTAACTAATCAATATGATAATTTGACTATCAAAGTCTAAAAGACAAATAAATAGACAGATAAGTCAAATTGATTTGGAATTTGTGATAATTCAGACAGGATTTGGACCTGGTTTCTTTGTAGAAAGAATTTACAAAAAACTTAATAAATAATGTTTATTATTGTACTCTCATTTACCTAAAAAAGGTTATATATGTTCACTATTAGCATTTCACACTTAAAATTAGATATCATGTATATTACTGAGAATAATATTTTATAAAAGCCTTAATGGGATTAATCTTTTTATCAATTAGCCTAATTTAGCCAGGTTTTTACTATTAATTCCATATTTTCAATATGCTGTAATTAAATCTTTGGCATGTACTTAAAAAGAATTATAGTGGGAAAAGTGGTAGGTGAGACTCTAGAATCCTCAATTTTGCTGTTGTCAATTTAAATCATAGGACAGATGGTAAAGCAGTAATGGTTTATTAATACAACCAAATAGTTGATATTTTTACAGTAAAAAGAAATAAGCAAGATAATTCCCTTGCATTTCTTAAGTTGCATTCTGTGGTTTAGGTTGTAAATGTGATCTGAATGCTGTGTTCTTTTCTAATATCAAATAGAAATGAAAAAGACTAAAATATTTATACATTTAAGTCTTAACCAGACACTGCTGATAACTGAGGCCTTATTCACTCAATGTTCTTTGTTGAACAAAGAACTTTGAGAAAGATTATTCTTAGTAACTGTAATGCCCATGAAAATTGTCTCTTGTAAAGAAAAGGTCAAGGAACATTTTACATGCTGTAAGTTTATTTTCCAAAGGTGGTTGGATGCTTAAACAGTGTTTGAGATGCTTGTGAGCTTAACTCACTCCTTAAGGAACAAATGACTTTATTACTACGGTCATAACTGTAAATAGACCTTACTGGTCTGCCTTTTCAGTAGGAATGTTAAGGATTAGAGTAGTGGTTTACAAATTATGGTATTATATCAGTCACTTGGAAAACTTATGAAATATGTAGTTTTCTGGGATTCACTTGTAAAGATTCCTCTTTGGTAGGTCTGAAGTGGGACCTAGAAATCTAAAAGTTTGGCAAATATTCCAGAAACTCTGATATGTATGCCTCCAGGATCAAATTTGTGAAATGCTAGGCAGTGCCATGAATCTCTGGTTTTGGATGGGCAGTTATGTAGCTCATTGCTGGTAGAGAGTAGAATTTTTACCTCTACTGAAGACTGCATAATAGAGGGACCATTCATGTGGAAAGCTCTCATGGAATCTTGAAATCAAAGTTAAAGGGGAGTTTAAAACTTGATTTGGCTCTTCTAAATTTTTGCCTCGTTTATTTTTGGACATTTCCAGGAATGATTTATCCAATCCCCACAGCTAGGCAAACTCACTTTGTTCTAAACTTATAGCATTCATTCATAGAGTAAGATGAAATTTGTGCTCCTGGCATAACAGTTCATTTTTTCTAAAACATGTAAATATTTGTTAGATTTTTAAAGTTACTATTAAAAAAAGAAGAGAGAAGTAAAATATCACTTTTATTTTTTCTTTTTAAAGCTATTGAAATTTTAAAAATTTTTTATTATGTTCAGTTAGCCAACATATAGTACAGCATTAGTTTTTGATGTAGTGTTCAACGACTCATTAGTTGCATATCACACCCAGTGCTTTCAAATCAAAAGGCATACTCCAAAGTAAGGTTGTATCAATGCTGTAAGCTTTCCCAAGTTAAGGTTGTGTCAATGCTATAAGTTTAGTGACATTTATGAGTTTAGACTTACATGTTGCCAATACTGATTTCATTTAAAATTTAGAATTCATAACCAAAAGTTCTACTTAGAATCAAAATTCTATTCTGTATTTTCCTTCGCCATCAAATCAAAGAAGATTATAAATAAATAAACATCCTCTTCCAGAATTTGTTTTATTCTAGAACTGCTATATGCTTGTCAAAAATATAAAATGAAGATTGCCTAAAACTTAATGAATTCTGTTTCCATGTCTTATTGTTCATTCCATTTCCTTTACCTGGAATGCACTTCCTTTCCTTCAGGAAGCTTTCTCATATTCATTTCATACCATTTTGATTATTCTTTACCCCCTTTCCCACAGCATGTTTTATTCAGCACAATGTTATCATTCTTATTTCTCTAATTATCCTTGAGTTCTTTCATATTTATATATATGGATATATATTTTTTTCTCCTCTATATGTAGAGTCCTCAAGGAAGAGAGTCAAATCTTTAGTTTCTTTTATTCTATTTATTCAGTGAGAACAACATAGTTTTATTGATTGGACAGCAGGTCATTTCCAGCAATGCATGCCCATTCATACAGAATTGTGTGCTGTGATGGGAGCCTGTGGAATCAGAAGGGAAAGGATCTACTGAATAACTTCTCATGTTCTGAAACTTGTAGAAGTAAAATCAAGCATTGCTAGCCTTGTTGCCAAAAAAGCAACTGATTTTCAAGGAGGCAGTGTTGGCTGAGTGATCCAGGATCTAGGATCATGATGACCACAGGAAGGAGAGCTGTGAGAGCAGGTTGGGGGTTGGAACGCCTGCATGTTGAGACAGACTGGTTCAGAGAATACTCATTTCTGTCCTCCCTGAACTCAAGGTGGTTGTTTTTCCAATATTTGCAGAACCCGAGCAGGGGTCCACAAGGTTTCTTTGATGGCTACTTCCCTTGTTAACTTCGTAGGTGTGTTCATGTTCCTGGCATAGGTATTTTTTTAAAGCAGTCTCCAAAGCCATGAGTTAAGTATGTTGGAATGTCTAGCTTTAGTGAAACTTTGTGAACCAAGGCTTCATAGGGCTGCTACCAAAATTGGAATTTCCACTTCCCAGAAAATGTTTTGAACTTCCTGAAGCTTTACTCTCTTACACTATTTTTCTTTCTCTCACAGCAGTTGGTATATAGTAGATGCTAAGTACTTGAGTTAAATAGAAGTTTGCCTCTTTTGAATTTGCTATACTCCAAATTAATCCAAAATCTTTTTTGTAAAATATTCCCTTAATAGTCTGAATTGAAAATGAGATGGTTAAGGTGATAATCAGATTTATAATCTGGACATTGTAGTCCAATATTAGTATTATGCATTTTTCTTTGTACTGCTTCCAAAACATTGTAGAGTTATCCAGATCAAGGGTATTTTCTTGGACTTTGGCCATTCTCTACTTTCCTGAATCTAATCTTTTGGTCTGTGAGTGATATTTGCAAAGCTTAAAAGATTTTTGTGAAGTAATAAGCTTAGATAACAAGTGCTTTGGAGAAACATATGGTGCTGTTCTTCAGAATTTCTTAGACTCGAGCCTTTTGGTTTTGTACTTGATTAATTCAACAATTTACATATTAAGCTTGCTTATTTAAAAGGAATATATACAACTGAGAAAAAGTGAAAGTTGTGTGGCAAAGCACAGACACAAAAACTGTTAAAACAATTAAACTGGTAAATCTCATCAGGTTTCAAGTACTGTGAGGAACCAGTGCATCAGTTTCCGGAAGAAGCCACAAGCCAAGGGAGAAGATGCAAAATTCATTAGTTACTTGGAGCAGGAGCAACTTTTCCCCTTAGGGCAGCCAACATCTCCCATATGAAAGGTTTTCCCTACTCCCATACATCTGGAAAGGAGGGGAGGAAAAGAGGAAGTAAAGAAATGGCAAGGAGAAGGTGAAAGGAGGAAGATGGACTTGGTTCAGATTCAGTCTGTTTCCCACCTGTAAGGGAGAAACTCAATTCTGCAACTGCCTTGTATGTCCCTGGGAGACCTTAGCATAGCACCTAGACCTACAGTAATGAGATGATGAGGTCTAAGTTTTCTTTGTAATATTATAAATATCATGACTAGAAATGTTTACCTCACACACACCTATACCTAAACCTACACTTACACACACATACACATGCATACATAGCTACCCACATACCATGTGCACACACATAATACACCCACGAACATAAAGACACATCCCCTACATCTACACAGACACAAACACACCTGTACATGTACATGTATATACACTCGTGTATGTATTTTTATCACCTAACCCCCAACCCTTGCCCACAAAGAGTCTAGCCCTTGCTTAGCTAAAACACTTGTCCATTTGCAAGAGAAAGGGTTCTTTCTATCTTATAAATGTGTGTGATATATATTATACTTTACATCAGCACCATTTTTACTAGCTGTTCTATTGATCTCAAGGCCCTGATTTTATAATGTTGAATTGTAATATTAACATTTCCAAGTTTGCTTCCCTCTTAAATTTAACAGCTATATTTCCTTGGACTTAGAATGATGATGTAATAACTTGTAGGATGGGGTCTGCCTGTTTACTGATGGTACCTTGGCTTCACATTGACTCTTAACACTCTTGACATTTTTGTAGGTTAAAAGTGATCAAATAATAATTTTGTATAATTAAATCTAAATATTACATTAGTTTTCACTTGGTTATATTATTTTCATCACTTATTAAATTCTTCAGATATTCTCTTTTCTTTAACCATTTTTCCCCAAAAAAAGGCTTGGGTTTTGGGGGATCATCTATTGTTGATGAGGGCACTATGTACAGATGAAATGGGAAATTTATTTCTTAGTTTCTTCTTTCTTGGACAGAGTCTGGATGATCTTTCCCTTCTTGGCCTGTAGCTGCTCTTCATAACACAGATAGCTTCAGCATGGGCATTCAAAAGACTCTTGGGGACCCTGTCTGTCTTCATCCTGGGGATGTGTTTCATGAGAATCCGGATTTTGAATATTTATTCATCTCCAGGTACGTGCCATGTTACATATGGCCATTAGTCTTCTTGTGTTCATTCTAGCATCTGAGAATTCCTTGCATAAATCTTATCTTTCTTATCTATGTCATCCTCATGCATTTGAATTTTGGAAGTAAACATTTTGGCTATCTGTGTCCATATGCCTGCCTTATAGTGGGGCAAAGTACTATTCTGGCATTGTTCGAGGAGTGGACAGTCACAAGCTTGCAGATGATCAGCTCATTTTTGATCAGGTTCAAGATTTGTTGATAGGAGTTGGTGTTGGTGAAGGTTATCATTTTGGAGGAGGGGAGGGTTGAGTCTGATTATGCTTTTTTCTTGCTGCAGCAGAGGACTCCCTGGGGGTGAGTCTCTTCTAAAATTTGAGTACTTAGCCTCTGGGTTCTACTGTTTTGTGGCTTACATCTGCCATTTCCATCATTCCTACATGCCCAGTCTCAGACATCCCTTGCTCAATGGGTTTTAACAGTCTTAAAAAGTGCTTTACTGAGTGCAGAAAAAGAAGGAAGACTATTTTCCTGAATAGCATCTCTCAGGGTATGATGGTTAATTTTATAGGTCAACTTGGCAGGACTACAGTGCCCATATATGTGTATCATACATTATTCTGGATGTTTATGTGAGGATGTTTTTGGATGAGATTAACATTTAAACTGGTGGACTTTGAGTAAAGCATATTGTTCTCCATAATGTGGGTGTGCCTCCCCCACTCAGTTGAAGGCCTGAATACAACAAAAGACTGACCTCTTCCGACCAAAAGGGAATTCTGCATTAGATGGCCTTCATGCTTGAACTGCAACACATCTGCTTCTTTCTGAGTCTTCAGCTTGATGGCTTTCAGACTTGAATCACAGTATTGGCTCTTCTCTGGGTTTCTAGCATGCTGGCCCACCCTGAAGATTTTGGACTTGCCAGCTTCCATAACTGCACGTTCCTTTAAATAATTACCAATTTCTTAAAATAAGTCTCTTTCTCTTTGTATATACATATCCTATTGGTTCTTTTCTCTAAAGAACCCTGACCAATACACAGGGGATGGAAACTAATGTTTATTTAGTGCAGGGTGTGTGTCTATACATATTAGCTCAGAATCCTCAGGCAACTCTAAGAGGTAACAGAGATTCAAAGATATTAAGGAACTTGCCCCAAAATGTCTAGTAAATGACAGGCTCTGGTTTCAGTTAAGGTTTGTATCATTCCAAAGTGGCTTCAGCTACATGATCCTGTAAGAAAAAAAAATGCATTTGGTAAGTGAAGACTTCCTGAGTTCCTACAGTAACCTAACACGATAAAGTCATAAAACTTTCTTTCATTACAGACCATATCATCCTCTCCTTTTTCTCATTTCTCTAGGCACAACTATCTTTTTAGGTATTGTTGCCTGGTATCCATTCTTTTCCCTAGTAGAACCTGATTTCTTTGAGGATTTACCTCCTTCCCCTGTGTATAATCATGGTGGGAGGGAATTTCAGGCCTATGCCTCTAATAATGAAACTTGAAAGGCCAGACCATTCCTCTCCCACTCCCTGGAACTGCTGGTGGGTGAGCTTGTGATCTAAGTTCTGCTAATTGGAAACTTTCTTCCAAGACTTTGAAGTCTGAGAAAGTGGTGTAAGGACAGAGGGAATAGCCAGACATCTTTCAGGGCAGAAACAGCTATTCCAGCTTTAGGATAATTCCTTCCTCATGATTTTTCATTCCTTGTTTTCTAGACCTCCCTTGGTTTCTTTCCCATGCCAAGTTTGGTCCCTAACTTCCTGTCTTATCTGCATGACCCCAATAGCCTTCCAATAAATTTCCTTTTTAAAAGTTAGCCAGAGTCAGTATCTGCTGCTTTCAACCAAGAAATACAAGTGATGAGAAATCTCAGGACATAGATCCTCAAGGGTGAGATATCAAGTATGGTGTCCTTTGATGAAACAGCTATGTAACTTATGACCTATGGTCATTGGGAAAAACAAATCTCAATAAAAGATAAAGTTTGGGGGCTTGGAATAGTTTCATGGAGCAACATAAAGAGTGTGAGGAATTCAAGGATGGCACAGTAGGGAGGCTCTTGATGGAATTGGATGAATAATGACAAAGGAATTATAGACTCAAAATGTTAAAGTACCTGCTTGAAAAAGTGGATGTAAACTCAGGGACTTTATATGAATATGTTGAAAGAATCACCTGTATCTTGTACCTATTGGATTGAGATAGCCAAGAATCAAACTCAGTGTTTAATTACCAGTTGAATTCAGAGTTGAATTCAGAGTCAGGATAGACTAGGTTATGATAACAAAACAACTCCACAGCTTCAATGGCTTAAAACAATAAGGATCACTTGTACTAGGAATCCATTTCAGGCTTAGTTGGCAATAGTGCTGTGCATCCCTCTCACTCCGCAGGACCTGGCTGATGCAAGAGCCACTATCTGAACCACTGCTGGTGATTGTGGCAGAGGGAAGGAAAGGAAGTTTGACAAATTGTGAAGTGGCTCTTAAAGCTTTTGGAAGGGAAGTGGGAGACATCATTTCTGCTCATATATATTTGGTCAAAGAGAGTCATATGGCCTTTCATAACTTCGAGGAGGGAACAAAGTACAGTTTTTCCTAGTATAAGAACTAGAAATAATTGGTGGAGAGCACTAATGACAGCATCAGAACTTTGCTAAATTTCTTACATGAAAGTTAGGGTATCCATCAGGGAAAAAATGATCTAGAGGCATCAGAGTAATTTGAACCTCCAAAGTTTTTTTTGATAGAGAAGTGATTCTTCTCTGTCTATCTGAAAAGCTGTTTTCTTTCATGCTCGAAGATACCTGCAAACCTTCATCTGAGAGAGTTCACATTGAAAAAGAAGTTAACAGTCTTCCTTATGCCCCACATCTTTTCATCCACAGACCATTAATTAGAATAATACCCTGGCATGCCCCAGAGTCCAAAATCAATATTGGAAAGTAAAATGTTATACAACAAAATAATGGCAGGCAGGAATATGCCAATGTATGTTAACCCTAAAGTGGGAAATATATGTGAGAATAGATTTTTTAGATGTTTGACTAAGGAGAAAGCAGCATAATTTTAGTTTTACTGAATTTATCAGTATGGTTCATATGCCAGAGATTCTATATGAACTAGACTAGCTAAGTTGATTGTAACATTTTTTTTTTTGGTCTTGGTTAACACACATACACAAACATGTTCAATAGAGGCACCTGGGTGGCTCAGTTGGTTAAGTGGCTGCCTTCAGCTCCAGTCATGATCCCACGGTCCTGGGATTAAGCCCCACATCAGGCTCCCAGCTCAGCAGGGAGTCTGCTTCTCTCTCTCCCTCTGCCTGCCTCTCTGCCTACTTGTGCTCTCTATCTCTCTGTCAAATAATAAATAAAATCTTTTAAAAAATAAAAAATAAAATAAAATAATGTTTTCAATAGAGAAAGTTGGATGTTAAGTGTTAGAAATATTTTATTTTAGAAATTATAGGAATGGCCAGGGGGCGGAGCAAGATGGCGGAGGAGTAGGAGACCTAGATTTCGTCTGGTCTCAGGAATTCAGCTGAATAGAGATCAAACCATTCTGAACACCTACAAACTCAACAGGAGATCAAAGAGGAGAGTAGCAACAACTATCTGAACAGAGAAGCGACCACTTACTGGAAGGTAGGACGTGCAGAGAAGTGAATCCGAGGCGATATTCGGGAGGATAGACGGCGGGGGAGGGGCCTCCGCCGGCCGCTTCTGGCAAGTGTTAGAGTCGCGGAGCACAAAATCGGAACTGTTAGAAGTCGGCTCCGCTGAGGGACGTCGCTCCAGTGGCTAAGCGGGGGGTGGAATCCTCCTGGGACAGTGTGGTCTCAGGACCCTTGGGGTCACAGAAAGACCGGGGGAGCCTGAATGCGCCAGAGCTCCCAGGTATCGGAGCGGGGAAGCCGGCTGCAGAGACGGAGCCGAGGCGCGGGCTCTCAGCTTGGGGTTGCCATAAACTGTGATCCGCGGCCCAGTCGGGCCACTGCTCCTCCAGCAGGGACCCAACAGGCGGCAGATCCGGGGAGACTCCCCTTCCTTCCCGGGGAGGAGCGGCCGCAGGGATCTGCTGGGTTTGGAGACTCCACATGGGGTCGGGTGCCACAGATAGCAATGCTTGGTCACAGGCCGGGTGAGCACGGAGAGCGGCCGGAGACCGGGGACAAGGGAGTGACTGCTTTTCTCTGTGGGCGCACTGAGGAGCGGGGCCCCGAGTTCTCAGCTCCTCCGGGTGGAGATTGGGAGGCCACCATTTTTGCCCTGGTCCTCCAAGGCTGTACGGAGAGCTTGCAGGGAACAAAAGCTCCTGAGATCAAACCCGAGCAACTTGCTTAGCCCGGACCGACAAGGGCGGGGCAATTCAGCCTCCTGCAAAGACATTTGGAAACCACAGCAACAGGCCCCTCCCCCAGAAGATCAGCCCGAACAGCCAGCAAGCCAAGACCAAGTTTATCGATCAAGGAGAAGGGAGAACTCCAGCGCTAGGGGAATACTGCACATAGAATTCATGGCTTTTTTTTTTTTTTACCATGATTCATTAGTTCATCAAAGTTAATTTTTGTTAACTGTTTTTTTTTTCTTTTTCCCTTTTTCAACCAACATCTTATCAATCTCTTTTAAAAAAAAAAACATTTTTTATTTTTCATTTTTAGAGTCATATTTTATCCCTTCATAGTAGTTACCCTTATTTTTGGCATATATATATAAGTTGTACTCTCTTTAAAATTTTGAGATACAGTTTCTTCTAACAGATCAAAATATACCCTAAATCACTAGTGTATGGCTCTGTTGTAGTCTCCTGCCTGATCACATTCTCTCCCTTTTTTCTTTTTTTTTTAATCTTCTTTCTTTTTTCAAACAACTTCTTATCTTATCAAGTCCTTTTATAAAATCTTTTATAATTTTCATCTTTACAGTCATCTTCTATCCCTTCATTATATCAACCCTTATTTTGTACATATATGTCTTTCTTCCTTTAAAATTTTAGGAGGCACTTTCTTCTAACAGACCAAAATACGCCCAAAATCTAGTGTGTGGCACTGATCTATGCACTAGCCTGATCATATTTGATCACATTCTGCTTTTTTTGTATTGTTCTGTTTTTGTTTTTATCTTTTTTTTTCTTTTTTCTCTTTCTTTTTTCTTTCTTTCCCTTTCTTTTCCCCTGGTTTCGGGTCTTTTCTGATTTGTATACAGTATATTTGCTGGGGACGTTGTAAACCTGTTAGCATTTTGTTCTCTCATTCATCTATTCTCCTCTGGACAAAATGACAAGACGAAAAAAATCACCTCAGCAAAAAGAACAAGAGGTAGTACCGTCAGCCAGGGACCGACTCAATACGGACATTAGTACGATGTCGGACCTAGAGTTCAGAATCATGACTTTAAAGATAATAGCTGGGCTTGAAAAAAGCGTGGAAGTTATTAGAGAAACCCTTTCTGGAGAAATAAAAGAACTAAAATCTAACCAAGTCGAAATCAAAAAGGCTATTGATGAGGTGCAATCAAAAATGGGGCACTAACTGCTAGGATAAATGAGGCAGAAGAGAGAATCAGCGATATAGAAGACCAAATGATGGAAAATAAAGAGGCTGAGAAAAAGAGGGAGAAACAACTACAGGATCACGAGGGCAGAATTCGAGAGATAAGTGATACGATAAGACGAAACAACATTAGAATAATTGGGATCCCAGAAGAAGAAGAAAGAGAGAGGGGCAGAAGGTATATTGGAGCAAATAATAGCAGAGAACTTCCCTAATGTGAGGAAGGAAACAGGCATCAAAATCCAGGAGGCACAGAGAACCCCTCTCAAAATCAATAATAATAGGTCAACACCCCGACATCTAATAGTAAAACTTATAAGTCTCAGAGACAAAGAGAAAATCCTGAAAGCAGCTCGGGAGAAGAGATATGTAACCTACAATGGTAAAAATATTAGATTGGCAACAGACCTATCCACAGAGACCTGGCAGGCCAGAAGGACTGGCATGATATCTTCAGAGCACTAAACGAGAAAAATATGCAGCCAAGAGTACCAGCTAGGCTGTCATTGAAAATAGAAGGAGAGATAAAAAACTTCCAGAACAAACAAAAACTAAAGGAATTTGCAAACACGAAACCAGCCCTCCAAGAAATATTGAAAGGGGTCCTCTAAGCAAAGAGAGAGCCTAAAAGCAGCAAAGATCAGAAAGGAACACAGACAACATACAGTAACAGTCACCTTACAGGCAACACAATGGCACTAAATTCCTACCTTTCAATAGTTACCCTGAATGTAAATGGGCTAAATGCCCCAATCAAAAGACACAGGCTATCAGATTGGATTAAAAAACAAGACCCATCAATATGCTGTCCGCAAGAGACTCATTTTAGACCCAAAGACACCCCCAGATTGAAAGTGAGGGGGTGGAAAACCATTTACCATGCTAATGGACACCAAAAGAAAGCTGGGGTGGCAATCCTTATATCAGACAAGCTAGATTTTAAAACAAAGACTGTAATAAGAGATGAGGAAGGACACTATATCCTACTTAAAGGGTCTATCCAACAAGAAGATCGAACAATTGTAAATATCTATGCTCCGAACATGGGAGCAGCCAATTATATAAGGCAATTAATAACAAAAGCAAAGAAACACATTGACAACAATACAATAATAGTGGGGGACTTTAACACCCCCTGACTGAAATGGACAGATCATCTAAGCAAAACATCAACAAGGAAATAAAGACTTTAAATGACACACTGGACCAAATGGACTTCACAGACATATTCAGAACATTCCATCCCAAACCAACGGAATACACATTCTTCTCTAGTGCCCCTGGAACATTCTCCAGAATTGATCACATCCTAGGTCACAAATCAGGTCTCAACTGGTACCAAAAGATTGGGATCATTCCCTGCATATTTTCAGACCACAATGCTTTGAAACTAGAACTCAATCACAAGAGGAAAGTCGGAAAGAACTCAAATACATGGAGGCTAAAGAGCATCCTACTAAAGAATGAATGGGTCAACCAGGAAATTAAAGAAGAATTAAAAAAATTCATGGAAACCAATGAAAATGAAAACACAACTGTCCAAAATCTTTGGGATGCAGCAAAGGCAGTCCTGAGAGGAAAGTATATAGCAATACAAGCCTTTCTCAAGAAACAAGAAAGGTCTCAAATACACAACCTAACCTACACCTAAAGGAGCTGGAGAAAGAACAGCAAATAAAGCCTAAACCCAGCAGGAGAAGAGAAATCATAAAGATCAGAGCAGAAATCAATGAAATAGAAACCAAAAGAACAGTAGAACAGATCAACGAAACTAGGAGCTGGTTCTTTGAAAGAATTAACAAGATTGATAAACGCCTGGCCAGACTGATCCAAAAGAAAAGAGAAATGACCCAAATCAACAAAATCATGAATGAAAGAGGAGAGATCACAACCAACACCAAAGAAATACAAACAATTATAAGAACATATTATGAGCAACTCTATGCCAGCAAATTAGATAACCTGGAAGAAATGGGTGCATTCCTAGAGATGTATCAACTACCAAAACTGAACCAGAAAGAAATAGAAAACCTGAACAGACCTATAACCACTAAGGAAATTGAAGCAGTCATCAAAAATCTCCCAAGAAACAAAAGCCCAGGGCCAGATGGCTTCCCAGGGGAATTCTATCAGACATTTAAAGAAGAATTAATACCTATTCTCCTGAAACTGTTCCAAAAAATAGAAATGGAAGGAAAACTTCCAAATTCATTTTATGAGGCCACCATTACCTTGATCCCAAAACCAGACAAAGACCCCATCAAAAAGGAGAATTACAGACCAATATCCTTGATGAACATTGATGCAAAAGTTCTCATCAAAATACTAGCCAATAGGATCCAACAGTACATTAAAAGGATTATTCACCACGACCAAGTGGGATTTATCCCTGGGCTGCAAGGCTGGTTCAACATCCGCAAATCAATCAACGTGATACAATACATTAACAAAAGAAAGAACAAGAATCCTATGATCCTCTCAATAGATGCAGAAAAAGCATTTGACAAAGTACAGCATCCTTTCTTGATCAAAACTCTTCAGAGTATAGGGATAGAGGGTACATACCTCAATATCATAAAAGCCATCTACGAAAAACCTACAGCGAATATCATTCTCAATGGGGAAAAGCTGAGAGCTTTTCCCCTAAGGTCAGGAACGCGGCAGGGATGTCCACTCTCACCACTGCTATTCAACATAGTATCGGAAGTCCTAGCCACAGCAATCAGACAACAAAAAGAAATCAAAGGCATCCAAATCGGCAAAGAGGAAGTCAATCTCTCACTCTTTGCAGATGATATGATACTTTATGTGGAAAACCCAAAAGACTTCACCCCAAAACTGCTAGAACTCATACAGAAATTCAGTCAAGTAGCAGGCTATAAAATCAATGCACAGAAATCAGTGGCATTCCTATACACCAACAACAAGACAGAAGAGAGACAAATCAAGGAGTTGATCCCATTCACAACTGCACCCAAAACCATAAGATACCTAGGAATAAATCTAACCAAAGAGGCAAAGGATCTGTACTCAGAAAACTATAAAAGACTCATGAAAGAAATTGAAGAAGACACAAAGAAATGGAAAAACGTTCCATGCTCATGGATTGGGAGAACCAACATTGTGAAGATGTCAATGCTACCTAGAGCAATCTACACATTCAATGCAATCCCCATCAAAATACCATCCACTTTTTTCAAAGAAATGGAACAAATAATCCTAAAATTTGTATGGAACCAGAAGAGACCCCGAATAGCCAGAGGAATATTGAAAAAGAAAAGCAAAGCTGGCGGCATCACAATTCCGGACTTCCAGCTCTATTACAAAGCTGTCATCATCAAAAACCGGCACAAAAACAGACACATAGATCAATGGAACAGAATCGAGAGCCCAGAAATGGACTCTCAACTCTATGGTCAACTGATCTTTGACAAAGCAGGAAAGAATGTCCAATGGCAAAAAGACAGTCTCTTCAACAAATGGTGTTGGGAAAATTGGACAGCCACATGCAGAAGAATGAAACTGGACCATTTCCTTACACCACACACAAAAATAGACTCCAAATGGTTGAAAGACCTAAACGTGAGACAGGAGTCCATCAAAATCCTAAAGGAGAACACAGGTAGCAACCTCTTCGACCTCAGCCGCAGCAACTTCTTCCTAGAAACATCACCAAAGGCACAGGAAGCCAGGGCAAAAAATGAACTATTGGGATTTCATCAAGATAAAAAGCTTTTGCACAGCAAAAGAAACAGTCCACAAAACCAAAAGACAACCGACAGAATGGGAGAAAATATTTGCAAATGACATATCAGATAAAGGGCTAGTATCCAAAATCTATAAAGAACGTATCAAACTCAACACCCAAAGAACAAATAATCCAATCAAGAAATGGGCAGCAAATATGAACAGACATTTTTCCAAAGAAGACATCCAAATGGCCAACAGGCACATGAAAAATTGCTCAACATCGCTCGGCATCAGGGAAATCCAAATCAAAACCTCAATGAGATACCACCTCACACCAGTCAGAATGGCTAAAAATAACAAGTCAGGGAACGACAGATGTTGGCGGGGATGTGGAGAAAGGGGAACCCTCCTACACTGTTGGTGGGAATGCAAGCTGGTGCAACCCCCTCTGGAAAAACAGTATGGAGGTTCCTCAAAACAGGTGAAATTAGAGCTACCATTCGATCCAGCAATTGCACTACTGGGTATTTTCCCCCAAAGATACAAATGTAGGGGACCCCGCAAGGGGTACGTGCACCCCAATGTTTATAGCAGCCAATGTCCACAATAGCCAAAACTGTGGAAAGAGCCAAGATGTCCCAACGACAGATGAATGGATAAAGAAGAGGTGGTATATATACACAATGGAATATTATGCCAGCCATCAAAAGGAATGAGATCTTGCCATTTGCAATGACGTGGATGGAACTGGAGGGTGTTATGCTTAGTGAAATAAGTCAATCAGAGAAAGACATGTATCATATGACCTCACTGATATGAGGAATTCTGAATCTCAGGAACAAACTGAGTGTTACTGGAGTGGTTGGGGGTGGAGAGGGATGGGGTGGCTGGGTGATAGACATTGGGGAGGGTATGTGCTATGGTGAGCGCTGTGAATTGTGCAAGACTGTTGAATCACAGATCTGTACTTCTGAAACAAATAACGCAAACATATTTTAAGAAAAAGAAAAAGAAGAAGATAGCAGGAGAGGAAGAATGAAGGGGAGTAAGTCAGATGGGGGAGACGAACAAGGAGAGATGATGGACTCTGAAAAACAAACTGAGGGTTCTAGAGGGGGAGGAGGTAGGGGGATGGGTTAAGCCTGGTGATGGGTATTAAAGAGGGCACATTCTGCATGGAGCACTGGGTGTTATGAACAAACAATGAATCATGGAACACTACACCAAAACAAATGATGTAATATATGGTGATTAACATAACAATAAAAATTTTAAAAAAAATTATAGGAATGGCCAGATCTAGAGGGTCTAGATAATAATCTCTTCAACAAACACCTGAAATATATATTGAAGAAAGTATGAGTATCTTTAAAAGATCTGTCTTTAAACATCTGTTTAAAATAGCCATTCTCTGTAGGCCAGAAGAGCTGCTATGAAATATTACACTGGAAATGAGCAGCAGCATGGGGGTGGCAAAGACAAGGCAAGACCATTATAGGCAGTGGGACTGGCACAATCATCAGACTGGCCTGTCTGGAGGAGCTATCTGGCTATGACTACTTGATTATGAATGAGTTCCCTAGGAAAAAATTGGGAGTGAAACAATCACATAATATAAAACGAAACAAAAACCCTTGGTCCAGTAAACAGAGGTCTTACTTAAGCCATGAAAAGAAAAAGTCATGATCACATCTCTTAGCCAATCACCTAACCTAATTGTTTACACTATCAGATCCCCTTGGAAAAGGAAAGACCAGACAACCTTGATGTCAGATACTCCTGTAACACTAAAAGTGCCATCTGGGAGATGCCAAGATATTCCCACCCAGGGAAAAACAACTTTGACCCTGTACCACTAAGAAAGAGGCCTACTAATTGGCATGCCTTGGAAGATGCATGAACCCACTCTGTGTATCCTGCTTTGGCCATTTACCAGGTGACCTGAAAAGCTGCCATGTGTGATTGAGGCCCACAGCAAAAATGCCCTAAGCAAAAAGGGTAAAATGCTATCGAATTATTACTAACCTATGTTCATGGCTGAACAGAGCTGAGTTTGAAAGGAGGGAATGAATGGTTATAAAATGTAAGAGAGTAGGAGCAATCACACATGCATATAATTTTTCTGGAAACATTGGCAGAAGGCTCCCTATTTTGGAGTACATGTTATCTAATTTGAGAATTCAAAACAACAGCAATCTTAAATCCTGAAATTTTTCTGATGAATGGAGAATTAGAGCCATTTGTTTACTATACAAAGTAGAAATAGCCATTAAAAGCAGAGGCTGAATATCCTGGTTTGAATCCTTGATAGTCTCACAGTTGCATGAAAGTTTCACATAGAAACTGAGGACCCCGAATTGTTCTAGCTTGGTCTATAGTCTCTTTCCAGCCACTACATTTTCTTACTAACTATGAATTTTCAGGAACATAAATTAATTCATCTTGGGGTGATATAATCTTAGCATCAGATTAGGTCACCAGGGGGATATGTATAAATGCCTCTAGCTTAATATGTCACTATTCTTAACTGTTTTATTTGTTGCTTTAGTTATATTTGAGATTTTATTGAGCTTATTTGTATTTTTCTGATGTATCATTGTTGATTTAGGGGTCTTAGAAGTATGATTTATTGATTCATAGAATATAGCTTTGGTTCATTTAGGCATCTATTTTTGTACTTCTTTTTTGTCCTAATTTGAAATTGAATTATTCCTTTTATATTTTGAAAAAGTTACTTATGGCATCTTATTACCTAGGGTAATTATGTAATGTTTTTCTTACTAAATATTCATTATACTTACATTAAGAGAAAAATGAAGATTTTTTTGGTCTCAATATATAGTGATGCTATTTTCTCCATACTAAATGACAACATTGAGTTTTAGCATGCTGTATAACAGAAATACTTCTGGGGAAAAAATGATGGGATTTCTAAGACATATTATTGCAAGAAAAGCTAATCTGAACTTTTCATTTTGCTTTTAAGAGACAATGAAGGAATAAGAGCCCATTGTTGGGTGTTTTGTGAACATGCTTCACTTGGATTCTCTGTTTCGTTTCACTTCTTGCAATTCTTCTATTCATTTACGAGAAGAATGAATTTTTAAGAGCTATTGCCAGAAAGGCAATGTAAGGGTGTAGAATGAGTCAAAGGTAGTGTGACATGCTTGGCATATATATAATCTCAATGGCTTTTTTTATTAGAGTAGTCGTCTTAACCGAAAAGAGAAAGAGAGTCTGAAGGTAGTGCCTGTCACGTTGACTTGAAGAATAAAGAAACTTTTTGACCCTGCATGAAGTTCCACTCCTACTCTGATTATTTATCTCAAATAATATTTCTTATTTTACAGCCTACTTTATCTTTTATTAATATGACTATCTCATTTCTCTTGTAATTAACATTTGCCTCTGTACATTTTTTATCCTTTCACTTTTTCTTATATACAGCATAGAACTACATTTTAAAATTTTTGTTGTTAGTCCAATCTTACCATGTCTGTCTTTTTTTTAAGATTTTATTTATTTATTTGACACAGAGAGAGAGAGAGAGAGCACAAGCCAGGGAGGAGAGGTGGCAGGCAGAAGGAGAAGCAGGCTCCCTGCTGAACAAGGAGGCCAAATTTGGCAGGACTTGATCCGAGGACCCTGGGCTCATGACTTGAGCTAAAGGTAGAAGCTTAACCACCTGAGCCACCCAGGCGTCCCATCATGTCTACCTTTTAACTGATGATACCCATGTAAGTTCCTTTATGTTTATTTTGATTGTCATATATTTGGGCCTAATTTTACTATCTTACTTATTTTTAAAAATTCTACTTGTCTTGGGATGCCTGGGTGGCTCAGTTGGTTAAGTGTCTGCCTTCAGCTCAGGTCATGATCCCAGAGTCCTGGGATCAAGTCCCGCATCATGATCTCTGGGAGTCTGCTTCTCCCTCTGCCTGCCACTTCCCCTGCTTGTGTACTCTCTTTCTCTCTCTCTCTCTGACAAATAAATAAAATCTTTAAAAAAATCCATTTGTCTTGTTTTCTCTCTGCTTCTTTCTTCAGCATTCTTATCTTTTCATTTTTGACTGATTTATTTTTTTAAAAGATTTCATTTATTTATTTGAGAGAGAGAGCACTAAAGAGACAGAGCAAGTATGAACTTGTATGATATTTTTTTAAAGATTTATTTATTTATTTAAGATTTATTTATTTATTTATTTATTTATTTATTTATTTATTTATATGAGTTATGGGGAGGACAGAGGGCAGAGGAAGAGAGGAAATCTGCAGCCGACTCCCCGCTGAGCATGAAGCCTGATGGGGGGCTTGATCTCATGAGCTGAGCCAAAATCAAGATTTAGCTGCACAACGGACTGAGCCACCCAGATGCCCCTGTACAGTATTTTCTTAAACTCAGTTTGAAGGTATGAAGTGTAACACATATGGAAATGTGTAAAAATTATAGGTACTATTTAATAAATGGTTACAAAACAAATACCTGTGCATAACTCAGATTAAAAACCATAAGAAACACCCCCAGAAACTTCTTGTCTATTTCATTCCAATTATAAATTCCTTCCTCTTATTTATAAGTAATCCTTATCCTTAATTTATAATAATAATTTCCTTGCTTTAGTTGTATATACATCCAAAACAAATAGGGTTTAGTTTTACTTTTTGAATTTTATATAAATTCAACCATACTGCATGTTTTTATCTTCTGGCTTGCCTCTTTCCCTCAACTTTGTTTCTGAAATCCATTCATATTTTTTAATGCAGTTCCAACTATATGGTTAGTTGGTTGATTTTCTTTCTTGTATAGTATTCCATTGTATGATTAGCTCACAATTTGTTTATATACTCAACTATTCAAGTCCATTTGGGCTAGTTCCAGTTTTTGAAATCTGTGAATAATGTGACTAAGGACATTATTGCATGTATATGCTAATGTACTATATCCTTGAATTTCTGTCTAAGAATGGAATTATTACACCCAAGGCAACTGTAATGGATAATGGAAAACAATTTTCCAAACTAGTTGATCTAATTTATGCTACCATCTGTTGTGTATTAGAGTTCCTATGACTTTACTATAATATTATTAGGGGGCACTTGGGTCGCTCAGTCGGTTAAGCGTCTGCCTTCAGCTCAGGTCATGATCCCAGGGTCCTGGGATCCAGTCCTGCATCTGGGTCTCTGCTCAGCAGAGAACCTGCTTCTCCTTCTCCCTCCACTGCTCCCCTTACTTGTGCTCACTCTCTCTCAAATAAATAAATAAAATCTTAAAAAACAAAAAACAAAAAACAAAAACCATAGTATTATTAGTACCTTGAAATTTTTGCCAGTTTTGGGATTGTATAGTGGTATCTCATTGTGGTTTTAAAATGCTGATTGCTATACATAAATTAAGCATGTTTTCCTATGTTTATTGGTCATTTAAATTCCCTCTTTAGCTAAATGTATATTCTGTTCTTTTACCTACTTTACTGTTGGGTTGTCTACCTTGTTCTCATTGATTTGTGGAAGGAGTTCTTATATATTCTGAAATTAGGTATTTTGATAATTAAGTGTTTTAATGCTGTTGAAAGTTGTATCTATTTAAAATTTAATTTTGCAATAGTTGGTTCCTGCTACATAAAAGCTCAAATTATTTTATGTATAGATTTGTATCTCATTGCCTTGCTAGATTCTCTTATTCTCATGATTTTTCTATGAATTCTTTTTTTTTTAAGATGATTTATTTTAGAGAGAGAAAGAACATCTCACAACTGATGAGATCATGACCTGAGCTGAAAGCAAGAGTCAGACACTTAACTGACTGAGCCACCCAGGTGCTCTTCCACAAATTCTTTCAGATTTTCTACATGAGGGCACCTGGGTGGTTTAGTCAGTTAAGAGTCTGCCTTCGGATCGGGTCATGATCCCCGGGTCCTGGGATCAAGTCCTGTGTCAGGCTCCCAGCTCAGTGGGGAGTCTGCTTTTCCCTCTGCTCCTTCCCCTCACCCCCGCTTGTGTGCTCTCTCTCTTGCAAAAATAAATTTAAAAAATCTTAAAAAGGTTATATTTTTTAAAAAAGATGTTTTACATGAGCAACAAAAATACCTGTAAATAATAAGTTTTTTCTTTCTTTTTAATCCTTATAACTTTCGTTTCTTTTTCATGTTTATTGCACTGACTATGATTTCCAGTATAATGTTGAATAGAAATGGTGGTAAGGGTAATCCTTGTCTTATTCAAGATTGCAAGAATAAACCTTTAAACTTTCATAATTGATTATAGATTGTCTTCATCAGTCATTGGACCAAAAAGCTAACAATTAGAAAAAAGATTAACAAATTAAACTCTAAGGTGGTAAAAGGAAGGAAAAATAAATGTCAGTAAAAAACTAATGAAACAGGGTGCGTGGGTGGCTCAGTCAGTTAAGCGACTGCCTTTGGCTCAGGTCATGATCCTGGAGTCCCGAGATCGAGTTCCGCGTCGGCCTACCTGCTCGGCGGGGTATCTGCTTCTCCCTCTGACCCTCCCCCTTCTCGTGCTCTCTCTTTCATTCTCTCTCTCTCTCAAATAAATAAATAAAATCTTTAAAAAAATTAATGAAACAGAAAACAAATATACAATTGCGATTAACCAAACCAATAGTTAGTCCCTTGAAAAGACTAATAAATTGGCAAACATCTCTTAGGATTGATTATATTAAAAAAAAAAAGCCCCCAAAAAGAATCATTAGGAGTAAGAGGTCATCACTATAAATGTTGCAGGTATCGACAGATAATAAAATTATGAGGAAATTGGGTCATTAGTCAAAACACTTGGCCACAGAGAAAATTTTAGACCCCCATGGCTTTTTTGGGTGAGTCCTACCTCTGCTAAACATTCAAGGAAGAAATAGTTGCCAATGTTATACAAACTCTTCCAGAAAATACAAAAAGTGGGTCTATACTCCAACTCATGTTAGGATATGTCAAAGAAAAATTACACCAGCCCAGTTAAACAGGCAAGGAAGAAGACTTTATTCAAGATTATTGCAATACGGGCACCTGGGTGGCTCAGTCGTTAAGTGTCTGCCTTCGGCTCAGGTCATGATCCCAGGGTCCTGGGATCGAGGCCCGCATCGGGCTCCCTGCTCTGCGGGGAGTCTGCTTCTCCCTCTCCCACTCCCCCTGCTTGTGTTCCCTCTATCACTATGTCTCTCTCTGTCAAATAAATAAAATCTTTAAAAAAAAAAGATTATTGCAATAGATGGGAGTGCTTGAACTCAACTCTACTGAAAATAAAAATTGGGAAGACTGGGATGAGCTAATAGAAAGATACTGGAGAATGTTACCTGGAAGATAGATCAATGTGATTAGGCTACCTGTTCTTGCTAAACTCTCACAGAGACTGGAAGGAAGGGGCTCCATCTTTCTTGAAGATTACATTTCAAAAGGCTAACTCCCAGGTTCTAGAGAAAGATGTTCCTGGGTTGTAGAAAATTTGTATTTCCAAGGAACAAAGAAAAGCTTTATAAGTTTTCTAAAGTAAATGCCCTAGGAAAAGGAAGGTCAGGAGCTTGTAGTTAGGAAGCCTGTCAAAAATTTTGTCAAATTGAGAGGTACATTAAGGCCATCTTAGAGGTGAACATAATCTTGATTCTAAAACCTGATAGACGGGGTGTCTGGGTGACTCAGTCAGTTAAGCATCTGACTCTTGATTTTGGCTCAGATCATGATCTCAGGGTCGTGAGATCCAGCCCTGTGTCAGGCTCTGTGCTGGGTGTGGAGCCTGCTTAAGATTCTCTTGCTCCCAGGCGCCTGGGTGGCTCAGATGGTTAAGCGTCTGCCCTTGGCTCAGGTCATGATCCCAGGGTCCTGGGATCCAGTCCCGCATCAGGCTCCCATCTAGGCAGGGAACCTGCTTCTCCCTCTGCCACTCTCTCTCTCTCTGGCTCTCATGAATAAATAAGTAAAACTTAAAAAAAAAAAATTCTCTTGCTCCCTCTCCCTCTTTGCTCCTCCCGCCCTGTGCGTGCATATGCACTCTCTCCCACTCTCTCAAAAACAAACAAACCAACAAACAAAAAATCACCTCAATAAAATAAAATGAAATAAATCTGATAGAAACAATATGAGAAAGGAAAGAATAATTCCACTCATATAAATAGAAACAAAATTTCTTTTTTTTAAGATTTATTTATTTATTTGAGAAAGAGAGAGAGAGCGGCGGGGGTGGGGGGAGAGGCAGAGGGAGAGGGAAAGAGAGTCCTAAGCAGACTCTGCGTGAAGTACGGAGCCTGACACGGGGCTAGATTTCATGACCCTGAGATCATGATCTGAGCTGAAACCAAGAGTTATTCACTTAACTGACTGAGGTACCCAGGCACCTCTAGAAACAAGATTTCTAAACAAAATTTTAGCAAATCAAATTCAGTAACATACAAAGGAACAAACATTATTGCCAACTTGGTTATATCCCAAGAATGCAGGATTGGAAAAATGAGTTGCTATAACTTACCACATTAATAGATTATAGGAGAAATATCATATGACCTTTATAATCTATGCAAATAAAAACATTTGTTAAAATTCAACATCCAGTCATGAATAATTAAAACAATTAAAAGTATGAGTATAAGGAAACTTCTTTAACTTAATAAAAAGTACTTACAAAAACATCTCACAGTCGACAGTGACATTTTTTAAAAGACTTCCCATTTGGGGCGCCTGTGTGGCTCAGTCGTTAAGCGTCTGCCTTCGGCTTGGGTCATGATCCCAGGGTCCCGGGATCAAGCCCCACATCGGGATCCCTGCTTGTCAGAAAGCCTGCTTCTCCCTCTCCCACTCCCCCTGCTTGTGTTTCCTCTATTGCTGTGTCTCTCTCTGTCAAATACATAAATAAAATCTTTAAAAAAAATAAAAAATAAAAGACTTCCCATTTTTGACCCACAATCAGACAAGAATGTTTGCTATCACCATTTCCATAAAACTCTACTAGATACTTTAGTTAGGTCACATAGACAGAAAAACAAACAAAAGCCATAAGGATTAGAAAGGACAAATAAAAATGATATTATTTATAGATGACATATTTTGAGACCACATTATTTGTGCATACAATATTAGAATTGTTATAGGTTCTTTAAACCTTTTCTCATTTTGACTTTCTTTTTCTAATGTTTTGACTTAAAGTTAATTTTTAAAAATATTTGTGTACCTAGACTAGCTTTCTTTTAGTTAGAACTTGTTTTTTTTTTTTTTTTTTTTAAAGATTTTATTTATTTATTTGAGAGAGAATGAGAGATAGAGAGCACGAGAGGGAAGAGGGTCAGAGGGAGAAGCAGACTCCCTGCTGAGCAGGGAGCCTGATGTGGGACTCGATCCCGGGACTCCAGGATCATGACCTGAGCCGAAGGCAGTCGCTTAACCAACTGAGCCACCCAGGCGCCCTTTTAGTTAGAATTTGTATAGTATATCTATTTTGATTTCTAACTTTTAATTTTTTCTATAAATTTATAGTTAGTTATTTTCTTAACATTATATAGTTGGGGTTTTTTTTGTTATCCATTTGTCCAGCTTTATCCTTAAGGCATTTAGTTTATGTCCATTAAATGTAATTACTGATAACATTTTTGTCTTGTATGTTCTGTTTTTTACTTGTCCCAAATGCTTGTATTTCTTTTCTTTATTTTTTTAATTTGTCAAATTGGTTTTTGTACTTTTATTATTTTTCTCACCACTAGTTTGGAAATGGTTAACATAGACATCAAGTTCTTCAATTAATACTTTAATGACCTAACCTCCACCTAATATATTATGGTCTTGAATTTTAATTTTTTTAAATTATTTTATTTTATTTTATTTTTAAGATTTTATTTATTTATTTGCCAGAGAGACAGTGAGAGAGGGAAAATAAGCAGGGGAAGTGGGAGAGGGAGAAGCAGGCTTCCCACTGAGCATGGAGCCCGATGTGGGGCTCGATCCCAGAACCCTGGATCATGATCTGAGCCGAAGGCAGACGCTTAACGACTGAGCCACCAAGGCGCCCCCATCTGAGATCACTTTCTTTGTGCTTCAATTTCATTCCTTAGAATTTCATTTAGGGAAAGCCTTCTGGTGACAACTCTCTCTCACCTTCATTTTTCCTGTAGAAGTCTTGATTGATGGTATTTTCTCCATTACTTTGGAAATAAATTATATCTTCTTACTTTTATTGTTGCTGATGAGAAGTCAGCTTCAGAGTAATGGTGGTTCCTTTGAAGGTAATTTTTTTCTGACTGATTTTTTTAAATCTTATTGTTTTTGAGTTTTGATATTTCATTATGATGTATTTAAGCATGTATTTCAAAAAACTATCTTTTGGGATTTGTTGGGCTCAAATCCCAAAAGATAATTTGAATTTGTGGTTATCTCTCCTCAGATCAGTAAAATTCTTAGCCTTTATCTTTTGAAATCTTAAACCACTTTCACTTTTGCTTTCCCCTTCTGATGGTTCTCCAACCAAACAGAAGGACATTTTCATTGTCTTCTTCACACCTATATCTTCACTTTTGCTTTATTCCATTTTTTTTTTTCATTTCTCTGTCCTGTGTTCTGGATAATTTCTTCTAATTCCTCTTGTAGTTCACCAGTTGGTTATTTCTTATATTGTATCCAATCATTGCCAGCTCCATCCTTTGGGGTCTTTTTACATGTAAAGAAAAATTTAGGCTCCCTGCTCCTTGGCAGCCTGCTTCTCCCTCTGCCTCTCTCTCTCTCTCTGTCTCTCATGAATAAATAAATAAAATCTTTAAAAAAAAAAGCTAATTCTCTCTTCTACCTTCTCCTTCCTCTATTACCAAATTGAAGCAATCAATGTTAAGAGTTTGGTGTGTATCCTTCCATATCTTTTTCTGTACCAGGCAAATATATATAGATACATAGGGTCTTTAAAAAAAATGATAAATGAAGACTTTTTTTTTAAGAGCAGCTTTACATTTACAATCACATGAGAGGCAGGTAGAACAATTTTCCATATACTCCCTGCTCACACACATGCATAACCTCCCCCAGTATGAACATCACTCATTAGAATGATACATTTTTTACCAAGGATGAACCTACACTGACACATCATAATCACTCAAAGTCTATAGTTTACCTTAAGGTTCACTCTTGGTGTACATTCTATGGGTTTGCACAAATACATAATGACATATATCCATCATTACGATATTATACAGAGTATATTCACTGCCCTAAAAACCCTCTACTCTGCCTATTCATGTCTCCCTCCTCTTGCCCCTCCCCCAACCACCACACCTAGCAACCATGGATCTTTTTATTGTGTCTGTAGTTTTGCCTTTTCCAGGATGTCATATAGTTGGAATCATATAATACATAGCCTTTCCAGATTGGCTTCTTTCACTTACTAATATGTATTTAAGATTTCTCCACATCTTTTTGTAGCGTGATAGCTCATTTTTTAAGCAATGAATAATGTTCTATTATCTGAATATACCATAGTTTATTTATCCATTCACCTACTGAAGGAAATTATGAATATGCTGTAAAAGCTGTTTTCAACTCCTTTGGGTAAATAACTATCCACTATTGCCTGATGATATGGTAAAAGTTTAGTTTTGTAAGAAACTGCCAGTCTGTCTTCAAAAGTAGCTGTTCTATTTTGCATTCCCACCAGCAGTGTGCAGGAGTCCCTGTTACTTCATATCTTTGTCAGCATTTGGTGTTGTCATTGTTTCATATTTTAGCCATTCTCATAGATGTGTAGTAGTATCTCGTTTTTCTTTTTATTTACATTTCCCTGATGGTTTTGATGTGGAGAATCTTTTTGTATGCTTGTTTGCCATTTTCATTGCTTTTTAAAATTTCTCTTATTTTATTTTTCACCCTTAGATGTTCTGTTTGGTTCTTTCTCTCATCTGCTGTGTCATTTTTCATGATTTCCTGTTTCCCATACATACTTGTAAGTTTGTGAGTTATTTCCTTAAACATGTCAAGTGTAATTGCCTTAAAATCTGTGATTGAGTCTTCCAGTATCTGAAGGCTTTCATATCTGTTCTCTTCTCATTTGTTTCTGCAACTCCTAGAATAGTGCTTAACACCTAGTGTGCCTCCTCTTGTAGCTTCATGATAAATATTTGTTGAATGAGAAAATTAATGCCCATTTCTTGCCTTTGTATCTTATTTTCTTGTCTACCCCTCCTGTTTTATTTTTTGTTGTATTTACCACATGTGAGTTTATAGCTTTTGTAGCTTTGGGGATCTAATGCTTTCTTTACCTCTCTAATTAGAGACTTTCTTCCAAAAACTAGCCAGTGAACTTCCCAATGTCTTTTAAGATATTCAACGCCTTAAAAAGTGTTGTTTTAGTTATAAAATTTGTTGAGTAATTTTCATTATTTTTAGCAGGAATGTTATATGAACCTAGCAAATCATTATCAGAAATCAGAATTAAGGAGTGCCTGGGTAGCTCAGTTGGTTAAGCATCTGACTCTTGATCTCGGCTTAGGTCTCAATCTCATGGTCATGAATTCAAGCCCCATGTTGGACTACATTCTAGGCATGGAGCCTACTTAAAAAAAATAAGAAATCAGAATTAATTAATATCTTAACCCCTCCCCAGATATAAAAACCTCAAAACACTTTAACTCTATTCCTCCCTACTATGCTAATTTTCTCCAGAATTTTATTCTTATCCTTTCTTTAACCTCATAAATTCAACATTGCTCTTTCTAAATTATATAGTCAATATTTGCTTTGATTTCACACATACATATTTATTGCTTTATTTTCTTTAGTGTAGATTTCTCAATAATAAAGTTTCTCAGTTTTGGTTAATCTAGGCATGTTTTTATTTTACACATTCTTGAAAGATAGTTTTGTCTCTCAACAATTTGCAGAAATTATCCCATTTCTCTGACTTCCTTTGTTGCCATTGCTTTCATTCCAGTCGTCATTCCTTTGTATGTGATCTTATGTTTTCAGGGTTTCTTTTTAATTTAGTTGACTTGGAATATATTGTGTTTCTACAGAGATTTATGCTTTTATTATATCTTAAGAATTGCAACTACTGTGTTTAAATTTTGCCTCTCCTTTCTGTTCTCTTATTCTGGAACTCTGTCTAGGTCTGTGTTAACCCTCTCTTTCTGTCCTCCACATGTCTTTCATATCTCCTGTATCCTTGTCTCTTTGTGATGCATTCTGTGTAATTTCTCAAGCTATAGCATCATTAATTCTCTCTGCTGATGTGTTTGCTGCTTAACTGTTGATTGAGTTTTTTAAAATTTCAACAGCTGTATTTTCCTTCTTTCTTTTTTTAAGATTTTATTTATTTACTTATTTGTTAGAGAGGGAGAAAGAGAGAGAGCAGAGCAGGCGGAGTGGCAGGCAGAGGGAGAAGCAGGCTCCCCACTGAGCAAGGAGCCCGATATGGGACTCGATCCCAGGCCCCTAGGATCATGACCTGAGCCAAAGGCAGACGCCCAACTGACTGAGCCACCCAGGCATCCCTCAACAGCTGTATTTTCATTTTTAGATGTTTCACTTCCCCTCAAATATATGGGTTCATAGCTTTTAATTGGTTATCTTTGCGATGGAATCCTTTATTTCTTTAAACATTTCACATATGTTTATAAGTCTGTACAGGAAGGCTTAGGGGTCTAAATCTGTTCTTTATTGTTTTTACTGACTGTAATAATGTTAACTGCTGTTTTCTTTGTAACCCTTAATTTTAATCAAATTGCCTTATTTTACCATGTGTCCTTTCTTTGGGTCTAAATTAGGCAGCAGTTCCAACAGAGAGGATTTGCATTGTGCTTCTGCTGATACCCATGGGGTTCCCACAGCTAAGGATCATTTTAGTTCCCTCTAAGGATCCTGGATCACCTGAGAGTTAAGGCTCAGTTCAATACTTCCTTGCTGGCCTAAGGCTCAGTATCCCAATAGCAGGAGTGCTGCCAGCATTTGTCCTCAGATTCTCAGGGCAAGCCAGCCCCTCTTGGCTGCCTACTACTCCTAGCTCCCAGCTCTGGCCACAGCTAACTCTATCCACAACCACTCCTCCTGCCAGAAAGACACTAAGAGAACTTCCAAAACTTCTGTAAGACTCACAATACCTCAAGCACCTGTCCTGTCCACAGCTTGTAATTCTGTAAGAGAGAGACCCCACAAAACATTTATTCCACATGAGAACTAGAAACAAAAATTGTAAAGTCAATGCTTAGTCTAGATTTGTAGGCAGAGAGGTGTCTGCACTGCTATCAACAACCTTCTCTATCAGGGACATTGGGATAAAACTACTCTCAAAATTTGCTTCATTCATTAAGAAAGTCAACATATATTTTTGGAGTGCCTCCTAAGTTCCAAGCTCTGTGCTTGTTAGGCACTCAATAAATACCAGGTAGTTTGACTTTATAAATAACATTTTATTTTTCTATTTTCCAGTCTATCTAGTTCTTGTTGCCATTTCTAACTTCTCTACCTTGGACCATGGTTTTATTCTATATTCCTAATCAAATAACAAATATAGGAAATTTAGAAGCAGTCAGTGATGAAAGGAAGAGATGATTATGTAAAAATACATTCACTTCTAAAAGAACAAATGGATAAAATGGATCAAAATCCCAAATTATTAACAAACTATTCCAAAAGTAAATTTGAAAGTTTAGCCTTCAAACAGATCCATGGAAACCTATTTAACCTGTAATGTGGCAGATTACTCATGTGCTCATTCATTCAATAAATGATTACCAGTGCCTTTTGTTTGCCAGGCACTGTAATAGGTGCTGGGAACACAATAGTAATAAAAATAAAATAGTTCCTGTTCCGGCAGAGCTTACAGTTTAGCCAGAGATACAAACTATACAAACAATAGCAATGCAACTGACCATGAACACAAGGAAGTACAGGGAGATATAGAAGCACACAAAACATGGATAGGCTAGTCTGACAAAGGAGAAGGGACAGTGAGAAGTGTGGGAGAAAAGATGTGCAAACACCAGTAGGCAGGAAAAAAATATATTACCTTAGCAAAACAAAGAGAAGTTACAACTAATGGAATGGAAGAGAATGTAGGGCCATGTTTGGGACAGATGATGAAAGATGAGTCTGGAAAGATAAATGAAGGCTAGGTAATTGAAAGCAATGTTGAGAATTTTTTATTTATTCTAAGAGCAATGGAAAGTCACTGAAGGACTTTGAGCATGGAAATAAGTGGATTAGGTTTGCATTTTGCAAAGATTCTTTAGCTAGAGCCTGAAAAATGAAATGGAATTGCGGAGGCAGGGAAGTCTGGGAAACCAGGTAACACATTTTCAATGATTCAGGTGAGAGATAGATTTTCTTTTATAAAATTAATGAGGATGAATACGGAGGGAAATGGATGGACTCAACAACAATTTAAATGTGCTGCTTGTATGGAAGTGAGAGGGTTAAGGAGAAGAACAGTTCAAGAGATGACTCTCTAGATTTGGCTTAATCCACTGTCTCTAGGGGACAATAGTTGCAGCTGGGATATTTGGTTCTTAGGAACACATAGTCCTTGCTGCCAGCCAAGCTTCCATAAGTATACTCGTGCAGAGAAGGTTTCCTCTGTTTCTTGTTTCTGACTCAGTGAAGAGAAAGGATTCTTTATTTGCTCATCCTCAGCTGAAGAAGGAATGCTATCTCCAAAAGGGCAGTAAGTAGAAGCAAAAAATCAAGTTGTCAATTGGACTTGATGGAGATGAAGGAAGGACAAAGGAAGATCTGTGGGTGGCTATTACCCTGGAGTTGGGGAAAGTAGGGATCCCAGCTTGAACCTAAGTTGGGGCCACTGCTATGTAGCTACATCTGGCGGGACTTGTAGACTGATAGGATAGGTCCATGAGGAGCCTAGAAGACTTCCAGAAAAGAGCACATCCAATGCAATGCTAAACATTACAGAAAAAAGGTGAATCGGAGTACAGCAGAATGTTTGTAAAAAAGAGGTTGGAAGTATGGACTCTAGAGCTAGAGTGTGGTGGTTAATAGCAAGGGTTCCAGATGACTTTACCACTATATAACCCAGTTTCCTTATTTGTAAAAAGGATAACTTCCCTACTTATCTGATAGGGTGGTTGTGAGGATTAAATCAATTGCTATGGGGGCACCGGGGTGGCTTAGATGTTTAAGTGTCTGCCATCAGCTCGGGTCATGATCTCCAGGTCCTGGGATTGAGCCCCACTTCGGGCTCCTAGCTCAGCAGGGAGTCTGCTTCTCCCTCTCCCTCTGCTTGTCCCCCTGCTTGTGCTCTCTCTCTCTCTCAAATGAATAAATAAAAACTTCTAAAAAAATTTAAAAAATGAATTGGTATGACAAAGCACTTAGAACATTCTCAGGTACATAATGACTCAAAAAATATTAGTTATTATTATTAATTATTATTGCTTTACTTCAGCAATTCATAGACTTCTGACGAGCCTTGAGGTGGAGATGAGGGTGAGAAGGAGTAGGTGAGAATATAATAACGAAATAATGGTTTTGACTAAAATCTTGCTAATATATTAGAGCACAAGAATTACCAACAAAGGAGTGTGTGTCATACTGTCAGATGTGGCATGGTACCCACTGGTGCAGGCTGCATCTGGGAGGTGATGGCTTACACTGAAAACCAGACACAGGTTCCACATAGATTCCAGGCAGTGGGTCTCACTGAAGAAGACCTGGTGCCCAAAATGTAGGTCAAGGTCATGCCTAGATCATGTTCCCTTGCTGTTTTAACTTCCACTGTTTGTCATATGATATTTAGTCTCAGAGAGGCATATTACCAATAAAAAAATAGTATGACTTATTTTTGAATTAGCAAATAAGGTATTTGGAAGCATTCTCAGTAAACTCTCAATTGTGTTCCTGCTGAAGTACGTGAAGTACATGCCACTCGCTCAGTAAGAAAGACTTCTGGCAGACTGACAAAATGAATCATTGCTGAAATGTATTCAAATAAAATTCGAGAGCAGAACAAGGGATAGACTCTAACAGGAAATAAACCCCATGGGTCATTCTGAGTTATAACTTTTTCAGTGTGTCTGTATGAGTTTATTTGAATAATACTAGGATGTACTTTATTGAGTAAGGGGAAGACCTTTCTGTAACATACGGGAAAGTTTTCTTTTATCACTCAGGTTTTATCATCTGGTTTTTCACTTTTTATGCAAGTTTTTTTTCCCCTTCATGTTAGAATAATTTTGGTCAATGTTTTTTTCAAGATACGACTAACTTTTATTGTCTTTAGAAAAAGCTAGGGAGTCACAATGACTTTTTTTTTATCAGAATAGAACCAGTCTGCACAAAATTTGAAATTCATCCTCTGTTTTCGTCTGAAACTTGACAAAATAATCCAAGTTGATACTTTCTAGTCTTCAGGTTTCAAGGCACTTTTACAATCCCTTTTTCACTCTGCATACAGAGAACTTTTTTAAAAACTCCAATATGGGCATGTAATTTCCCTGCTCAAGCCCCTTCAGTGTTTGTTTGTTGTTTTAAAGATGTTATTTATTTATTTGAAAGAGAGAGAGAGATAGAGAGCGCACCAGTTGGGGGAGGGGCAGAGGGAGAGGGAGAAGCAGACTCCCCCCCCCCCAACCCCCCGGCTAAGCAGAGAGCCCGATGTGAGGCTCCATCCCAGGACCCTGAGATATGACCTAAGCTGAAGTTTGATGCTTAACCCACTAAGCCACCCAGGTGCCCCAGGACTCCAGTTTTATCCATTGACCATACCAGGCCTGCTCCAATCTGGCACAACCTTAACACTGCCACTTCAGGCTCCCAATCTAATTCCTCTTTGTCTCTGCACTCCAGGTACACAGGACTTACTTCTGCTCTTCAAATGTACAGTCTCATTTCCAGATCAGATACTGAAAACCCAAATATAGGCAGAGGCAGATTAATGTAAAATAGGTCAGCTGTAAGAGAGTAAGTAGGGTGGTCTCTATGACGAATTGGAGGGCACGTACTTAAATGAAAGTAGATGCTCCTGGATTCAGCTGGTTGCTACCATGTGTGAGATCCTCATTTTTCAAGAAATCTGGAAATTTCTTTTTTTTTTTCTGTAATCTTGAAGTTCTTAAACGTTGGCAACTAATTTGTTTAAATACTCTGAAAGTCAACAAATCGTGTTCTGCTTTCTGTTTTTATTCCTGTAAGTAGCCCGATTGTTAACTCATAAAGACTCCAGTTCTTTTTATTATTCCCTCTCCCTGGCCTTAGGCTCTCATCTCCTCAAGAAATTCCCTCCATCAGTTAATTCCCTTGCTCTCCAGTTTGCCCAGCAGCCCTGACAGTTCCTTTTGTAACATTCATCATTCTTTTTTGAGTCACCATTCTTATTAGACTCTTATGAATTCCATGAAGTTGGGACCATGCAATCTTTTTTATTGTATCTTTACATCTAGATATGACAGCCTGCTCAGTAAATATTTGTGAATCTAATTGAAATAAATTTTTCAATGTTATCTTCATTATATTCATGTAAGGTATATCTATCCTATATTATTCCCATTTTATAAATTGAGAAATTATAACAGTGTGGACTTAAAATGATCCCTTTGAGGCCATTCAACCCTTAGTAATAAAATCAACTTCTGACTCAGAGATCATAGCTCTTTTCACTGGCCCATGCTACCTTTCTTAGTAATCCTTAGATTTTTGTAATATTGCAAGTCTGAAATCTTTGACCACTAAATTCCTTAGAACTAATTCTGAATATATATTTGAGTATTTGTTATACAAACAGAGTGAGGTCAAAAGGAAATCTAGGAAAGCAAAAATAAATAGCATTGCAAATGTGTCTAATTTTATAAAATGTTACTTTCTATTTTTTTCTGGATTCAGTACTTTCACCTACAGTTAACATTTGATTAGAGTATAATAATGATTGTCTGATCCATCTGTTCATTATTCTAAATCTCTTTTCTCCATTATAGGAGGTAAGAGTAAGTCTTGATCATCTAAAAAGCCTATTTTTTGTTTAACCCCATACTCATTGGTGTCTGTGAATATGCTCAAGAGATGAAAGAAAGAGAAAAATAAAAGAAAATGTGGGAAGTACAATAAACAAAACAAGGTAGAGAGCTGCTAATATAACTGAATTGTAAGAAAATAATAGGCAATAACTGGTCATTTTCTGGGTCTGTTTTAAAATTACAATCAGAAAAGTCCAAAGATTTCAAGAGGGCAATTCTTGTTATACTTCAAGACCATAAAAAATGTTTATATATTTTGAATCAATAATGCTATTTCTAGTAATCACTCGTAAGACAATAAATACATTCAAAATAGGTTGATGGTTTTATAAATTATGTCATATCCCAACAATAGGATAACACAAAGGTATTAATGACATTTTTGAAAATATTCCATGATAAAAGTAAATGATCATTACATAGGATTATGTAAGTACAAAAAGATCCAAATATTTTTATAATATATAATCTCACTTTATTTTTTTTAAATATTTTATTTATTTATTTGAGAGAGAGAGAAAGAGAGCACAAGCAGGGGGGAAGGGAGAGGCAGAGGGAGAAGCAGACTTTCCTTTGAGCAGGCAGCCTGACATGGGGCTTGATCCCAGGACCCTGAGATCATGACCTGAGCCAAAGGCAGACACTTAACCGACTGAGCCACCCAGGTACCCCTATAATCTCACTGTTTAAAAAAAGTGAAAATAAAAAGCTAAAAATAAATTCTCCCAAATTTGTTATGTTTGGGTAGTAAAATTATGGATAATTTTTTTTCTTTAAAAATTTTTCTATATATATTTCTGTTTTTAGCTATGGCCTTTTATAGATGTTAAATCAAGAAGGAAATCAAATTGTGAAATACATCCTTAAAGGCAAATTATAAATACTAAATAAAATATGTGATGAAGAAAGGCAATTTTCCCCCTAACTCTGAACTTCTTTCACTTCAGTTGTGTATATTCCTCCCTTTCTCTTTTTTGGGTCTTGAAAAATATGTAGAATTAAAGTAAATCAAGTATAGTACACAAGTCCTTATAGTAGGCCTCTAAAAGATGTCCACATCCTAATTCTCTACCTTATATGGCAAAATGGACTTCACAGATGTGATTAAGTTAAGGATCTTGAGACAGGAAGCTTATTTTGGATTATTTGGATGGGCCCAAAATAATCACAAAAGTTAGAAGAGGGAGACAGTAAGGTCTTAATCATAAAAGGAGATGAGAGAGGAGAGAGAGAAAAGAAGGAGAGAACAAGACGGAGAGACAGAGAGAGAGAAAGAGACAAACAGAGGTGGGTAGATATTTGAAGATGCTATACTGCTGACCTTGAAGATGGAAAGAGACCATAAACAAAGGAATGCAGGTGGCCTCCAGAAACTATAAAAAGTAAGGAAATGGTTCTTTTCTAGAGCTTCCAAAAGAAATACATCCTTGCTGACTTGCAGACTTCTTGATTTTAGGACTTCAGATCTCAAAACTGTAAGATGATAGGCTTGTGTTGTCTTAAGCTGCTAAATTTGTGGTGATCTTTTATAGCACTAATAAGAAACTAATAGAATCCCAGAAGTTATTTTCTGGTAAGAGAATAGAGTTATTGATGCTAGATTTTAAAAATATTTTATTTAGATTTTTTAAATCATGCACAAAATTTTCAATCATATAGAAATAATAGTTTGGTGAATTCCTTAGTATGGGTCATTTAGCTCCAGCAATTAACATTTTAACAATCTTCCTTCACCTGTCCCACACCTTTATTTTCTTTTTGCTGGAGTAGACAGTATTTTATGGCTAATCATAGACATTATGTCATTTCACTTATAAATCTTTCAATATGAATCTTTAATGATAAAGACCCTTTTGTGTGTGTGTATTTTATTTTTTAATTTTTCAAAAAAATATTTATTTACATAATCTCTACACCCAAAGTGGGACTCAAACTCACAACCCTGAGATCAAGAGTTGCATGCTCCCCTGACCAAGCCAACCAGGTGCCCTCATAAAGACCTTTTTTTTTTTTTTTTTGAGAGCGAGAGAGAGAGAGAGAGGGAGAGAGTGGGGAATAGGGCAGAGGGAGAGGTTGAAAGAGATCCCAAGTGGGCTCCATGCTGGGCATGATGCCACAATCCTGAAATCACAACCTGAGCTGAAATCAGGAGTCAGACCTCCAACCAACTGAGCCACCCAGGTGCCCCTAAAGACTTTTTTATTTATTTATTTTTAAATGTTTTATTTATTTATTCATGAGAGTCAGAGAGAGAGAGGGAGAGGCAGAGGCAGAGGGAGAAACAGGCTCCCCACTGCGCAGGGAGCCTGATGCAGGGCTCGATCCCAGGACCCCAGGATGACGATCTGAACCGAAGGCAGATGCTCAACCATCTGAACCACCCACGCACCCCGCTAAAGACTTTTTTAAAAATTCAGTTCCCTTGGGGCGCCTGGGTGGCTCAGTCATTAAGTGTCTGCCTTCGGCTCAGGTCATGTCCCAGGGTCCTGGGATGGAGCCCCACATTGGGCTCCCTGCTCAGCGGGAAGCCTGCTTCTCCCTCTCCATTCCCCCTGCTTGTGTTCCCTCTCTCACTGTCTCTCTTTCTGTTAAATAAATAAATAAAATCTTAAAAATAAAATGAAATAAAATAAAATAAATTCAATCCCTTGTGACTATCATAACAAAATTAATTATAATTCCTTAATAACATCTAATACCCAGTTCACATTCATATTTTCCATATTATCTTCCAAATGAGCTTTTACAGTTGGTTTATTATAGTCAGGATCCAAACAAAGCCCACACATTACATTTGGTTTTGTCTCTTATTCTGTAACTGTGTCCTTCACCCACCCACTCCCACCAAACTCCTATTTTTTTCCTCCCATTGAGTTACTGAAGAAAATGAGTATTTGTCCTATCAAATAGCCTATATTCTAGATATGGGTGGTTACTACTTAAATTTTTCGTTTTTTCCCCAAATTTCCTGTAAACTAATAATTAGACCTAGATGCTTGATTAGTTTGACTAGATCTATTCTTAGTCTGGTTGTCATAACAAAATACCATATACAGGGTAGCTTAAACAATAGACATTTACTTTTCTCAAAGTTCTGGAGGCTTGGAAGTCCAAGAAATTGCTGGAAAGAGGTTTCAACCTGAGACTGCTTCTCTTGGTTTATAGGTGGCCACCATCCCTCTGTGTGCGCACATGACCTCTTCTTTGTGGACACAAAGAGAGAGAGGTAGAATAAGTTCTCTGGTGTCTCATTAAAACAGCACTAATCCCATTATAAGCCCCCACCATTGAAATGAATTTACCTCCCAAAGGCTACACCTCCAAATATCACACTGGGGATTAGTGTTTCACCATGTGAACTTGGAGGGACACAGTTCAGTCCATAAGAATACAATTCAGTAGCTTGGTTTATCAGTAATAGTATTGCACAGGTGAAATTGTGTGCCTTACATTTCATCACACCACAAGAATATGTCTGGTTGACTTACATTTAGTGAGGCTAAGATCAGATGATGTCCACTTGATCTGTAAAATTTCCCATGAACATTTTTAACCACTGATAAATCTATTACTTTATTGGAGACATCTAACTTGAACAAGTTAAGGATGCAACAATAAAGGAGTAAAAACAAAATTTTCAAACTAGTAGAAGAAAAAAAATGGAATGATAAAAAACACTCAGTAATCTGCTCCTTCATCCAAAAAAGGCAAGAAAGAGAGATAGGGGGAAAAAAAAACAGGTAACAAATAGAAATCACAAAACAAGGTGGCGATTTAAATTTAAATCTATCATTTATTACATTAAATATAAATGGACTAAATGCCAGTTAAAAGACAATGATTATCAGATTGCTTTAAAACCTATCTATATGCTATTTAAAATAGACATGTAAAACATAAGGATACAGAAAATTTGAAAAGGATGGAAAATTAAATAGCACAGAAGCACTACTAAAAGAAAGCTGGTATAACTATAGTTATATCAGATAAAATAGGCTTTAATAAAAAAATAAATTACAATGACTAGAATTATATGCAGCAATGTGCATGAATCATGTAGAAATACTGTTGAACTAAAGGAGTGAGACATAATGCATACATCTTTATTATACTAAAAATATCAGGCAAAACTAAAGTATATTTTTTGTATACATTCATGGCATGTAAAAATATAAAGAAAAACAAGGAATAGTATGACATAAATATCAAGAGAGTAGTTACATTTAGTACAAAGGGGATATATTGGAGAAAGGACATATGGCAGGGGAAGAGAGGGCAGCTAAGGGCCTGGAAGTGTTTTATTTTTTGATGATGGTTGCATGGGTATTAACTTTTAATTATTTTTATATTATGCTGTGCTTGTTTACTAATGCTACTTTAACAATTACCAGAAACATAGTGACTTAAAACAACACAAATTTATGGGGTGCCTGGGTGGCTCAGTCAGTTAAGCATCTGACTCTTTATTTCAGCCCAGGTCATGATCTCAAGGTCATAATCTCAGGGCCGTGAGATTTAGCCCTGCAACAAGCCCCACATCAGGCTCCACATTCAGTGCAGTCTGCTTGAGATTCTCTTGCTCCCTTTCCCTCTAACCCTTCCCCTGCTAGCATGTGCTCTCTAAATAAATAAATAAAATCTTTAAAAAAAAACCCCAAACCACCACATATTTATTTTCTTATAGTTCTGTGGCTTAGAAGTCCAACATAGGTCTCACTAAGCAAAAATTGAGGAGTCAACAGTGCTATGTTACTTTTTGAAGGCTCTAGGGGAAGATTTGTTTCTTCCCCTTTCCGGCTTCTAGAGGCCACTGGCATTCCTTGGCTCCTAGTTCATTTACTCCATCTTCAAAGCAGCAGCACCTTCTCACATATCATTCTGACTTCCTCTCCTTCCTTCCTCTTTCACTTTACTCACCTTTTTGGTTTGCAACCTCCTAGGGAGCTTCCTCGGTATAATCTGAAATTGGTCCCCATAATCAAAGAGCAGGGAAAGACTAAGGAAAGAAGCAGGCCACTTCAGATTGGTAGGTGGCAGTTTTAATAAGCATGGGAACTTACATACAATTCTTGACTTTGGTGGCCATAAGACAAGTAGATTTCCATATCTGCCCATTGAATCTTAAAAGTTTATATACGGGCCTTAACTGGGTTCACTCATATATGCTATCCAGATGTTCTCAACACCATATCACTATCTCAAAGCTGTCCTTGGGGCAACTTCTGGGAGCAGGGAAGGCAAGCAGAATGCACATTCCAAGGACAGATGAGGGAGTGAGGAGCCTCTGATTGCTGGATTCCTTTTCACAGGTCAAGGGGCAGTCACATCCTCTCTATGACCAACTGTAATAACCCTTCTGGATATATTGAGCCAATTCGGTAATCCAGAATTAAATCCACATATTGAGCTTCTTTTCAGAGAAAGAGAGCATGAGTGGAGGGATGGAGGGGCAGAGGGAGAGAGAGAGAGAATCTTAACTAGGCTCCATGCTCAGTGTGGAACCCTATGTGGGGCTCGATCTCATGACTTTGAGATATCATGACCTGAGCCAAAATCAAGAGTCAAAGGCTTAACCAACTGAGCCACCCAACTGCCCCAGATTTTTTTTTTTTTTTTGAGAGAGAGAGAGAGTGTGTATATGAGTGGGGGTTGGGGAGAGGGGCAGGGGAAGAGGAGAGAGAGAATCTCAAGTAGGCTCCATGCTCATCAAGGAGCTGGACTCAGGGCTCCATCTCATGACCACAACATTATGACCTGAACCAAAACCAAGGTTTGGACACTTAACTGACTGAGCCACCCAGGCGCCACTCAGGATCATTAATCACATCTATATTTTTTCCATGTAAGATAATATATTTAAAGGTCTTGGTGATTAGGACATGGATGTCTTTGGAGCCATTGTATTGCCCACCATAGATGCCTATGTATGTTTTATTCACTTTTAGGTGTGTATATTATATTTCAAAATAAAATATTGAGAGAAAAAAGAGAAGAAAAAGGAGAAGAGGAAAGAACAGCAGCAAGAGCTCAGTATTTTAAAAACTGAAATATTGAAGTATGTGGTAACTTAGTAGACCCAAGAAATCTGAATCTGAAACAAACAATGAGAGATTCAGGAAGAAATTTTTTTTTTCCACTGTAGATCCCTATAGGCTCAGAAGTTATTGGCACCAGATACTTAATGAAAGTGGGGGTGAGAAGTTAAACAATAAAAAATTCTGTTATTAAAAACAATATTTCTCATATGAAGAAAACTGAAAAGTCCCCAAACCCACTCAGGAGTCATTTTAAAGTATTTTCAGTGATTTTAAAAAAGATTAAAATCTGTCAACTTTAGATAAAATTCACAAAAGAATAGAATTTACCTAGCTTCACACTATTAAAAAAAACGAATAAGAAGCATATACAGTATGCTAGGCTTTTATTCAGATTGTTAATACTGGTATAACTAGGGTAATGTTGGAAACTCTAAAATGGTGAAGGTTACTAGCTGCCTTTTTTACTTTATTCTTGATTATTGTAAAACTAATGAAAGCCATATAACTTATGATTTGCACTGTAACTTTAAATGAGATCTATTTCAATTTCTTGTGTCAACTCTGTGATATTCATCCACCTTATGTATCATCTTGGAAAAAATTCCCCAAATTATTAACATATTCAAATCACATTCCAAGTAGACTGAGCAATGACCACATAACAGATTACATCAAGTTTTGGTATTTTTACACAGAAATGATAAAAACTTTAATTTAGGAAACTAACTTTGAGGTAAAGGTAGTTTATTTAGTGTAAGATTATTATTTAGTTCAGGCTATGAATCTTTCAATGCCTCACCTCTAGGAATTTATTTATTGTCTTCCTATTGGGCAGACTAGGCTTAAACACATTAGACAACTGGAGGAAAATATAAGTACATGAAATCCAATGTTAAAACATTGATAAAGGTTAGTAATTAACTTTTTTTAGAGAGACTATTTAAGAAGAGTATACTGAACACTGAGTGCTACAGGCAAAGGGGAGTAAATGGTTAATTCTATCTGAGTAAGAAAATCAAATCACACAGGAAGTGATATTTGCAGTGGGCTTGAAGAATCAGAAGTTATTTGAGAATAGAAGAACAAATTTCCAGGCCCAGTGAAATGAATAATCAAAAATACCCTGTTGTGAAAGAGCATGGCATATTCAGGTGAGGATGTATTCATGGTTTATCCAGAGATAGGAGCATAGAGGTGGGTCATATGAGGCTCAGGATATCAGTGGGGATCAATTGTGGATTCTGATGCCAATGAGTGCCACTTTTGTTTTGAAGGCAACAGGGATCCAACCAAAGATAAAAATTAGAAAGTTATCAGATACGGCAGTGTGGATATTAGATAAGAATGGGAAAATTTTGTTTAGCAGGAGACCAATTAAAGGCTATTCTTATTATCTTGGTGACAGATTATGAGAGGCCTAAAGTAAGGTAGTAGGCCAGAAGGTACAGCACAGGAAATCTTTCTAGGTTAGAAACAACAGGATTCCCTTCCTTTTTTCTTGCTTAGTTGAAGATGGAGTGAGGAGGAGATTGTTTTAAAGGCCTAAATCTTGGGCAAGAAAAGAAGACTGGAAATGGAAATTTAGAATCACTTACTAAAGTGAGAGTTGATATAATGTGATGATTGAGAATGGGAGATGTGGCTGGGGACAAGGAAGAACCCAAGAAATTAGAGTGGGTACATAGAAAAGAAGAAATACTATATTTTTCCAAACAGTACCTTTACATTGCATTTCAGATTTTAAATAAACATCAACTGTATTTTCAGATTTTTTTTTTATTTGTAAGCAATCTCTACACCCAACATGGGGCTTGAATCCACAACCCCAAGATCAAGACTCGCACACTCTACTGGCTGAGCCAGCCAGGCACCCCATGACTGTATTTTTTTTCATATAAGCTCTTTTTTTAAAATTTAATTTAATTTTATTATGTTGTGTTAGTCACCATACAACACATCATTAGTTTTTGATGTAGTGATCCACGATTTATTGTTTTCGTATAACACCCAGTGCTCCATGACTGTATTTTTAAATGGCCAACTATTCTGTTACATTCATATGCCAAATATGAGACATTCTCAGATAATGTGTTAAAATCAATGCTGCCTTTAAACAGATGCTCTACAATAATTTTATGACAAGATGGGAAAATACTTCATTAGAAGTGCAAACAAAACCAGATATATTTTAAGGGAAAGTTTGTACTAACTAATCACAAATGTTTTCTCTGTGAATGGCTTTTCTAACTTTCCTATTAGCACCAGAACTTCTTAGTTTCTTGGCTCTGCATCTGTGTTCTTAGAAGTAAAAACATGTTTTGAGTAGGTTGGCTATTTTTAAGATGATTTTGAAATGGATCCTCTGCATTAAGGCACTGCAACATAGTACTGTATATAAACAAGATATTGTGTTTATAGGTGATTTCCATTAATCAGGTATCTTCTGTCCTTCTGATTAGAGTAAAAGTAGTTTATGAAAATTCTTGACTTATTCTTTTGAAAATTTAATGTTTTAAATGGAAGTGGGAAGAGAAACTCTCTGGGTTTAATTAAGACAAGGAAGAACTAGTTGAGAAATCTATGAATAATGTGAAGCTTGGGAGACTTTATGGTGTCTTGAGGTTCATAATCAATGGAGAATTGAAAAATGATGCTAAACAAAAATTTTTTTTCTTTTTTTTATTCCTTGCCTCCCTCCTCTCCTTCTCCTCCTTCCTTCTTTTTCTTTCCTTTCCTCTTCTCTTCTTTCTCTTCTCTTCTTCTCCTCTCTCTTCTCTTTACCTATCTTCCATCCTAGATTTTCAGAATAATAAGAATTAGGCAGAGAGGCCCATTATTTAGGAATGGGGAACTAAAATCAACAAGTCACAAAAAGAAAACTTTTTTCCTTTCCTAACCTATAACTAATAACTTAATCTGTGTTCAAACTACAGGTCCAGGTTGTAACCTGTTTTCTGAAAGTACTTGGGTACATGAACATAAAGCTCTCCATTGGTTGTCTTTGAAAAATTGTGTAAAGATGGCAGAAGGCCAAAGGAAAGTTGTTCTGATAGTTTTAAAAAAGAAGAAAATGATAGAGCTCAGGGATTTCTAACTAGTAAACTTTGCATCAATCCTTGGGAAATTTTTCTAGAATATATTATTAAATGGATAGCTTAGGAAAACTTGAGTCATGTAGTTTCCAGTGAGAATCCAGCATGAGTTCCAAAAAACAAATCAGGCTAAACAAATCAGTTTTATTTCTGCTAGGGTTACTAGGTTGATAGATAAGGGGAACGCTATAAACACCATGTGACTCCAATGGCCTAAGATATTTGACAAAGAGACGGTTGTAAGCTGCTTATGACCAATGATTATCGAGAGAGAAGGCTTCACCCCAAAACAACCACCCATTCTTTACGGATTTTTTTTTTAAATGGATGTTTTTTTATTTTTTTATTTTATTTTATTTTTTTTAAAGATTTTATTTATTTATTTCAGAGAGAGAGAGAAGGAGAGATAGAAAGCACGAGAGGGAAGAGGGTCAGAGGGAGAAGCAGACTCCCTGCCGAGCAGGAAGCCCGATGCAGGACTTCATCCCGGGACTCCAGGATCGTGACCTGAGCCGAAGGCAGCCGCCTAACCAACTGAGCCACCCAGGTGCCCAAATGGATGTTTTTTTAAAGGTAAGTCTAGGCCACTACATCCGTCGTTATAATAATTTCATCTTGCTGATTTGCGATATCTGTTCTTTTACCTGCTAAGTTCATTTGAAGTTTTATTAGCTTTCACTTCCAGCTTTGTGCCTGCCACCTACATATTCAATAATAAGACTCCTCTTTGGGGTGCCTGGGTGGCTCAGTCGTTAAGCATCTGCCTTCAGCTCAGGACATGATCCCAGAATTCTGGGATTAAGTCCCGCATTGGGCTCCCTGCTCAGCGGGGAGCTGCTTCTCCCTCTGCCTGCTGCGCCCCCTGCTTGCGCAAGCTTTCACTTTAAGAAAAAAAAAAAAAAAAAAGACTTCCTTTAGTGGAACACAAAGATCCCTTCTGTCTTCTGTCTTATGACTATTTGATGGATGAGGTACTAATTGCCTTTTTTCGTAGAAAGAACACGATTTGTTTCTTGCAAGCTATGTGACTTTGGGTAAGTTCCCGACTTCTCCAAACTCAGTTTTCTCATTCATAAAATAGGAATAAAGGTATCATCTCAGAGTTCTTTTGGGGGGAGGATAATTTATTGGCATACTACATGCATAGTATATTATAGGAATTTAGTAGATAGGATAGTATTATTAGGCAGGATATAAAGATAGAGACAAGTGGCTCCACATGCATTAGGATAGAGAATCAGAATAGTGAGAAATTATTATATCAGTTAATATTTTGGCTCTGTTAACTATTCAAAATATTCATAGAAACCTAGGAAAGTTAAAAAAAAAAAAACACAATCTTAGACTTAGTATCTACCCCCAAGCTAACCCTAAAGAATATTACCATCTACAAAGCAAAAATAAAAATACCCTTTACATGGACACCTGGGTGGCTCAGTCCCTTAAGCGGCTGTCTTCAGCTCAGGTCACGATCCCAGGGTCCTGTGATTGAGTCCTGCATAGGGCTCCCTGCTCAGCGGGGAGCCTGCTTCTCCCTCTGCTTGTGCACTGTCTCTCTCCCTGACAAATAAATAAATAAGAAATCTTAAAAAAAAAATACCCATTACAGTCTTCCATTCTAGGCTCCAGGGGAATTCTATTATGGTCATGACTTAATTTTTTAATGTAAAAATCTCTTTTCTATAGAGGAAATATAGACATTCTATCCATGGCTAGATCAATTCTTAAAATTATATTGTTTTCTGGAGTATCTGAGGAAATGAACCATACCATACATCATGGTCATTCTTAATCATATCAGGGACCTTAATTATTAATATCATATATAATTGTTATGGCTTTCATTAATGTCCTTGTTCTTGGAATCAAGACTTCTAACTGAAGTTAGACTTCTAACTGAAGTCTTGTAAACTTTTAAGTAAATATATATGAAAATTAATATTAAAACTACATTTAGATTCAAAGGCAAACATTGTGTTTGCTTCAACCGAAGAGATGGGGAAAAAGAAAAGTCAAAATTCATGATTGTAAGTTACAGATTTTGCCTTCAGTAATTAGTTTTCACATTTACCAAAATGATGTATTCAAGTAGTGATTGGTATAAATAAAAGTATGTTTGGACATAAAGATAGGGACTATAGATTATTCTGTCAGATCATGGTGAGGTGCATTCACTTTGCACCATTTCTCTGAATTCTTTATGTATTACAGAACACTTAATCATCCAAACAAGGTTTTTGGCTTGGCTCACCCAGTTCTACAGCTTCCGTTTTCATCATCCTGTCTGTTAGAGAAGGCGGTTCAGGCAGAAGTGCTTGCCCCGAGGCCAAGGAGGTTGTGTGGGCTCAAGTACCTGCACGTTCACCCTCAGTGAAAACACCTTGCTTCTGAAGAAGTTTATAATTAGTAACAATTTGAAAGATCTCACTCTACATGGAGAGAAACCATTTAGGGATTAGGCTGGGTATGTGTAAGAAACAAGGAAGTGATGAAAGAGGTTTGGTGTGAAGCTCTGTTACAGGAACCTAATATTCTTTACCTACAAGAAATGTTCTCCTCTTTTTGGTCCTTCCTTTTTCAATGATGAAAGTGACCCATCCTTTTGGAATGAGAAGTTTCTGGAGGGAGATTGGCTTATGAGAAAAGCAGGTTTGGTGTATGAGATCATATCCTGTACCCAGTAAATGTGAGTTTACCTTCACACTCCTTTATTACATACCAAAACAATAGTTTTCACAAAACATTATACTTTGCCCTTTCTCGGATTTTTAGCTCTTTCTGTGTATATTCAAGGATGGATATAATATGATCTTGTAAGAATTAACTTCTATGAATTGCCATTAGCTTAAAAACCCAAGAAAATATTTGTAATAAAATTTGTACTCTTGGAGCGCCTGGGTGGCTCAGTTGGTTAAGTGTCGACTCTTGATTTTGGCTCAGGTCATGATCTCAGGGTTGTGAGATGGAGCCCAGCATGGAGCCTGCTTAAGATTCTTTCTCTCCTTCTTCCCCTTCTTCTAGTGCACACTCTCTCTCTCTCTTAAAAAAAAAATTCATACTCTTGATCACTCTATTAAGTCAGTAGTTCTCAGTTGGACAATTTTACTTCCAAGGGAATATTTATCAATTCCTAGACACATTTTATTGTCACACATTGGGGGAAGGGGTTATGTTACCAGCATCTAATGAGTAGAGGCCAAGGATGCTGCTAAATATTATACATTGTACAGGACAGCCCTCTACAATGAAGATGTATCTGTCCCAAAATACCAATAGTGCTGAGCTTGAGAAATTGCATTAAATAAAAGTGTTTTCAAGATAGATGGTGGGCTGTTTATGAGCACACTCAGTCTGATAACAAACTCATAGAGCAGCAAAAAACATGAACGCCTTTCCTTTTAGGTGTTCAGTCTCCTAGGGGAGCAAACTAATCATTAAAGCAATGTGATACAGGCTTTGATAAACGTGTACAAAAGAAATTTACACCAAGAAAAAAAAATACTTCAACTAAGATATTAGGAAGGCCAGTTGTTAGTGAAATTGTTTATATGATAAAATGTGGTGTAATATTTAGCTGCTCTCAGTTGCAAGTAGCAGAAAAATGTGTGAATAAAAGAGATTCACATAACTGGAAAGTCTAGAGGTAAAGTTAGCTTCAATGTTGGTTTGTTTCAGCCGCTTAGTGATGTCATTAAGGGAAGACCTGACATAATCCTTTCTTTCCTCTGCCTTCCTGAATGTCAAGCTTCAGTTTAAGATCCATTTTCCTTCATGTTCTTAAAATGGCTTACTAACTACACATCAATTGCAAGAGAAGAATTCCAGAATCCCCTGAGAAGAGTCAGGAAATATTTTTCACATAAACCTCACTTTATGTCTTACTGTCTCTACTTGGGTCATCTGAACCAGAAACTCTGAAACCAGAGTGTAAAATCATGATGATTGGCTAGAGCTGAGAGCTCAAACCATAGTACCAGAGAAGTTGGATATGTAAACAAAGTGGGGGTAGCTATTGAAAGAAACAAAACAGATGATAGCAAGGCAACTACAGTGTCTACTGTATGTGGGATGAACTTTCAAGGCAGAAGAGGAAAGAAAGAGTGCAGCCTATTCAAACTGGATCTCTAAAGCAGTCGATATGGCTGGAATCCAGGGTATATGGTAAGAAGTAGGAAGAAATGAAGCTGGAAAGGAAGACAGTGGCCAGGTTATAAAAGCATCTCAATATCATGGTAAGGACGTTATTCTGTAACCAATTCTGAACTGTTAAAGGATTTTATGCAGAAGAAAGACATGATGGGAATCATGCTTTTATAAAAAAATGTCTTTGGTGGTATTGAGAAGAATGGAAAGAAATTAAAAGGAATTTGAAAATGGAAGCAAAGAGAACTCTAAGTTGAGACAACTGGCTTAAATCTCCTGTTTTATTTGTAATATAATAACAATTATATGTTCTTGTTATGAGGATTAAAGTAAATATGGAAAATGTGTAACACATAGCAGGTAATCAAAATGTTAGTGATCATTTGTTCACATACTTGTGACCACTAGTTTGGCATTTCATCTGTACTACTTACTGTGTGAACTTGGTCAAATTAATTACCTTAAATGAATCCATTTCCTCTCTAGTCCACCTTACATGATTATTAGCAGCACTGAGTGAGATTATGTTTGTAAAAAGTATAGTGTAACTGAAGGAGACCATAATAAGTCACTATAATTGATTATTTGTAATAAAGGAGATGAAGAGGGCACCTGGCTGGCTCATTCAGTAGAGCACGGGATTCCTGATCTTGGGGTTAAAAATTCAAGCCCCATGTTACGTGTAGAGATTACTTAAAAATAAAGGAGATGAAGAGAGGTACCTAGAGATTACTTAAAATAAGTAACCTAGAGGTTACTTAAAAATAAAGGAGATGAAGACATACTTTAGAGAAAAAATCAACAGGGTTTGCTCTTTGACTTGATATAGCAAGAAACCAGGTATGACTCCTAGAGTTTTTGGTGTGAGAAACTGGGTAGATTGTGAGAACCGCATTTTATTTCATGGTTTGAATGTTTTAAATTTGAAATGCTAAGATATGTAAGTTGAGATGTCAGGGAAGAAGTTGAATGCACAACTCTAGAGCTTAGAGCTTAGTGGTGACGTCTGCACCAGAAATATAGATATTAGAGTTGACAAAACATCTGTAGTAGTTACACCAAGTGAACTATGAGATAAGTTAGGGAGAGTACAGAAAGGGAGGACATCAGGAAGAGTGAAAAATCTGAAGAAGTCTACTAGGGGTTGGTAAGAATGGAGGAATCAGCAAAAGAGACTGAGAAGTAAAAGCCAATGAGTTAAGGAAAAAATATTAAGAGCACATAAGTTTCTAAGGAGGAAGGAGTGATCAGCTGTGTCAAGCTCTGATGAGAGGCTGATTAAGGTGAACCCCAAATCCATTGAATTTATTAGTATCTGGTCTCTGGTACCCTTGACAAAAGCAGTGCCAGTGGACTTCTGGAGGTGGAATCCAGGCAGAAGTGGGCTGAGATGTGAATGAGAAGAAAGGAATTGGATGCAGCTAAGTAAACAATTCTTTAAAAAAATACTGGAAAGATTGAGAAATAGTGAGAAAGGTGAGAAAGTAATATCTCTTATTTTTAAAAAATGACAACAAAGGAAAATTCTCAAGTAAGCTGAGAAATGAGGATCTAAGACAGAATGTACATAACAGGAGGATTTTATTGTTGCTTTAGGATAAGAATTCTAGAACATAATTGCCTGTTGATGGAAATGATACAGCTGGAGGGAAAGGGACTAACTGAAGGAGAAAAGACCTTAAGCAGATATGAGTTCTCAGACCAGGGTACAAGTGAGAGGTAAGTTTTTGGGGAATGGTTGCATTCTCCTTTGGAACCAGATGGGAAGAAGGAAAAGATGGCACAGAGGCAGGAAGGCTTACAGGTTTAGAGGGGAAAATAAAGGAGGGCTTGTCATCACTTAGGTATGGGTTTTTTTTTTTTTTTTTTGGAGGAAAAAAATCTGATATTTACCAACAGTTTGGGGGGAAGTGAGATGCGAACACTTAAATGATGCAGTCCATAATATGGATCTGGAGTGTGTCTATGTCGGGCAGAACTTCTCCACATTTGGGGCAAGAATGAATTGGAATATTCCACTGTTGCTGCTGCCACCAGTTTCTGTCCTCAGCTCCTCTCTGAATGAGGTAGGCCTGCTGGTCGGGGTCACTGGTTCTCGCCCCATGATGGCTCTGCATCTCCATCAAGGACTGCCTGCCTCCATCTTCAAAAGCATTATTCTCTTTCAGCAGGATTGCCAGCTGCAGGGCCAGTTGCTCCTTTTCTTCATGTATCTTCTCTTTTGCTGCTTTTTCAGCATGAAAGTCCAAACAGTAAACCTCCATCTGAGCCCGAAGAACAGTCATGGTTTCCAGGTCCTCCTCCTGCTTGGCGATGGTCTGCTTCATCTCATCCATCTGAAGCTGCTTGGAAGCCAGGGCCTTCTCTGCCAGTTCCAGCTTTTCACTTAGTTCTTGCACTACCACCTTATCCACTTTTTCTGACTCTTTCCTTTTCAGTTCCTCGAGTGTTTTCAATGAATTATTGTATTCTTGAAGAAGCTTGTTTTGTGTCAACTGGAGAGTGGCTAACTTGGACTTTTCCTCTTCAGTTTTAGCTTCCTCCATTTTGATTTCTGATCACATGCTTTCCACTTGTAGCTCCAACTTTTTGTTGTTATAAACAAGCTCTTGCTTTTCATTCTGCTCTGATGGAGCTGCAGAATTTTTCCTGTCAAGAGCCTGACATTTCTCCTGAAGTCTCTTCTTCATCAGCTCAGCCTCACTGAGTTTTGTATGAGCCTCTTGAAGCTCCTTAAATAGAGTTGTCACCTGAAGGTTCAATGTCTCCACTTCCAGCAGTTTCTGGGCCTTTCTCCTCTTCTTTCTCCTTTTCTGTGCTACCCTCCGTCTGGGTCTCAACCTCAAAACCATCACTGGCTTTCTTTTCAAAACAGGAAACTCTTTCGTTGGCTTCCTTGAGTGCAGTTTCAAGCTTCTCTGCCTTCTGGCTTTCTTCCCTTAGACAAAGAAGGAGCTGGCTCACAGTTAATTTCTAAAATTCCAAATAATTCCTGAAGCTTTCTGTAGATTTGTTCTTGTCAATGGAATCAATTCTTGCGGGCCCAGGACTCGTCCTGATTTCTCTCACCGCCACATCTGCTTCTCCTTCAGCTATCCTGATTTCAACAAAGGAGTCTTCAGAGGGGCCGCCTGAGTTCAGCTTGAGCTGGAGTTCTGACACAATCCCCAGCAGATCTGCCTTTTCAGCTTGGAGATAGGCCACCTGGGTCTTCAGCTGTTCCAGTTCCTGGTCTGCTTCTGCCCTGGGGACTTTGGGGTCCCCAATGGGGTCCTGGAACTCAAGGGACTTTTCTGTTTTCCCTTTTAGTTTTTCAAGTTCTTCCTTCAATTTTTCATTTTCATAACTCAAAGCCATGAGGCGCTCCTTGGCTTCTTGGCTCTGTATCTCAAAAAAAGGCGTTCTTCCTTCTGTTTCTCTGTCCAGGCTGAAAGCTCTTCAAATCGCCCTTTCATCGCCTGATTATTTAGCTTCATGGCTTCTTTGAGCTGATGGTTCTCAATCAAGAGCTCCTTCATCTGCTGCAGCAGTTCCTCTGGAGTGAATGTGTCCAGGTTTGGGTGAGCCAGGTTGGGGGTTCCATTTCCTGTGGTTTAGTTGGGGCTGTCCCCCTTTTCAGTCAGGCAGCTAAGCGGTTGGTGGGACATGGCAGCAGGACCCCGCGCCCACGCTCCGGACTCTCTCGGGGTCACTGCTTCCTCCGCATCGTGCCCACTGGGGGAGGGCTCCGGACCCAGATGCAGACGCTGACCAGGGGACCGGCCGAGGGCAGCTGCGCGGGCTCGGGGAGCCTCTGGCTGACTTGCGGCCTCACGACCCCGCCCAGCGCCGCTCAGCTTAGGTATGGGTTTTTCTTCATTCACCTTCCTTGGCACTTTGAGCCTGTTCAAAGTGAAAACTTGTTTTCTTTTTTAAGACAGTTTTTTAAAACAGTTTTAGGTTTATAACAAAATTGAAAGTAAAGGTTTCCCATAGATCCCCTTCCCAGACAAATGCATAGCCTCCCTCCCATTATCAACATCATTCACCAAAGTGCTACTTTTTTTTCTACCAAGGATGAACCTACACTGACACATCATAATCACTCAATGTCTATAGTTTATCTTAGGATTCACTGTTTGTGTTATACATTCTATGGGTTTGGACAAAATATATAATAACATATATCCATCATTATAACATACAGCGTATTTTCACTATCCTAAAAATCCTCTGTGCTCTGCCTATTCATCTCTCCCCACTATTCATTTCCCCACTGCTACCCCTGGCAACCACTGATCTTTTTACTGTGTTCATAGTTTTGTCTTTTTCACAATATCATACAGTAGGAATGGTACAGTGTGTAACCTTTCAGACTGGCTTCTCTCACTTACTAATATGCACTTAAGTTTCCTTCATGAATTTCCATGGCTTGATAGCTCATTTCTTTTTAGTACTGAATAATCTTACATTGTCTGGATGTACTACTGAAGGACATCTTAATTGCTTCCAAGTTTTGGCAAGTATGAATAAAGTTGCTGTAAATGTACATGTGCAGGTTTTTGTATGGACGTAAGTTTTCAGCTCCTTTGGATAAATTCCAAGGAATAAGATTGCTGGATCATTCAATAAAAGTATAGTTTGGTTTTGTAAGAAACTGCCAAACTTTCTTCAAAAGTGGCTGTACGTTTTTGCATTCCCACCAGCAATGTATGAGAATTCCTATTGGTTCACATCCTTGCCAGCATGTGCTATTGTTAAAGTGTTATAGATTTTGACCATTCTAATAAGTGTGTACTGGTATCTTGTTGTTTTAATTTGTGTTGTTCTTATGACATGATGTGGACCATCTTTTCATATGCTTTTTTGTGTATATATGTAGTATATTGTACATATTTTTATGTGTATATATACACACAATTTGCATATTGTACATATTATATATGTCTTCTTTGGTGGGGTTTCAGTTCAAAAGTCTTTGGCCCATTTTTTAATTGGGTTGTTTTCTTATTGTTGAATTTTGAAAGTTCTTTGCATATTTTGGATAAGAGTTCTTTATCAGATGTCTTTTGCAAACTTTCTCCCAGTCTGTGGCTTATCTTCCAATGCAGAGCAGAAGTTTTTAATTTTAATGAAGTCCAGCTTATTAAATATTTCTTTCATGGATTATGTCTTTGGTATTGCATCTGAAAAGGTATCACCATACCCAAGGTCATCTAGGTTTTTTTCCTATTATCTTCTAGAGTTTTATAGTTTTGTGTTTTACTTCACTCCATTGTTTTCTATGTGATCTTGAATGGCTCACTTAACCTCTCTGGACTTAAACTGTATATTCTGTAAAGCAGAAATCACAGTGTCTGTCTTGGACAGTAATTGTAAGTATTAGCAATAAAGCACTAGCCTGGTAAATTCATGGAAAACTCAGAGTAAATAGTAACTATTACAATTAACACTACTATTATTGTTAATCCTACTACTACTTCTATTAACTGGCAATTTGGGATATTTTGGTTAAAATGCATATTAAAGGACTTTCCATGTTGACAATGACCATGAGCATATTTCTAGATGTTACTTACCCATGACAAAGACTTGTCATTTTGTTTTCTTTCTAACTCATTTGATAAACTGTAAGCAAAAAGCTAAATAATCTGTCTTTGTAGCTAAAAACCGTCTTAAAAGTAGTGATTCCGTGTTTCTACTTCCCAGTTCCCCACAATTATTGTTATACACTCTAATGATATGTAATATGGTACAAAGCATGGGTATTTGTTCTTTTTTTTAAAGATCATATGATCTAAAAAGATCTATTCATTTATTTTAGAGAGAGAAGAGCACACAGAGGGGCAGAGGGGGAGTCAGAGGGACAAGCAGATACCACACTAAGTATGAAGCCTGACACAGTACTTGATCTCACGACCCTGATATCATGACTCTGAGATCATGACCCTGAGCAGAAATTTAGAATCAGATACTTAACCAACTGAGCCACCCAAGCTCCCTGGGTCTTTATTCTTTTAAATGAGCTTCTGGTTCAAATGCTTTAAGTGAGAGAACACTGAAAAGCCAATGCTGTTTCTTGTTCTCTTTTAATATTTATATCTCACCATTTAGAGTCAGTGATGGTTGCTTAGTAGATTATATTGCCATTTAATGTAAATGCATAAAATATGACTAATAAACTGACTAGACTCTAGTGAAAACCTAAGCAGTAGTTTGAGCTAGTTAAAACACTTTCCTCCCAGGATTCGTAACACTTATTATTTAAGCAATGAATCTTTAATTTATTTTTCCTCCTATCTGGAAGATTTTCCTCTGTACCTAGTTAACCTCTGTTTCTCTTTAAGATCTCAGCTCAGATGCCACTCCTTAAGGAAGACTTTGCTGACCCTCCCCAGGCTAAGACAGGTCCCTTGTTAGGCTTTCTCATAATAATGCTTGTCTTTTCTAAGACACTTTGCAATTATTTGATTACTTGATTGATATTTGTCTCTTCACTAGAACAAAGGCTCCTTCCAGGCAGAGATCACCTTTCTTAGCAAACAGTAGATGATAAATAATTTTTAAAAATATATAAATGGCATTTGACCTTTAGACTGAAGCCAGGTATCTCTAATAAAACTGTAGTGTCAATCTTGGCCTCCAGAAAGATCTTCTTACTCATGACAGTTTTTTTTAAAGATTTATTTATTTATTTTAGAGAGAGTGAGAGTGAGCACGAGTGGGAAGGGCAGAGGGAGAGGGAGAAAGAATCTCAAGCAGACTCCACACTGAGGGTGAAGCCCAATGCAGGGCTCCATCTCACAACCCTGAGATCATGACCTGAGCTGAACCCAAGAGTCAGACACCTAACCGACTGAGCCATCCAGGTGCCCCTCATGACAGTTATGTTAAAATGTGTCCCATTACCAGGCATCTGGGTGGCTCAGTCAATTAAGTGTCTGACTCTTGGTTTCAACTCAGATCGTGATCTCAGGTCTTGAGATTGAGTTCTGCATCGGGCTCAAGCTGAGTGTGGAACCTGCTTGAGATTCTTTCTTTCCCTCTCCCTTTGCCCCTTTCCCCTGCACCCCGTGTCTCCCTCTAATGCTCTCTCTCTTTCTAAGAAAAAAAAAAATGTATCTCTTTACATTAGAACGCATAGGACCAATCCTTGGCAAGCAGAAATATAAGAATCCTCTTGGTGGTTAGGAATTATACTTTGAATTCAGAATCAATGAATGTGTATTGCCCACTTCATCCCACGCTAAGCATAACTTCTAAAGCCACACCAGATATGAAGTAAGGGGGAGAACACCTCAGAAAAAATATTTTTCTGACATATCCATATAAAATACACTCTAATATTTGGGCCCTTAGTAATTTTTGTTGTCATTGTTGAGGTTGTGTTATTTGTCACTGTGATGCTTAGTAACAGAACTAAAAGAAAAGTGTCCCATCACCAAGAATTCCTATATTTCTGCTTGCCAAGGATTTGGTCCTGTGTCTTCTAACATAGTGAGACAAATTTTAAAATAAAAAAGTGCTATGAGTAACAATTTCTCATAAACCCCTTCTAGGTTAAAGAAGAAAAAATGAATCAAAACAGGTAAATAAACAAATCATTGTAGAACCACAAGAATAATTATTATATAAATATTAAAATGATGTTGTCAAAGAATATTAATTGACATGAAAAATTACCAAAAATATAATGTTACATGAAAATAATTAGGTTGTAAAATTTCGTATCCTATAAAATTTCAATTTTGTCAAATATATATTACAGTAATTAAGAAAGACTGGAAAGTAATGTTATTATGGGTTATTATTATTTTCTTCTTTGTACCTTTCTATAGTTGCCAAATTTATTAAAATTAACATCTGCATTTTGAAGCAGGTATAAAATAATGAATAATATTAACCCCTATTTCATAACCCCTGTTTCAGAAAGCCTTCTTCAGCTCATCTCAACATAATAAAAATGAATTAGCTTCTTAAACCTTTTTACCTCCTTATCCCACAACCACTTCCTCCGTGTAGATTGCTCCTTATTCATGATCTATAAAATTAATCATTTCAAAATGTAAACTACTAACTTTCCAAATTATATCCTTTAAAATAATAGCCATACTTAACTTCATAACTAAGATCTCCTCATCTCTTTAGCAATGACATAGAGTATGGAAGATAAATGTTAGACTTCATGATGAAAAAATCTTCCACGAAATGATTCATAATCTTTTTACGTGTTATCTGACATCTTGAAATATTTATGATTTAGTCTTGTGATGTTAACCACTGAGTCTAACCAGGAAGTTCAATAGTTTACCATTGCATTTCCAATAAAATGCAAACTCCTTACAAAAACCTGTCTCTGCTTTCCTCGAAGGCTCATTTCATACCTCTTTCCTTTTTGCTCTTGGTACTAGTTACCCTGGTCTCTCTTCTCTTCCTAAAATAGACTCAAATTCTTTTGCTTCTTGAGGTCTTAGCATTTGCTGTTCCCTATAAATAGTACCCTTTTATGCAGGATTTTTCACATGGCTGGAGCTGTGCCTCAATTCAAACATCACCTCTTACAGAGATTGCATGTATTACATCTCTTATTTGTTTCTTTCTTAGTTCATCATCTTGCTTAAATTTGGTGCTGGTTTACATGTTTAACTGCTTGGTTTCCTCAGTGGAAAGTGAGCTCTGAGAAAAGGGAACTTGCCCCTCTTGTTCATCTCTATTTCCATAGTGTCAAGAATATTGACTGGTAGAGAGTAAGGTAGAGACCCCCAAAAATATGTTTATATTTGAATATATAAATAAAAGTAAATTGTTTTCTCATTCATTCCCTTACCCTCTAGCACACAGATTATAAAGAATTTGAATATAAAAAGTTGCTGGATTCAGATGTAGATGAAGTTTAAATTAATTCCTGAAGTTAAGCCAAAGGATTTTCAGTTTCAAAAAGAATAAAGCTGGATCAAAGTTGTCATAAAATAAATAGAGGAAATAGATAAAACCTAACCGTTACAGCATTATTTCTGAATGTGTTAGGACATCACAGGACTCCATAGGAACCCTAATATCTATTGTAAAACACTTTTTTGCAATTAATTTTATACTTTTTTATTACAGAGCCACATATATCGATTAGAGCAAAAGTCTTTTTTCTTTATTGATTGCAAATATATTCATATTTAGAAATACTTCCCTGGGGGCACCTGGGTGGCTCAGTCAGTTAAGCGTCTGCCTTCAGCTCAGGGCATGATCCCAGGGTTCTGGGATGGAGCCCTGGGTCTGGCTCCCTGCTCAGCAGGGAGTCTGCTTCTCCCTCTTAGCTCATGCTCTCTCTCTGTCTCTCTCAAATAAATAAATAAAATCTTAAAAAAAGAAAAGAGAAACTTCCCTGCATTCTTACATGGATTTCTTTGTCTTACAATATCTATATGGGCATGATTTATACCTGTGCTGATGACTTATTTGTAACTCCTGTTTGGATATATCCTTTATTTATTTTTCAGCTACACGGATTTTTCCATCACAATGGAAGCATTTGGTATTTTCCAATCTTTAATCTTCAAATATTTCCCTTTAACTTTCTCATGATGACATAATTACCTTGTGGGATGGTCCCATGATTCCATTTTATTAATGACACATTAGACAACACCTGACAAGGAGTATTCTCAGGGTCACTAAGATCCTTCTTTATACTTGTTGACTCACAAGTAACATTTCAGACCTAAACACCAGTAAAGGAGAAGCTACCCAACTTAACTATAAAACTGTCTCGCAACTACATCTGTCTTGGCTAAATTCCGTTTTCCTTTTTATGCAAAATACATTAATTCTTAGTTTCCTATGACACTAGAGGCTTTGTGTCAGCATGCTTTATAACACAATGACTTAGTATATGTTGAAATACACCTTATGCCTAATTCTTTAACAGAGATCACCTTCCATGTTAACTATTCAAAAAGTTATTAAAAATAAAGCTTTTTAGGGAAGGTATAGACTTGGAAATTCCCATCAGAATTGGGAGTTTAATGAGAAAGCAAAAGGTAGCAAATGATTCTTTTGCCCCTGACTTGCCCTATAAAAATTAATTTATGCCATGAATTTCTTTCTGTTCATTAGAAGAAATCAACATAATAAAGATTTAATAAAGTTTCAAAGTTTGGACAATAAAATCTTTGTCCAAAACAGAAGTAAACTTAGCATTCTTACAAACAAATCTATCAAGATACATTTTTAACCCTTAAACCTGAAAACTAGTTTAATATTCTTTTGTTAAATTACATCACACTTCTCCAAAATCATAGTTGCTCAGAAATAAGACAAAGATCAGAAAGTACCCAGAACTTTAAATAAGGTAGGATTTATTAAAGAGTCTGACAACAAGTTGATTAGACATGATGACACTGACCTTGCCCCTGAGTGAACACATTAAACCTGTTGGAAATTGCCTAGTGAACCCAAACCTCCTACCCATCCTAAGTTTGGGGAATATCCAGAGACTGAAGAGCATAAAAGGACTTGTGGCTCAACAGAAATAGTTATAAAGATAACATAAAGTGGTAGCTAGAAAAACAGTAAGTTCAAAAATCATTAGAAAGGAATAAGTTTAGAATGTGAACAATTTCCTGGTGTTGATAGAGAATTATTTCTCTAAAGCCCTTGGAACATAAATATGTATTGTGTTTCTCCAGGAGAGGGCTGTAGTAAACTGATTTTTTAAAACGTAATTGACCATGGAACAATTTTGCCCTGGGACATTTCATGGGACTAGTGCTTCAAAGCATGCCGTTTGGTAAATTCTGCTGTAACTATCAACTTTTGCTTATTTAGGTACTGATTGGCCAAATTTAAGATATCCTGTCTCTTTGGTCATCGTCTATTTCATATTGCTAATCATGCCAACAAGTCATTTCAACTAAATCATAGTTAGGGAAAGGAAGAGAAAAAATATGAAGCAGCTCATTTTGCTACTTATTTGTAGCTCTAGCTTTGTTCCTTTTTGGTTTTAACTTGGTGAATAGAGCACTTACTTGCATGGCTGATTAGAAACTGCCCTGCTTTTTCTAGCAATTTTTCATTCTCTCTCTCTCTCTCCGTTTTGTTTTTGGTTTGGTTTGGTTTTTGTTTGTTTGTTTGTTTGTTTGTTTTAAGAATTGCCTCTCCCTTCTCCACTACAGCATGGGAGCTATGCTGTTTCTACAGTAAGCTCCTGCTTCCTGGCCATAGTTGTTAGATTGTAGGTAGCCACTTGACCCAAGTTGGGTCAAAAAGAATATGAGACTGTAGGAAAAAGAGAAAAGTTACTTACTGAATGACTGAATCCCTAAACTTCAACCTTGGGCTCTGTTGGCAATGGTGTTTTCTGTCACGCAGACTTAGAAACAGGAAAAGTTGAGGGAGGGAAAACAAGGAAGGAGGGAGGGAAAGAGGAAGGGGAGTAGGCAAGAGGAGAAGAGGGAGAACAATGAAGCAGTTTCACAGAGCTGAGCAAAGGTGAAAGTTGCAGGGAGACTCCTGACTGGGTTAATTCCCGTTTCTGTGCTTGTGGTAGCTATAGCCTGTCCTCGTGTTCAGTAAGAAAACCGGTTACTAATAATGCAGTTCCCTTTTGCTTATTAACGAACCAGAGTCAGCTTCAGTTACTTATAACCAAAAAAATTATAATTACTTCATCTAGGCATAAACAGTTCCATTATTGAGTAAAATCAGAGGCTTTACATCTAACTTATGGCAATCCTACTATCCATAGAAAATTCATATTTTATTTTTTAAACTGGAATTTAATATTTAAATCCAGGTCTTTTTAATGGGCAAGATTTATATAAAATCCTAGCTAAGCTTTAATTTTGAGGAAACTAATATTTTTAATCAGTTGACAAAAATATTGAGCATATACTTTTATTACAAAACCCTCAGTCTTCTGTTTAGTCTGCTTTTGCTCTCTTGCTTTTTTCCCCTTCTCCTCTTCTGGATGTGCCAGGCATTAATAATAAGATGCTGTTATATTCTAGATAAAGATAATGAAATAACAATATGTAAGCCTGAATTGGTGCAACAAGTAGCATAGATCTTTGAAAACATGGGATTTGTGAGGCACAATGGAAGAAGACTTTGTAAAGAAGGTGGAATTTGAATAGAAACTTGAAGGATGTATAGTAGAAAAGGGGAAGGAGACATTCCAGGAGAGTTGCCAGCACAAAGAAAGGTAGAAAGGTATACAAGTGAATAGTATGTTCAGGAAATGATGAATGGACTCTTTGACAAGAATGTAAGAAATTGGAATGATATGACTGTGGAAAGATTGGTTGAAAACAGATTGCAAATGGCCATTGGCAATGGAAATTTGTAATGGTTTTTAACCAATAGAGGGACACAAATGATGCATTTTTAGAAAGATAACTTTGGGGTTACTGTGAAGGATATCTGCAAATGAGAAGATACTGAACAAAAAGTCTTATTGTTGATTAAGACATGATGAGTAACCAAACTAGGGCTACAACAGTAGAATTCACAAGAAGAATGTATTTCAGAGGCACTTTGGAAATATAATCAGCATAGTGTAATAACTGATGTTGAGAATTTGATGCTGGGAGTGAGAGAGAGAGAAGGTGAAGTTGTCTGAGGTCCTTAAACAGAGAAGTATATGGATGATGATATTAATACAAAAACATAATACAGAATTGAATGAAGAAGGAAATAGAAGTTTGTTTTGAACATCAGATTGTGATGCTTTGGAGGACCCAGGTTTACATCTACAATAGGCAGCCAGATGTATAGTAATAAATATTCTCCTTGTTATAAAAATGGTCAAGATAAGAAGTAGAAACATGGAAATCATCACCCTCAACTGAGGAACGAAGCAGAAAGAAAACAAGAGAGAATGACTTTGACAAAGACTAGGGAAAACAAAATTTCAATGAGATGGGGTCAGGTATACAACAATGAGGTCAAGCAAGATGAAAACTGAAATTGTGCAGTGGTTGGGAAAGACACAGTAGACATCCTATGCTAGCATTAGGGCATTCTATAGATAATTTTCCCATTCCTGTGAAGCAAAAAATCTTAGTTTGTGGAGCCTATCTCCTGGGTTCCCAATAGGATCCCAAGAATCCCATACTTGGGTTGTCTGTAAGACTGGTTTGAAAATACCCAAAGGAGTCTATTTGCATAGGTGATTAAGGGACCATCAGAAGCAGAACTCATTCTCAGAGAAGGGTGAGTTGGTCCCAAGTCAGAGGGTCAGTGTCATAATGGAAAGGTAATTCTGCATAAAGCTAGAGATGTGCTGCTGAGCTTGTCCTTTTATTTTACCCTTGTCCCCAGAGACTTGTGCCAGAGCCCTAAAAGAAGAGATGATAAAAATAAGTGATATATTTAAGAAATTGAGGGGCCAAGAAACATTTCTTTGCATCCTATGGAAAAGCGTGTAGCTTTCGTAGCTATGGAATAAGGGAAATTTCTCCACTCAGGATTGCTTTTGGAACAGGTTGACTTACGGACCAGGCACAATACCTGGAAAGGAGAAGATGCAGGAGAGAATGTAAACACTCAGAGACAACAGAAACCAAGGAGTAGAGGAAGAAAAAGCTTTGTGTTGTCTGTGCTAATAGTGAAACACAAATGTGACAAACTCGGATGCTTCCAAGCACGAATTGAGAGAATCTGGAGCCCCTGCATTTGTGGCTGAGAGACAAAGGCAGAGAAATACCATTTCATTACTATTTTTATGGCCTTTCCTCTTTGTTTAATCTGGGGAAATGCTACACTTGCTCTATTTTTAAAACCTAAGTGTATAATTATCTTCATAGAATCAACTTAAGAACAAAAAATGGAGAATTTTACCACTTCCCTTTCTCCTGAGTCAGGAGAGACTCATACAGTTGATATATTCTCTGAAAATTCTAAGGAAATTACACTCTGATAAAAAAAAAATACTATTACTCATGTTGATGTACTTTATTTCAGTGTTGCACCTACTGCAAGTTTTATCTTCTCATTTAGCAGGTCCTTCAAAGCCTTTAGTGTTCAATCACATTGTCCCTTAGGTGTCCCTCTGGATAGTATTCTGGAAACAAATACTCAGTTCACATATTAAGAATTCCTGATGTCTCAGTAACTTTTAAAGAGCTTTACACATATTGTCTGATTAATTCCTTCAGCAACTCTGAAAAGAACACATTGTTACATACATGTTAGAGATTGAGGATTAGAAGGTGAACATTTACCCAGGGCCATGCAGTTAATAAATAGCAGAGCAGGAATTTAAGCCAAGTTCATCTAGCCCTCCATGGCTTTGCTATACTGCAGTCAGACAAGCCATTAAATGTGTCTCAAGTATGTCAAAATTCCAATGTTGCTACACATTTTACTTTTCCGCCACTCTGAAATAAGACGCTTGATCATTCCTGTTTACTGGAAGTAATGGATTCTCCACATCATTCAAGGGCACTGCTTGGGAGACACTTCCACCATTAAACTAGAAATGTGTCCCTTTCACTCTGCCCTGTTTCTTTATAGCCAGAAGTTCATCCTGTAATATCTGCATCTAAGCATTATTCACTGGGAGGTTTTCCTGACAAAATCCTGAACTATGAATATTTTTATGAGTTTTCTTATTTCCTTTAATGTTGCTTTTCAATGAGTTAGAGATAACATTATAATAATCAGTCATTGCAGGGCTCTGGATAAATATTACGGCTATTATACCAACACCACACAAATAATACATTTAAATAATATAATGCCTTTTTATTTTTGTGAAAAGTGAATTTTACTCTTCACAGTATTCTATTTCTTTCCATTTTATGTGGACCTAGCAAAAGGCAAAGGTTTCAAAAGAGCAAATTGTTGGACTTTAATAGTAGAAGCTACCCTTACTTACATGACTCAGTTGGGGAAGTGTTTGGTATTACACCAAACCCTGAAGGTTAATAAATCCAGGCTAGGTTAGACTGGTGGAGAGGAGATGAATTCCAGAGTGAAGCAAGGAAATAAAGAAAGAATGACACGAGGAATATTATCATCAGATTAGAAAATAATCTCTTCTTGCTTTCCAAAGAGGAATAGGGACTAAAAGGAGTATATGAACGGTACAATAAAGAATAAAAAGCAGGACATATAAGTAGTATCTTAGAAACCACATTAACTTTGCACAAAATAGGGAAAAATCAACAAATAAGGAAATAGAGAAATTGGGTGGAGAAATAATGGATGAACATACCAATTTTATTGTTAAAAGGTAATTTGATTTCAGCAGTTTATTTTATTGTATTTTATTTTTTTAATTACTTAATTAATTAATTAATTTAATGCTACTGGATTCCCTAGCATTAGTTACAGAATTTCCCGAGTACTCTGAATATAATGAAAACTACTGAATTCTTAGCATTTTAAAAAGATTTTATTTATTTTAGAGAGGGAGAGAGAGAGCACGTGTGATTAGGAGGTAGGGTAGAAGGGGAGGGAGAGGGAGAGAATCTCAAGCAGACTCTGCACTGAGCATAGAGCCCCAGGTGGCACTGGATCTCATGACCCTGAGATTAATGCCTGAGCTGAAACCAAGAGTCTGATGCTTAACCGACTGAACCACCAGGCACCTCAGAATTTTTTTTAAGGTTTTATTTATTTATTCATTTGAGAGAGTACGTGTGTGAGCATGGGGCAGCATGGAGGAGGAGTAGAGGGTGTGAGAATGGGACAAGCCGACTCCGCCTGAGTGCAGAGCCCAACTTGGGGCAACTTGGAGCTCGATTCCACAACCCTGAGATCATGATCTGGCCAAAATCAAAGGCTGGACACTTAACTGACTGAGCCACCCAGATGTCCTAGCATTTTTTAGATATGACGAATATTTATTATTTTTGGATGCCTGATACCTTGTTCTATTTCTAACAAGAGATTCGCTTTTAGAGAATTAACCTTTTTCCCCTTGGATATAATATGACTGGACAGTAATCAGCTTTACTGTGCCTAACAAAGGTTGAGCATCTTTTGAACATTGAACAAGTACTTGGAGAGGATTTCACTCTGTGCGCTGTGTTCTAGATGCTGGGATTTTTAGAATTTTACCCTTAACAACAGGCATTTCACAAAAATTGTGCCAATTAGATGCTTACCTTGTAATTTGATCTTGAACAAAGTGACAGAGTAGGACCTTTTTCATTCTGAAAAAAATGAATTTTCATTCATTCAACATTGCTGATGCCTTAATGTTCTAACCAGAATTTTCTATATTTCCTAGCTTTTAGCCCTCAAAAATTTGCTTTGGTTTCCAAGTTTTCCTTAGCTTTCCTATAGATTTTGTGATCTCCCACTGGCCTTACAATACATTTCATTGCTTAGTTTAAAACCCTGCTAATTAGCCATAGGACTTTGACCCTCTTTCCTTATTTTAAACCCAGAGTCTTGATTCCTCACCGTCTCCTCAGAGATGGTTTCTATACTTAGCAACAAAGAACTCCAGCTGATATATACAGTATAGTTTTCCTGACATCATGATGGTTAAAGTTTGTAACTTTCTGGGAAGATTTAGAAACGAAGAATGTGAAAAAAGAATGCATTGAGAATGACAGAGATGAGTGAAGATTCTGGGAATATAATAAAGAAAGAGGATAAAGTTTGCATGACACATTAGCAAATTTCTTTAAAAATAAAAGGAACAATGTATATAGATTCTGATAAAAATAATTATGTATTTGTGTATCTTTTTCCCAGATATGCTCCAACTTTTTCCTTCTGATATGATTGCCTTAATTCATGTTCTTATTACTAAATGCCTTATTTATTAGCTTCTTCTAGTCCAATGACATCATTAATCTATAACCAGTCCTCTCTCCACTACTCCTAGCTCAACGCTCACACCACACTCTTTCCAGGATTCTTTCTACTGTAACATTCATATTAAGTTACCTGATCAAGATTTTTCTTGATCAAGTAGTTCTTCATTGCCTTTATAATATATGTCTGGATAAAAAAAAAACAATAATAATATATCTACCTTCTTATTCCAATTTCATACCTTGACACTTTCCCCAATACACTTACATTCTATCCCTTCAAAACTAATTGAAGTTGCTTGATTTCATCTCATTTTCTCTGGCTTCCTAGCCCCCCTCAACTCTCTATCTTTGGGTTGAGAGTGAGATTCAGTTAATCTTATCACTACCATATTGTAGTATCCATACTATAGGCCAGATGGATAAAGAAAAAAGAGAGAGAGACAAAAAGAGGGAGAGAACAGAGAATCTAAATTCTACTACATTGAGGGGATAGAACTCCAAAGTAACGTATGTAGATGTTGAATTTGCCCCATCCAAGTTCAACATTCAATTCTAGAATTAGCTATTGCTATATTTACTAGATAGAGTTACAAACCTATAAACTAAGTTTTGTGTGAAACAGGCCTCACTTAGTGCAATCATCTATATCATGACTCCAAATTCTGTAATAAATTTCATCAACATCTATTGAATATCATAGAAAATTTGGACAGTATAAAATTATATTGACCATCAATTTATTTTCAGATTACCAACCTTCAAATCAAACTTAGTAAGTATGCTCTTCTTCAATAGAGTATCAAAATTGGTCAAGTTTATATGATTACTTTCCAATATACAACCAAACTAATCAGACAACTGAAAAGTCAACTAGTAAAAATTTCAGTAGATACTACACTATGGGCAATCAAAATTCTTCACAGTTATAATTAATTGGTCAAAATAAATTTTCTAGAATTTCTCCACAGCACATAGAATGGTGGTTGTATGGATTTTACAGCTAGACTACTTGGATTTAAATCACATCCTAATCCTACTAAGAAATTACTTAAAACTTTGGGACCTGGTTTCCTCTTTTTTAAAATGGAATAATAGTAGGGTCTACATTATATAGTTATTGTAAAGTTTAACTGAATGAAGACATGGAAGGTACTTGGAAAAGTCCTCCTGCTTGTGCTCTCTCTGTCTCTCTTTCAAATAAATAAATAAAATCTTTTAAATAAATAAACAAACAAAATAAATATCATTTAGAGTTTCTGGATATTTTCATTAACAGGATACTACTTTAAAAACAACAAATAAAATGTCCAGTTAAACCCAAAGAAATGGGAAATATCAATAGTTATCACAGGAATAATGGATAAAAATGCATTTGAAGAGCTACTGTCTTTTAGTCTCAAGACTGAATGTAAGAAGGCAAAGAATCTCGTTAGGTATGTAAATACTAAAGCTTATCTTGAAACTTTATTTGAATAGAAGATGAAACAGTTCTAAATCAATACATTTGAATAAAATTCAGATAGTCTTGGAATGACCATAGATAGGTCATTTTGTCAATAAAAATAAGTTCCACATCCTTGATCTCTGGTACATTTGCCCCAACCCCGCTCCTTGAATTAGATGACTCCTAAGATCCTATAGAGTTCTCTGACTTCCATTTCATTATATCTTGTCATACTTTTCAAAAATTCCTTTTGTTTCTGGATTGTGGGATAATTTCTTGAGAATAATTTATCACTTTAATTTTTGACACAGCAATCCATTATTCACTGTCTTTGGTATTATCTTAACACATTTAAAAATATTTTGAGTATAGTTGACAAACAATATTACATTAGTTTCAGGTGTTCAATACAGTGATTCAACTTCTCTACATTAAATGGCATGTTTTAGAAAAATACTTTCTCTTTTAATCCTCATTTCAGCTCATTCCCATCTCTGGACTGCATACAGAAACACTATCATGTTGAATCTTGCTGAGAATATAAATCTGAAATATTCTGAAATGTTTTTCTTTTTCTTCCAATAGGTCCATTTTAAAAGTTAGCTGTTCTGTTTTTTTCCTGAGTTATCTCTTTCTAACTGGTTTTCTCTGGTTCTGTAATATCAGTGAAGGCTTGGAAAGAAAGTTGTTTCATGACACGCCACAGCTTTCCCTCTCCAGCCTGTTTCTAACAAACACACTTTAACCAATACACTTACATACAGGATTTAACAAAAGTTATGTTGAAATGAAGTTCAAGATTCTTCATTGTGTTTTGAGAGTATTTCTGCCATAAGCACCATTTATTTTTACTTAGAACTTAATTGACCTACAAAGGAAAACCGATGGTTTTGCCAAACTCCAAAAGAATTTGACCAGATTTTATACTTTTTAAAGTTAGTTATAATAAGATCAGAGAAATCATAGTTGGGAGGGTAAATAAAGCTCAGTACCATGAGTAAATATGATTTTCTTTTAGAAATTAAACATATGTGTTTAGGGTCTCATAATTAAAGTTATATAGTAACTAACATTCTCAAAAGAATTTCATGTGAGCAGACTACTCAATTTTATGATAATCAGGATACGTATAATTTTGTAAGAAAGGACTTTCACCTCTAAACTGGCTAATGTTTATATTCTTAGGTTTTCAAAGTATCAGTCATATATCTTTTACCCTTATTTATATGACAAGATATCACAGCTAGTTCAATGCAGTATAATTTTAATTTTAAAGTTTTATTTTCTAGTATTTCAATATGACAAAGTTCATATTATTAAAATTTGTGTTCTCTGATTAATTTAATTAAGACCACATGGAAAATTGTAGGCTTATGATTTCAAAAAGGTTTCTGTGAGAAGTCAGTAATGTAAGTCTTGGCACAAATGCTGATACCTAACAAGTGTCCAATAAATATTAGCTAATATTATTTTTATTGTTGTTATTTTCTTAACCTTACAGAAGATGGACTAAATATAAGTTGAATAGTTTCTCCTTCCAGGTAAATATTTTTCTGGTCTAGACTAAATGAAGAAGGAAAAATGTTATTCACAGTAAATAGACATAATATTAGACACAAAGCTTTTTTTTCTTCCAAATTTTCATTTAAATTCTAATTAGTTAACATATAGTGTAATATTGATTTCAGGAGTAGAATTTAGTGATTCATCACTTACATACAATACCCAGTGCTCCTCATAGCAAGTGCCCTCCTTAATACCCATCACCCATCTAGCCTCCTTAACACCCATCCCCCAGCTCCCTCCCTCCATCACCCCTCAATTTGTTTTCTATTGTTAAGAGTCTCTTATGCTTTGCCTCCCCCTCTCTCCTCTCTCTTTGTTTTCCCATCCCACATGTTCATCTGTTTTGTTTCATAAATTCTACATATGAGTAAAATCATATGGTATTTTTCTTTCTCTGACTGACTTGTTTCACTTAGCATTATACACTCTAGCTCCATCCATGTTGTTGCAAATGGCAAAATTTCATTCTTTTTTATGGCTGAATAATATTCCATATATTCCATATATATTCCATTATATATATATATTCCATATATATATTCTATTATATATATAAATATACATATAAATTTATATATATATATAAATCACATCTTCTTTATCCATTCATCAGTCAATGGACAAATGGACACTTGGGCTCTTTCCATAGTTTGGCTATTATTGATAATGCTGCTATAAACATCAGGTGCATGTACCCCTTTGAATCTGTATTTTTGTACCCTTTGGGTAAATACCTAGTAGTGCAATTGCTGGATCATAGGGTAGTTCTATTTTTAACTTTTTGAGGAACCTCCATACTATCTTCCAGAGTAGCTGCACCAGTTTGCATTCCCACCAATAGTATAAGAGGGTTCCCCTTTCTTGGCATCCTTGCCAACACCTGTTGTTTCCTGTGTTAATTTTAGCCTTTCTGACAGGTGTGAGGTGGTATCTCATTGTGGCTTTGATTTGTCTTTCCTTGATGATGAGTGATGTTGAGCACCTTTTCATGCATCTGTTAGCCATTTGGATGTCTTCTTTGGAAAAATGTCTATTTATGTCTTCTACCAATTTTTTAATTGGATTGTTTGGGTTTTGGGTGTTGAGTTTGATAAGTTCTTTATATTTTGTATACTAACCCTTTATCAGAGATGTCATTTGCAAATATCTTCTCCCATTCCATAGGTTGCCTTTTAGTTTTGCTGATTGTTTCCTTGCTGTGCAGAAGGTTTTTATCTTGAGGAAGTCCCACTAGTTCATTTTTGCTTTTGTTTCCCTTTGCCTCCAGCGATGTGTTTAGTAAGAAGTTGCTACAGCAAAGGTGAAAAAGGTTACTGCCTGTTAGATACAAAACTTTTTTTTAAAGATTTATTTATTTTAGAGAGAGAGAGAGCACACACAACTGAGAGAGTGCAGGGGGAGGGAGAGTAAGAGGGGAAGGGAGAGGGACAAGAACTTTCCTCATTGAGTGCGGAGTCCAATGAGGGCTGGATCTCATGACCCTGAGATCATGACCTGAGCTGAAATCATGAGTTGGACGCTCAACAGACTGAGCCACCCAGGCACCCCCATAAAAAGCTTTTTAACTTTGGCCATTTGCACCAGGCGTAAGTCTTGGTATCAACTGGTTTTCTGCTTGCCCTATCCATGGTGCCAGGCACAGATCTCGTTATTCCGAGATCAGCTGATGTGATCCAAAAGCTGATTTAGAGAAGCAAACAAATATAAAAATTAGTAGTCTCTCCTTATCTTTGACAAAAAATATGCTGTGGGGTGCCTGGATGGTGCAGTTGGTTGAGCCTCTGACTCTTGATTTCAGCTCAGGTCTGATCTCAGGGTCATGGGATTAAGCCTTGCATGGGCTCCAGGCTCAGCGCAGAGTCTGCTTGAGTTTCTCTCTCCCTCTTTCTCTGCCCTTACCCCCTGCACTCTCTCTCTCTCTCACCGAAATAAATAAATAAATAAATAAATAAACCTTTAAAAACTATGTGCTGTGTTTATGATGAAATTACAGAACTCTGTCCAACATATTTACCATAAAGGGTTAAATGATGAATTAGCCTTGATGCATTACACAATAAAATATTCTCAGCAAAGTGTAAGTGCCCCTTACATTATAGGGGCACCTGGGTGGCTCAGTCGGTTGAGCGTCTGACTCTTGATTTTGGCTTCAGGTCATGATCTCAGGATCATGAGACTGGGCTCCGTGCTTGGTGTGGAGCCTGCTTAAGATTCTCTCTCTCCCTCTCTCCCTCACCAAAAAAAAAAAAAAAAAAAAAGGAATCTTACATTGTAGTAGTCTCATATTTTAAGAAATTATATTGTTTTCGATTGACTACATGGACACAGGCTAGTATCAGAATGTAATAAAATTCCCAGTAAGAGGGTAGCTTGTTATATGTGAAAATCTCCCTTTGGGGACATCAAGAAGAAAATGTGTTTCTGAACATTTTTTCTCAGAACTTTTAGAGAAAGTAGCACATTCCCATTTGTCCAAGGTTTCCTTTATGTACTTTTCTTAAGATCACATAGATTAGATATAGTCATATATGTTGTTTAACATTCATTTTTGTTTTAAGACGAGCCCCATAAAAACTGATTTTTCACTCTTACACACTATACACACAGCTTGGGAAACTATCTGCTTAGATTTGACTTCCATGGGCTAAAAAGTATATTCTTTTCCTGGCACAGATATTTGAGAAATTGCAAGCATAGAATTCAATTTAATCCACTATGTGTTTAGCTGGTGAAAAATAAGTTTTTAATTAAAATAATGGTCAAATGGGCTTATCTAACTAACATCTTCTCTCATTGCTCACTTCATTAAAGGGTATGATCCTTTCAAACTAACATACAGGATTTGTATCTTCCCATGAAGGTTTAATGAACTATTTATATCTTTTCTTACATTAATCTTAGTTCTTTATACCAGTGCTAAGTTACAAACTTTTTCACTCAGTCAGAATCTCTTTCTGTATGTTTGTTTCTGAGTATAGTTGACGCACAATGTTACATTAGTGTCAAGTGTACAACATAGTGGATTCTGTATCTCTATATATTATGTTATGTTCACCACAAGTGTAGCTACCATCTATCACCTTACAACTCTATTATAATATCATTGACTATATTCCCTATGCCGTGCCTTTTATTCCCATGACTTATTCATTCCATAACTGGAAGTGCATATCTCCCTCTCCTGTTTACACATTTGCCCATCCCTCCATTCCCCTCCCTCTGGCAATCATCAGTTTGTTCTCTGTATTTATAGGTCTGATTCTTCTCTTTCTATGTTCTAATCTCAACTTTAGCACTTAAGTTTCTTATGGCTTCTCAGAAGACATCAAATACCTCCTTAAATTTCTATATGACCAATCCTTTTTTTCTCTTTTACATACAATGAAACTTTTATCACTGATTTGAAACACTAGGTTAACCCTCATGTTAAAGGCTCATATAGTATCCTTAACTTTTTCAAAGTTTTTTATTAAAATTATAATTCATGCATTTCCTTCAACAAATATTCATTGAATGTCTTATGTGTCATGCATAAATCTTGGTGGATTCAGCAGGGAATTATAGTGGGAAAGACAGATAATAAGCTAGGTATATAAGCTACATATATCGTACGTTACTCAATGAAAAGAGTTTAAGGAGAAAAGGTACAAAATAGGGATGATTATCATTAATCATTTGCACAATTATATGATGGATGCTTGTCTTCCCCATGAGATTCAGAGACTGTGTTAGTTACATTCAGAGCCATATCCCTAGGACCTGGTGGGACCTCGCATGTAATAGGTGCTCAGTAAATATTCACTGGATAAGTGAAGCACACAGAGAAAAACATTTTGAAAAAGCTTGGAATCATTAACAGTGTGATTGATATTTATTATTTTGTTCTAGCCAGTCAAGAAGAGCAGATTCCAAGGACATCATTCTTGGAGGAGGTGCAGAAAGGAGGAAAGGAAAGGAACGAAGATTAGTTGAGTCCCAGTAAAGAGCAGGAACTGCCCTGGATGCTTCATATTCACTCTCACATATAGTCCTTTAACAGCTGGAGCTATAAGGTATTATTTCTCTCATTTTAAAGTTGAGGGACTGAAATTATTTTTCAGTGATTTACTAAAGATTATTCTTTAACTAGACTAGCAATTTTAACTGTCATTTCCATCTTGTAATTTCTTGCCAGATAAGTTTTTATCTCTGAAGTTTTCAGTTAAAGTTATGAAACCTTATTTCCTCATATTTGGGCTTCCCTATTGTTTTCAGCCTGAAAAATGTTTATATAGAATCTGCTTTAATTAAAGTAGAAAATGTAGCAGTTGCATTTATGAACACAAAGAAAATTCCTGCTCTCTAGAATAAGGCAGTCATGCTTCTGAATAGTAATATTTGAACCATATTTTCATGACCAAATTTTAAGAAATACAGCCTGAAACCAACTTTTCCATTTTTCTGTTGAAGCTCTCCATCTTCATATCCAGATTAGGAAGCTAAACTATAGTTTAACATTATAATTATATCATAGTGTTGATGAAAGTTAAAAAAAAAAGTTGGCAAGATTAAGGAAATGATCAGCCACAGAAAGTATATGGGATTTCCCCTAATCTCACATCATTCTGGCTGTGTTAATGTATACAGAGTTCAAGGAGTTGTTGTGTGAGGTCACTTTATGAAGCAATAGTTTGTTATTAATTTATTCCTGGAAGAATAAAGAAGGTTGGAGATGATACAGGGGATTCTGGAATTTTTTTAAAGAAAGGTGTTGGCATCTGACCAAAACATGTGAAGAGGTCAGAGTTAGTAATCTCTATGGGCGGTTTATCATGATGTTGGAAGATAGCGCAAACACAGGAAGTATGTGTATAAACATGTTTTATTGCCTTACATTTACTTGCATACTTTCTCAGGTACCTGAGAAAGTGCCATTTGTCTTTTTCTTTGCAGAGTAACTATTATTCTATGGTTTGGGATTTTAATTTTTTGGCTTACAAAATATTTTTGTTTGGGGAAGGAATTGTCCCCTAGGTATTATCTTTAAAGGGCCAAGAACCCTCCAGGGTAATATGCTCAAAACCATGAGTTCTAAGAAGGAAAGGGTCATGTTCAATCATTTCTTTCTATTTCTAGCTCATAGAACAGTGTTGACATAGGGTAACAACTCAACATATATTTGTTAAATTAATGAATAATGTTATGTGGCCCAGTTGTTCTCGAAGTGTGGCCTGGGGAACCCTGGACATACATGAGACCAAAATCATGTATAGATAAAAGATTTATTCAAAGTGCAAGGTAAACTAATGGATTTTAATATAACACTATGAAAAGTTCGTTGATATGGTTTCAGAGTTCACATTGCAGCTCACCTCAGAAACTACCATTTATCAAGTTTTAGTATAATTTCAAAGAATAATATCTGCAATTATCTTTCTTTTGTTCTTTCTTTCTTTCTTTCTTTCTTTTTCTTTCTTTTTTATTTTTTTAAGATTTTAAGCCCACCTGGGTGGCTCAGTCTATTAAGCATCTGCCTTCAACTCGGGTCATGATCACAGGGTCCTGGGATCGAGTCCCATGTCCTTGCTCAGCAGGGAGTCTGCTTCTCCCTCTGTCTGCTGCTCCCCCTGCTTGTGCTCTCTTTCTTTCTCGCTGACAAATAAATAAATAAAATCTTTTTTTTTAAGTGCTATTCTATAGAAGGCCCACTGTTTACTTTTCTTTTTTTTAAAGATTTTATTTATTTATTTGTCATATATGTGTGTGTGTGTGTATCCCACATAAACAAAAGTATTTTTTAAATTACTCAATAATTTTTAAAAATAGAAAAGTATCCCAAGACCAAAAAGTTTGAGAACTGCTAATGGAAGGCCTAAGTTAATCGTTTGCTCAGGCCCCAGTCTGGGAGTTATTTCTCTTTCCTCACTTCTCATTCTCCATGTATAATTAATCAGCAACATGTATAGGCTCTATCTTACATTCATTCTCCTTCACTGTTCACAGCATCCATTGCTGCCATTTTGGTCCAAGTCAACAATATCTCTCTGTGGATGACTGTAGTAGCCTCCAGCCTTGCATAACCTATCTCTACTCTTGACTCCAGAGAGTTTATTATATATTTTTTTGTTTTTATTAAAGTATAGTTGACACACAAAGTTACATTTGTTTCAGGCATACAATATAGTGATTTGGAGAGTTTATTTTTATACAGCAGCCACAGTGGCTTTCTAAAGACATAAGGTAGATTGTTTCATTCCTCTGTTTAAGACATTCCAATGGATTCTCATCACCTTCAGAATTACCTCCTTATTCTGCATTATCTGCTGACTACCCACCCCATAACCTATCACTCTACTCCTTTTACACCATGATCCAGCCACAATGGAGGTTTGTTGTTAACTCTTTCCCATCATTCAGATCTCTGTTCAAATGCCACCTCCTCAGAGGCCTTCTTGATCTTGCTTACCCCAATAGTTCACTATCCCGATTTATTTTTACTCTCTAGTCTCTTAAACATTCATATTTTCTTCACAGCATTTATCACTATCCTTTGTTTTATATTTATTTTTATTATCTGAATCTTTGCTCTAGACTGTAAACTCCATAAAGACTTTATTAGTCTCGTTTACCATAATATTATATTATATTAACATAATAGTGTTTAAACTAGTGGTGGCTCACAGTTGGTTCTCAATAAATATTTATTAAATAATAAATAGAAAAACAAGACACACGAGCAAAACCATAAATACTGGATGAATTGGGACATGGTTAAATTAAATAGTAGTATATCCATCAGTATCAGAATCCAGTGAGAAGAAAGAAACCACAACAGTAATTTGAACACAGAAAATCTGATATGAAGAATTGCTAACCAGTAAAAGGTCGTTATCTACTAAAAGAGAGAAAGAAAACTGTAAGAAGTAGAGAAGTAGCAAATGCTTAAAGCATCTATTATTCCTTGGGCTGAAGGAGAGTGAAGAAGGAAGGAAAGAAGGAAGAATCTAGAAGAGCATCTTCCCTCTGCTCAAGACTGAGATTCAGACCTCCAGTGAAGGTGAGACTGCCACAGGAACATGCAGCCAGCTGGTGGTAAGAAACTTGCTAAGGGCACTACTGTTGGTCCCCAGACCAACCTTCAGGGTGGCAGAAAACCTTGTCAGAGTGTCCATGAGGTGAGCTGCTGATACAAGCACTTGTAGGCCTTTTCCAGGCCCATCAACTGGCTGCCATGCCAAAATGACACTCAGGAAGCAGGAAGAGAAATCCCTTCTTCCTACTCTGGCCTTGAGGTGTCTCTCCAGCACCCTCTATTGACAGACCCTAAAAATTGAGCCAGCTATCAAAAAGAAATGTTTAAAGAGAGACAGCTTCAGTATCACAAAATAGGGCAAAGAGTGGTCTTCGACCTGAAAGGCAATAAAATTGATAACTGGCATGGTATACTGTGGAAGGAATATGCACTTATTAGAAAGAAAATGTTATAGAACACATTTGGCATGTTTCAATGTGGGGAGCCAGCTCACCGGCATGATCCTGTTTTTGTTTGAGCAAACAAGAAGCTAACTGTGTATGTACTAGGGGATAAAATTAGGGCCTAAAAGGGGAGAAGAGTAATTTTACTATAGACACTACAGATGTCTTACATTGCAACGATGAGCACATATTGATAAGGAAAAATCTGTGTCCTAAGATGGCTGAGGGAGCCAGCAAGGGAGTCCCAGCCCCTGCCCTGGGGCTCTTCTGGGTTCTTCTCTCTGCTCTGCTTCCCATGGACGCCAATCCGGTTTCCTCTCCCTGCCCCGCTTTGCGCATGTGACGTGTGCCCAGTATGCAGAAGTGTATAAATTACCCCATTTGTTTGTGCTCGGGGCTCAGACCTCTGGAGATCACTCTCCTCTGAGCCTGCCGGCGTTAAATAAACCTCCTATCCTCCAAGATCTCCGAGTGCTGCTTGGTTCTTCCATCAGGCAATCCAGTCCAGGTTCCCTAACAGTATTACTTTGGAAACACCTACAAAATGTACAGACTTCATTTTTTGCCAGCACCAAAGCTATGTACACCCTCCCCTCCCTACCTCTGCCTTCATATTGACAGGGTCCCCAAAATGTTAGAAAACACACCCTCCTCCTTTGAAAACGTCTTGCTTAGTCCTTTGAGAATTGAAGTGGTCTCACTCTGATCCAATTCTGACCAATGATAAGTAGCAGTAATTGGCTTGGGAAAGGAAGGATTCTGAGAAGACTCTTTGTTTTTAAAAAGAGGAATCCTTGGAAACAGAATATCCCTTTTTCTGCCTTTACGCCACTGGTATGTGAGGACGTGCTGCTAGGAGCTTCATCAATCTCTTGTGACCATGAAGAGAACTAACTCACCCTTTGAGCATGACAAAACAGAAAGATGGCAATACTTTGGATCCTTGATTACTTGTTTTAGCCACGGATTTAACCGTTTCCTTATAGCCACATGGCTTCTAGACTCCTTGCTATTGTGAGATTAAAAATGCTCTTAAGTTTATTTCACTCTTGGGTGGACTTTCTGTAACTTGAAGGAGAAAATATTGTGTCTTATGACAATCATGCATATGGCCTTTTCTGTACATTGACTATACAAACAAAGCTTATTTCATACTACCCTTTTCACTCTATATGTGAAACAATAATATCAGTAATGATAGCTAATATTTATTGTCTGTTGTGTATCTGTATATGTGATAAGTGCTTTTTATTGAGATATAATTGACATATAGCATTGTGCACAACATAATGATTCAATATTTGTATATATTGTAAAATAATCACCACAATGCCAGTCAACATCTATAACCATACCATTATAAAATATTTTTTCTTGTGATGAGGACTTTTAAGATTTATTCTCTTAGCAACTTTCAAATATACAACACAGTATTGTTAACTATAGTCACCATGCTACATATTACATCCCCATAACTTATTTATTCTATATCTGGAAGTTTGTACCCTTTGACACCCTTTACCCATTTCGCCCATCTCCGCCTGCCTGTGGCATCCACCAATTTGTTCTCTTTTTCTAAGAGCTTGGCTTTTGTTTTGTCTGTTTTGTTGTGTTTACTTTTGGTTTTGGTTTTCTGTTTTTAGATTCCACATGTAAGTGAGATTGTACGGTATTTGTCTTTTTCTGTCTGATTTATTTCACTTAGCATAATGCCCTCTAGGTCTACCCATTTTGTCATAATTGGCAAGATTTCATTCTTTTTTATGGTTGAATAGTATTATAAATATCATAAATACGTTATCTCATGAAGTTCTCACAAGAACACTAATATGAGTATATTTAGTGATTGGATTACATAGTTAAAACATAATGTATACCCTGAAAAGGCCCACAAATCAGTGAGCAAACACACTATAATAATATAGTATGACAAGAGTTATAGTAGACTTATGTACCCTTCTATGTCCAGCACATTTCTGGTGGATTAGTTTCTCTTATTCTCAGTTCATAGTTAGGAGGACACTGACTCTACCTCATACTCCAGCACTAAGAGTGAGTATGTGACCTAGGCCTCGTCAGTCAGGTTATCTCATTGTCCTAACTAATGTGAGTGTTCAGTAAAACAGGCAAGTGGCCATAGCTAGTTCAATGAGAAGCTATCTTGGGATTTTTTTTTTTATCTTAGGAGTTTTGATGGAAATTTTAAGAAAGCAGCTGGTGACCTTCTTTTTTACCATGCAGTGATAGCCTACTTGAGAATAAGGGCAACATAGGGAAAAATAAAGATAAAGATGGAGAAAAATACATGGATTCCTGAGGACATTGGTGAAGCCACTATATTCAGCTATGCTTTAAAATTTACTTCCTGGTCTTTCCACTGGCTTTAACTTTTTTTAAAAAGAAGATTTTATTTATTTATTTGAGAGAGAGAGAGAGTATACAAGCTGGGGAATGGGCAGAGGGAGAGGGGGAAGGAGAGGGGAAAAGCAGACACCTTGCTGAGCAGAGCACCTGATGGGGGGCTTGATCCCAGGACCTCAAGATCATGACCCAAGCTGAAGTCAGCTGCTTAACCAACTGAGCCACTGAGGCACCCCTCCACTGGCTTTAACTTAATGCATTTTCTTTAATTCCCCCTTCCCTATTTTTAAACCTGTTTTGGGTTTAGTTTCAGAACTTGCAAACAAAAGTCCTGGCATAACAAATGTAATAAGGGAGGCAAAGATCTATGGATTCCCGAAGGAACTCGCCTATTTTAATTCTGGGTAATGGGGTTAGGGAGTTTCCAATAAGATAAATTTTGATAGAAGTGAAACAGATGTTTTCAAAGAAGAAAGACTTAACTGAGAAGAAAGGAGAAAGGGAAAATAATGGAAAGGTATGGGAAGAGAAAGTATGGCATGTTTACGAAACTACAGATTGTTGACTGTGGCCAGATCTTAGGATGCCTGTGGCATTTAGACAGAAGATAAGACTGGGAAGGGAGGTAGTGAGGGACCAGATTTTGTACAGCCTTAGGTTTGGATTTTATCTAGAAATTGGTAGGGAGTTACTGATTTGTGCGTTAGAAAGTTTGTTGTGATGGCATTAGGGAAGTTATGTTGGAAGCAATAAAACTAAAGGCAGAGGTCCAGTGAGACTATGATAGGAATCTAGATAAGAAGTGAAAAAGCACTAAAGTAATATTTAAGAAGCACTTAATAAATAGAATTGGCAAAACTTAAAGGTTAATAGATATGGGAAATGAGGGAAGAGAAAAGTTCTAGGAGGACTCCATGTTTTTTATCTGGGCAACTCGGCGGTGCCGTTGGCCAAAAGGGGGGAACATAGAGAATAAGAGTCTGTGGAGTCACGGGATGAGTTCAGACTGGCATTCAGGGGACAAAGGTCAGCTTAGTCCCGAAGGTTAGGATGCCAAAAGGTAGAAAAATTAGTTGAGGCCTTAACCAAGGAAGAGATGATCAGGGTAAGTGTATAGATCAAGAAGAGAGAGGGGCCCATGATGGAATTCTGTAGAGCATCAAGTTTAAATGACGTGTGTCCAAAATACACAAAAAGGAACTGGAGGTAAAAGGAGAACAGGAAGAGTGTGATTTCACAGAAGCCAAAGTAAGAGTTTCAAGAAAAATGCAGTGAAGAGTTGCAAAATATATGATGCTGAGAAATTCAGGTAAGATGCCTGAAAATGATCCCTTGGGTTTAGAAAAATGGATGGTCATTAGTGACCATCACAAAAACTTACACTGGAGTGACTGAGGCCAAGCCCTCAATGCTATGGCTTGAGAAGAATGTGAGAGTGAATAACTTAAGAGATGAAGATTGCTTTAAAAATGGAAGCAAATGATTGGTCAGAAACTGGAAAGTGATATAAGGATCTAGGCCTTCTATCTCTCTCCATAGACATTGTCTTTGTCTCTCTGTTTCTGTCTCTCAAGTTTCTATGGGAGAGACTTGACTTAAATTTAAATGATGAGGAGCAAAAGCTGGGTGAAAAGAGGGGCTGTTGATAGTGATGAACAGATCTAAATAGTGGAACAAGTTTCTGAGAGGGTTGGGAGATTAATCTTGGACCAGAGGGAGTTACCCTCTTATTGAATGAAAGAGATGCAGCTAAGCCTCTGTGCAGATACAAGTTGGAGGTGGGGAAGGAAGTTGTGAGTGTTGCTGTACTGGATTTTCAACTTGAAGTAACAACACTTTTTTTTTAAATCTGTTGCGTTTCTTTTATTTATTTATTTATTTATTTATTTATTTATTTATTTATTTATGAGAGACAGAGGCAGAGGGAGAAGCAGGCTCCCCGTGGAGCAGACAGCCTGATGTGGGACTCCATCCCAGGATGCTGGGATCATGACCTGAGCTGAAGGCAGTTGCTTAACCAACTGAGCCACCCAGGCGTCCCGTAACAACACTTTTAAGATCTGATATTCATTGTGACGGTAATTATAGGCAAAAATAATAAATGGTTATTTTCATTCCAATGCAAGAATAACTTATAAAGTATGTGAGATACTTTACATTCAAAAGTTACTTACAGAGATAAAATGACAGATGTACTGTTAAAAGAAGGAAGAAGAAAAATTTCAGGTGATAAGTAAAGCATTTTCTAGTAACTTCTACCACTGGTGAAATTACTGAAAAGTTTTAGAGATTTATTCCAATTGGCAGCTAACTATAAGAATGGAACCTCAGCAGTGAAATTTTGGTAAGTATGCAGATTTCTTCCCACAGAGCCTAAGTAAGCTTATTATTTTGAAATAGACTTTGGAAACATTTTGAGGTGTCTATATCCTATAAAAGGAGTGAACTGTTACCTGTAAAACATCCTTTAAAAATTACAGTGCTTGGGCGCCTGGGCAGCTCAGTTAGTTAAGTATCTGCCTTCAGCTCAGGTCATGATCCCGGGGTCCTGGGATTGAGTCCCACATTGGGCTCCCTGATCAACGGGGAGTCGGCTTCTCCCTCTGCCCTTCACTCTGATTGTGCTCTCTCTCGCTCACTCTCTTCTCAAATAAATGAAATCTTAAAAAAAATTACAGTGCTTTGGGGCAACCTCCTCGGGTCCCCTCCCTCCTTGGGAGCTTTGTACTATCACTTTGCTATCGCTCAATAAACCTTGCTTTGCTACCCCCCCCAAGAAAAACAACAAAAAATATATAGTGCTCTGAATGAGAGACAAGTCTGTGACAGTTTTGACTAAAATCGGCATTATCCAGGCTCAGTGGCAATTTCATTCATCAGCCACGATGACAAATGCCACTGCCTAGTTAAAAAAAATCCCCAAATTAGAAATCTATACTCTCATCGGGGATATTCAGAAAAACACAATGTTGCCTCCCTCTCTGATGAGTACTGGGTGTTATACTTAACTAATGTATCATTGAACACTACCTCAAAAACTAATTATGTACTATACAATGGCTAACTGAACATAATAACAAAAAAAGAAAAACACGATGTTGGTTTAGTTGGCAATTCTTTTTTTTTTTTTAAAGATTTTATTTATTTTTAGAGAGTTAGCGATAGCGAGAGCAGGAACACAAGCAAGGGGAGTGGGAGAGGGAGAAGCAGACTCCCCGCTAAGCAGGGAGCCTGATGTGGGACTTGATCCCGGGACTCCAGGATCATGACCTGAGCCGAAGGCAGTCGCTCAACCAACTGAGCCACCCAGGCGCCCCCTTAGTTGGCAATTCTTAATGGTGTTTATCAAAAATGTTTTTTTAATCGTGATTGGAATAAGGATAATACCTAGCCAAGTATCCTTTTTTTTCTTTCTTTTTTTTCTTAAAGACTTTATTTATCCATTTGTCAGAGAGAGAGAGAGAGAGCACAAGCAGGGGGAGCGGCAGGCAGAGGGAGAAGCAGGCTCCTCTCTGTGCAAGGAGCCCTATGCGGGACTTGATCCCAGGATCCCAGAATCATGATCTGAGCCGAAGGCAGACGCTCAACCAACTGAGCCACCAACCCTACCTAGCCAAGTTTCTATTTTCATGAATATAACACTAATTTACTTAAATTTCCAGTTCTGGTATGCTTGTTAAAATCATTGTTTTTATATAGTTATTTTTTCCTATTTATTTTGTTTTTAAATGTGTAACTTTGTTTTAAAATGTCTTTTAAACTATATGGATATATAAATACATGCTTTGTAAGACTTCAAACCATGTGTAGAGAGAGAGGAAGAACAAGAGCTATTATTTATATATCTAGCATATAGTTTTAATGTAGGTGATCATGCTACATGTTTTGTTCTGCAACTTGATTTTCTACTTAATATTATGTCATCAATATAGTTTCATATTATTATATCTCCTTATTTATTCATTTATTAAGATTTTATTTATTTGAGAGAGAGAGCATGGGCAGGGGGAGGAGGGGCAGAGGGAGAGGGGAAGCAGACTCCCCACTGAACAGGGAGCCCCTCAGATCATGACCTGAGCTGAAGGCAGATCCTTAACTGACTGAGCCACCCAGGTGCCCCTAGACTTCCTTATTTTCAATGGCTACATAATTTGCTAGAAATTATTTCACCACTCTTTTGCATAATTAAAAAATTAATATATGTTCACTCTTAAAAGAGTGCCTGGCACATAGTAAGCATTCTGTGTGCTAGATCTTATCAAACTATGTTATATTTTATTATGACTTATTAACACATTAACACAATGCAGATGAGAAAACATTGGAACCCAGGACTTTAAACTTTTACAAGAGGCAATAGTAATACCTTGTGTCAAGTTAGAAGGAGGGGGGGGAGGGGAGGGGGGAGGGGAGGAGGAGGAGGGGAAGGAAGAGAAGAAGAAGAAGGAGAAGAAGAAGAAGAAGAAGAAGAAGAAGAAGAAGAAGAAGAAGAAGAAGAAGAAGAAGAAGAAGAAGAAGAAGAAGAAGAAGAAGAAAGGAGAAGGAGAGAAATAAATGGAGAAAATGAAAGAAGAAATCTAAGCCAGAGTATGGGTGCACTGAGAGAAAAACAATTAAGTGCCTGATGGAGTGAGGAAAGGATTTCATCTGAGTTGGTGACTATTTCTCTGAGACTAAAATAAAAGTTGAGAAAGTGCATGTACATCCAGAGTGTTTTGAAGTAGGATAGACATCAGTGGATGGGGATTGTCAGGGTTTGGTGAGAAGAGAGGGAGCTGATTTGATTGAGGGGAGATTAAAAAAAAAGTGAGAGTTTTGTGGGGAATTGACAGGGATTCCATAAAAGATGAGAGAAGATTCCAAACAGCAGGCAAGGCAGAAGATGGGCTTGGCAGGACCTGTGTTTGAGGCAGGCAGAATCTAACACAGGCCAAGAGATGATCTAGGGCGAGGGCGGGCAGGTGATCTGCAGGCAAGGCTTTTAATAAACCAGTTTTGGGGAGTGCCTGGGTGGCTCAGTCAGTTAAGCATCCGATTCTTGGATTCAGCTCAGGTCCTGATCTCATGGCTTGTGAGATCCAGCCCCACTTGGACATTCTCTCCTCTGCCCCATCCCCCGTGCTCTTTCTCCCTCTCTCAAATAAATAAATAAATCTTAAAAAAATAAAAATAAAAATAGTTTTGGGAAAATACACTTTATCTAAAGCTGAATGTATTTTTAGATAATTGTAGTTTCAGGATTTCAAATTAGATTTTCAGGATAGAGCCGTGGTGAGTCTGTTAGGAGCAGACTCGGTGCCAAGTGTGGTTCCACGGCCTTTGGCAGGTGAGACACGCATTACAGACAAGATGCCTCTCCTAGCACATGATGCACTATAAAGGAAATGGAGGCAACCCATGGAAGGGGGAAGTGGTTAAGTGATTGAAAGCAGTTCAGGACTTGTGCAATGCAAAGCCATGGTCACAGAAAACTCCAAATGCGTTTTAATTTTCAAATGCTGGATTACACAGAGAATTGCACAAGGACAGTCTCAGAAGGCCCCCAGCCAGACAACCATGATCATCCTGACGTACCTTGATTCCCACTCCTTTTGCCTCCAAGAGCACATTTGGGACATTTTAAAAATCTGCCCCCAGAGACAAAGAGGAAGCATTTTGTTGTGAAAATCTGGCTTTTTTTTTATTGGACAAGGAGATCTGCATGTACATTTAATTCATGAACTTAGTATCATCTGTCAAAAACATCTTTCATATAGTAGGGACTGAGGTTTATTGTTTTTTTTTTTTTTAAAGATTTATTCATTTTAGAGGTGGGGAGAGCCAGAGGGAGAGAGAATCTCTCTGAGCTGAGCACAGAGCCCCGATGCTCAGCTCAATCTCCAGACCCTGAAATCAGGACCCTAAGATCACAACCTGAGCTGAAACCAAGAGTCAGGCACTTTAACCAACTGCTCAACCCAGGAGCCCTGGGATTGCGGGTTTTTAAAAAACATTTCTCTACGGGCTTAACTAATGATTCATTTTATTTATTTTTAGTGCCCTTGTTCATCCTTTAATTTATTAGTGATATACTCAGAGATGTTGGCTCGTCACATCTTTCTTTCTCAGAAATAGCCCAGCTTGCCTCAAGATGAATTAGAGCGTTCACTATTTGAGAGTCCTATTGATTATAATTTTTTTGTTTTTCTTTTTTTTTTAAAGATTTTATTTATTTATTTGTCAGAGAGAGAAAGAGAGCACAAGTAGGGGGAACGAGGGCAGAGGGAGAAGCAGGCTCCCCACGGAGCAAGGAGCACAATGTGGAACTCTTTCCCAGGACCCCTGGATCATGACCTGAGCCAAAGACAGACGCTTAACTGACTGAGCCACCCAGCCATCCCAGATTTTAATTATTTTCATCATAAAAATTATATATGCAAATATAAATGATATATAAATTCCTTACACTTCACTATAGCTTTTATATAGCATGAAACCAAAATATTAAATCTATAAAAAGTAAACTCAAGCAAGATTTCAATCATTAATTTAATCAGATGAACAATGTTGTGTTGTGCACAATGGAAAATCAGTGCTGATTGCTATGGCCCAGGTCATTTTGCATTTGACAGGCTTAGACTACATTTTGCCGTCTGTTGAATCAGTTCTGCTGGAGCTTTTCTCCCATTGTCTCAAAGAGAGGTGACAAAGCGTAATGGGTAAGGGCAGAGGCTCTCGAGCTGTATTTCCCAGGTGGTTTAAATCCTCCTTCTGCTACTACTTATTGGATCTATGACCTCAGGCAAGTTACTTAACCATTTTGTGTTTCAGTTTCCACATCTGGAAAAAGGGAACAATAACAGTCCCTACAGCACTGGCTTGTAATAATTCTGTGACTTAATGCCCAAAAAATAGAACACACAAAAAAATGCAATAAATACACTAGGCTGTGATGTCATTTGGCAAACACACATAACTTAATTTTCATAAGCCAGTGTGGTGGCTTTGCAATGTGTCAACTTGGCTAGCTTGAACTACATTTCCCAGAATGACCTTTCTTGTATGTCTGTGGTTAGGGTAAACCACAAGGGATATTCTTGTGCAAGATTTGGAAGGCAGGAGTGAAGCAGCAATTATTTTGTAGCTCATGTACATCATCACTTATAGGCTGGCTCACGCAACTCGTGTAAGCCAGGTGCTGGGTCTATAACTCTTCCACCTCCCGTTAGATCCTCCCATAGCTTCTCTGACTCCTGGGACAGATGTATTTGCTTAGCTTCATGGTGGAGTCCCCTAACCACCCCAGTGATATGATACCCATATCACTAAGGGCAGAGGAACAAAAACTGACATCAGTTTCAGTCCAACTTTGCAGATTCTTGCTCGTGCTTATGGGTGTTAGTTTACTCTTGGTCTCCCTGACTTTACATCCATCTTCTCTTCCTGACTGCTTGCCTCGTGGATGTCAAGCTCCAGCACTGGATAGAAAGACAACAGACTTATAGAGACTGTTTTTAACCAGCTCCTACAATTGTGTAGGGTCCAATCTCTATAACAAATCCATAGACAGACAGATAGATAGATAGATAGATAGATAGATAGATAGATAGATAGACAGACTCATAGACAGGTCCCTAACGGCCCCGATTCTCTGAATGAATCCCTGTCTGATAAAGCCAGGAATAATTAAAATAGTTCCACTTTACAACAACATGGTCATAAACACAAATGAAAACGTGAACAATAAAAACACATGAATATCTGGTTATAAGTAGATCATTTACAAAATTTGAGTAAAATTAATTTTTAGGTTATTATGAAAATGAAACTTCACATTTAAAAAAAATTCTCATAAGGTGTCCTAGATTTTATTACCTTTGTAGCAGACATTGTAACCTTGAACTTTTCTAAAAAAATATCATAAAGGGGCACCTGAGTGTCTCAGCTGGTTAAGTGTCTGCCTTTGGCTCAGGTCACGATCCCAGGGTCCTGGGATCCAGCCCCACATAGGGCTCCCTGCTCAGCGGGAAGTCTGATTGTCCCTCTCCCTCTGCCCCTCCCCCTGCTTGTACTTTCTCTCTGTGTCAAATAAATAAATAAAATCTTTAAAAAAATATATATATATATATATCATAGATAAGATTCCTTGACTTTTTCTGTCTCCAAACTTATCTCCTGAGTCAAAGGAATCTCACCTATCTCTCACTAACTCTCTCATTCTTTATTCATCCAATCATTTAAATAAAACATTTTCGAGGATTTGGTATGTGCTAGACATGGGGTTGTTGCCACATATACAAAAACAAGTAACAGTCTTTTCCTTAAAGGATCTGAGTTTTTAAAAGGGGACAGAAGCAAGCAAACTAGCAGTGTGTTGAGTGCCATGATGGAGCTGGGCAAAGGACTCTCACTGAAAAGCCTGTCAACGCACAAAGGGGAGTGGGAGCAAGCTATCTAGAGAGGAAATATTTAAGTTGACTATAAAAATATAAATAACGGTTAGACTGTAAAGGGGAAAGATAGTTCAGATAGAAGTACATGACTATGAAGTTCTGGAGGCTCATGGAAACATGGACTATTTAGGGAAATGCCTTAGGAGGGAATCATGAATTTGAAGGTCAGGAGCAGGATCAGGGTTAGAATCACAGCCATGAAACTATTGTAACTCTGGAGACAGTTAAAGTTATGGATGAGAGAATACAGACTGAGCACGTATAGAAGAAAGATAATTGTAGCCAAGGATGGCACTCAAAAGAACCACACCATTTTGCAAGAGAAGCGAAAAGAACCCTTAAAGTAAACAAGAGGGGCCAGACAGGAGGCAGGAGAGAGTTATGTCCTAAAATCCAAGGGATGAGAGAGATTTAAAGAGAATGTGATCAACAATGTCAAATAGTGAAGAATATGAAGATAAGACATGGATGGATTGTAAAGGGAAATCATGGGTTATGGGTGCCTTTCAGGGTGTACTTTCAGTAGAATAGAAAGACATGAACAAGTGAGCCTGAATGATCACCAAGAAAACCGAACTACTGAAGTAGATAGGAGCTGTGAAAATGTCTTACCTTGTCCTGGAAGCATTCTTTTCCCTTCAAAATTTGCTATGGTGATCAGTCTAACACAAACGTGAATCTGCTGCTACCCTTACTTATAGAAACCATTCATTAACTCCCCAAAGCTTACAGTATAAAGTTTCTGTGTTATCAATCCCAGTTGCATACTTCCCTTTCTTGTAAAAGGATGATATAACCCACCATTTGGAAGTGACTTACAGTGCCTTCTATAGGATGAGTTTACATGCCCAGTCCATTATGTTGGGCTTGCTCATGTGACTTGCTTTGGCTACCGAAATATGAGCAGATGAAATGTTTACTTCATTCAGGCAGAAGATTTAAGAACCATTGCATGTGTCCAGCTTCCTGCAACGAGAGTGCATGTCCCAGATAAGGACTGATTCTTAATCCTGGGTGCTCTGAGAGGCAGCTATGTGGAACAGAGCCATGGCAGATGACCCACAATCATCGATATGTTACACAAGGAAAATTTAATGTTTGTCGTTGAGCCACTGAGACTTTTGAGTTGCTTATCACTTCTGCAAAGCTGATTAATACATAATTTGCTAATGAATGTGGAGTACTGCTATTACAAAGTACCTAAATAAGAGAGTAGCTGATGCAGAGTTATATTTAAGATTGATCGCATTAGCAAATTTTGGACACAAGATAATGCTTTGATAGGATGAAACATCTTTATTTATTTTTATATTTTTTAAGTAGGCTCCATGCAGCTTGGAGCCCAGCCCTGGATTTGAACTCACAATGCTGAGATCAAGAGTCAGATGCTTAACCAACTGAGCCGCCCAGGCCCCCAGGATAAAACATCTTTATAACCCTCTCTCTATGTCAGTGGTTTTGTATCTTCTTTTTTTTGTTGTTTATTTTTACAAACCCTTGTGTCGAGGGCTGACTTTCAATAGATCACAGCGAGGGAGCTGCTGGTTTTGTCTCTTAACTATGTAGATTCATTACCGTGTGGCGTAAAGAGACAAATTCATTCTAGTTTTTCTAATGGATTTTTACCCTCATCCTCTTCTCTTGAGTAGTGATATTTCAACATGACAATTATTTTTTTTTAAAGATTTTATTTATTTATTTGAGAGAGTGAGAATGAGAGAGAGAGAGAGAGAGCACATGAGAGGGGGCAGGGTCAGAGGGAGAAGCAGACTCCCCGCTGAGCGGGGAGCCTGATGCGGGACTCGATCCCAGGACTCCAGGATCATGACCTGAGCCAAAGGCAGTCGCTTAACCAACTGAGCCACCCAGGCTCCCAACATGACAATTATTTAGTTGTCATGGACATATAGACTTTCATATTGATTTTGCAACCACAAAATTTAGGTACTCATCTTTTAAAGTTACCATGTAATGTATGGGTGGCTAGCTGAAAATTAATAATATATGACTGTTCTTAGACTTTGCCCTTTTCATGTACACTAGAGAAGGCTCTCACCCACTCTACACATGGAGAGCATTATGCAGAATTGGAATTGCCCTTAAGATTTGGGAAACAACATAAATAAAAATCAGAATTCTTATTTTCCTGTTCTTCTACGAATACAACACTGTTCCCAACTGAACCATGTGGGTAATGGTTTCAATATGGATTAATATTCATGATAGCCTACCCCTTTATGACCCTCAGCCCATCTCTGACCCCCACTGTCCCTGAGCTTTACCTGAGCAACACCTAGTCTCTCCTCCTATCTCCAGGTAGAGCTTCATCTGCTCCCCTCCCTATTCCTGACCCTACCAGCTTCCCAAGTCTCACTTCATTTCACAAATTTAACCATGTCTTAATGGTGAAATTTAAGAATGGGATTTAGATGTGGGTAGAGATGAAGGTGTTTGCGGCATACATTATTGAATGATTTTTTAAAGTAGTGGGTTTCATTTAAGGTTTTATCAAAATACGACATAAAATTCTTGTTACTGTGTCAAAACTGTGATATCAAATACTTTCTATTTCTTTCTGCTTTCCTCCTTGTAACCATTTTTGATAAATCAGGGATGCTTCTCTGTAATTTGAAATAAATCTTTAAAGGAACATATCCGAGGTTTCTGGATTTTGTCCTTGGCCTCTTTAATGCCATTAATAGTGAGTTGGTCTGAGATATAAAGCTTAGTACAGAACAGAGCCATTCAGATTGGATCTGAGAACTGTTAAATCCCAACCAACAGATTATGGATTGGTTAAAAATTTTTATTAAAAAAGAAATTAATGAATTCCCTTTTTTTAAAAAAAATTTTATTTTATTATGTTATGTTAGTCACTATACATTATATCATTCGTTTTTGATGTAGTGTTCCATGATTCATTGTTTGTGTATAACACCCAATGCTCCATGCACTCTGTGCCCTCCTTAATACCCATCACCGGGCTAAACCATCCCCCCACCCCCCTCCCCTCTAGAACCCTCAGTTTGTTTCTCAGAGTCCATAGTCTCTCATGGTTCATCTATCTTCTTCTTTTTTTTTTTTTTTAACGTATAATGTATTATTTGTTTCAGAGGAATTCTTAATCTTAGGAAACAAACTGAGGGTTGCTGGAGTGGTAGGGGTGGGAGGGATGGGGTGGCTGGGTGATGGACTACTGAATTTACTTTAATTCTAAACAAGTTACATTACTTTCAGCTAATTATCTGGGTTTTATATAGTCAAAGTTTAAGCAATAATGTTCAAAGAATAGTGCAGGAAAATTATATTTTATATATATATATTTTTCCCCCTAATTACACCATTTAAGAGTCACAGATTTAGAAAGGTTTTCCCTGCAACACCTCTCTCTCAAAACCTTCTCCATCAAAACTTCCTCCCTTCTTTCCTTTCTTCCTCTGTAGCCATCCCAAGAATTAAATTCTAAGCAAGCTTCTTTTGCATTAATCTCTTCTCCAACTGAGCTTCTGCAAATTTCTTATCTGCTTGCCCAGAGTGGCACCGCAGTTCAGAAAAACCTTGTTCCTTAGTTTGTCTATTTCTTAGTGACATAGAGGTATTAAAATCTAAATACAAATTCTCAACATAGCCTAGGTCAATGAACAATATTCATACCAATTAATTCCCAGCGCTGTGACTCTAGTTCTCTGAACTTGGCTGCAGTTATTCTCAATTATTTTTCTGATTGTGAACTCACATTTTATTGCTCTTCTGCCACTGCTTATAAAATCATTTCATAATCACTTTATAGATGCCTTGAGCAGTATCTCTTCGATTAAAAATACTTCTTTTTCTAATTATAATATTTTATTTTTAACCCTCCCTAATTAGGGGCATTTAATGTTGTTTATCCTTTTTTGGGATATTCAGTAAAACTGGTATGCTATTGCTATTTTAGGGCAGCCCCACGTACAGTTGCTCAGCATGTTTATATGACCTAGGTTATTTGTGCTTCATTGACAAAAGCCAGACCTGCTCATATGTTCTCGTAGGAGATGCCAGGGCTCTTCAGCCTTGATCTTAAATTTACAGTCAAACAAACCTGGTATTTTTCAGGGTAGATCACAACAACTCTTACAGATTTTAAATTCTTTTCTGAAATTCCTTATCTCTATGATACCAAAACAAACAGTGATACAATGAACCAAGTAATTGGTTTAATCAGGAAAATTGATTTGACTACAGTTTTTACTTTCAAAATGATGGGAAAATATCAATAAAATAATTCACTTATTATGTATTTTGAATAGTTTGGGATCAAAATTACTGAACATTTCCTGTCTAGTTCTCTATGTAAACTAGACAAGAATTTTACTAAAGTTGTTCATGGAAGCAGGATTTTTTTGCTTTGATGAAATATGACTCAATGAATGTATTAGTTTTTCTTTTAAGCCATCAATTTACTTTTTTCTCCTGAGGAAAGACTTGATTTTTTTTCTTGATGATGATTTTACTAAATTTTTTTTTTAGAATATAAAAACAGATCATTTATTTAAACAAAGTTTTTATAGAAGCCAATAGGAAAATATATACACCTTTAAGTACTTTATTAGTTTTAAAATAGTTATTAAATAGCATAAATTCAGTGTAAAATATAACTGAGAATAAAGCTGAGAGTGGAAACAAGTTTTTTCCCTATCAATCTAGTGAAAAGTTAAATGTGCTCCTAATACAACTTAATAACAGACCTCCATTTCCCCCTTTAGGTCTTTTATTATCATATTCTTTCTAAAGAAATGTATTAGAAAAATAAACAGAGTATGAAACAAAAACTAAGTGCAAAACAGTTTTCCTAATTTTCTTCCATTTTTATAAAACTTCCTAAAAGTATGACATTTCTCATATCTACTCTCCTCTTGCCTCAGAGAAACTGTAATGTGTGTGAGAGAAGGCCAGTTTCTATCAGTTAGTGAAAATGAATATTTCTATAATCATCTATTATTTACACAAGACTCGTATGTGATAGTACTGAGATACACACCCATGTCTTCTGATGGCCCTCAGGCTTTTCTCAATACTTTTTTTTTTAAGATTTTATTTATTTATTTGACAGAGAGAGACAAAACAAGAGAGGGAACACAAACAGGGGGAGTGGGAGAGGGAGAAGCAGGCTTCCCGCTGAGCAGGGAGCCCAATGCGGGGCTTGATCCCAGGACCCTGGGACCATGACCTGAGCCGAAGGCAGACCCTTAATGACTGAGCCACCCAGGCGCCCCTCAACACTTTCTTATCTCTGCATTCATTGTTTTGTTTTTTGAGAAATATGCGATTATCATGGCCTGTATACAAAAGTAAGGTTCAGCTATAGACTTAGGTAAATAAACCCTACATACCCTCTAAACTTGTTATATTGCAATCCTTCGGGGGTCAATGCAGTAGAAACATGTTACAAGTGAAGCAGTGTCAAAGGAAAGCCATTCAAGAAATTTAGATCAGGTCCAAAAATGGACCTTTTACTCCTATTAGGATCTATTTATTGCTTATTATATCCCAGGCAGTAGACACTAGGAAACCCATGATGAACAAGAGATTGTTTCAACTGCCTCAAGGGGATATATTCTAATGAAGAAGATGCATAAGAACACAAAACTAAAAAAAAATTATGATACAGTAAATTAAGTATTATCATATGAAATGCAGAAGAGTAGCAGGAGAAAACCTTGGGTGCTCATGGCAGTGGGGAAAGGGAGCCACTTCTAAATGAGTATGGGAAGAAGAGGAGCTTTAAAGAGGATGTCAGCAGCGCCTGGGTGACTCAGTCAGTTAAGCGTTTGCCTTTGACTCAGGTCATGATCCCGGGGTCCTGGGATGGAACCCAGTCCTGGGATCAAGCCTGCTTCAGGCTCCCTGCTCAGGGGGGCTCCTGCTTCTCCTTCTGACCCTCCCGCCCTGCTCTGCTCTCGCTGACTCTCTCTCTTTCTCTCATGAATAAATAAAAAACCTTTTAAAAAAGGTAATAAAAAAATAATGATGATGTCAGCAGAGTCTGTGAATGGGGTGGGACAGAGTATGGTGGGCAAGAGGAATTGCTGGGGGAAGGTACTGGGTAATGGGAGACTATGCTGTAACAAAGACCAGGCAACAGTGACTGAAGCAGGTTTAATCCATTTCTCTCTCATCTAAAGTTCTAAGGTGGGTGGTCCCTAGCAAATAGGGCAGCTTGTACCATGAAGTTCACCCGAGGACCCAGGTTACTTGGGCATGGCTTTTGTATTGTGTTCCAAGGTGACTGTTTCACATTTGACCAGCAGGAAATGGAGAAGAAAGTTGGGTATACTCTGTTTTTTAAAAACATGAATAGAAGCTTCATACATTAATTCTGTTCACATCCCTTAGCAGAACTTAGTTACATGGCTGACCACACCTAGCTACAAAGGAAGCTAAGAAATGGAATCTTTAGCTTTGCAGCCATGTTCCTACCTGAAATTTCTATTGCTATAGAAGAAGCAAAGAACAGGTATCAAGGACACAACTTGCAGCCTCTGCCAAAGTCTGGCACTTTGGTGACCCAAAACTCTTGAGTGTACTAATTTTTTTATAAACAGAACACAGTCACCCCTATGCAAGAAAGAGAATCCCTAAGTATTATCTGTTTGCTGCATTAGTTCAAAATCCAGGATTGCTGAGTAATACAAAATCCAGTCTCTGGGTGTTATGTGTCCTTTTAATTAGGACTGAATGTGGATTTTATGATCCAGTGACCTAAAAACTGAAAAAAAAAAGTTTTCTCCATAAACCTCTGCCCAGATCAGTATACAAAGACGGGATAGGACTCAAATAACTACAATAAAAACTCCTTTTCAGAAAATGAAAGAATTGGAAATGCATGAAAATCATGATTTCTGCAATTTTCAAATTCTAGTGGCAGAAATTAGAAAAACTCCCTACTCCGACAGTAAAGTAAGTTTGGTTATTCTATCTTTCAACCCCCATTCTGCTCTCTGAGAGGGATTCCCCTGTCCACTGTTTTCTGTGGTTATAATTGAAGTAGGTAGTGGGGCCATGCCCTCAGTGATTAGGAGGCTAAACATCTTTCACACCTGCTTCCTGATGGTGCAGATTTGGAGATCCAGAGTTTGCTTTAGAGATTAAAAAAAAAAAAAATTACACACTTTTGTGAGCCAGGCTTACAAGTTATTTTTAGCAATAAATTTCCCTCAAAAACTTGGTGTGCTTCTTGTGTTTCTAGATAACCACAGCAAAGCAGATCATCTAGGCATAGGGTGATTCCAGTCTCTGGTCTGCTCTTCGTGCTCACTCCACACCTGCCACTTACCCCCAAATTGATGCTGTCTGGATCAAAACCTTCAGTTGGAAGGCAGCATTTTCGTTCTGGCTTTTGTCACCAGGAGGAAGTTCCCATTATCTGCCTGCTAAGTCTTAATGGGGATGCTTGAGAAAGGCTGGGCTATGGCTTAGTTTTCTCCATGCCTCCTCTTTAGAGCCAGAACCACCTCTTCTAACTAGCATAAATTCATGACTCTCTCACTTTGGTAAGAGGCAAGAAGCAGCCAACTTGCATTAACAGGAGTTTTTCCAATTATTTTCACTTTAATTATAGGCTCTGTCAGCATATGGTTGGTATGGTTGGTATGCAAGGTGTTGCAAGTGACAGTTTTACAAAAACTTTTTGCACTATAAAACAAGTATGCCTAAGTTTTCACTCTGTGATATCTACCATTTTTGTCACCAACTATCCAGCCACCAAGCTAGTACTACACATTTTCATTTTTGTTGCAATAATGCCCAGATTCTAGGATTCAAATTCTCTGTCAATAAAGTTTTAATGCAAGAAGCAGAAAACATTTAGTTATTTTAGACAGAAAGGGGTTGAATCCACTTAATTAGACAAGACTCAAGGAGATTAACAAATCGTTATATTGACTAGAGAAATAGATTTCAGGCAGAAATGACTTTCTAGAGAAGCTCTTAACTCTGATGAAATCAGGAAGAAATTAAAGAGATCTCTCTCTCACTGGAGATCTTGAGTCCAAGAACACACCCTTCTATCTGTAATCCAGAGATAGGAAACCAAAACCAGGAAGTTATCAGTACTGAGGTCACATTGCTTCTCATCATCTCTGGAGCTGGAGGGATGATGCAGAAAAACCAGAAGAAACCGTCAAAACCGCAGAGGATGGTTTTCACCCACTTCTGCCTTCTGAATCTCTTGCTAATGCATTTATTTGGTGGAACTTAACGCACATATAAAACCCAAGAAGCAAGGGAGTCTGGGAAATTATTTACCTTCCAGCCTCTGTGGTACACAGAGACACACTGGATGATCCCTTACATATCCCCTACTTGGCTGATGAATGGAGGGCTAGATGCTGACTGAAAATTATAATAAGGAAAGTATGAAAAAAACTTTAGGTAAGATATGAGAACCATCAGCAAAAGGATGGTAACTGAAGCCAAGGAGAGGATGTAATCAAGGGAAAGAGGGCAGTGGAAGGAAAGTATGGAGGACAGAACCAAACCAAATTTAAGGGATGAACAGAGGAAGAGAAACTCCCAGAGAAGGCTGGAATGGAAAGGCCAGAGAAGTGGAAAGAAAACCAAGAAGAGTGTGTTGTCTTTGTATGTACAAGAAGGGAGCATTAAAAGAAAACGTTGACAACAGAGTCAAAGACTGATAAAAATTGAGTAAGAAAGGATTGAAAATGGTAACTGGATTAAGAAAAAAGGCATAACCTTGGTGGTGATGGTGTTTCATTGAGTGATAGGAGTAGGAGAGTCCCAGACTCAGTGAGTTGAAGAAGGAGAATCAGGAGTCAAGGAGTACAGACAACTGTAGTATTAACTTTGCCCATAAAACTATAGAATAGATGTACGTATTAGCTCAAAGTAGATTTGGGGGAAAGCAGATAAATATTATTTTTCTTGCTCTTTTTAAGGTAAGAGAGTTGAGAATATTTAAATATTCAGTGGGAATGATAAGAAGAAATTGAGAAGTTGAAATATAGAAGGAAAGGCAAAAAGTAATGGAAGATGGTTCTTGAGGGCAAGAAGAAATAGAACCCAGTGCAGGTGTGGAAGGAATGCTGTGGGTGAGAAATAAAACACCTTTTTCCAGCCTTTTTTCCATCCAACACCAGACTTGAATTCATAACATTGAGATAAAGACCTGAGCTGAGATCGAGAGTTGGCTGTTTAACCGACTGAGCCACCCAGGCACTCCGTGGACACCTTTTCCATTGTTGTAGAAGAAATAGTAAAGGATGGGTCTAGATGCAGGCAAGATTGGATGGTGACGCATGAGCTTCAAAGAAGCCCACTGGGCAACCTCCTTAGGGCCCCTTCCTCCATGGGAGCTTTGTACTATCACTTTGCTATCACTCAATAAATGTTGCTTTGCTGCCCACGACAAAGAAAGAGAAGAAAGAAAGAAAGAAAGAAAGAAAGAAAGAAAGAAAGAAAGAAAGAAAGAAAGAAAGAAAGAAAGAAAGAAAGAAAGAAAGAAAGAAAGGAAGGAAGGAAGGAAGGAAGGAAGGAAGGAAGGAAGGAAGAAAGAAAGAAAGAAAGAAAGAAAGAAAGAAAGAAAGAAAGAAAGAAAAAGAAAGAAAGAAAAAAAGAAAGAAAGGGAAAGAAAGGAAAGAAAGAAAGAAAGAAAAAAAGAAAGAAAGAAAAGAAAGAAAGAAAGAAAGAGAAAGAAAGAAAGAAAAGAAAGAAAAGAAAGAAAGAAAGGAAGAAAGGAAGGAAGAAAGAAAAAGAAAAAGAAAGAAAGAAAAAGAGGAAAAAGCTCACTGATATTTCCTTTTTTCCCATATGTATAAGTAGAAAAGTCTCTTTGTTAAATTGAGGAGACACCTAGTGAGTTACAGTATTCATGAAGAGTTGAGAATATTTGATTCTAAACTAATATCACAGATCAATTACTTTCTGGTGAAATTGACTGAAGTTCCACGAACTAGATGGTTTTAAACAACAGAAGCTCATTGTCTTGTAGCTCTAGAGGCCAGAAGTCTAAAATCAAAGTGTCAGCAGATCTGTGTTTCCTCTGAAAGAACTAGGAATGGATCTGTTCTAGATCTTTCTCCTAATTCCTGGTAGGTTCTTGGCTTATAGCAATGTAATTCCAAGCTTCATGTGGCTTTCTTCCTGTGTGTGTCTCTGTCCAAATTTCCCCTTTTTATATAAGGACACCATATTAGGGGCCCACCCTACTCTAGTATGTTCTCACCTTAACTAATTTTATCTGCCATAACCTTAGTTTCAAGTAAGATCAGATTCTGAGGTACTGGGAATTAGAACTTCAGCATATGAAATGGTGGGGGCGGGGCACAATTCAAACCATAACAGAATGACACTCCCAGATGCCAGGGGATGGAAAGTTGCTAACAGCAAACCCTCTAACTCAGGAAGGGGTGAATACTGTGTTAGATGCAGCTGAAACTAGAGTGGCAGAAGTGGAGAGTGGAGTCATCCCTTAAGAATAATAATGCCAAGTCCTAGGGTTATTATGAGGATTAAAGGAGATAATACATATAAAACATTTAGCACAAAACCCAGACTATATGAAAAGTCCTCAATAAATGGTTAAGGATCCTGGCTTCCTTTCGATAAATAACAGTTACTACTATAAAAATAACACTAATAGGGATGTCTGGGTGGCTCAGTTGGTTAAGCATCTGCCTTCGGGTCCTGGGATTGAGTCCCACATTGGACTCCTTGCTCATCAGGGAGACTGCTTCTCCCTCTGCCTGCCGCTCCCTCTGCCTGTGCTCTCTCTGTCTCTGACAAATAAATAAATAAAATTTAAATAAATAAATAAATAAATAAATAAATAAATAAATAAATAAATGACACTAATATTAGTAAAAGTATTCTTCAATTTATTTATAATTTATAAACTGCCATCTGTCTAGTCCCTGTTTTAAGAGTAAGAATATAAGGTAGAACAAAGATGCAAATGTAGGAATCTGAAGGGGTACATGCACCCCAATGTTTATAGCAGCAATGTCCACAATAGCCAAACTGTGGAAAGAGCCAAGATGTCCATCGACAGATGAATGGATAAAGAAGAGGTGGTATATATACACAATGGAATATTATGCAGCCATCAAAAGGAATGAGATCTTGCCATTTGCTATGATGTGGATGGAACTGGAGGGTGTTATGCTGAGTGAAATGTCAATCAGAGAAAGACATGTATTATATGACCTCACTGATATGAGGAATTCTTAATCTCAGGAAACAAACTGAGGGTTGCTGGAGTGGTGAGGGGTGGGAGGGATGGGGTGGCTGGGTGATAGACATTGCGGAGGGTATGTGCTATGGTGAGCGCTGTGAATTGTGTAAGACTGTTGAATCACAGATCTGTACTTGTGAAACAAATAATGCAACATATGTTAAAAAAAAGAAAAAAGAAGATAGCAGGAGGAGAAGAATGAAGGGGTGTAAGTCGGAGGGGGAGACGAACCATGAGAGACGATGGACTCTGAAAAACAAACTGAGGGTTCTAGAGGGGAGGGGGTGGGGGGATGGGTTAGCCTGGTGATGGGTATTAAGGAGGGCACATTCTGTGTGGAGCACTGGGTGTTATGCACAAACAATGAATCATGGAACACTACATGAAAAACTAATGATGTAATGTATGGTGATTAACATAACAACACAAAAATTTTAAAAAAAGTTTTTATGTAAATTCCAGTTAGCATAGGGTGTTATATCAGCTTCAGGTGTACAATATTGTGATTCAACACATAACCCCGTGCTCATCAGACAAGTGCACTCCTTAATCCCCAGCAAAGCTTGTGTTCTTGACAACATTGATTGTTAAATGTTCAAAATGAGAATTGGATTATAAAAGGCTTCTTCTCTTGAAAAAAAAAAAAAAGAATATAAGGTAGATTAAAATTAAATATTTGTTGAATGAATGAATGATCTTATAGTGTAATGGGGCAGAAAGTCATTATAGACAATTATGGGCCAGTGAAGAAAATGCAAAAAGGCATACAGAGTCCTCTGGGAAGGATTGGAGGGCTAGGGATGGCTTCAACAAGAGATGATAGTTGAATAGTTACATAGGCCTGCACACCTCTGGAGTGGTAGAAAGTAGGCACCACAATGATCATAATTTTTACATCATTGACTCAATTACCTCATTGAAATTGACAGTGTGGCATCTCTCCCCAGACTATGTTAGCATGTTTTTATATTGGCAGTTGCGTAAGGCTAAGGGATAGATTTTCCAATTTTGGAAGGTCTGAGTCAGAATATAGCTTCAAATTATAAAGTATTAGAAGTAGAACCCATACATAATTATAAGTAATATTTAATGAGAATCATTTTGAAACATATCAAGTTTTAAAAGTTTAAGGTTTTGGGGCTCCTGGGTAGCTCAGTCGGTTAAGCAACGGCCTTCGGCTCAGGTCATGATCCCGAGGTGCTGGGATCGAGCCCCGCCTCAGGCTCCCTGCTCAGCAAGAAGTCTGCTTCTCCCTCTGCCCCTCTCCCTGCTCATGCTCTCTCTTGTTCTCTCTCTCTCAAATAAATAAATAAAATCTTAAAAAAATTTAAGGTTTTGATTACAAAGAAACAGGGACAGATGATCATGTTTATAAAAACTAAGAAATAGTGAATAACACCTAGAACTAACTCTTAAAATAAAGACAAGAGGAATATTCGTTATTTCTCATTTTCATCCTTCCCTTCCCTACCTCTTGAAGCCACACATGGAGTATCCCTTACTTGGCTGATGAAATCTGAGTAGAAAGGATACTTGTCATTTCCACACTGATAAGTCAGTGTGTGATAAACCACAATGGCTTTTCCTATCTCAATGATCAGAAAACATTGCCTAGATAGTGGTGCCCCATCAGCCTGTGTGTCTGAATGACAGCAATCACCAAAGACATGTACAAACCTACACTGCACAGGTAAATGAGAAACTTTTCTTATGCCAAGCCACTGAGATTTGGGTACTGTTTGTTAATACAGCATAACCTAGCACTTTCTACTAATACAATAATTGAGGTTTAAACCAGCATTTAATGCATCAGTATCTTCAAGGGCACAGTTAGAAGCTGTTTTCTTTCCTTCCCTCTTACCATGAAATCTTTGTCAATTAATAGACAAATATTCCTTACTATAGAAAGGACCTCTTAATATCTTGTAAAGTATTTCAGAAAGTTTGTCACCTCCCTAAACTATAAAATTTGTTTTTGAGTTTTGTGGCCATGCAACTTTTTTTTCTGGTGAGAACTGTTCATAATTTTTATCTAGTTCCTCAAGCAGCCCACAACATATACAAGATTAAGAACAGCCACTATAGAACCTGATATTTATAAGTTCCTACATCAGTGAATATAGTTGCATGACAACTTAACATTAACCAGTAAACAGTAGCTAGTCAGGATGTGAGTTGGAGAGAACACTGTTTTGGAGAGTTTAATAAACAGTAACCATGTACAAATTTCTAAATTAATTAACACTCTGGTTTTCTGATCTTTAAAATTGTTAAGTTTTTCCATCATTAATAGCTCTCCAATTTATGGTAACATTTCTTTAAGATGACACTGGAGTATTGTTTTATCAGTGGATTCTGCATACCAGTTCCTGAATTGGGTCTATGCAAAACACACATGAACACACACACATATGTACACACATGCATATGCATACACATGCACCTGGTAGAAATTCAATCAAAAGGTTAAACTGAAAACTTCTCAGATATTACTGTAGAGTTCATGGTATGTTCTGTGGAGCTCTAGGTGCATCATGGGCAAGAGAAAGGTAGGTCTGGGGGCTCTCTGTGCTCCCAGTCCTACTCCTGCTTCAACTAGAGCAGCTCTTCTTGTGTGTTTTACCCTCTTCCCCCACCTCACCAGAACTCCTGCTTTAAAAATGTTCAAGAACCACTAATGTAAACTATACATGAGAGCATAGTGAGCTGTCTCCAAGAACTTGGAAATGAGGCTGACTTCTGAGAGTTAAACTATGAAATCCAAACTGAGGAATGAGACAAAAAATAAAAATCATTTTGAAGAAAGAGGATGGTTCTCAGGTCTGAATAATATTTGACTCACCCAAGTAATAATATTTATGTTTCTAAAGAAATAATGTGCCCCTCAGAAAAGACTGAAGAAAGGATAGGTGATCAGTAATAGACCATGGAAAAAATGAAAGAGAAAACCTCTCCCTTTCCAGTCTCAAACAGAAAAACTAAACACATGGATCCATCAGGTTAAGTTTGTTGAGCTCAAAATTCTCTCCCTACCTCCTGACATACTGCTTTGACCCGAAGTGAAGAAATTTTTCTACCAAAGGAAGAAGGAATTGATAATTAGATTGGTTAAAGTCATCTTTCATCAATTCCCAACGCAATGACCTGGGAATGCATCTTTGGGACAATTAGGGCTCACTGGCTCTGTGCACATATGTGACAAATGGGAATTAAATTCTGAGAGATTAGCTTGATTTGCTAGTGAGCCCTGACTCATAAAGTTATTAGGTTGAACCATATGAAACTGCTGATATCCAACCATCTTTAGCCTATAAAGCTGGAGGTTGCATATGGTTCTACATAGTACTCATATGGACCGAGTTCAGATTGAGTCTAGCTCCAAAGCTTGGCTCTTTTCACTGTGTAGCATTGCCGTTTCTGCAAAATGTCTGAAATGTATTCACTGGCGATTTTTGAGAAGTATATTTTCTTATTCTCTGTGGTTAAATAAGGAAAATCTTGAGTTAGTCTTTTTGATATTTTGCTTTGCAGTCTATAGGACCATTGGAAGAGGCAAAGAGGTGTTTATAAAGACTCATCTGGAAACAGTGTGTAGGATGGATTGGAGAAGAGGCTTATGTAGAGAGACTAGGTATGAGAGGAACCAGTAGACTGGGGGAAGCAATGAAACCAAAGGGAGAGAAAGGACGAGAATTCAAAGGGGAAAAAAATGACCAGGAAACAACTTCTCCACCCTTGGCAGAGGGCCACTAAGGAGATCACTCCTTGCCTTTTGGGACAATCCAGCCTTGCCCAGGTCTTTTTAAAGTACAATCAGTAAGTAATCAGACCTGATATCCCATCTGATGACTCAGTTATTATGCAATGAGAGTGAGTCACTTCTCTCCTGTCTACATTTTCTCTCTGGGCTGTCTTTTCTTATTCCATAGCCTAGACTGCCAATTGAGTGGCAATGATTTGCAAATCTTTATCTCTTGCCCAAACCTCTCTCTTGGCCACAGATTCCACCTAAAGGACAATGGAAGAGCTTCACCTGGTTGTCCCAGAAGCACCTCCAACTAATAGCTGAGCTCATAGATTTCCCTACTAATTGGATCTTTCCTGTATCTCTGTAATTTGTTAATAGCATGCTAGGGCTTCATCTTAGATGATTCCTTCTCCTCCATCCTCAACATCTAATCTGTTCCTCTAACCTGTGTTTGTTTGCATTTTTAAATCTCCTAAACATCTCCTTCTATTTCCATTGCCAATGTTCAGTTGCACACTAATTTTTACAACGGCTTCTTTACTAATCTTTCTTTTAAAATACACTCTTCAGGGGCGCCTGGGTGGCTCAGATGGTTAAGCGTCTGCCTTCGGCTCAGGTCATGATCCTGGAGTCCACTGATTGAGCCCCACGTCGGGCTCGCTGGTCAGTGGGGAGTCTGTTTCTCCCTCTCCCCACACCCCCAATCCCCAGCTCATGTGTGCTCTCTCTCTCAAATGAATAAATTAAAAAAAAAGTCTAAAATACACTTTCAAATAAACTACAACTAATTCCACCTTTAGAAATCATCAGAGACTCAGTTTCAAACTCCTTACCATGCCTTATTTTCACCACCTGTTTACTGCTAAATTTTCTAGCTTCATCTACGTGAATTCTCTCCCATATATTTTTTTATTTCTCTTGTGACTTCTAGGCAAAAAGAATTGTCAACTCCCCAAACGTGTATATTTTGCCATGCCTCCATGCATGTATGCAGATTTTCCTTCCACCTAGAATGTCCTTTCCTCCACCTCTGCCACACCTCGTACCCTGCCTCGTCCACCTGGTTCTCTTAGTCATATTGAAAACAGCTTTTCCATCTTCTCCTTTGAATCCTTCCCACACCTCCTTCCTTTTCCCCCAGGCAGAGTGACTTGCTCCCTCTTCTCTACTCCCAAATACCTTCTTTAACATCTATATTGCATTAATTACCTCATTATATAATAACTCTCTGCTCCATAGATTGTATCTTCCTGAGAGTCAGATCTTGAATGGATGAATGAATGAGGGAGTCTCAGCCAATTTTATTTCCCTTTATGATATAAAAGTAGTTTAAAACTGAACCGTTGAAATGTAACTGGTATTTTCAGGAATCTGTGATCTCTTAGTTACTGTCAGTTATGCTGATTTTTACAAAGAAAAAAAACAAAAACATTTGATTTTTGTCCTTTTCTATTTCATGCTGTCATAGAGAAGGTCTTCCATCTTTGTATATATAAAAATATTCATTGATGGTTAATAACTGTATTTCTTTGATTAGTTGAGAGCTAAACCAATAAACAAGATCTTTCAAAAAAAAAAATCTATTCATTTCTATTACCCAGAGTTCTCATTTTCAGGAAGAGAGATAGTTTCAAAAATGTTAGGCTTTTCTGGTTAGGTCCTAAAAACATAATTTTTTAGAGTGCTTAAAGGCAAGAACTCAAAATTTCATTATTATTTTTCAGACATTTTTGAGCAATTATTATTTCTTGATTTGTTATAGAGCTACTTTTTTTTTTAAGATTTTATTTATTTATTTGACAGAGAGACACAGCGAGAGAGGGAACACAAGCAGGGGGAATAGGAGAGGGAGAAGCAGGCTTCCCACGGAGCAGGGAGCCCGATGCAGGGGCTCGAACCCAGGACCCTGGGATCATGACCTGAGCCAAAGGCAGACGCTTAACGACTGAGCCACCCAGGGACCCCTAGAGCTACATTCTATTTGTCTCTATTTATAGGCTCAAAAGGTTCTTGAATCACTGTTTGGGAAATAGAGTAGAGAAGGATCTCTTCTTCCTTCTTCTAAAGAAATGCTAATCTTCCAAGGGAATATTAATCTAATTGGAGCCAAATCTTAAACACTGTTGGACCACATTTTCTTGTTTTTTTTTTTTTTTTAAAGATTTTATTTATCTATTTGAGAGAGAGCATGAGAGGGGGGAGGGTCCGAGGGAGAAGCAGACTCCCCGCCGAGCAGGGAGCCCGATGCGGGACTCGATCCCGGGACTCCAGGATCATGACCTGAGCCGAAGGCAGTCGCCCAACCAACTGAGCCACCCAGGAGCCCTGTTGGACCACATTTAACTAGAGCCAGAGAAAGTGTTGAAGGGTCTTTTCCAAAGGTAATCCTAGTCATCCTACTCTCTTTCTTTGCGGCAACCACAAACATTCTCATCTCTTTAATCTTTTGTACCAAGTGGTCAACCTGAAGTTAGTAAGACACTAAACTATGGATCTATACTTAAACTAGTGAAAAAAGCACTTAAAAGTAATCCTTTTTACCAGGTCACATTCATTAACACAACTAACCAGAGATCTCTGCATTGGAATTTAAGTACGGGACCAGCTAATAATAGACTGGTAACTTTTTTGCCATTTCCCCTGGATCCTTGTGAATATTTCTTCTATGTGGAAATCATGGGAGAAGAAACAACTAGACAAAGACTAGGTTGAAGCATTCCTGGGTTTCTTGGCTATAATACCATATAAGAATCCCCCGAACTCACATGATCATTCATAATAAGTTTTTGGGGATGGTTTTATTTACTTATTTTTAAGATTTTATTTATTTATTTGAGAGAGAGAGAGCACAAGGAGGGGGAAGGGTCAGAGGGAGAAGCAGGGAGCTTCTGGGCAGTGAGCCTGATGCAGGACTCAATCCTGGGACTACCAGATCATGACCTGAGCCAAAGGCAGTTGTTTAACTGAGTGAGCCACCCAGGCTCCCCTGAGATGGCTTTAAGTGTAAGGCTACCAGGAAAGGATAGTGACAGAATAATAATGGTAAAGATCATTATCATAATAACATTAGCAGCTGACACTTCTTGGATATTTAGTGTATGTCAGACTCTGTGGTCATTGTCTTATATAGGCAATTTTACTAAATTCTCAAAACAACTCTATGAAGTAGGTACTATTTTTTCCATTACATAGATTAGAAAACTAAGGGCTAGAAAAGTTAGGTAATTTTCCTAAGGTCCAAAATGACACTAATGTTCAGTATTATGTTAATTTGAGCATTTGAAAGGAAAGTGATGACTTTATAAATCTTGTTTTGAGATGTATGTTCTCATCAATAGTACAAGCACAATTTGGAAAGGGGCTAAACACAAATATAACTTAGTGGAATGTTTTGGTAAGACATATTCATTCAAATAAAATACTGACTTAGGTATCTACCTTTATTTGGAGATACAGTATTCTTTTATTTAGACTTATATCCTAATTAAAGTTATAAATTGTTGAATTTCAATTTTGCCTCTAGCTCTGCTTACTATTAAAGCCTATGGGTTTCTTTTAGTGCATTGTATCTGAACTCCAAAGCATTTATTAATATGTAAAAACATCATACTCTTTGCTATACGTTTCTGGACTATTTTCTTTTTTTTTCTTTTTTTTTAAGATTTTATTTATTTATTTGAGAGAAAGAATGAGAGAGAGAGAGAGAGCACATGAGAGGGGGGAGGGTCAGAGGGAGAAGCAGACTCCCCGCCGAGCAGGGAGCCCGATGCGGGACTCGATCCCGGGACCCCAGGATCATGACCTGAGCTGAAGGCAGTCGCTTAACCAACTGAGCCACCCAGGCGCCCTCTGGACTATTTTCTTAAGAATATGTAGTCTGTGCATTTTTAAAGACTTTTTTTCTTTGGGTGAAACCTTCCAGATTTACCAAGTTGATCTTTGGAATTATACATTAGCCTACATTGAAAAATATTAACAAAGCATTCCTTTTTTGTCACACCACATAGGGTTCACTTATGAACTCAAAACCAGCAATAGTTGGGCCTTTCTTGATTGGAGTTTTATAGCCATTAGGCAGATTTATAGTGTCCCAGTGTTATTGTGTACCAGTAGTAGGAGAAATGGAGTCATGGAATATTTTGGTACTCTGGACTCTGGTAGAAATATTTCTAACAATTATTTCTTTGACATGTCAAGATCTTGATCAGTAATGCTATCTATGATAACTTGGTGAAATGGAGAGATTCTTTAAAGGTGCAATATAGTAGAATTATAGAGATTATTTTTAATAATGAGTTTCAAGTTCTTCATCTTAGAAGCTCCCTATAAACTCCATCGCCTCCACTGCTGTATATCATCACCTATTAACTGTTTCCATTTCCAATATTCCAATGAATATTGTTAAGAGCCATTAAATATACTTTTTTTTAGAAATATAATAAATGATCTTGTGGAAGAAACAACTGAGAATTGGATACGAAGACATGTGCTTAACTACAGTCTAGTGTAGGATTTTCATCAAAGGTCATTTTTCTTGTTAGGACGATCATGCATTGATGAATAACATAAAGCAGCCAGGGCAATGTTTGTATGTTTACATTTTATATTTCAACTTCTCTAACACCACTAATAGAAATTTTTATCATGATTTTTTTTGCAAAGGGATTTATCTGCATAAAAGATATGCAAAATAAGGTTAATAAAATAGAAAATCAGAGCAAAGGGAGAAAAGAAAATGAAAATATCCTAACTCTATAATAATTTACGCAGTTGAACTTCACATTTATTTCAGAGCTTCCTGACATACAAGGGGAAAAAAAGGAAAATATGGTCAGTTACAACAGGGCTTTTTACCTATTATATCAAAACTGACATTATATTACAAAGTGAACATTATAATTATTTTAAGGGACATGGCAGGAAACAGGCGCCTGCATTATCTACCCTGGGATCCAGATAACCTGAGGGCTGAAAAGATCAATATTTGGGCACACCTCTAAACACTCCAGGGTATACTCATGAGCCAAGGCATTGTGGTTGGAAACTTTGTTACGTAGTTTATATTATTAGAGAAAAAGGTGTCTCCTAGTTTCCCTAGGGGGAGGGATGGAAGTACTTTTCCTACATCTAAATTCTAAAATGCTACATTTATCACACTGAGAATAAATTAGAATAGATTTCTTAGATTCACAGTTAATATCTGCACAGTCATTCACTTTTGGTGTTACTTAATGTTATGATGTGCCATTAATAAAGAGGATTTTGTTTACATGTTTGTTTGGCTTTCACTGTTTCTAGGCACGGTCTCATTCTATGTGGCAGGTTACAGCATCATCCAGTTCTCCAAAGGAATTTCTTAGAGTAGGGGATGTAGGACTTCCCTCCTTGCTTTCTGATAGAAGACACATGATTTCCCTTGGAGAGTGTCAAGACCAGCCAGTTCTTCAGCTATGGCAATTATGTATGAGTATGTGTTCTGCCATTGCCCTACACTTCCAAACCTTATGAATGGCGTGAAAGGGCAGAGCGCTGCAACTTGATGCCTGCAGGAAAAGGGAGACAGATTTTCGTGTAAATGTAGACTTTTGCATAATGAACTGATATGTAAGCTTCCAAGTTGTGCAAGTTGTAACGGGTAGTATTTTGAAAACAAACATACAGGTATAATCAGCTACTAAGATACATAAGCAGAATATGTGGAAAACGTTTTTACTCCTAGAGGGCCTTGTGAGGGGCGTGGAAAGGAGCTTTTAAAATGAGGGAGACACTAAATCCTGTTGCCATGCAGGATTGAAAAAGTAAACAGTATACAGACTCCCAAGGGCTTTTCTTTAAAGAATCTGCATTGGAATGAGAACAGCAGATACCACAGCCAACTGTCGCCATGAAAAGCAGAGGAACTAACCCAAGCCAAGAAGATTCATGTCAACTGATAGCTTGGCTAAAAGTTAAGGGAACACTATTATAAGAGCTAATATTTATTAGGTAGATGATATTTCCTCCCAGATATTTTTTAATAGTTTGGTTTGAAGTAATGTGATTTAAAAAAGAAAAAAAACCAACAAGTTTTTTTTTTATTATTAGATTAGAAAACTATCTTCATCCAGTTGGAATATCCACTGCTCTTTTGAATCATCTTAACTTGACTGTACAAATCACCACATTCTGAAGAATTGGTGTTCAGAGTGTTAAGGCCTACACTGTGTTGCTCCCAGATTCATATGTTGAAATCCTAACCCTTAGTACCTCAGAATGTGACTGTATTTAGAACTAGGACCTTATAGAGGTAATTAAGGTAAAATTAGGTCAGAGGGGTGGGCCCTAATCCAATATGACTGGTATTTTTTTAAGAAAAAGAGATTAGGACACAGACATGTCCATGCAGAGAGGAAAAGATCAGGTAAGGACTCAGGGAGAAGGCAGCCATCTGCAAGCCAAGGAGAGAGGCCTCAGAAGAAACCAAACCTCTGGCACCTTGATTTTAGAATTCCAGGCTCCAGAACTGTGAGAAATAAATGTGTGTTGTTTAAGCTACCCAGCATGTGGCATTTCGTTATGGCAGCCTTAGAGAATGAACACACAGGGTGTGACATAAAAAAAAAAAAATGACCTAGCAAGTATTTCTGATTTTTAAAAAGAATAATTTTCAATATGTCTGCTTTAGAGAATAAAATTCATGGGGCGCCTGGGTGACTCAGTCAGTTAGGCATCTGCTTTCTGCTCAGGTCCCTATCCCAGGGTCCTGGGATAGAGCCCTGCATCAGGCTCCCTGCTCTGCGGGGAGCCTGCTTCTCCCCCTCCTTCTGCCTGCTCTTCTCCTGCTTGTGCTCTCTCTCTCTCTCTCTGTCTAATAAATAAATAAAATCTTTAAAAAAAAAAGAATAAAATTCACAACTTTCTTCTGAAGTTGGCTAAAGATTCAGAGCTCCTCAATTTAAATAAGGGTTTCCCTGGCTGGACTGTAAGTTCCTTCAAAAAAGGAGCTGAGCCATGTTCTTGTTTTCTGTGCATTCTCTAGGTGATAGCATATAATAAGATCTCTTGAACTTAATTCCTTGATTTTTCATAAAGAAGAAAGTGAATTCTGCTAATTATAAACCAAGAATCTTGCCCTCAATTTGAATCAGGAATCAAGAAAGAATTTATACAAAGATGATTAAAATTTAGCATGATACCACTAGTAATAAGGAGTGTGAGCCCAATCAATCCTTCTTTGGGTAATTCATTCAATCACATTGGACATTACTGTCTAGCTCTTGAAAGACTCTCCAACTTTGACTTATACAACATAGTTTTGATCTCTCTTACCTCCTTGACAAGAGCTTCTCTGTCTCCTTCCCTTGCTTTTCCTTTTCCAGGCTTCTTTTCTTCTTCTTCTTTTTTTAAACATTTTATTTTATTATTTATTTGAGAGAGAGAGAGAGAGAGCACAAGAGGAGGTAGGGTCAGAGGGAGAAGCAGACTCCCCGCTGAGCAGGGAGCTCGATGCGGGACTCAATCCCGGGACTCCAGGATCATGACCTGAGCCGAAGGCAGTCGCTTAACCAGCTGAGCCACCCAGGCACCCCTTTTCCAGGCTTCTGTCAAAGCTGTTGGAATAACCAATACATTGAATAAGCACACCACTTGGCATAATCAAAATATAACTTTTGTTATTAAAAGAACCTCTAACATTTACTTGTAGGGCAATCTTCCCCTATCCTGGATGGAAATTGATGGTGCTCACACCCCTTTTCTGCTACGTCTTAGAATTTTAAGTACTTAGAAGGTGAGCAGTGATAATGCTGGGACTCACCTTTTCCTACTTGATTTGTTCCACTGTTCTCTTTGGTCAGGCTTTTCCATCTGCTTCCTGCACTCTGAGATCAATCCTTATGGCCCTAGGAGTTGAGAGAAAAAAGACATTCTTATTGATCTGGATTTACAAGCCAATTCCAGGTTAGGTCATATGCCAGGTTTTTAGCAACTCTAAACTTAACATGCTGCTTTGAGGTGTGGGAGCTGGGACTCAGCAAACGACATTTCTCAGATTCTTTTGTCAGCTAGTTTCTTATCAGCTTCTCTGAATGAGAGGCACTAGAGAACATTAGAAGGTAACAGGAGAGAAGAAAGGAATTTCTTCCCCTTTCCCCAGTTGCCATTTCATCACTCCAGCACCTGGGGAAAGTGGCTCCAGCTTCCAGCTTCTTTCTGAACTCCCTTCACTGTGTTCCTTAGAGGAACCAGCAGCTACCAGGACATATTCCCTCAGTAGTAGGAGCTAACAATTGTTCTGCTTCATGTTATCTACCAGGCCAGCAGGTGCGGCCAGCCAAATCTCAAAAGTCCACACCCTAGTTGGAGATCTTCTCCCTACAGCTTAGAGCACCAGGTCTACAAAGTTTCCTCCTGTGAACTCCTGTGTCTCTACTCCTCACCCCCTTTTGCTTCTGCAGACCAAGAGTTATTTGCTCCATGCTATGGAAAGAGTTCTCTGGGTTAACTCCTCTCTCTCTGAAATACCCAGTGTGGTTTCCGATTACTTTATTGGCCTCTGAGTTACACGGGTCAAGGGGCCAATCACCAATTGCTGAAGCCAGAGAGTGACCACAGTTGGTCAAGCCTGGGACTTCTGTAGCTGAGAGCATGATCTTTTATTAGGAAAAGGTGGCACTAGAGGACAGCTATGAGACAGAAACTACAGTTATCATAGTAAAAAATAGCTTTGTATTTTTTCATGGTAAATGAGGGAAAAGAAGAAGGAGAATAGTAACTGAAAAGTAGAGAGTGAGAGTAAGGGAAGAGTTCTGTTCTGAGATAAACGCGGATAGGAAGGACTAAATTACATGCAGAGACAAAAGGACCAGAGAGAGAAGAGATAATGGATGGTGTTGAACTCAAAAGAGAGTGGGAACCTAGATTGAGGCTAAGCTTTGAATAGGAAACGGGGCACATTTGCTGAGATAAGAGTGAAGAAGGAGGTGCAGGGACGATTTCTAGGTGCAGGAACTTGCTGGAGCTTACCTATACTGACCTCTATGTTCTCTGTTAAGATGAAGGTAGGTCATTTTCAGGGAGGAAGGGGGAGGGTGGGTCTATGGCGGAAGTTTGAGGAGAGAGAAGGTATAGAAAAACCCTCTTGTAAAGGAGAGAGAAAGGTGGTCAGAGAAACACAATGGGGTTACCAGAAATAGTGAAGGCACCTTTAAATTTAGTAATCATAAATTTGTAAGAGTACCAGCTTTCTCTCCTGTGTACCTTTTTCATTTGAATTCTGGTACGTGAGTGTGTGGAGTAAGTGCAGAGAAAGTATGAAGAAAGTGTGGAGTTAGCATGGAGAAAATGTGAAGAAAGTGTGGAGAAAGTGGATATTTAGTTTCTTCAAAAAAGGGGGATGGAAAGGGACAAGAGAGCTTGAGGTTTTGGCAAAAGAATTATTGAGGTGGCAAACCATTATATTCTGGAAAAAGGGAGAACAAAAGGCAGAAGGGAGCTGAAGAAAAGGGGTACAGCAGAGACTCAAAAGACTGGAGAGCCCAAAGAGATAAGCAACCTGGAAGGATAAGAAAGGATAGGGTCACAGAGCACAAGGACTTTAAATGATGATTATGGAAATGGGCCACTAAGGTAGAAGAAAATTTATTGAAGAAGAGAATGTCAAGGAATCAAGAAATATATATTTCTTTTTTTTTAAGATTTTATTTATTTATTCATGAGAGACAGGGGGAGAGAGAAAGAGGGAGAGAGAGAGAGAGAGAAGCAGAGGGAGAAGCAGGCTCCCAAGGAGCAGGGAGCCCGATGCGGGACTCGATCCCAGGACCCTGGGATCATGACCTGAGCTGAAGGCAGACGCTTAACCATCTGAGCCACCCAGGTGCCCAAGAAATATTTATTTCTAATTGCTGGGATAAAGCCTTGTGTATATGCTCATTGCTTGATACATCCAATATTAGTTTTCTCCTGTTAAACTGTGAGCTTATTGAGAGCAGGGTCTGTGTCTAAAATATGCTTTGCTCATCTAGAGCCTCACAAAACATCTTTCCCATAAAATACTTTGAAAGAACAATAGATATTTTTTTAATTTTTAAATTTTCGTTCCAGTATACTGAACATACACTGTTATATTAGTTTCCGGGGTATAATATAGTGATTCAACAATTCTATACATGATTCAGTGATCATCATAACTGTACTCTTAATGCCAATCACCTATTTCACCCATCCCTCTACCCACCATATATATATATATATATATATATATATATATATATATATATATATACACACACACACACATACACTCATAGCACACTTTTATCCCTTCATCTATCAGTGGACACAGGCTGCTTCCATAGTTTGGCTATTGTAAATAATGCTGCAATAAACATAGGAGTGGTAGCCCTTCAAATTAATGTTTTTGTGTTCTTTGGGTAAATACCAAGTAGTATGATTACTAGATGATAGGATAGTTCTATTTTTAATTTTTTGTGGACCCTCCATACTATTTTCTATAGTGGGTGCACCAGTTTGCATTCCTACCAACAGTGCACGAGGTTTCCTTTTTTTCCACATCCTTGCCTACATTTGTTTCTTTTTTTTTTTTAGATTTTATTTATTTATTTATTTGTCAGAGAGAGAGAGAAAGCACAAGCTGGGGGAGCGGCAGGCAGAGGGAGAAGTAGTCTCCCCGCTGAGCAGGAAGCCCAAGGTGGGATTCGATACCAGGACCCCAGGATCATGACCTGAGCCGAAGGCAGATGCTTAACTGACTGAGCCACCCAGGCGTCCCTCAACACTTGTTTCTTGTGTTTTTTGTTTTTAAACCATTCTAAAAAGTATGAGGTGATATCTCATTATAGTTTTGATTTGCATTTCCCTGATGATGAGTGATGTTGAGCATCTGTATGTGTTCTTTGGAGAAATGTCTATTCATGTCTTCTGCCCATTTTTTAAAAATATTTTATTTATTTATTTATTTATTTATTTATTTATTTATTTGAGAGAATGAGATAGAGCATGAGAGGAGGGAGGGTCAGAGGGAGAAGCAGACTCCCCGCTGAGCAGGGAGCCCGATGCAGGACTCGATCCTGGGACTCCAGGATCATGACCTGAGCCGAAGGCAGTTGCTTAACCAACTGAGTCACCCAGGCGCCCTCTTCTGCCCATTTTTAATTGGATTGTTTGGGAGGTTTTTTTGGTGTTAAGTTGTATAAATTCTTTATATATTTTGGATATTAACCCCTTATCAGATATGTCATTTGCAAATATCTTCTCCCATTCAGTAGGTTGTCTTTTAGTTTTGTTGACTGTTTCCTTCACTGTGCAGAAGCTTTTTATTTCAATGTAGTTCCAATAGTTTATTTTTGCTTTTATTTCCCTTGCCTGAGGAGACATATCTAGAAAAATGTGACTACAGCTAATGTTAAAGAAATTACTGCCTGTGCTCTCTTCTAGGATTTTTATGGTATCAGGGCTCACATTTAGGTCCTTAATTTTTTTTTTTTTAGCTTACTTTTGTGTATGGTGTAAGAAAGTGGTCCAGTTTCCTTCTTTTGCATGTAGCTTTCCAGTTTTCCAACATCATTTGTTGAAGAGACTGTCTTTTTCCCATTGCATATTCTTTTTTTTTAGATTTTTAAAATTTATTTTATTATTTTTTAGTCTTTTAGATGAGGTTCTAATTTTATTTATTTATTTTTTATTAGTTTCAGAGGTAGAGTTTAGTGGTTCATCAGTTGCATATAACACTCAAGTGCTCATTACATCAAGTGCCCTCTTTAATGCCCATCACCCAATTACCCCATTCCCCCACCCTTATGGTTTGTCTCCCTCTCTGATTTTGTCTTAGTTTTTTTTTTTTATGTTATCTCTACACCCAACATGGGCTCGAACTTGCAACCCCTAGATCAAGGGATATCTGCACGCTGATTTTATATCCTACAACTTTACTGAATTCATTTATCAGCTCTAGTAGTTTTTGGTAGAATTTTTAGGTTTTTCTATATATAGTATCATGTCATCTGCAAAGAAGTGTTACTTCTTCCTTACCAATCTGGATGTCTTTTTTTTTTAGATTTTTTATTTATACATTTGACAGAGAGAGTCACAGATGAGAGAGGGAACACAAGCGGGGGGAGTGGGAGGGGGAGAAGCAGGCTTCCTGCGGAGCAGGGAGTCTGATGCGGGGCTCGATCCCAGGACCCTGGGATCATGACCTGAGCTGAAGGCAGATGCTTAACGACTGAGCCACCCAGGCACCCCAATCTGGATGTCTTTTATTTCTTTTTCTTGTTTAATTGTTGTGGCTAGGATTTCCAACACTGTGTTGAATAAAAGTGGACATCCTTATCTTGTTCCTGATCTTAGAAGGAAAGCTCTCAGTTTTTCACCATTGAGGATGACATTAGCTGTGAATTCCTTATATGTGGCCTTTATTATGTTGAGGTATGTTCCCTCTAAACCCACTCTCTTGAGGGTTTTAATTATGGAATGGTTGTATTTTGTCAAATGCTTTTTCTGCACCTTTTGAAATGATCATATGGCTCTTATCCTTTCTCTTATTGATGTGATGTATCACATTGATTGATTTACAAATACTGAACCACCTTTTCATCCTAGGAATAAATCCCACTTGATTGTGGTGAATGATTTTTTAATATATCATTGCATTCCATTTGATAATATTTTGTTGGAGATTTTTGCATCTACGTTCATCAGAGATATTGGCCTGTAGTTGAAAGAACAATATTTTAATAAAATAGTGAAAATGGCAATTCAGGGAATTTTTTTTTTTTTAAAGAAGGCTCCATGCTGGGGCTTGAACTCACAACCCTGAGATTAAGACCTGAGTTGAGATCAAGAGTCAGACACTTAACTGACTGAGCCACCCAGGCGCTCCTAAGGGAATTTTTTTTACCTGTTTCATTGCCTTCAGGATGATAAGATATGAATATTCTCTGCAGCTTTAGCAACTGAAGGTCTAGATGGGGTCAACTATTTACCCAAGGTGAGCTAAAGTTAACTTCAAATATATAGAAACTTCATTGAATTAAAAGAACACATTCTTCTGAATTTGTTATAACACAGAGCATTTCCTTTTTTCATTTGTTTGTTTTCTTTCCATACATGGCTTTGTAAAATCAATAATGCAATGGCTGTTACTCGGCATAAACTGCAGACTCAATGGGGTGTGGCACTGAAAGGTAATGACAGTCCAGCCACTTGTCACTTGAGGGAATTGAGGTGTAAATGACTCCCGTGTTGTCATCTTTCCTGTTTCAGAACCACAGGAAAGATGGTGCTCTGCTCATTTGCACACATTTCTCCCTGTCATTCCTCCTCCTTACTCCTATATAACATTTCAGTTGGACCAGCCCTCTTTCCCTCATGCCCACCATCTCTGGTCCACTCGCTGCACAGCATCCTGAGACTTGACACATAGTTTAGGATTAAGCTATCAACTAACTGGTGCATAGAGAATTAAAATCCCTGTAAAGTCATATTTACTCAGTGACATCCCATGTGATGCTCCCACTTCTGACTGCATTTATCTTGCTGAGAAACTTTTTTTTTAAAGATTTATTTATTTATTGGGGGGGGCAGGGGGAGAGAGAAACTTAATCCGTCTCCTGAGCATAGAGCTCAGTGCAGGGCTCGATCTCACAAACCTGAGGTCATGACGTGAGCCAAAACCAAGAGTTGGATGCTTAACTGCCTGCACCACCCAGGCATCCCATTGCTCAGAAACTCTTAATGAATCTATCACCCCTGAGGTGGATTGAAAGTTATTTACAAAAGTGAAAGACCCAAGGTTTACAAATGATTTACTTTTTAAAAAAATAAATTTGAAATGGAACAACTGAAATGTCTTTCAGTGGGTGAATGGTTAAGCAAACACTGGTATATTCATGCAATGGGATACTGCTCAGCAATAAAAATGAATGAACTATTGATACATGCAACAATGTGGATGGATCTCAAGGGCATTATGCTTAGTGAAAAAAAGCCAGTCTTAAAAGGCTATATACTAATTTATGATTCCATTTACATAACATTCCCCATGTGACAAAACTATGAAGGTGGAGAATAAATTAAAGGACAGGGACAGAGTTGGAGAGGTATGACTATGAAAGAGGGGCATGACGAATTCCTACATGCTGATGGAACAGTTTTGTATCTTACTGTTTTTCATCATCACACATAGTTAGAAATTTTTTTCTTGTGATGAGAACTTTCAAGTGCTACTTTCTTAGCACCTTTCAAATATACAATACTGTACCCCCTCCCTCTGGCAGCCACCTATCTGTTCCCTGTATCTATGAGGTCCTTGTTTTTCTTTTTAGATTCCACATATAAGTGAGATAATATGGTACTTGTCTTTCTCTGACTTATTTCACTTAGCATAATGCTCTCAAGGTCCATCTATGTTGTTGCAAATGGCAGATTTTTCCTTCCTGTTTTGTGGCTGAATAATATTCCATTTTGTGTGTGTGTATATATGTTTGTGTGTGTGTGTGTATTCCACATTTTCTTTATCCATTTTCCATCACTAGACCCATAGGTTGTTTCCATGTCTTGGCCACTGTAAATAATGCTGGAATGAACATGGGGCTACAAATACCTTTTCGAGTTAGTATCTTTGCTTCCTTTGGATAAATATCCAGAAATGGAATTGCTGGATCATATGGTAAGCTGTATTTTTAATTTTTTAATGAAACTTCATACTGTTTTCCATAATGCTGCACCAATTTACATTCCCATCAACAGTGCACAAGGCTTCTTTTTTCTCCACATCCTCACCAACACTTGTTATTTTTTATCTTTTTGATAATAGCCATTCTAACAGTTGTGAGGTGATATTTCATTGTGGGTTTGATTTGCATTTCCCTACTGAATAGTGACGTTGAGATCATTATATGACAATGGTCATCTGTATGTCTTCTTTGAAAAAATATCTATTCAGATCCTCAGCACATTTTTAATCAAATTGTTTTTTTTTTTTGGTATTGAGTTGTACAAGTAGTTCTGTATGTTGATTTTAACAGTGGCTACATAAATTTGTTTATGGTATCAAAGTTACATAGAAGTAAACACACATACATAAACACACACATACAGGCAAATGAGTGCATATAAAAGCTAGTAAAAACTGAATAAGTTATGTAGTCCAATTAGCAGTTGTATTAGTCAGGATTCTCCAGAGAAAGAACCAGTATTTATATATTTCACATATATGTATGGGAGCTGGAGAACCAGGAAAGCCAGTGATGTAGTTTGAAGGCTTGGGAACCAGGAGCACTGAGAACAGGAGGGTCTTGTCTTCAATCAGCAGTCAGGGAGAGGGAGGGTGAATTCCACCTTCTTCCATCTTTTTGTTTTATTCAGGTCCTCAAGGGATTAGATGATGCCCACTTATGTTGGAGAGGGTCATCCGTTTTACTCAGTCTACTGATTTAAATGCTAATCTCCTCCAGAAAGACTAAAGAGACACACTCAGAAATAATTTTTAACCAGCTATCTGGGCATCCTGTGACCCAATCAAGTTGACACATAAAATTAGCCATCACAGCAGTATTGTACCAATGTCAGTTTCTGGTTTCGATATTGTGTATGTAAGATATTTATATAAGACGTCACCATTAGGGGGTGTTAGGCAAAGGTTACACAGGACTGTATGTACTATTTATGCAACTTCCTGTGTCTAGAATTATTTTTTTAAAAGTTTACAAGTCAGTTTGAAAAGAGTTAAGATTACTTCCAAAATAATATCATCTCATACTCTGGTTTCTCTTCAAAACGCATAAATCTTTCGCCTTTTACAAAATAATATCATCTTTACTTATTTGCATTCTGATTGAAAGGTAAAGGGCCCCACTCTTTTCTAAGAACAATTCTCTCTAAGATTATAAGAAAGTCCAGAGAATAGCTCTCAGTAGAGCATTGAATGAATCTTGCTCTTAGTTACACTCTGATCCTATTAGACTGGTTCCCTTTTAATTGGATTCCCTCATTTACTGAATTTTCTGCTCCCAAACTTCCATTTGCCAATGTCTAGGTGTGATTGAACATTCCAGACACTGACCACTCATCTCTCTGGCTCTCAGCTGATGCTTCATTATTGTTCCATCTCTACTAGGCTGGATAATGGAAAGTACAAAGTTTGTACTTTCTGATTATGTTATTTGCGTATCATCCCCAGCTTAAGTGGCTTTCCTTATAGGGCCTTTCCTTTGTTTACCATTCTCAATTCGTCAATTCTGCCCCATCATTCTCTCTTGGAGTAAGAGTACAGGTATTTTCTATCATCACACTCACCACACTTTGTACTCATATCATACTTGTTTGTTTATGTATTTAATGCTCATCTCCTCACTAGACTATGAGCCCAGTGAAGACAGAGACCTTGTCTATTTCCTTCCTTAAGGGGGGAGGAAGCCATGTTTATGCATGGGCCTACAGTGCTCTTGGCCAAAAGTGGGAAAAGCAAGGACAAAGAATCTGAGGTAGAAGATTTCTTGGAAGTTTGAAGAAAAGTAATGAAGCCAGTGTAGCTGTGTAAAGTGAGCCCAGGGGAAACCATAGGAAATGAGAGCAGAGAGACAGAGACATAACAGAGATTGGGGAGTGGGGAGGATGAATTTAGGGCTGTGTAGACCTATAATAACTTGGCTTTTACTCTAGCTGAGTTGAGAAATCTCTGAGGCTTTTAAGCATAAAAATGACTTGACATGTTTTTTAAGGTATTTCCATTTTATGATTCCCTAATATCTCTTTAAATTAAACAAACTTAAAAGGGGAAAAGAGGGATGCTATTTATCAATTCCCTAAAATCTCATGCCTGGTACCTAGAAGACCCCATGCCAAGTGTTTTTCTTGCATCATTTCCTTTGGTCCCCTTATTTACCACATTTAATGAATTAAGAAACTAAGGCTTAGGGAGGTTACAAAAATTACCTAAAGTCATAAATAGTAAATTGCAAATTTCTGATGCAAACTTAGATTTGTTCATCTCAAAGCACATTCCATGAACTATTCTGCTATACTTCCAGAGTATGATATAATTCTGGAATGGAAGAAAATAAGGCTATAGAGGTAGGCAGTCTTCAGATTGTCAAAGATTTTGTATGCCATATATAGTAGATGCTTATATATTTCATCTGTCTAGTTTTCCCTCCCCTTCCTGCTCAGCTATCCATCATAGTACCTTCTTCCCAGGGCTGGGTTGGGTACTTGACTTGTACCTGGCCTCTCAGAGTGACTCATTCATTCCTCTAGCTCCAGTGATTGAGCCAAAAATGAACATGTGATCCCAGCCAGGCCAACCCAAGGCTTTCACTTGGGAGTTTTTTATTGAAACTAGAGAAGAGGATTTCTCTTCTGGATCTTGGAGATGGAAGTATATAATCAGGAAATACCATCAATCATCTTTCTTGCCACATGGAAAAACTAGTCCACAACAGGAAAAAAATAATTTGGGTGTAATACTCTTTATTGTCAGTCAATTCAAGAATGCTTTGTAATATAACCTAGAGCAGGGTGGAAAGATGGAATGAATTTCCTTTTCATACTTATATGAGGCATATTAATATTAGCACTCACAATATAAAGTCAAAGACTTGTAAATGCGTAGAATCTCTCAATCAGCAATAAGTTCCCTAAAGAAAATCAGTCTTCTCTATTCTGAGCTATTTGTGCATTAAGACAAAATGGTCCTCCATCTGGACTGAAGACTTCCATCTACCGTTCTTTCTCTCCTCCAAAATCACCCTATTAAATCAACAAACATTAAGATCCTTCTCTTTACAAAGTCAGCAGAAACAGGAGAGAAGAGATGTCAGAGGCTGTGATTTGTGAGAATTAAAAAAGTAGATCCACAGTGTGTAATTGGTGCTTGTCACACCTCCATTCAAAGCCCCCAGACTCTCCATTACATTTAGGATAAATCCAAAGTCTTCACCATGTCCTACAAGGCCCTAGATGACCAATCTGCAGCTTCCTTTCTGACCTATCTTCTACTGGTTTCCTTCTTGCCCACTCCACTCCAACCAACTGGGTTCTTGCTGTTTCTCAAACACTCCAAGCCCTCCTACTTCAGAATGTACACTCTGTTTCCTCTATCTGAAACCCTCTCTCTCAAACACCCACATGGCACTCTCAACGTCTTTCAAGTCTCTGTTCAGATGTCACCAAATCCTTAAGGCTTTTACTGTCCTCCCTAAATAAAAAACCTACCCAAACTTATGCACTATTTTCCTTATAGTACTTATCACTACCTATTTGTTTATTTGCTAATGGTCTGTTTACCTTCACTGAAATGTAAGCTCCATAAAAGCAAGGACTCTATTGCTTTGGCCATGATCCGCCCCCTCCCCCATTTTATGGCACATAGTAGTAAGTGCTTGGTAACTACTCTTTGATTGGATAAATGAATGTAATTTGATATTTATTGTGATAATGTGCTAATAATTGATTTGTAATTATTGCTGAATTATTCAGAAGTTCCTTGAGTCTTTTTATTCTTTTTTTTTAAGATTTATTTATTTGAGAGAGAGAGAATGAGAGATAGAGAGCATGAGAGGGAAGAGGGTCAGAGGGAGAAGCAGACTCCCTGCTGAGCAGGGAGCCCGATGCGGGACTCGATCCGGGGACTCCAGGATCATGACCTGAGCCGAAGGCAGTCGCTTAACCAACTGAGCCACCCAGGTGTCCCGAGTCTTTTTATTCTTAAATTAACATCACTAAACGTTTTCATTTTCTAACATGAGTCATACACACACACATACACAGGTTTAACAACCACTGGTTTCTTAGAAGGGTAAACATAGTTAAGAACACTTTGGTGATTAAATGAAGGATAGAATTGAGGGAGATAAAATTGTTAACAAACTGTTGTAATTCAAGCTTTGAATGTATAAATATTGAATTAGACAAGTGAAAATGGATAAAGGTGCATATTTTTAAAATGTAGGTAGTAATATCAACAGAACTTGGGAAATGTCTGTCAGGAATGAGTTAAAGGGAATAGTTAAGGATGACTCCATATTTCTAGGTCGGGGTGGGTGGTTGGTGATAATGCTACCAGTTGAGAGAGAGAATACAAGAGGGGTGATGTGCAGGTGGTAATAATCATCAAGTTAGTTTTGGCAAGACAGACTTGAGATAATGGTGAAGAAGACATTCAAGGAAATATGGCCAGCAGACTACTGGACATATAAGGGTGAAGGTCAAAGGCATAGTCTGCAGATTTGGATTTTGCTGTCATGTCCAACAATTCCAACCTGTGAAATGCCCCCCAATGAAATCATCACCATTCCTCTAAAATTGCCCTTGCTCTTCCTTCTGTGTTACTCTAGAGCAATATATTCAGGTTTCACCATCTTATGAGTGGAAAGATATATGAAGTAACTTTAAAAAAAAACAAACTTTTTTTAAGTACTCTCTACACCCAACGTGGGGCTCAAACTCATGATCCCAAGATCAAGAGTTAGATGCTCTACTGACTGACCCAACCCTTCCCCTGAAGTAACTCATTTTTAAATTAAGTATAGTTTTACTGATAATGTAAATGCACAAAGTTTGCTTATCAAATAAGAAGTCACAAAGAGAAAAACTGTGTCCCTATCTGAACCATTACTACTCCCCTGAAACAACCTCTTTTAGTTTTTAGTTTTTAATTATAGGATTAATCTTTAAATTTCTAGATATTATACTATTTCTTGGTTTATCATTTTACACACTTTCTATTAATTTCCTGTAATGCAGTCCCATCATCCTAATCTAACTTTATCACAATTTGTGGTCACATCAACAGAATGTTTACATTTTTGTGACTATATAAAAACTTCAGAACCAAGCAGTGAACATACAGCATAATTAGCTCTTCTTGTTTGGTCCAAATTTAGCTTTTCTTTAAATTTACTTAGCTTTTTCATTTGCTTAGGTTTTTTTTTTTTTAAATCTATTCTTCATTTTTGTAAATATTCCATTATGTTTATTAAATTTTTACTGTCCTCTCTAAATAAACTGCTATTAATATTATTTTTCAAAATCTCCAACATGTCATATAATCTCTCAATTCCATGTTTCTTCTGTAGACAACCCCCAAGTCCTTTGTCATCTTGTTCCAATTTAAGTATTTGCTTCTAGGCCTGCTGAGTGTCTCATCTTGGCCCTTTAAGCTTTATCTTCAGAGTAGAACTGAGTTTTGTCATTTTGCTATATTGGATATCTAGTTTAACAAGACCCATTGTATTCCTCTTTCCTGTTTTATGCCCTTATTTTACTGTAGCAATTGTCTAATAGCTTCTTATAAAGGAGTACTTAATAGGTCCATTTTTTTTCCACTTCTGTTTTTCTTTTTTGGTTCTTGCATGTCTGAAAAAGCCTTATTTAGCCTCACATTTGACTGGAATTTGGCTAGCTATAGAATTTCATTTTGGAAATAGCTTTCCCTCAAGTTAACAGTACGTTTCCACTGATTCCTCATGTCTAATGCTGTTTCTGAGAAGTCCAATGCCATCTGATTTTTTTTTTCTTTTAAAGATTATTTATTTATTTAGATAGCATGAGCAGAGGGGAGGAGAGAGAGAGAATCTCAAGCAGACTCAGCGCTAAGCATGGAGCTTGGAGCTCAGAGCCTGTCTGGAGCCCAACATGGGGCTCTGTCTCACCACCCTGAGATCACAACCAGAGCTGAAATCAAGAGTTGGATGCTTAACCAACTGAACCACCCAGGTGCCCCTGATTTTGTTTTCTTTTAATTGTAACTTAACTTTTCACCTTTTCTCTGGAAATTTTTAGGTTCTCTTCTTCATTACTTCATTCTTCATCACTTCATCACTATGAAATTCCAGAATTTCATAACACTATGGTTTGGGTCTGTTTTCATTTCTAGGCTGGCACTCATTAACCTCTTGTCACTATAGGACATTTTATTTATAATTTAAAATTTATAAAGTAAAATTTCCCTATATTGTTGTTGCTTTCTCTTTGCAAACTTCCTATTTATGAGAAATTGGATCTCCTGGATTTCTCTAATTCTTTCATCTTTTATTTCCCATCTCCCTCACATATCTTTTATGCTACTTTCCAGAAGATTAGATTATCTTGAGTTTAGCTTTCTACACATATTGAATTCTTTTTTTTTAAGATTTTATTTATTTATTTGACAGAGAGAGCACAAGCAGAGGGAGAGAGGGGGAGAAGCAGGCTCCCTGCTAAGCAAGGAGCCCAGTGTGGGACTCGATCCCAGGACCCTGGTATCATGACCTGGGCCGAAGGCAGCCGCTTAACTGACTGAGCCATCCGGGTGTCCCCACATATTGAATTCTTTACTGCAGGCATCATGTGGTTTGTTTTTACAAAGTCTTTTTTATTTGATGCTTGGTTCATTCTATAGCATTATCTTTTATTTTAAGAAAGTCAAAATTTCTCATCTGAGCATATTAACTAAGGTAGAGGTTTTGCTAAGGGCGGGATGGTTGCAGAGGGTAAGGAAGTGAGCCAGTTGATGTCCTATTAATCTGCCTAACCTATGCCACCTCCTTCTCAGCTGCTTCTCAGCTATTAGCTTGCAAAACAGTTTTCTCTCAATGAATTCCTGATGTGTTGAAGGCCCACTTGTGAAATCCTATCTCACCCCAATTAGTGGGATAAGATGTAGACTTTACAGTTGAGGTAGTTTTCATCAAGACTTAAAATTATAAGCAATAAATAATTCATGGTTTCGAGTTCATAAAAAAGAAATAAAATTTCTGTTCAAGTTAAGATACTACTATAATGTCCTTATAGACCAAAATATTAGGAATAGTTATCTCTGGGTGATGAGAATGCATGATCAGGAGGAAAAAAAAACTCAAAAGAAAATTGGCCAAATAAAATCAAGGAATAAGGGATGAGGCCTACATGAGGTAAGAATGTAATGAGGTATGAGTTAAGGTGGGAGAGAAGTGGTACAGAAATCAGTGGAAAGATCATGGTTTAAATCTGATGAGCTAGCGGGCGCCTGGGTGGCTCAGTTGGTTAGGCGACTGCCTTCAGCTCAGGTCATGATCCTGGAGTCCCGGGATCGAGTCCCACTTCAGGCTCCCTGCTCAGTGGGGAGTCTGCTTCTCCCTCTGACCCTCTTCCCTCTCATGCTCTCTATCTCTCATTCTCTCTCTCTCAAATAAATAAATAAAATCTTTTAAAAAAATCTGATGAGCTAGTAAGAGCTAAATGATGATAATGGTTGCCTTGTGGGGGAGATGGTGATTGAAATGGAGTAGTATTGAAAACCATGGACCATTGAATGGGTTATCTGTACAGTCCTTATAATCTTCTAAAGAGTGGGCAAGAGTTTTGGTGGAGGGGTAGGGCAGATGTACAAGAGTCTGAGCCATGTATTAAAATACTTCCTGTCTAATTAAGAATTGTCCAAAGATAATGTGGACTACAGAGATGGTAGACCACACCTCTAGGATTTGCTACTTTATTCAATGAAATATCACATTGTACTCACCTGTAACTAAAGTGGGCTGTTTGTAAGTGGCAGCTCTTAGGATCAATTTAGGAAGAATCATATTTTTAACAAAGCATTATTATTATATTTCTCCTCATTTAGCTTCATCTATGTGGTAGACATTTTATGTAGTGTTGAAAATCTCTACTTTCAGGGTGCCTGAGTGGCTCAATCGGTTGAGCATCTGCCTTCAGCTCAGGTCATGATCTCAGGGTCCTGGAATCAAGCCCCACATCAGGCTCCCTGCTCAGTTGGGAGTCTGCTTCTCCCTCTCTCTCTGCCTTTTCCCCATTCATGCTCTCTCTCTCTCCTTCTCAAATAAATAAATAAAACCTTTAAAAAAAAAAAAAAAGGAAAATCTCTACTTTTTTTTTTTAAGATTTTATTTATTTATTTATTTGACAGAGAGAGAGAGAGAGCAGCAGGTAGAGGTAGATTCCAGGACCCTGGAATCATGATCTGAGCCAAAGGCAGCCGCTTAACTGACTGAGCGACCCGGGCGTCCCAAATCTCTACTTTCTTACTAAATTGCTCTTTAGTATTTCAGACGCTTAATTTGCGTGCATACCTAATTGCATCAATGAATTCAGGGTAAAGGAAAATGAAAAGGTGGGGACAGGCTCTGAGATATGACGAGCAACCTTTCAAGTCTAAGAAATTTTATAAGTCCCCTACTGATTTACAGAAGTCTTTCAGTTGTTTACAATACCAACTGATTGTCTTGTCTGCCCCAGGTCTGGCTGACCCACTTCCTGGTTTGATAAAGATTGCTTGGAAGCCAAGAAAACATTGGCAAGATTAGTCAGATTCATTCAGAGGAAGTTACTTAAGAACTCATTTTATTTATGTTCCTTTATAAATATTTCCACACCCACCCTTTACCTAAACTGTTCACACTGCAGCCCCTCCAAAAAAAACACGAAACCCTGGAGTTATAATGAAAACAAATTTATATTCTGGTTCTCCATGGGTGGTCCTATGTTTGTGATCAGTGCCCACAATTAGTGCAGAGTTTGGGACTGTTTTTTTCCCCTCATCACATGCAGTAAAAGTAATCCTGCTAGTATACCCCTCCCTTCAGTCCTGAAGTTCATTTTTTCTTCTGATTCCATAGTCCTTTAATATTCACTCAGTATTTTGTAGGCACTAGGATTCTGCCTAATGGGGTCCAGGAACCCATATGGTTTAAATAGATTGAATTACCTGCTTTAAGTTAGGAAAACATCCAGAGGAGACGATTTGCTACCAGAATTCTTTCAATTCCACTGACTTCGAGTCCCCTAAATTCATGAAAATGCAGACTGATTTTCATATGTAACACACACACACATACATGCATATGTACATACTTTTTTTTTATTTGAGATAGAGAGCGTGCATGCGAGTAAGGGGAGGAGCAGGGGGAGGAGCAGGGGGAGGAGCAGGGGGAGGAGCAGGGGGAGGAGCAGGGGGAGGAGCAGGGGGAGGAGCAGGGGGAGGAGCAGGGGGAGAGGGACAAGCAGACTCCATGCTGAGTGCAGAGCCCAACATGGGGCTCGATTCCACAACCCTGATAATGGAGGAGAGTCAGAAGAAAGGCAGGCAGGGGAGGGCAAGGGTTCCCCGCCCCGCCCCACCCCCGGCCTAAGAGGAAACTATCCTTAAAAGGAAAAAGACCCCATCCTGTTATTCTATACCACCCTGGAAGGAGCCCTCCACTCTTTCCCATGTAAATAACTACCTGATAAGTAGATGAGCACGTGGACAAAAACAAAAACCTGATTGGGTGACAGGTGCAGGGAGGGTTAATCAGATTAAGACAACCCCCACCCCAGCATTCTCATAAAAACCCCTAGATTTAGAAGTGCTAACGGCAGCCCTCTCTGGTCCCCTCCCTCTTAGGGAGCTTTGTACTGTCACTCAATAAACTTTGCTTTGCTGCCTACCACTCTTCATCTGGTCCACTTCATTCTTCCAAGCAGCTAACGAAGAACCACAGGCAACAAAGGAAAAGAAATCCTGAAACACGGAGATCATGACCTGAACTGAAATCAAGAGTGGGATGCTTAGCTGACTGAGCCACCCTGGTGCCCCTATGTACACATTTTTTCAAAAAGCAATTTTTAGCTTCTGCACGATAGAAAATTAATAGTCTGCCAATATCCCCTCAATATTACAACTATGTTTTTGTCCTTGACAAAATGTGAGTTTGAGTTTCTTAATAGAAGCACAGATTCAGGGGAATTATATTAATATGGCATTCTGGGAATATAACTTCCCAGTGGGTCAGAGTTCTGTTTTACCTTAAAACTGTGTCAGTAATGCTGCAGACACATTTTTGCTTGTCAGGTCACCTCTTTCTGAACTATAAACAGAGCACATCCCTTTGGTTGATAGAGTCTCTTCAGTAATTTAGAAGCATCAATTAGGCCACAGGTTTCTGTCCCATTTCTTCATATTTTATGAGATTTCTATGCCCTTGCTTTCTTGTTTCTGCAGTGATTTGTGCAGATAGCAATTTTTACCCAAACAGTAAGTGTGAATTTCATAGCAGTATTTCATAGATTCTTAGATGCACATTGTATGTTTGCATTTTACATATCAGAAACTAGTATTTATGTTATGGTTGACTGGCATTGTTTTCATTTTCTTGGTTATACAGAAAATAATGGTGCATCTTTGATTCCATAGCATCTTAGGTTCTATGAAACATGGCATGTATTAGAAGGTGGTCTTTATTACCAGTACTTGGATCTCTTTTCGGTACCTTCGGTTCTTCAAAATTTTAGGGTGTTACAGAGTGTGATAGTTAACTTTATACGTCAACTTGACGGGCCTCAGAATGCCAAATTAAACATTATTTCTGGTCTGTGAGGATGTTTCCAAATGAGATTAGCATTTGAATTGGTGGACTCCTTAGATTGCCCTCCCTCATATGAGTGGAATCATCCAATCTGTTGAAGGCCTAAATAGAACAAAAAGCTGGGGAAGGAGGTATTTGCCCCTTTATGTTTCTTGCCTGCCTGCTTGAATTGAGAAATCTCGTCTCATCTTCTCCAGGCCTAAGACTGGAATTTACACCTTCAGCTTCCCCGGTCCTCAGGCCTTTGGAATCAGACCGAATTACATCACGGGCTTTCCTGGGTCTCCAGGAATAATATAAATATAATTTCCTATTGGTCTGTGTCTCTGGCAAACCCTGACTAAAACAGAGAGGATACAAATTTGATTCACAAGACCTTGGATACTTTATTGTTGTTATAATGCTGCTTTGCAAGAGTAAAGCCACTGATATTTCTTGCCAAGCATCATAGGCATATATACTTCATAAAGATTTATATGTTACAGAAGCTCCATATCTCATTTCAACAATGCAGAATTCCTTTCTAGTTTGACTCCTTTCTCATATAATTGAGAAATAGGGCATCAACCTCTTCCTAATTTAGAAATGTTTATTCTTGGAGATCTATGTACCTGGACCATACAACTCTAGCTCTGGATAGAATTACTTTAACAGAAATAACTTTTAATATTATACAGATAATTTTTGCTCTGAAGTTTTCTAAGCAGCAACCATCTTTGGACAGTCTTTGTCTTTGGTGAAACTCTTTCCCAGACCATCACAAATTAGGTTGTTCAAAACCACTTAATGGTGATGTCTGGGTGGCTCAGTTGGTTAAGCATCTGCCTTCAGCTCAGGTCATGATCCCAGGGTCCTGGGATCGAGTCCCACATTGGGCTCCTTGCTCAGCAGGGAGCATGCTTCTCCCTCTGCCTGCCATTCCCCCTGGTTGTTCTCTCTCTCTGACAAATAAATAAATAAAAATCTTAAAAAAAAAACTTAATGGAAAACATACTGAAAAAATTCTGTCGAAGAGTAGAGTTAGCTTAATTTTGTTTTTTTTTCTTTTTCTTTTTCTGTGTTTTACTTTAGTCTTGTATTACTAGTTTCATTTGCTTATTATTAAACTTTTTTTCATCATTCCTAATTGTAAGTGGCATCAAATTATCTTTGGGAACATGTTGAGGTTATTTATTTATTTATTTAAGAGAGAGAGAATGAGAGCACGAGCTGGAGGGGTAGAGGAAGAAGGAGAGAGAAGCTCAAGCAGATGCCATGAGGATCACAGAGCCCGACATGGGAATCAATCTCATGACCCTGAGATCAGGACCTAAGCCAAAATCAAGAGGCAGACACTTAACCAGCTGCACCACCCAAGTGCCCGGGAACATGTTGAGTTTAAATCAATTAATATAGACTATAAAAAATTTCACACAGGGGTGCCTGGGTTTCTCGGTCGGTTAAGCATCTGTCTTTGGCTCACATCATGATCGCAGGGTCCTGGGATGGAGCCCTGCATCAGGTTCCCTGCTCAGCAGGGGTCTGCTTCTCCCTCTTCCTCTGCCAGCTGCTCTCCCTGCCTGTGCTCTCTCTCTTTCTGTCTAATAAGTAAATAAAATCTTAAAAAAAAATTCACACAAAGCATGTGTAAATCTATATATCACCCAATGTATAATGAAACTTTTATAATAGGACAAAACAAAGTCAAATTATTTTTCTAACTAATTGAATTGTATAAATATTGAATAAAATTGTACATGTGGACACAGCATTTTGTTAATTTTTCCAACAAACTTAGAGGTGCTTTCTGCCGTTTGAACAGAGATGTATGTCCTTTTTTACTTTTCCTTCTATTATTTTTTTAATTCTTTTTTTAAAATATTTTATTTATTTATTCATGAGGGAGGGAGAGAGAGAGGGAGAGAGAGAGAGAGAGAGAAGCAGAGGGAGAAGCAGGCTCCCAAGGAGCAAGGAGCCCGATGCGGGACTTGATCCCAGGACCCTGGGATCATGACCTGAGCCAAAGGCAGATGCTTAACCATCTGAGCCCCCCAGGCACCCTCCTTCTATTATTTTTGTGCATAGTTATAACTCATGAGTCATATGAGTTCCTCAACTCAAATGAGGAACATTGACATAATTTTTGTATTTATTCTTATGAAGATGTCTTTATAATTAGTGGTTTTATAATTTTTGTGTGAAATTATGTTTTTTCTTACTTTATGTGAGAAAATAGACATTATAATCAGTATCTTTTTTTTTTAAAGATTTTATTTATTTATTTGAGAGAGAGAGAGTGAGAGACAGAGAGCACGAGAGGGAAGAGGGTCAGAGGGAGAAGCAGACTCCCCGCTGAGCAGGGAGCCCAACGTGGGACTCGATCCTGGGACTCTGGGATCATGACCTGAGCGGAAGGCAGTTCGCTTAACCAACTGAGCCACCCAGGCGCCCTCCTTCTATTATTTTTGTGGATAGTTATAACTCTTGAGTCAGGAACATTTGACATAATTTTTATATTTATTCTTATGAAGATGTCTTTATAGTTAGTGGTTTTATAATTTTTGTGTGAAATTATGTTCTTTTTCTTATTTTATGTGAGAAAATAGATATTATAATCAGTATCTTGTCTTATAAAGGTAATGACAACCAAATGTCTTATTTTGAGTGACAAAGTGAATGTCTAGGGTATAAAGATATTCTGTAGGCTTACTGCTTTATTCAGGAAGTTGGACAATTTTTGTCATCAGGTTGGAAATTTGTAGTGAAAGTTTCACACCCAAAATTTGAAAAGATTTAGAGAGGTGAAAATATAATTGTTGAGGCCATTTTACAACCCAAAAGTTGTTGGCATAGTTCAAGGATGTGTTTTAGCAATATAAAAAATTTTTTGTTTTAGATTTATTTTCTCAAAATGCAAAGAAAAAAAGAATTTTAAGATATTGTCAAAGTAGCTAAAAGAGGAGGCACTTGGTAGCGTATTAAATGTTGCTCATTTTATTGGTGTCTTTTCTGTAACAATAATCTTTTTCTTTTTTGGGGCTATCATATTTTCCTTAATTTAAGGCATTGGGATGTCCTAACTTAGCCCTGACTGTGGATGTAAGAACAATACTGTTTTTCAACTTTTTGATCACAAGTGCCAAGGAGGAACAGTGATCCACATTGCTTTATTCAGACCACTGTTTTAAAGTGATACATTGAAAGGCATTTTAAATGATGCTTTCTTCTCTCTTAAATGATCATCTTTAGTCAATCTAGTACAAATTTTTTTCTTAATTGGTAAAAGTACATTCAGAGATAGGAAAGTTTGCCAAATATAGGAAACCTAATACGTGATACCCCAAGGAGTCATTCTGCAAAAGATGCAAAGGATGCCCATCTCTAGTTGTTTCTTACAATGGGCCTAAATTGGACTGTTTAGAGATTATGGAAATAGGAATGATACTAAAACCTTAGGGCTTATCCAAACGTATTAGTCAGCTTGGACTGTCATAACAAAACACTACAGACTATTTTATTTTATTTTTTTAAAGATTTTATTTTATTTATTTGAGAAAGCGAGAATGAGAGAGAAAGAGCACATGAGGGGGGGAGGGTCAGAGGGAGAAGCAGACTCCCTGCTGAGCAGGGAGCCGATGCAGGACTTGATCCCAGGACTCCAGGATCATGACCTGAGCCAAAGGCAGTTGCCAAACCAACTGAGCCACCCAGGCGCCCACAGACTATTTTAAACAACAGAAATTTATTTCTCAACATTGTGAAGGCTGAGAAGTTCAAGGCCAGCAAATTTGGTTTCTTATGAAGGCTTTCTTCCTGGCTTATAGAAGGCCACCTTCTCATTTAGTATTATGCATTCAAGTTTTGTCCATGTTTTTTCATGGCTCAATAGTTCATCTCTTTTTAGCACTGAATAACATTCCATTGTCTGGATGTACTGACTATAATCCTATTAGATCAGGGCCCCAACTTTATGACCTTGTTTAATTTTAATGACTTCCTTAGAGACACCATCTCCAAATACAGCCCATTGGGGATTAGAACTTCAACATACAGATTTTTGGGGAAATACATTCAGTCCATAACACCAACACTCTTATTTTATAAAGCAGAAAAAGATCCAGAGGATGATAGAAACTCAAGATTAAAAGAGACCTAAAGATTATGAAGATTCACCTTTCCTCTGATGTTTTCTACCAAAACCTTTTAAATAACTTGTTAAATAAATTCATGGCAAAACTGGATTACTTAGTTACTTGATTCTCAGTTGAAAACTTTTTCTGTGATATTACTACCCTCTCTCCTTGGACATGTCTCTTAAGTCTCTTCCAGGTTGTTGCAGATTCCCGTTTATGGCGGGAGAATCCACTGCTCTGAGGTTCTTAACTTGGATCATGTTCAGGGGCTTAAAGAACTATTTGAAGTTTTATGACAATTTTTGTGTTGTTGTTATTTTTTGTTTTCGATATGTAGCTTTCATCAGATTTAAAAATAGTCAATGATAACAGAAGAGTCTGTCCACTAAGCAGTAACTTTCTCTGTCTTACCTGAGTGACTTAGTCTTCCAATTTACAAGTCTCTTGTTGCTAGATATGGCATATCCACTCAAAAAAAACAAAACAAAAAACAACAACAAAAGCAAACTAGTAAGAAGTATTTTGGATGTTCAAAGTACTGAGCTTCATGCTAAGAATAGAAAAATGAATACCACAATTCTGTAATAAAGACTTAGTGAAAGACAGAATAAGGAAGTGTTGAAGAGAAGTAAATTTATTGAACACACAAGTTTTTCTGGCTCTAAAAACTGTTTGTTTGTTTTTTTTTTAATTTCACCATGTTGTGATAATCCCCAATTTGACTTGCCTCCTCCTTCTGAACCTTATTAAAGCTGCAGGCAATCGGGCATGAAATATCTAACCAGTTTTTTTCTCATTCTGAGCTGACATTATGTTGGGGAAAGGATGCAGTTTAGTGGTGTTGCATTTATTTTGCAAGTGGACAAGTGGAGGCTTTCATTTTCAATCTTTTTTTAATTTGAAGTATAGTTGAACACATAATGTTACATGAGTTTCAGACACATAGCATAGTGATTCAACAACTCCATACCTTATGCCATGCTCCCACAAGTGTAGCTACCATCTGCCACCATGCAATGCCATTGACTACATTCACTATGTTGTACCTTTTATCCCATGACTTATTCATCCCATAACTGGAAGGCTATATCTCTCACTGCCCTTTACCCATTTTGCCCATCCTCCCCTCTGGCAATCATCAGTTTGTTCTCTGTATTTATGGGTCTGTTTTTGCTTTTTGTTGATTTGTTTATTCATTTGTTTTGGTTTTTAGATTCTACATATAAGTGAAATCATGATATTTGTCTTTCTCTGTCAGACTTATTTCACTTAGCATAATATCCTCTAGGTCCACCCATGTTGTCACAAATAGCAAGGTCTCTTTTTTATGGCTGAGTAATAGTCCATTGTGTAAATGTACACATCTTCTTCATCCATTCATCTATTGATGGACACCTGAGTTGCTTCTATACCTTGGCTATTATAAATAGTGCTGCAATAAACATAGAAGCTTTCATTTTCAATTTTAATTCCAAGAAAGAAATTATATGTTCTTTTTAAAAATATCCAATGCATGGGCGCCTGTGTGGCTCAGTCATTAAGCATCTGCCTTCAGCTCAGGTCATGATCCCAGGGTCCTGGGATCGAGCCCCGCATCTGGCTCCCTGCTCCACGGGAAGCTTACTTCTCCCTCTTCTACTCCCCCTGCTTGTGTTTCCCTCTCTCACTGTGTATCCCCGTCAAATAAATAAATAAAACCTTTAAAAAAGATAAAAATCTCCAATTCATACACAATAGACTAGAGTTGATCCTGACAGAGTTACAGCAGAGAGTGAGCATACAGTTAAGAAAGATAATCAACTCTACAGCCAGTATTTGCAGAGAAAATCCAAAAAAGGGGAAAATTTCTGAAGAAATTCAGTGATGATTATATTAACTTAAAGACTGTACTTAAAGCAAATGTGTAAGCCAAGATCTAAGACAAATAAGTAATAAGGGCCTTGAAGCAAGATTCACATACCCTGCCAGTTTATTGGGATGCCAGAAGAAGGTTCAAAAAGGACCAAAACATTAACATGTACTAGAAAGAGACTGAGCTCAAAATGCACTGTATAATTTGTTGTACATATTTTCCTCGACTTATAATGGAGTTACATCTAAAAGCAGCAGCTCACTGCTGCTGCCCAGCATCACAAGAGAACATTGCTCAGGAAAAAATCAAAATTCAAAATTTGAAGTGTCTACTGAATGCACCATCATAAAGTTGAAAAATCATTAAGTTGAACCATCGTAAGTGGGGAACCATCTATATATACCTATGTTGAGTAATGTATATGCATACTTTCCAGTCTAGGAGGTGGGTCCCATTACTCCCAATCTATCTTCTCTTGTCCTCATTAACTGCTAGGACTAACTAACTAACTAGGTTAGTTTCCTATTGCTGCTGTAACAAGATTACCTCCAGTTTGGTGGTTTTAACGATACAAATTTCTTATCTTACAGGCCTGTAGTTTAGAAGTCCTAAATGGGTCATGTTGGGCTAAAATCAAAGTGTGCCTTCCTTTCTGGAAGCTCAGTGGGAGAATAAGTTTTCTTGCCTTTCTAGCTCCTACAGGCTTCCCAACTTCCTGTGTCCTGGTTCCTCCCATCTTCAAGGCCAGTAATAGCTGGTTGAGTCTTTCTTACATTGCATCACTTTGACACTGACTCTCCTGCCTCCCTCTTTCACATACAAGGACTCTTGGGATTACATTGGATAATCCAGGATGATCTTTATTTTAAGGTCAGATGATTAGCAACCTTCATTCCTCTGCAGCCTTTGTTATGTAAAATAGGACAGATTCCAGTAATTAGGACATGGACAGCTTTGCCGAGGTGGGACGCATGATTCTGTCTACCACAACTACCAAGGTAAAAAAACTTTCTAAGTAATGTTTCCTATAATAATATGACAGGGTAAACCTTTCTGAGCTGTAAAGCTTCTTATCCTCAGTCTCTTATACCCATTAAACTGACTGAAAAACAAAGAACTGCATTGTTACCATAGGACACGTAGATATTAAGTTAATTTAGGAGTCAGATGTGAGATGAGTTATGTAGCCTTTTCTAAAACTTCTCATACTGTAATTGAAGAAAATGAAACCCAGAGGGATTTCTAGTTCTTCATGTCACAGATAGTCAATGTTAGAGCCTCAAATTACTTCCACTTTCTCTGATTTATTTTCTCAGTACAATATTATCATTAACACTATTTATTATATGACTGGAGAAATGAAAAAAAAAAGAACAGTCATTTGCAGTGAGTTACAGTAGGCATTACTGTCTCCATTTCACCTTTTAAAGGTGAGGAACATGGGACTTTTATTAACCACACTGCCCAGAAAGTGGCCGAGCCCAGATGTGCCCAATTCCAAAGCCCATGCTCTGGATGCAAGCATCTAGCAGTCCACCACCATGTCATTATCATCAGGAATGTGAAAAGTCATGTTCTTGACTTGTAAGATCTAAGTTAAGTAAAATTTAGTCTAGAAATTCACAGTTGTTTTATAATTCCCATGCATATCTCTAGGTATTTCAACTGATGCTGTAAATTTCTAAACATAAAATAGAAATCACGTTCTAAATTAACCTATTTATGCAAATTCACTTTTTAAAAAATATTTATGATATATATCACATTTTAAATAATAAAGAGAATTAATATGAAAAAAGGGAGAGCTGCTGCATCAATCTATTTGGTGTTAAATTCCTCAAAGTTGGACCTTTAATACAATTATACTGTTTCTAACATTCAAAGGCTCTCATTCCCTCTCTCTCTTTGAAGCAGCCTTCTTCCAACTTAAACAGCATTTCAGGTAACCCAATGTTTAGAACATTACTCAATAGTGTTAAGTCAAGTCTAAGTAAAATATACCATGATAATGTTACAGAAAATTTACATTTTAATGGTAAGTTTCAGGGTGTGGGTGAAAGAAACATTCTTGTCCTTTGCATCACCTCCAACTGTGTTTTGCTTACAGAGAAAGATTGTTTATGGCTTGGACTTGCTTCCTTGCTTCTTTCCGAGTACTGTGTGAGTGGAAAACACTCCTTCAAGGGCATGTAAAACATATCCCACCCTGGGTTTTGTGAATGTTGTCACTGTGCACAGGTATTGAGTAATAGCCAGGGAAAGTCACGCAATGATGCTTCTATCTCACCTATTAGGAACAATCAGGAACATGAAAGAGCAAGTGAGTGTTCTCTGGACAGAGTTCACTCACACAAAGACACAGAGGCAGGGAGAGCCAAAGCAATAGAGGCCCAGGCACAAGACCAACTCAAATCTTAAGCATCTTCTGTTTGGTTTCAATGATGAGATATATACAAAAGAAATGGGGACATAAACTGAAGATAACTCTTCCTGTGATCTTTATTTTATCAAATAATGATCTTTTCTCTGAAGTTTTTTCCATGGCTTCAGCTCATAGGCAGTGTGACCATTTCTTTTTCTGAGTGAATTTACATAGAATGCTGAAATAAATTTTACTTAATTTAGGCATTTAAATTAATTATTATAGTGAAAGCAATATGATCACTTTTGAATGCCAGTTGTGTTTATTGGGGGGTCCTTGAAAGTAGTGATTTATGTCTGGCTTAAAAAACAGAATGATTTACCAGACCGTTTACTGTTTATCTTAAACGACTCCCCTCTCCGTCAGAGCCGGTCTGTGGCTAAACTCCACAAAAGTTTTGAGTCCTTAATAGTACATTGGAATTGGAGATGGAGTTGGCAGACAATTGTGATTTCAAACCTTTTTTTTTTTTAACTTCAAGTATATAGGAAATAAAACAGCTCTGAGTTCCCTAAGTCTGTGATATTAAGTTCTTGAAATATAATTATTAAATAAATTTTAACACATGTCAAAGATACCTATCTATATCTATGATTGAAGGAAAGTGAGGGAACATCAGAAGGTCAATTTTGAAAGTGATAGGTAACAGTTTCTTGATTACTAAAGTGATCATGCAGATAGTGTGAAATATGGAACAGCCACATATAACTCTAGATTTTAATTTTGAAGGGTGTATTTACTTTTCTTTTTTTAAGTCTTCCTAACTACCAGGCTACCAGCAAGTGCGGCATCCAAACAGAAATTGCCTTTCATTGGGGTCCTGATGTGCCTTCTTGTGAATAAAGTACATGAACTGTAGCACATGAAATTTATAGCAATTATTTTAACTTTGTAACAGTTTGCTTTGAATTTTCTTTATTCACTCAATTAATTGTTGTGATTATTAAATAAGGTGCTTTCATATAAGTGATGTGCATACTTAAATCTATATACAGGAATTGGTTACAATATGCCAGGAACATTTCCATTTATAAAGAATAAGGTGGCCCATGTACATGCCACCTAATCTTAGCTATAGGTCTAACATACTACAGTTCTAACGTTTCACATTAAGAAAAAATGTCTGCATAAACTGGAAATCTAATTGATATTTAGTGTATAGTACATCCAGGACACATAAAGTACAGATATTAATCCACATGGTTTTAGAAGGAGGGATAGAGAAATAAGGTAGGACCCCACTTTAAGTTATGGAGCTAAGCTTTTTGGAAGAAGGCCGATACTGGGGACATAATTCTGTGTGTGTGCCTATGTGTTTTAACTCATTTGTTAAGCTGTGTTAGGGAAGGTAAATGGATATAAAGCAGTCACATTTAAATAATGGAACCTAAAAAAAAGATAGAAAAGGAAAATCATTATTTCTCCTGATAAGAAGAAAACGGAAAGATATGATAATAGCTGCATTCAAATATATAAGATTTGCATTTCATTGACTTCCCTTGTTAGCTATTTTTTCATATCTCTAAAGGCAAAATAAAAGGAAGTGGTTTGAGGGATGGTAAGTCTCTTGTTAGACAAAGTTTTAAAAACCGATGTTTCCAGTGACTGAAGGAAGTCATGTCATCTCTTTATTCAATTATCTTTAATACAGTCATACAGTTACATAATTGTGATATTTCTCAAGAAAAGAAGAATGCAAGGTAAAAACATGATCTTTTTTTCAGGCAGGGAAATATTTATGTAACTATTGAAATATTAATAAAGGATCAATTTTGTCCATGCTGTGCCTTGTAGTTGAAAGAGCTTTGAAATTAAACAGATTTGAGCTCTGTGGGTACTTGGGTAAGTTACAGAATGGGTCTAAGCCTGTTTCCACCTTAGTAAAATGATAGTAACAATATTTTCTCCATGGGACTGTCATGCAAAATAAAAATAGCATTTACAATAAGGTGATGAGTATAATAGATAGTAGGAAATAAATGTAGAACAAAAAAAGTATTGTTTGGAATTATCCATTAAGTCCCAGCATATTTTCATTTTTTATTGGGGTATAATTTACATTCATCAAAATGCACATGGTTATGTGGACAGTTCAATGAGTTTTTAGGACAGATATACCCATATATACTGCAGAAAGCTTTGTTATTTATTCACCTTCCCAAGTAATCCTTGCTACTCCCTCTTCCCTCAACCATGATTCTTGATTACTTTCCTTCTAGATAGCTCCTTATAGAACTTTATATAACTGGAGTCGCACAGTATGTATTATTTTGTGCCTTTTTTTTCCCTCTACGTGTTTTTGAGATTCATCCATGTTATTGAATGTATCAGTAGTTCATTACTTTTTACTGATGAATATCATTCCATTGTGTGGAGATACCACCACTTATTTATCCCTTATCTTGTAGATGGAAATTTGCCTTGTTTTCAGTTTTTTGATATTATGAAGAAAGTGGCTATGGACATTCCTGTGCAAGTCTTTTGTGTATACTTCTGTTCATTTCTCTTGGGTAAATAGCTAGAAGTGGAATTGTTAGATCATAGGGTCCAATTTTGTTTATGTAAAACTGCCAGATTTGTTTCCAAAGTGACTATAATATTTTATACTACCATCAGCAATTATGAGAGTTTCATTTATTCCAGTCTGCGAACATGTGGTACTGTCGATGGACTGGTTGCAGTTCTCCAGAACCAATAATACATATTGGTTCTATTTCTCTCTCTTTCTCAATCTCTCGCTTATTTGCAAAATTGCGAAGGAAAGTAAGGGAACCTCAGGAGTTCAGTTTTACAAATAAGAGACAGAGACAGAGATTTTAAGGGATTGTGGAGGCTAGGTTGTCTGAAGTCAGCAGGGCAGGCCAGCAGGCTGGAAATTCAGATACAAGTGGATGTCAAATCTAAATTCTTCAGGGCAGCAGGCTGGAAACTCAAGTAGAGCTCCTATGCTGCAGTCTTAAGGAGAATTCTCTTTCAGGGAACGTCAGTCTTTGCTTCTTAAGACTTTCAACTGATTGCATGAGGTTCACCATATAGTATAGAGAATGATATGCTTTACTCAAAGTCTACTGATTTCAATGTTAATGACATCTAAATATTCTTCCACAGCAACATCTAGACTGGTGTTTGACCAAATGGGTGCCATATCTTAGCCAAGTTGACATATAAAATTAACCATAATGGTTAATCTTTTTAAATTTTAGTTAATCTTTTAAATTTAGTTAATTAATTAACTAAATTAACTAATTAATTAATTAACTAAATTAATTAATTAAATTTAGTTAATCTTTTAAATTTTAGTGAACCTAATAGTTGTCTAGTAGTATCTTACTGTGGTTTTAATTTTCATGTCTCTGATGACTAATGATGTTGAACATATTTTCATGTACTTATTGGATATTAATATATCTTCCTCAGTAAGTTTCTGCTTATGTCTTTTGTTTATTCTTCCTGTTATTATTTTTACTATTTAGAGTTATTTATATGTTCTATATTCCAGTCCTTGTTAGACATGTGTGTTATGACTATTTTCTGAGTCTGTGGCATGTCTATTCATTTTCCTAGGATCATCTTTTGATGAGCAACTTTTCTAATTTTATGAAGTAAACTTCATTAATCTTTTTATCTTTTAGGGTTAGTACTTGATTATCTTAAATTTGTTGCCTACCCCAGGTTCATGAAGATATTATTCTGTATTTTTTTCTAGAAACTTTATAGTTTTCATTTTTACCTATAGATCTATGAACCATCTTGAATTAATTTGTGTGTGTTGTTAAGTACAATTGAGTTTCCTTCTTTTTATGTGGATGTTCAATTGTTCTCAGGCCATTTATTTTTTTTTTTAAAGATTTTATTTATTTATTTGAGAGAGAGAGAATGAGAGATAGAGAGCACGAGAGGGAAGAGGGTCAGAGGGAGAAGCAGACTCCCTGCTGAGCAAGGAGCCCAATGTGGGACTCGATCCTGGGACTCCAGGATCATGACCTGAGCTGAAGGCAGTCACTTAACCAACTGAGCCACCCAGGCGCCCCTCAGGCCATTTATTGAAAAGACTTTTTTTTTTGTTTATTCATTAGATTGCATTGCCACCATTGTCAACTACACAATTGTCAGATGGATCTAGAATCTCCACCCTAATTCTAAATTTTTTGGAAAGAGAATTTTATTTTCCCTGCTTGTTTGGGTGTCCATTCTAGGACAGTCTATTGTGGCAGTTTGGATAAGGGTCAAGGAAATCAAATGATACAAAAGTGGCCTATAAACCTATTCTTGCCACCAAGAATAGCATCTCTTCCTTTAAAAAAAAACTTTTTATTTTGAAATAACTATAAATTCACAGGAAGTTGCAAAGAAATTTAGAGGGAGGTACCATGCAACCTTCAGACCACCTCCTCTGATGTTGACATCTTACATTATAGTCCAATGTCAAAATCAGGAAATTTACCTTAGTACAATCCATAGAGCTTTTTCATATTTCACCATTTATACATGCATTTGTGTTGAGTGTGTGTGCATAGTTCTATGCAATTATGTCACATCTGTAGCTTTTTTAACTACCACCTCGATCAAGTTATAAAAATATTCAATCAGCACAAGGCTCCCTCATGCTACTCCTTTATAGCTATAGATAGCTATCCCACAATTTCTTTTCTTTTTTTTTTTTTTTTAAAGATTTTATTTATTTATTTGAGAGAGAGAGAGAGAGAGAGCGAGAAACAGCATGAGAGGGGAGAAGGTCAGAGGGAGAAGCAGGCTCCCCGCTGAGCCGGGAGCCCGATGCGGGACTCAATCCCGGGACTCCGGGATCATGACCTGAGCCGAAGGCAGTCGCTTAACCAACTGAGCCACCCAGGCGCCCTATCCCACAATTTCTAATCTGGTAACCACAGATCTGTTCTCCATCCTTATAGTTTTGTTATTATTTCAAGAATGCTTTATATTTGGGGCGCCTGGGTGGCTCAGTTGGTTAAGCTGTTAAGCAGCTGCCTTCAGCTCAGGTCATGATCCCAGGGTCCTGGGATCGAGCCCCTTGTCTGGTTCCCTGCTCAGCTGAGAGCCTGCTTATCCCTCTCCCTCTGCCTACCACTCTGCCTACTTGTGCTCTCTATCTCTCTGTCAAATAAATAAATAAAAATCTTAAAAAAATGTGTTTTTTATATATATGTATAAATAAAGAATGTGTTTTATATATATATATATATATAATCATAGAATAGGTAACTTTAAGAGACTGGTTTTTTTTTTCACTCAGCATAACTCCCTTGAGTTCCATCCAAGTTGTTTCATGTATGATTAGTGATTAGTTGTGTTTGTTTTGCTGCATAGTACTCCGCGGTATCGATATACCACAATTTGTTTAACCATTAACCTTTTGAAGGATATTTGAGTTATTTCCAATTTTGTGCTATTATGAATAAAGTTGCTATGAAGCTTCATATACAGATTTTTACATGAATATAGATTATTTTTCTGGGATAAATGCCCGAGAGTACAATTGTAGATTGTATCATGTGGTAGGTAAAATAATGGTCCTCCAAAGTTTTCCATGCCCTAAGCTCTAAAACCTGTGAATATGTTGCCTTACATGGCACAAGGGACTTTGTATATGTGGAAAAAAAAATTATGGATCTTGAGGAAAGGCGATATTCCTGGATTATCTTCATGGACCCAAAGACCCTCCTTATGGGAGGGAGGCAAGAGGATCAGAGTCAGAGATACTAGAAAATGCTACCCTGCTGGCTTTGAAGGTAGAGAAAGGGACCATGAGCCTCTAGAAGCTAGAAGCTAGAAAAGGCAAGAGACAGATTCTCCCCTAGAGCTTCCAGAAGAAACACAGCCCTGCTGACACCTTGATTTTAACTCATAAGATCTATATCTTACTTCTGAACCTCCAGGACTGTAAATAATAAACTTGTGTTGTTTGAAGCCAGTAAGGTTGTTGTGGTAATTTGTCATATCATCAGTAGAAAACTAATATACATGGTAAGGGAATTTTTAGTTTAGAAGAAACTGCCGAACTATTTTTCTGGAGTGGATATCTCTGTCTTCTAAGATCTTACTCTTTCTTCAAGTATCGCCACATATTCTACTTCTTTCATGAAGCTTATTCTTATTCATTTATTGAGTATTTTGTAATGCCTTTTAAGTACCAGATACTGTTCTGAGACCAGTGAATAATGCAAACAAGGTCCTTGCTTTCATATACACAATTCTACTGAGAGAACACAGATAATAAATAAACATACAAATCAAGGTAATAACAGAAATAAATGCCATAAAGAAGATGAAAGAGCTTTAGTAGTTGGCTTTTAGGTGGCTGGAGAAGGCCTTTCTGAGAGGGGAAATTTGAGCCAAGATTTGGATGTTGAGAAGGAGCTAGCCTTGTGGAAATCTGAAGAAGGAACATTAGAAACAGGAGCAATAGCTTGAGAACCCTGCTGGTAAGCAAATCAGAAGAAAGCAGATGTGGCTGGAGCACAGTGAACAAGGGTAGGAAATTATGGTAAGTGAGATTAGATAGTTAGGCAGGGGACTGATCACTGAGACACTCTGGGATAGGATAAGGAGTTTAGGTTTGTCCATTGTGCAATAGAAAGCCAATAGGAAGCCATTCAAACAGGAGAGGAACATTATCTGATGTATGGTTGAAAATGACCCCTCTCATCATAAGGAGAATGGTTTGGAATGAGGCAAGAAGGAAAGCCAATTGAGAAATAATTACATCAACTAGGTTGGTAGTATTGGAGTTAGAGAAAAGGTGACAGGTGCAGAATTTGCGGGTTATAGTCAACAAGATTGCTGCGTGATTGGCTATGGGCATGAAGAAAAGAGGGGATTCTGCTTGAGAACAAGGAGATGGTGGCGTCCTTAACTTTGGATGATTATTATTTTGGGTTTAAGGTGCACAGTGGGCAAAGACTGTAAAATAAGCCATTAAATTTATTTGGGTAAGTTGTCAATTGAGATTGTTCTGGAGAAATAAGTTTGGGAGTGATAATGTTTCAGTTTATGAGCTTGGATTAACCTGGAAGAGAGCAGATAAAGAGGGGGATCAAGACACTTCAATTTATAGATACAATGGAGGATGAAGAGATTTTTAAAAAATCTGAGAAACAGCACTACATGAAGGCAGAGAAAGACGAGGAAGTATCAAACCAAGAAACCAAGAACAAAATACAACCTTTCAGTAAAGAACTATTGACATTTGTGCTGAATGCTACTAAGTCGTCAGATTAGGAGGATGGCTGAAAGGAAGTTGTGCCAGTTAAGTACAATGGAGGGAGAGTAGACAGGGAATGAAGGTGTGATTGTAAGGAAATGAGATAAACGGGGTAACGAATAGTAAAGAGGTCAATGGATCAGTAGGCTCAGTGAAACTAGAGTTTACATGTTGAAGTGTGCGTACTAAGATAGGTGAGTTAGGTGAGTCAGGAAGATGCTTGAAATCAAGATTTTGGTAATGGTATAGCAATTGACAAGATGAAGGTATATATAGTCATAGGAATATGGTAGAAGCCATCACAGGAATGAAGTCCAAGGAAGAGAAAAGCCAGGCAGGATGTTAAATAGGTGGTTCATGTGGATAGTGCTATACCGAAATATCAAGATTAGGAGTACAATGGAAGCCCACAAGCCAGGTATCAGTGGTTTGCCCAGCTCTTTGAACTTATAATTTTGTACCGCCTTAGCCATTTTATCTTATTCTTTGCCTTCTGTGTGCTTGGTTTTTTCCTTCTTCCAGATTAAGGCAATGAAAACAAGTTTGTTGCTATCTCCTACACCTCTTCCTCTAGGAAGCCTCTCTATGACTGAGGGAAGAACCATTTCATTAATAGCTAGTCTAGTCCAAATGGTATACATACAGTGTTTTAGAGAAATCATAAGTCATATGACAAAGATACACAGAAACAGCCAAAATTTATTTTAGAAGAGATTTTTCCATTCTTAAATAGTATAAAAATAAACAGGCATTTGTTTCAACACTTACATTTTACATAAGTTAATTTAAATACACATTTGTCTGAGGCACCAAAACATTCGTATTATATTCCAAATTCCCAGGTTCAGTCAGCAGGTTATGTTAATACAAGTTTTTTAATCAGTGAAGTTAAAGTTTTTTATATAAATCTAATATTGACTATTTCTTAACTAAAGTTTTTATAAACATAAAATCTTAAAAATTCCCCTGAGTTATTTCTTTTAAAGAAATTTCATTTTCTCTACCTAAGACACTGCTTTTTCATTATTTACAAATACTGATGTTATCTGTAATCAGTGCTTGATTTAAAAATATTAAAACCCAAAAAATATTAAAACCTACAGTGCTCTGCACGTGTCTCCTCAGTAAGTTATAGCTGAATTAATGAAGGATCCATTGGTCCTTCAAAAATATATAAAAGGTCAGTCTTATGGTACATCTAGGCTAATGAGACACACTGTTTCTCTGTGAGCTGGTATATAGGTAAATCTTCTGTATTTCAATTCCAACTTAATATATTTCAATATACCAGAGTTGGGTTCCTGAAAATCTATTCATGAATCTTAAACTAATAATTTTTTATAGTTTACATATTAATTCAGAGTTAATCTCAAAGAAGATATGCTGATTCTCACATAATGCAAAAAAAACCCTAATTTATATGTCCTAACAAAACATAAATAATAATCCTCAATAAATTAAGTAGTATACAGTACCAGCAAATGTCAGCTGACAATGAGATGTGGAAAAGAAACATTATCTTCCCGGGAACTATTCAGGATTTGTTTGGTTTTGCTTTTAAATGGGAAAGGACATTCATTAGAATAGAAATACAGCTTTCTTCTATCATCAACCCCCTACAGTTCTTTGTAAGGCATTAGTCTCATTGCAGGCTTCTTCTGTTACAGTTTATAAAGTTCTCTGCCTTTCACGTAAAATGCCTCTGGGTAGAGGCCTTTAAGGGCTGGGTTTTTTTTTTTTTTTCTTTCATTCCTCTTAAGAGGAGCTAAATTACTAGTAGTCCTGAGTTGAGGTTTTCCTGAAAACTTGCAAAAGTTCAGATAAGTACAGAGAGTCTAAAGAAAGATGAACTCAGATCTTAAAAACCAAGAAAACAAAAAAGAAGTAAACTAATCAGAAGAGAGTTTCTCCCAGCGCAGTGGCTAACAGAAGAAAAGGAGCAGTGTGCAGGTAGTTGCTTCTAACGTATCATGGAAGATACACTAGAAAATCCCGATAGTGTGGAAAAAAACTTGCAGCATTTTGCCATCTTGGAACAACGTTTAAATGTCCAAACATCTTCCCTTTCTTATTATATATAAATAATATAAAAAGAAATTCAAGTAAAAGGATGTCAAACTCATTTACAAAACAGAATGAAAACTGTTTTCCCCTTTAACCTGAAGACATCTTTAAAGTAGTGACATGAAAATCTTCACCAAGTATGACCCTTCTCTTCTTAATAGACGATGTTAAGTAACATAAGGAGTTTAACATAAATATTAAATAATTAAGTTAAAAGAAATCGTCCATATAAATAAATAAATATGATTAACAGGCTTTTACAGTTCAGTGGACCGTTCTTTTAGTAGGACTGTGGGATTGATATCATCTAGTCCGGAGTGTGAAGAGCTTGCATTAATGGTGACTGTTTTGGTGAGCTGTGGGTCTTGAACACTGAATGCAGTAAAAGGACAGCCCTTCACGTTATTGCAGATGAGAGACTGAATTGAGGCAGTGTTGATGATTTTAAAGCCTACTTCTCCACCAAAAGTGCTAGGCTTCCAGTAGTCAGGGGAACAGATGGGATTACCCATAAGTCCTTTCAAGGAGAATGGCGCTCCCATTTCTACCATGGTCTCACCAAAGATGGCATCTGGACGAGGCTTTTCTAGCAGGAGGGCAGGATACAGTTCCATGGCATCAATATCACCATAAAGGGCTTCTAACCCCGCAGCCATTTCCTTCTCTCCTGTGAAGGTGACAAAGACGTACAACCAATGTAAAAAACTTTACAGAAAAAGAAAAGTTTTAACCCTTTGCTCAGTTCCCTTTCAACTTCTCTGTTGTTTCCATTTGACCCTTGATGCTTCAAAGAAGTTTCTCTCACCTGTAAGTTCTTCGAACGAGGCATAGGGCTTCAGCCGAAAGCGTTTGCGATACTCATTAAGAGACTGGTATTTCATCTGTCTGCTCTGGTCGATTGAGGCCTTTGCTACTTGTTGTACTGCAGCTGGAACATTCCTACCACCAGCAACCTGTGGAAAATAAAATGGTAGAACAACTTAATGATGATTTCTACTTTTAAAAGAAAGCACTCACTCCCTGGGTCCAGAGTAGTGAAGACTGATGTTCCCAGCTGAGACCTAAACTATCCAAGTTAGAAATATTACTCGTTATTGGTAAGTCTGAGAACAATCATTTCAATGGCGGAAATTCTAGTTACTGAGTAGTCCTTTGTTTTGTTTTTCAGTAACAAGGCTTACCCTGCCGGCAATCTGCCTGCTGAATGACTCCACAAACTGGGTAAGCCCATGTTCCAGCAATATAGAGTTGTTGTAGATAAACTGCTGGAAATTGTACTCCTGGTCATCTATTTGCAAGGTGTCAGGCAGAAGGGGATGCCAGTGGTAGAGTGTGTTAAACTCAGCAGCAATACGGTTTTGGTACTGGAATTGTTGGTTGAAAAGCAGCTCTGGGTCAAACTTCAGCTTGAAGTAATAGCCGCTCAAGTGCTGTACGTAGTCTTCAATCACAATCTTAATGGTTTCTCCTAGTTACACAAAATAAAAAGAAATTTAGAGCATTAATTCTCTGATTACCAACTTTCAAGCAACTGAAATGCTGTGAATCCGCTCTTCCTTCACTTCTATTTTTGTCCTTTATACCATCAAAACAAAAGGTATTCGTATTTCCATTCATGCTCAAGGATTGAACTGAATTAATATGGAGGATGTGACTTTACATTCACCATGTTCTCCCAGAATTACTGAAAACATATCAAAGGTATCAAGTTAGTTTTCTCTGCAGAAGAGGGTTTTATTTAAATATATTCTCTTCTTGCTTACCTATCAGTATGAGCCTGCTCGTCTGGAACAGTCGCTCATCATCCCACTCTGGATGCTCCTGTTTAAGCACATCGCACACTCTGTTGTGTTCCCGTAGCCAAATTGTGGCGTACATCATCAGACCAGGCACCAGCCCGAAGACTTCCTGGCCCACAGCAAACCGTAGGTGTTCAGGAACATGGGGTGGGTAGATCATCTCCACCTGAGTATCTTTGACTGTGGGAGGATACACCTCTCCATCAATTACCTAAAAAACAACAGTAATAAAAACATTAAATTTTAATCAGTATAAGTTTTTTAAGTGGGTAAGTCGTGAGTCATAACTAATTCTTAATATTCAAATAGAACAAACCTGATATTTCATTTTGCCATCCTTGAAAAGGCGCAGTTTATGTTGTCTATCCAAAGTTTCCCCATAAATATGGCTTAAGTCCACCTAGAATATTATGGAAAAATTTTAATTTGTTGCTGTTGAAGTGTCTATACTATACCATTAAATAATTTGATAACATATTGAGATACTAAATACACAAGAGACATAGGTTGGTAGTGTCAGTGGATAATAAATTTAGTATTTTGTGGCTGTGAGAAAAATATGTTATCAAATTATTTAACTTGTTATCCACTGACACTACAAACCTGTCTCTTGTGTATTTAGTATCTCATAGTGAAGTATAGTATATATTTAGTGAAAAGGTATTTAGTATCTCATATGGAGTTATAAGTATCTAATATGCTTCACTATAAACTATTTCTTTTAACAAGAATCAGAAAATATATTATTAATATAAAATTCTTACTGGCAAATTGAAACTGTCATTGAACTCCAAGGGATAATAATGCTGCAAAAATCTCATAATATTTAAAGTAGTATAATCAGGGTACAAATGTTTTTGAAGACACCACTTTTTGCAGGGCTAGTATTTTAAACTAAAATGTAAGAGCCAAATTACAAATATTATGTCTATGTGTGTACACATGTGTATTTTTACTAAACCAGTGAATCAAAAATAGAAATTCCATTAAGGTTTTTATAGACAGAGCATTTTTTTAAAAAGAGGGTAAATCTGGTATAGCAAATACACACACACACACACACACACACACACAGCACTCAGTTATGATTTTTACTATAATTTCAGTTTAACTCTGTCTTACCCCATGGCCCAGTCCTTTGGTGAAAGCTGGCCCTCGCTTATGATCTGTCTTGAAAAATTGATGGGTGAAGTGCTGGGCAAAGAATGCAAACATCATATTTGTGCCCTGGGGATCAGGAATGAACTTTCTTCTTAGAAGAAATTTTTCCACAATCTCTTTTGAATCAGGAAGCTCTTTCTTGCCTGAAAAATGAGAAAAGCTTAAGATAAGAATTCATTTACAAATTCAAGGAAGCAGCTATTTCCTATGGGGCCTTCTTCACTTACAGGAGAAATACAAGTGTGAACAGGATTAGAATATAAATGGAAGTTCTAAGAAATGGGGAAACACCTTCTTAATGAATAACTTTACCTATTTTGTTTAACTAGCAAAGTTAATTTGGTTTTAATGAAAGAATTTAAGTGAAGACATTATACCAAAATGTCCATTCACTGGAATAGTTTACAAAAAAAATCTCCACAGATAATCCTTAGGAAAGCCAACAATATGCTTTTATTAACAAGAGAGTTCAGGGCTGAATTTTCTAGGTAGCAATCCAATCCCTACTGCAGTGCATAGGGCTGGGACCTGCCTCCCGCACACTCACCTTTCACACCCATGGGTGTTGGACAGTCGTCAGCCACAGGGGGAAGAGCTCTGGTGTAGTAGGAGAGATTGGAGAAGGCTTCCCAGCTTTTATAGCCATAGTCCACGTTGTAAGTTGGTGGACTCTCAATCAAATGTGACCTGGCTGAAATTTAAAGAAAAAAAACTTTGTTTTATTTGTGCCCACATCAATGTTCCTTTTTATTGTAAAATGTGCAAAGTGGCACAGAAGACTGGATTTAATACCAACAAAGCTAACCTACTGTAAAACAGTTACACTTCAAAGTCTGCCACTTCTACTAAAAAAAAAAATCAGAATGATTCATTAAAATGCATCTTTAATAAAGTAGATATACTTTTACATAAAACATGATCAAGCCGTCTTGATTTTTCAAATAATCATCCACCTACTGCTTAAGAGGCCTATGAAGGAATGTCTGGGCAAGACACTTGCTTTAGTAACAAAGTTATTTTCTTGCTGACCCAAATCCAGATTAACCAGATTATTTTACTAGGTGCAATTCTGTGATCCATGGACGTTCAGTAAACTGGACCACATTTCCTTCACAGATTGGCAAAAGCAGTTAATTTAGAAGAGGTGTACAGGATTTAAGTAGAATTCTGACTGTGAGACAGAACTTTACAAACTTAACGGGACTGAGATGTATTTTGGACCGTGAAGACAGAAGGCAAACTAAAAATATCTGTTTTAAAGTAAGTCATTTTGACAAGGTTGAAAAGAGATTTCGGGATTAGGTTTAATAATCTCAAGTTTTATAAAGAACATTTTTCCTTGAGGAAACTGAAAACCTTGAAAGAGACTTGTACTTACATGTCAACACGTATTTCATAATTACATTTCGCAGGAAGGGAATGTTATTGACAATGTTCCAGACTCCCTTGAAGTGGGTAAGTATGTAGTGCACTGTATTTGGAGTGGGTTTCAGGAATAATTTTATTCTTGTCAGAAATTCAGCTGCAAAGAGAAAAAAAAAGGGGGGGGGAAGATTAACAGGACCCATTCTAAGACACTAGAGTGTAAAGTGATAACTACATGTATCCCCAGTCCAAATAAGGGCACCCAAGGGCAAACTTACGTGTTGAACAGTTTTCGCCATAGAATCCGGTTCGAGTGCAGTCACATCTATACTGGTCAAATCCTATGCTCATACATACACCTTGGTTTTGACATGGGTTGGAACAGCACGGATTAGCTACAATAAAAGTAGACAGTAAGAAGTCATTCTTTACTTCCATAATCTTGATTTAAACATTTAATTGCTTTATATAGTATGGGTCAACTTTACATAAATTCAAGAAATATACAGGTAGTCATGGAAAACAATTTCTTTAACCTGTGGCACAGAATGATTATAATGAATAAAATACCAACTTCCTATTCTAAATAAGGATAACAATATTCAACCAGGGAAGTGATGTTGCTCAGTTTTTTCTTTAGTAACTTTTCAGATGTTCAAATTACCATTTTTAAAGAGCTCAAAGAAGTAGCAGTTTCATAACTAAAGTGGACGTATCTAGTACAGTAATCAAATTTAGGGGAAATTTCAGTGTAAAAACATATCATTGTTAATATTTTGCTTATCTTAAATAACCTGGGTTTTCCTGGGTCAGAAAAGGCACTAATTTTTTTTCTCATTCAACTTTTGTTCTAATGGGTAGAAAAGCACTAATTTTGAAACAATGACTCCCATTCCCTAATAGTGGGCACCACACACAAACATTTCACATATATTGATCGATCGTGTCTTATCATAATAACAACCTGCAAATTATACACTGTTCCTATTTAGCAGATGAGAAAAGTGAGATCCACACCGGTTAAGTTACTGGCTCAGGATGATCAGAGCTGGTGGCAAAGCTGGGGTATTCACCCCTTTCTTTTGGACTCAAAATGGTCCAAGCTCTCTACCCAGTCGAACATCGTCTCCTTTCCCGGACTGTTCAAAGTACCGGGAGGATCCGGGAGGTCAGAGCGGAACCTCGGCGAGGAGTCCCCGCTGCGGGGCGCCAGGTACCCACCTGCATTGCAGAGCGCCAGGGCGGCGAAGAGCAGCAGGGCGCGAGCAAGCATCTCGGCGGCGGGAGGAGCGCGGGCGGGCGGAGGCGTTGCCGTACTTGGGCTCTGGGCTGCGGAGCGGGAGCAGTCGCTGTGCGAAGTCCCCGAGCGTAACCCTGACGCTTGCTGCAAGTTGTTTGACAACTGGAAGCTAACGGAGAGAACCTTCCTTTTATGCGTGAAAACTAAGCCCACGTGACAGCATGACTGTTTCTTTCCGCCTTTTTTTTTTTTACCCACTCCCCCCACAACTCTCCCCCTCCCCCTGTCTACTTAAATAATTGCGTAAGACCCGGGTGGGGGCAGGATTTTTTACCCACGCAAATGAGAAAATCGGAAACCCGGGAAGCTGCCCTCGGATTCCCCAAGGCGGGTGCAAAGCAAATTGCCCCCCTCCCCGCTGCGATCTCCTGGTTCTCCTCCCCCAGTTCCTTAGCTCCGGAGTGCGATTTGCGCCAAATTCCCTTTCTCCCAGTATTTGACCCGGAGCTTTCGAGAGAGGGTGCCTCGGCGGATCCCACTGCGGGGAGGGACAATACTACACTTCTCCCGGAATCCGAGCGGCCCGAGGTCCCAGAGCGCAGGGAATCTCCCTGCGCGGCCGTCCCCATGTCTCATCCCCAGGTCTTTGGGGGGCCGAGGAGTCACGGTCTGGACAGACTGGGCCAAGAAAGACTTTTTTACACGTCATGTATTTCAAACATGTCATGATTTTAGTGACCAGCCATGACCTAGTGTATATGCAGCACATACATACATTACATTTTTTTTAATTGGCCGAATTAACTATAATAGCTATCGTCGATGTACATATCTGTAAAATGTGAATTCCTCTCCACAATAGCTTCTTACCAGTTATCCTGTAAATAGTCCATCTGAGGCTTGAACGACCACCATTATAACGTTTCCTCTCCTCTGATGAACAAGGGAAGGGAAAGGGCCCAGGATCTTTCTGGGATGCTAAATGTCCAAAACATCTGCTTTAATGCATTTCTTTCTCTGCTGTGCGGTTTTTACCACTTTGGTCACCCACCCTCCACAGGAGATACACAAAGAAGACACTAGGTTTTTAAAGTTTCGGTTTTTTTTTAATCTTTTCTGCCCACTTTTCCAAGATGATGAATATGGCAATGGATCAACCTACAACATTGCATTTACTTTTAAATTGTCCGGGCTTAATAGTGCAAATTTTCTATTCTCATTTTGGAACAGAGTTTGATGAGGAATTGAGTGGAATGGTTGGAAAAGATGGATAAGTTTGACAATTTTGAATTTCATCGTCCTTTGCCTTTATTTAGTATCTTTCGGTGGTGTGAGTATGACATTCAAAAAAAAGAAAGAGAAAGAGAGAAGAAAGAAGAAAGAAAGAAACAAAGAAAGAAAGAAAGAAAGAAAGAAAGAAAGAAAGAAAGAAAGAAAGAAAGAAAGAAAGAAAAAGTGACCAGCATCAAAGTGGAGAATAAAAAGTTCAGTTAAGCCATAAATTCTTAGTTCTAATGGAAAAACTACACCAGATACCTCAATGTGTAGAAGTCTTAAAGAAAAAAAAAGACTCACTTGGAATTTTTTTTCTTACCATTTTGCTTAAGGAACACATTATCTGATTTTACATGAGACACAAATGACTAAAATTCCATCTCATCCAAGAAACCTTTCTCCTCCTCTAGTCATATTTAATCATTCAATTTGTGACACTCCCATTTATTGTGCTAAGTCCTACATGAAACTTTAACTAAGAGCATAATTTTTTCATAATAATTCAATTTTCTGTTAAATGAGTAAGTTGTATCTACTCAAGTTTTAAAGTGATATTTAGTACGATGCATTTGAGTTTTTTAGGTGTCATGTAAGATTCCATGCTCTGACTCTGGTACTGCACTCAAATTCTACATTGCAATCCTGAACTCATGTTGAAGTCATCATCATCGATATCCTTGTTATCAAGTCTTAATTGTATACTTACTGTGTGCCATTTCTTGTTCGCAGACAGACTGAATTCAAAGGTGAGGACAAAACTGTGTAGAGAATAATCACATTTAGACTACTTGGAATGTAAAGAAATTGAACTCTCTCTCATAGTGAAAATTCAATGAAAAAAATCTATTTGGCTAACTTACTTGGTTAAACCTGTAATTTCAATGACATGGTTGAGTGGAGAGACTTCCATGTACTTACACAGTCAGAAAAGAGTTCAAAGAGAAAATGACACTTTAAGGATGGGCACAGTTTAGAAAGGAAGTCCAAATATGGGCTTGAGGAAAAACCATTATGATATGATTTATTAAATAATTTTGACAAGTCTGAGACCATGAAATAGAATGGATAGTACATTTGGGGATGCTGATCATGAGGAGATATTAAATGTCCCAACCAAACCCAAAAGGCTAAACCTGTTTTATGTGGAAAAGTACCAGGATTGTTGTGCCTTGATATATCACACCATAAAAAATAAGGTCTTGATTATGTAAAATCATAGCTCTCACTTTTATATACATTTAGTGTTTCTGTGTATATTTTAGACAAATATATATATCTATGGTACAGTCTTTTTTTTTAAATTAGTCTCTAAAATGTGTTGGGAAATTCTCTGTATGAAGGAAAAGTAAGAAAGCATATTAGAAATCTACCAGAGCATTCTGTTGAGTTTTACTGCCCCCTTCTGCTGCTTTAATTTCTATCAACTTCTTTTTCTTTATTATGCTGTGAGGATTGCTAGGTAGATTTTGGGTCTGAAATTATAATGTTCACAAAAGTCCACATGTGCAAGCTCATTTTAGATTTAACTCATGAATATACTGAAAAGGAATGAAATATTAATTGAAGTGATAAGCCATCTATATGAATTAAAAGAAAATAAAAAATAAAGACTCTTAATACCCCAAATTCCAAATGAGCTAACATTTTTTTTAAGATTTTATTTATTCATTAGAGAGAGAATGGGGCCGGGGGGGGGCGCATACAGAGGGAGAGGGAGAAGCAGACTCCAGGCTGAGCAAGGAGCCAGCTGTGTGGGGGTGCTTAGATCCCAGACCCTAGGATCATGACCTGAGCCAAAGGCACACGCTTAACTGACAGAACCACCCAGGTGCACCCCAAATGAGCTAACATTTTTGAGAGAGACATTTCTTACTGTTGAGCAGGGTTCCACCACTCAGACATGCAAGAATTCTCTGATCCACTATCTCAGGCATGGAGCCTCTTCCCATTTCCCTCCCTTCTGCTTTGGTTGATTTAGTGATTCATTCAGAGGGAGTGGAGATTGCCCCATGTCTTTTCATTCATGGCATGTTGGCTAGAAGAGTTTTGCCATCCTGCATCAGGGTTATCCTTAGGAGATATTTTAGCAAAGTTATGCCACAGAGTATATCTGTACCTTGAAAGACAGAAATGCTACTTACAGAAGGCCTGTAGTTTAGTCTTTTAGTAAATCCTGGTTGTGCACCCATTCCTGGCTATATAAGATAGAAGTTTCAAAAGCTCTAAAGCACTTTTTTTAATTAAAAAAATTCTTGTCACATAAACCAATGAAGAAATACCAGATACTATCCATTTCTGAGTTCTATTAAGAAAAAAAGGTTGGGGGTGCCTGGGTGGCTCAGTTGGTTAAGCGACTGCCTTCGGCTCAGGTCATGATCCTGGAGTCCCGGGATCGAGTCCCGCATCAGGCTCCCTGCTCAGTGGGGAGTCTGCTTCTCCCTCAGACCCTCCCCCCTCTCATGCTCTATCTCATTCTCTCTCTCAAATAAATAAAATCTTTAAAAAAATTTAAAAAAAAGAAAAAAAGTTGGTCTCCTTTATTTTTGTCAAATAACTCAAGTCCCTGATAGATTTTTTTTCTTCATTTTTCATGGTTGCATAGTATAAGTACTCAGACGAGCCAAGGTAGACTGAACACAGTCCTTGTGTTAGAGTTAGAAATCTCAAAGGAGACTAAGGAAGTGCAGGGGAGTGTGAGCAGGGTGAACAGGGGTGGGCACAGTGAGAACACACTCACCAATTAAATAGCAGGATTAGGACTTCCAGTCTCTGTTACAGAGGAGAGCTGGAAGGAACTTCAAAGTTGCCACTTCATCCTAACAACAAATCAAAACCTGAACAAACTGAAAGCTCAGTACTTTTCTTTGATCTCTTAGAGCAGTGAGGTGACAGACTAAAATGCTGCCCCCAACATTTGAGAGATAGTCCATACAGAGAAGCACAACTTAGCAGAGCAGAAACTCATAGGCAGAAACCTCCATGGAAACCAGTACCAGGATTGGAAAACTCAAGGTGTAATTGACAAATTCTGGGTGCTCAATGTGGATAAGTCTGAGAGTTAAAAAATCCAAGAGAAGGGGACCCATGCTTTTGTGTTTCACTTCCTGAAGCTCTACCAGGTTCCCACAGTGACTATCAGAAGAAAAAAAACAAAAAACAAAGACCTTGAGAACCCTTGAGAGATTGATAGGAAAAGAGGAAAAGTAACCATTTTGAAATATGCCAGAGCATTCTGTTCTTTTCAATAAGGCCTGCATTGGAGAGAAACTATTTCATCAGAACCAGAGCCTAAACTATTGGGATTGTATCAGAGTGGAACTAACCTGGGGGAAAGGAAATACCCACCTCCAGCTGCCTCTAGCCTTCCACCCATCCAATTACTCAACTCCAGCCCTCGGGCCATCCTTCCCCTAAGATGTGGGATTGGGGGCCTGAAAAATGCTTCTGACATTTACAGATGAAGGGCATAGGTTCACTAAAATACTGAGCCCTAATCATAGGACTATAGATCCCTTCTCCTCACCTCACACCTCACCACCACATTGCTAAGGTCCTATTTACCAGGGTTCCTTTCACCCCACACACCATGTCCAGCTCTCAACAAAAAATTACAAGGCATGCTGAAAGGCAAAAAACACAGTTTGAAGAGGCAGAACAAGCATCTGAACCAGACTCAGACAGAATAGAGATGTTGGAATAACAAATTATTAATTTGAACAACTATGATGAACATACAAAGGTTGCTCATTAAAAACAAAGTAGATAATATGCAGAAACAGATGATATAAGCAGAGAGAAATAAATTCCAAAAAGAATCAAAAAGAAATGCTAGAGATCAGAAAACACTGCAACAGATATAAGAATGCCTTTGATGGGCTTATTAGTAGGCTGGACATGGCTGAGCAAAGAATCTCTGAGCTTGAGGATATGTCATAGAAGTTCTCAAAATTGAAAAGCAAGGAGAAAAAATACTGGAAAAAAAAAACAAAAAGCAGAATATCCAAGAACTGTGAGACAACTGCAAAAAATGTAACATATGCATAATGGGAATATTTTCCTGAAATTAATGTCAGACACCAAGCCACAGAGCCAGGAAACTCAGAGAACACCAAGTAGGAAAGTGCCAGTCAAACTACACCTATGCATATCATAGACAGAAAATAAAAGAGAAAAAATTTTGAAAGAAGCTAGAGAAAAAAACACCATCATTTAGAGGAACAAAGGTAAGAATTACTTTCTACTTCTCCTAGGAAACCATGTAAACAAGAAGGGAATGCAGTAAAATATTTAAAGTGTGAAACAAAGAAACAAAATCACCAACCTAGAATTCTGTACCCTGAGAAATTATCCTTCAAAAGTCAGGAAGAAAAAATTTCTCAAACGAAATTTGAATAGAATTTTTGACCAGTAGGTCTGCTTCCAAGAAATGTTAAAAAGTGTTCTCTAGAGAAAAGGAAAATGTTAAGTCAGAAACTCAGATCTACATATAAGATATATAAGATTATAAGATCTATATAAAGAAAGGAAGAGCATTAGAGAAGGAGTAAGTGGGGGTAAAATAAAAACTTCTATTTTTCTTATTCTTAATGGATCTAACAGATAACAGTTTGTTCAAAATAATAACAAAAATGTATTTGAAGATCAGAGCTTATGTAATAGTGAAATAAATGACAGCAATGATACAAGAGGAGCAATTAGGAATATTTTGTTATTATGAAGCACTTGTACTACCCATGAAATGGTATAATGTTATTTGAAAATGGAGTTGGATTAGTTGTAAATGTACATGGCAAATTCTAGGGCAACCACTAAAAAAATTTTTTAAGAAGCATAATTGATACATTAGGAAGAGGAAATAGAATCCTGTAAAATTCTCAATTAAAATCACAATTAGCAGAAAAAAGAGTGGAAGACAAATATAGTAATACAAAACAAAGGCAGCAAGTAGTAAACAGCAACAAATATGGTAGATATTAATCTAGCTACATCAATAATTACTTAAAACAATAGAGATTATCAGGGTAGATCAAAAAAGAACAAACTATGTAATTTTTACAAGAAACCCATCTTAAATGTAAAGACACACATATAGGCTAAAAGTAAAGGGATGGAGGAACATACAGCATGCTAATGCTAATTAAGAGAATGCAGTAGTGGGGCGCCTGGGTGGCTCAGTCGTTGAGCGTCTGCCTTTGGCTCAGGTCATGGTCCCAGGGTCCTGGGATCAAGCCCCGCATTGGGCTCCCTGCTCTGCAGGAAGCCTGCTTCTCCCTTTCCCACTCCCCCTGCTTATGTTCTCTCTCTCGCTATGTCTCTGTCAAATAAACAGGTGAAATCTTAAAAAAAAAAAGAGAGAGAGAGAGACAGTAGCAGATATATGAATTTCAGACACAGCAGACTTCAGAACAAGGAAAATTATCATGAACAAAGAGGCACATTACACAATGTAAAGGAGTCAATTCTATAACAGGATATAACAATCCTTAATGTGTATGCACCTAACTACATAGCTTCAAAATACATGAGGCAAAAATTGATGGAACTGCAAGGAGAAATAGAGGAATCCACTATTATAGTTGGAAACTTTAACACTCTTCTATTGAAAACAGATATTCAATAGATAAGAAAATCAGTAAGAGCAGAGCTGAACTCAATAGTACCATCAATCAACTGAATATAATTGACATCTATAGACTTCTTTATTCAACAACAGGATACACATTCCTCTCATGGTCACATGAAAAATACACAAAAATAGACTATATTCTGGGCCATAAAGAAACACCTTAACAAGGGTGTCTGGGGGCTCAGTTGGTTAAGCATCTGACTTTGGTTCAGGTCATGATCCTGGGGTCCTTGGATGGAGCCCTGCATAGCAGGTTGGGTCAGGCTCCCTGCTCAGTGAGGAGCCTGCTTCTCCCTCTCTCTCTCTCTCTCTCTGCCCCTTCCTCCCTGCTCGTGCTCTCTGTAGTGCGTGCTCTCTGTCTGTCTCTTTCAAATAAATAAATTTTTAAATAAAAAACCTTAACAAATTTAGAATAATATAAATCATACAATGTGTGCTCTCACACCACAAAGGAATTAAACCAGAAATCAATAACAGATAACTGGAAAATCCCCAGATACTTGGAGATTACACAACATACTTCTAAATAACACATGAGTCAAAAGAGAAATACCAAGAGAAATTTAAAAATATTTTGAAGTAAATGAAGATGAAAATACAATTTAAAACTTGTGAGATTCAGCAAAAGCAGTGCTTAAAAGGAAATATATACCATTGATTACATATATTACAAAAGAAGGAAGATCTAAAATTAATAATCTAAGTTTCTCCCTTAGGAAACTAAAAAGAAGAGCAAATTACATCTAAAGTAAGCAGAGGACAAGGAATAATGTATATTAGAGCAGAAATCAATGAACTTGGAAATTGGAAATCAACAGAGAAAGTCAATGAAACCAAAAGCTGGTTGTTTTAAAAATCAATAAAATCAATGTCTCTAGCTAGGCTAAGAAAAAAGAGAGAAGACACAAATTACTAATTTTAGAAATGAAAAAGGGGACATTACCACGTATCCCATGGAAATTAAAAGGATAATAAAGGAATACTATGTATGACTTTATGACCACAAATTTGAAAACCTAGATGAAATGGACGAATTCCTTGACAGGCACATCTACCAAAACTCACACAAGAAGAGTTAGACTATATGAATGGGCCTATATTTACTAAAGAAATTAAATCAATAATTAATAACCTCCAAAGCAGAAAACACTAAACCCTGATGGATTCACTCATAATTTCTACCAAACACTTAAGAAATTCTCTACAATCTTTTCCACAAGACAGAAGCAGAAGAAATACTTCTTAACTCAATCTATAAGGCCCACTTTACCCTAATACAAAACCACACAAAAACATTACAAAAAAGTAAAACTACAAACCAATATCTCTCATGAATATGGGTGCATAAATTTGCAAGAAAATATTAGCAAATGAAGTCCAACAACATATAAGATAATTATATACCATGATCAAATGGAATTTATCCCAGATATGCAAGGCTAGGATCTAAACAAAATCAATATCAAGAAAACTACAAAACTATGATGAAAGAAATCAAAGAAAAGCAATAAATAGGGGAATATTCTGTGTTCATGGATAGAAAGACTTATTAATGTCAATTAGTCAGTTCTTCCTAACTTGATCCATAGATTCAATGCAATCCCAATCAAAATTTCAGAAAGTTATTTTGTGGATATAGACAAATTGATTCTAAAAATTATATGGAAAGGAAAAGGCCCAGACTAGCCTGCTCAATACTGAAAGAGAACAAAGTCACAGGACTAACACTATTGGCCCTCATAAACTTACTATATAGCTATAGTAGTCAAAGCAGTGTGAGATTGGCAAAAGAATAGACAAATAGATCAAGAGAAAAAAATAGAGAGCCCAGAATAGAGCCCCACAGAGTATACTCATCATTGACAGGGAGTAATGGCAATGTAATAGAGAAAAGATAGTCTTTTCACCAAATGATGCTGGAACAACTAAACATTCATATGCAAGAAAGAAAGAAAGAAAGAAAAAAAAAAAAGACTCCAGACACAGATTTAATTTCCTTCACAAAAACTAACTCAAGGGGTGCCTGGGTGGCTCAGTCGTTAAGCATCTGCCTTCGGCTCAGGAAATGGTCCCAGGGCCCTGGGATCGAGCCCCGCATCAGGCTCCCTGCTCAGCGGGAAGCCTGCTTCTCCCTCTCCCACTCCCCCTGCTTGTGCTCCCTCTCTTGCTGTGTTTCTCTGTCAAATAAAATCTTTTTAAAAAAAACAACTAACTCAAAATAGAGCTAAATGTAAAATGCAGAGCTATAAAAGATAGATATAAAAGAAGATATAGCAGAAAACTGAGATGAATTCTATTATGTCAATGAAAATCTAGATGACCTCTCTTATGTCAATGATTTTTTAGATACAACACTAATGTCATGATCCATGAACTCAGAAATAATTGATAATCTGGACTTTACTAAAATTAAAAACTCCTGCTTTTTCAAAAGACACTGTCAGGAGAATGAGAAGAAAAGCCACAGACTAGGAGAAAACAATTACCAAAAGACACATCTGACAAAGGACTATTATCCAAAATAAGAAGTCTTAAAAATCAACAATAAGAAGACAGATGACCAGTTCAAAATATGGGTAAAAGATCTGAACAGATTCCTCACCAAAGAAGATATTCAGATGGCAAATAAGCATGTGAAAAGATGTTCCACATCATATGCCATCAGAGAAATGCAAATCAAAGCAACAGTGAGATTACCCATACACATGTATTAGAATGGCTAAAATTTAGAATCCTGACAACACCAAACGCTGACAAGGATCTGGAGCCACAGGAACTCTCATACATTGCTGTTGGGAATGCAAAATGGTACAGCCACTTTGGAAGACAGTTTGACAGTTTCCTATAAAACCAAACATACCCTTACCATATGATCCAGCAATGACACTCCTTGGTATTTGCCAAATTGAGCTAAAAACTTACATCCACCCAAAAACTATATGCAGATGTTTATGGCAGCTTTATATATAACTGCCAAAACTTGGAAGTAATTAAGATGTCCTTCAGTAATTGAATGGTACTTCCAGACCATAGAACATCATTCACTGCTAAAAAGAGGTAAGCTATCAAGCCATGAAAAGACATGGAGAAAACTTAAATGCATATTACATTAAAGGAACTGATCTGGAATGGTTACATACTGTAAGATTCCAAGTATCTGATATTCTGGAAAGGCAAAATTATGGAAACAGTAAAAGAGTAGTGGTTGCCAGGGGTTAAGGGAGAGGTAGGGATTAATAAGCAGAGCACAGAGGGTTTTCAGGGCAGTGAAACTATTCTATATAGTACTACAATGGCGGATTCATTCATTAATGTCATTCATTACACATTTGTCAAAATCCATAGAACCTTCAAGACCAAAATGAACCCTAATGTAAACCATGACTTTGGATGATAAGGATGTCTCAATGTAGGTTCATCAATTGTAACAAATGTACTACTCTGGTGGGGGATGTTGATGGTGGAGGAGATTGTGTGTGTGTGTAGACAGGGGGTATAGGGGAATTCTGTGCTTTCTGCTCAATTTTACTGTGACCTTAAACTGCTCTAAAATTTAAAATTCATTAATTAAAAAAAAGAACCTCAGCCTATAAAAAAGGGCTTTTGATTTTAGCTGTTTTCTTTTTTACTTGTTAACATATTAATTCTACTCACTTCACAGATGTTTCACCTCATTTTTAGTGTTATAAGAAAACATCCTCCACCACAGGAGCCACAAGACTGTTTTGCTGGAAGCAATGCATATTTGTTTACTGATTATTCATTATCATTGGTAAACATCTTCAAGGTTGAATGTTGCAGGATGAATAATGTCAGATGCTCATTTCTTAACTAAGATCTCTCTCTACCCTAGGGACAACGATTCCCTTGCAAATATCTGAAGAATTTGTTCCTTCTTTCATTCCTTTCCTATCCAGAGATAGCATTCACAAAAGGCCCCTTTCTCCCTTTGTTGAAAATCTATTCTCTCATCTTAGAGGTTTGCTTCCTTTCCAATTGCTTCCACAGGAGCTTCAGTTTCTTGCTTCTAAAGCTATAGCTTTACCTCGTAATCGAATCCAAATCTCAAACCCACTTTTCCAACTGGATCTTTTCATTTGACCATACTAAAAGCCAAACTTATCCTCAACAAAAAGTTGTTTTCCTTTCATATTCCCCATTGAAGTTAACAGGCTTACAATCCACCCAGGGTTATCATTTATTAGCATTAATCAACATCTCACATGCTACATATTTTACTTGAATATGTTGTTTACTGTCTTTCTCCCCCACCAAGTATGTGAAATTTATGAATATAGATGTTTGTCTGCTTTTTTCACTGTTATATTTCAAATGTGTAAAACGGTGCTACTAGTAATCAATACATTTTTTGTTAAATAAATGGGTGAATCTATCTTTTGTGAAATCACCTTTAAAAATGAGATGACCTTTATTTTGTCTTGTAATCATTTCCTAAAGTTGGAATTTCCAAATCAAGGGAATCTACATTTTTTTTCAAGATTTTATGTATTTATTTGACAGAGAGAGATACAGCGAGAGAGGGAACATAAGCAGGGGAGTGGGAGAGGGAGAAGCAGGCTTCCCGCAGAGCAGGGAGCCCAATGCGGGGCTCAATCCCAGGACCCTGGGATCATGACCTAAGCCGAAGGCAGATGCTTAACGACTGAGCCATCCAGGCACCCCAAGGGAATCTACATTTTTAAGGCTTTTTGTAAAATGCAATGGTTATGGCAGACACTGGGGGAGTCATCTATCTGTGTGATACCTGGAACTGCTTCATCTTGTACAAGTCAGTATATATTAATGATATAACAAAGGGAGGTTAAGAAGAACCTGGGTCCTTGATGGTATTATTGAGATAGAGTCCTGGTCGATTTCCCCTAGAGTTTGCCCTACCAATGGATTTCTTGCTAAATGAGTTCCAATAGCTACACATATGAACTGAATTGTGTTGAACTCAACATACATCAATTTTACTATTCCTTGTTCTTAAATATATAGTCTTAAAAGTGATGATAACCATCATGTCCCATCTGTTAAGTCTCACAGCTCTTCATTACTCTTGAAATAAAATCTAAACTCTTTACAATGGCCTGTAAACTCTTTCTCACTCACTATGATCCAGTTACACTGGTTTTGTGTGTCTTAACCACATCTAACTTTGTTGCCCAAAGGCCTTTGCATTTGCTGTTTTTTACCCAGAGTGGTTTTCCTCTATATGGCTAGGTTTTGGGTTTTTTTTTTAATTCTCAGCTATCAGCTCAAATATTGTACCCCCAGTTACTTCCTCCATTATATGTTCTTGTTTTTTTCATTATACTTTTTACAATCTAACTTTTTAAGTTTACTTAGTTGCTTATTGTCTTCCTCTCTCAAATATACTCATTATAAGAGTATCATCCTTGTCTCTTCAGTTCACCGCTGTATCTCTAACACCTAATACATATGCCCAATTCATGGTCTGTGCTCAAAATATTTTTTGAACAAATGAATAATATGTGATGATCAAGACAAAGGTTATATGAAAAACATGTTAACTAGATAAAATCATTTTAAATACTTAATGTATTTTTTAAATGCCCACAACAAAAAAAAAAAATTATGCTAAGGAAATTTTATCTGTTAAATGTAATATTTAGTAAAGAGAGTACACTCACAAATGAATAAAAAAATCTAAACATACCAATAGGTATACAGGCAAAAGCCACGATCAACTAATTCAATAAAGAATTGCTTAGTGATCATAAGAAAATATAGTTTGCACTAACAAAGAAATGCAAATAAAATTAAGAAATCATTGTTTGAAAAATTAATAATTTAGTAGTGTTCATGTATTGAGTTGTCACTATATTCCAAGAGCTATTTAGTCTTTTTTTATTTTTACATACATATCTTTTTTTTAGAAGGAAAGCAATTTTTTTTTTAATTTTTAAGAGATTTATTTATTTGTCAGAGAGAGAGAGCAAGCACAAGCAGGGGGAGCATCAGGCAGAGGGAGAAGCAGGCTCCCCAATGAGCAAGGAGCCTGATGTGGGACTCGATTCCAGGACCCTGGGATCATGACCTGAGCCAAAGGCAGACGCTCAACCAACTGAGCCACCCAGATATCCCTACATACATATCCATAAAGGAGAGAAAATGGTCGCTGTTAGAAATGTTCAAGGAACAATAAGAAGGCCAGTATGCCTGGTAGGCAGGGAGTCGAGGAGATCTTGGGAGATGAGGTCTGTGAGATAGTGTTATATATGGTAGACAGTGAACACTTAACGTTGGTTTGAGGAGCAACTATCTCTTACTGGTGCTACTGAAGGTAATTTTAATTTTTATCTTTTTGCTAATCTTTTTATATATTTTTTAAACAAATGCATATTACTTTTATGATAAGAAATAAGTATTTTAAGAAAAATTTATTTAAAAATGAAATATCAAAAGAGTGTGACACAGTAGATTGTGTTCTGTTAGATACTAAGAATGCGTAATTTTCTTCATAGAAATTCTTCTATTCTTCCTCATAGGCAATTCTTTTTCTTTTTCTTTTATTGGGGGGTGGGGGTTATTGCATCTTTATTGGGCTGCAAGGATAATTTTTCACGGTAATGGACTTGAATGGTTCCACTCACTATAAACACATATATACACCAGAATTTTTAAAATTCCAGTATAATTAACATACAGTGTTATATTAGTTTCAGGTGTACAATATAATGATTCAACAATTCTATACATTACTCAGTGATCACAATAAGTGACTCTTAATGTCCCTCAACTATTTCACCCACTGCCCCGCCCACCTCCCCTCTCGTAACCATCGGTTTGTTCTCTAGTGTTAAGAGTCTGTTTTTTGGTTTCTCTATTTTTTCTGTTTTGTTTCCTTTTTTTAAAGATTTTATTCATTTATTTGGCAAAGAGAGAGCACAAGCAAGGTTAGTAGCAGAGGGAGAGGGAAGCAGGCTGCCCGCTGAGCAGGGAGTCTGACACAGGACTCAATCCCAGGAAACTGGGATCATGACCTGAGCGAAAGGCAAATGCTTAACTGACTAAGCCACCCAGGCACTCCTCTTTTGTGTCTTAAATTCCACTTATGGGTGAAATCATATGGTATTTGTCTTTCTCTGACTGCCTCATTTCACTTAGCGTTATACTGTCTAGATCCATGTGTTGTTGTAAATGGCAAGAGATTTTATTCTTTTATGGCTGAGTAATATATACACACAACACCTTCTCTATCCATTCATCTATTGTTGGACACTTGGGCTGCCTCCATATCTTGGCTATTGTAAATAATGCTGCAATAAATGTAGGGGTACATCTGTATGTCTTCTTTGGAAAAATGTCTATTCATGTCTTCTGCCCATTTTTAAATTGGATTGTTTTGGGATATTGACTTTTATAAGGTCTCTACATACTTTGGATACTAATCATTTATCAGATATATCATTTGCACATATCTTCTCCCATTCCACAGGTTGCAATTTAGTTTCACTGATTTTTTTCCTTTGCTGTGCAGAAGCTTTATTTTGATGAAGTCCCAATAGTCTCAGTTTTTCACCACTGAGAATGATGTTAGCTGTAGGTTTTTCATAAACGGCCTTTATTGTGTTAACATATGTTCCCTCTAAACCCACTTTGTCGAGGGTTTTTATCATGAATAGATGTTGTACTTTGTCAAATGCTTTTTCTGCATCTATTAAAATGATCATATGGTTTTTATTCTTTCTCTTGTTGATTTGCAAATATTGAACCACTCTTGCATCCCAGGAGTAAATCCCATTATTTTTTTAAATATATTGTTGGATTCAGTTTGCTAATATTTTGTTGAGATTTTTGTATCTATGTTCATCAGAGGCATTGGCCTGTAGTTCTCTTTTTTGTAGTGTCTTTATCTGGTTTTGGTATCAGGGTAATGCTAGTCTCATAGAATAAAACTGGAAAATTTCCTTCCTCTTCTATTTTTTGGAATAGTTTGAGAATAGGTATTAACTCTTCTTTAAATATTTGGTAGAATTCACCTGTGAAGCCATCTGGTTCTGGACTTTTGTTTGTTGGGAGTTCTTTTGATTCCTGATTGAATTTCATTGCTGGTAATTGGTTTGTTCAAATTTTCTATTTCTTCCTGATTCAGTTTTGGGAGGTCATCTGTTTCTAGGTATTTATCCATTTCTTCTAGGTTGTCCAATTTGTTGGCATATAATTTTTCATAATATTATCCTCTAATCTTTAATGCCAGGCAATTCTTTGCAGTATATTTACATTTTGTCCTTCCATCTTCTTATCATGTATTCCTTATTTTCATTGCCTAATTTGATGTGATCTAAAATATTGAAATCTTCTTTATAGCAATGACCCCATCATTATTTCCAACACAGTTTAATGAAAGAAGCATTTAATTTTAGAGACTGGCCTTACAACCTTGGACAAATCTTTGTTTGTTAGTCCTTCGTTCTTCCTCTACTCATAAGTTGGTAATGAAGATAAATAAAATATGTGGACTTCTTTGAATTATCAGAAGGTATCTAACTCCAATACATTTAGGTTTTCTGACATCCTTTTCTTCAAATGCAATCTGGTTATTATTGTGCCCTGCCATTGAGACTTTACATGCCTTTGCATTTCCATTGTTCCATTTTCATGTTTTTAATTTTATACTTTGAACTATTCTCAGATCAATCTTTGGGCTGCTGGCTGTTGTAAAAAATTTTTTCTACAGAGATGATCATAGGCTGATATGATGTTCAACGGTCCGGATCATATCTCCTTTTTGCAGTTTAACTTGATTCCATTTTGGTATTATTGGAAGAGTTGAAAATACTGTTTTTAAATTTACATTTTCCATTTGGCATTTAAGCAAAAACTTGCTCTGTATATCAGATGTCTTCACTTATAAGTGATGCATGTAATCTATTTTAGAAGCAAATGGAAAAAAATCTATTTAAAGAAGATATCCACCCCCAACTTCCTTACCAATTTTTGTTAGTAAAAAATAATTTAGGAAAACAAAATAAAAATGGTAAAGTGACATAATGGGTACATTTCATATTTACGAGACCATTTATTAGCCATTCTCAAAATTTAACTTTAAGCAATCCTAACATTAAGCTAAATCTTGTATCTATTTTATATTTCTTCATTGTATGCAATAACTGTTCTTTTTGATTGCTGTATATATTTTCACAAAATACTTATGAGATGTATTATGTGCATAGGAGATACAAAACTTTTATCTGAGTCAAAATTCAGAACTTGGTTTTGAATCCAGCAAATCAATCAGACAGTAAAGGACTGCTTTTATGAATAGATATGCCTGTGGGGAGGTGGGTAGTTGTAAATCTCTGGCTCTTTGTAATTACTCAATAGATGTTTGGCAAATAAGAGATTATGTTGGCTTTTATTCTTCTGTATTTATTCTTGGAACCATGTTCACTCAGTCATCTATTCGATTATCACTGTTATCAAAAGTAAGGGCCCAGCTTATATTATGGAGGGGAAGGCAGAAGGTAAACTAGTAAGGAAGAAATACATATATTTACAAATTAAAGTAAGGTATATGAAGACCTTGAATAAGTTTCAGTGATTGAGAATTACAGGTTGGTCAGAGATGGTCTGTTTATGCAGATAACACACCTTTGTTCTCTGATGAACTGTATTATGAACAGATGAGCAATTGAAACACACTATATGTGGCCATTTTAATACAAAGTTTTTGAACTAAATTTATAGTAAGAAGTTATGTAGTTAGAAGACAAAGAAAGCTATCAACTTAAGTCACAAAACATCATTCCTTCTTTCATACTGTTTCATAGAAGACACTTAAAACATTATTGTCATGGAGTCGTCACTCTTCTCTAGGCCAGTAATTGTTGAGAGAGAAAAATATCCAGTATCAAGTGTTTATTGTGTTCCAGCAATTTAAAACAATTTAAAGAAGTTAGTCAGGATCATAGTGCTTTAATGAACACTTGTGTAATTATTAATTTCATTATACTATTTATTTGTTATTTATTTATTTATTTATTTATTTTTAAGTAGGCTTCATGCTCAATGTGGGGCTTGAACTCATGACTGCAAGATCAAGAGTCAGATGCTCTACTGACTGAGCCAACCAGGCACCCCCATTATACCATTTATTGAATATCTATTTGAGATGAGGCATAGTATAGAGCATAATTTTATCTTCACAATAGCTCTAACAGATGCGTAATTTAAAGTGCATTCTATTGGTAATAATACTGGGCCTCAGAGAGGACTAAGACCACATACCTAGTGAATTATTTACATCTTTGTTTTTCCAGCTCTACAAAATTAAGTACCTACCAGCAGGGCCCTGTATAGTTAAGAGCGTGGGCTCTGGATTTAGGTGCTGCTAATTTCTTGTTGTCTGGCCTTTGAAAAATATATACCTTCTCTGTCCTTTAGTTCTCTCCTCTGTAAGTTTGGGATAAAAATATAATAATACACATGAAACACCTAGAACAGTGCCTAATACAGAGTCAACACTCTAAATCTTAGGTGATTTTATATTTATGTGCATTATATGTAGGTGTTATTAATGTTCATCACAGATGAAATCTATCTTACTCTTTTTGCATGCAAACTATGGATAAGGCACTCTATACATGTGTTCTAATGTCCTTAATGTTCAGTATCTCTCTGCATTCATGGGACTATGTTGCAGGTGCAAACACTCTAAGAAGCGTCTCACATGCAAGAGATTCCAGGAAATTCATACCATGTAATATTGAGTGCAAACACTCCCATTAGCGTCTCACATGGAAGAGATTCCAGGAAATTCATACCATGTAATATTGATTTGGGGATTACATCAGGCTTTGCTAGAGGAACTCTCCTCCTGCTGTATTAAATACACAGTGTTTATGATTCTCATTATTGTTAATGTCATGTAAATTTTCTAGAATTGCTCTATAATAAGGTAAAAAAATCAAATTTCTTTTGTACTGAATGATGAGTTTTCTGAGAATGTCAAGTTATCACACGTAGGGACTAACCTTAAATATTTTTTGAGTAGACAACAACCAGACTGTACAAACTTGGGGTTTCTCTCTGTGTCTTGGGAGGAGCCTATATGAGTGAGGGACACTAAAGCTTAAACTTTGTTATCTTCACAGTAAGTCAACTTTGGTGTAAGGCCACATAATTTAATTTCTGTGTTCTAAAAATTATTTTGGGTAACCGGACCGAAAAGGATTTAAGATTGTGGAGCAAGAAATGTAGTGGTCATGGATTTTCTTTGTTCCTTGCTCAGGAACTACATGTCCAGTCCAAGCCTGCTATTTCACAAATTTACAGTCAGGGGTGAGAAAGGAAATTAAGATGATGCTGAGCAATTTCATCATTAGGGCTTCAAAAATTAATTCCATCCATGTAACTAAGGGTACTGAGTAAAGATAAAGAATGCACATATGTTGGAGATGAGGAAGACTACAAAATTGGTTATTCTCACAGAGGGATACATTTGTCCCAAGGGTGGTAACTATTTGGAAACAAGTAGGTGCTCAATAAATCTTTATTAAAGAAGGAATAATCTGGACCACTAGAGACCTCTCCGGTTATTGTATACATCAAGAGCATGGCCACGTCTCTGCCCAGCTGGCCTTTACTTAGGCTTACAGTCTAACGGGTCCTCTTATAAGCTTCCTCATATTAACTCACTTCATTTCTAGAACAACTCATAGAGATAGGTAATATTATCATACACATATTACATATAAGGACACTGAGGCATAGAGCGGCCACCTCATTTGTCTAAAGTCACACATACATTAAGTGGCAGAACTGGGATTTGAACCAGAACACTGTGACACCTCAGTATGTGCTCTTTAACATGTGCTAAGAGACAAGGGCATGAGCTCCTTGTTCTTGATTATAAAATAGGCTTTGGGCCCTGTTAAGTTTTTAGAGAAAGCTTTAGAGATATATTTTTTAAACATTCTATTTAAACAGAAATATAAACTCTTTTAGGGAAAAAAGTAGAGCATTTACCTAAGAATTTAATAGAGTCCTACTAGAACACTTAATTTTTCTCAGGATGTTTGTATCATGACATAATAGTATTATATTATATATATTATGTTATATTATTATATTATATTATTATATTCTCACTGGAAAAATCACCCTAGATAGCCCAGGTATAAACTACACAATGGGTGATTACTTTGGCCATGTTCTCTGAAAATAAATTTATACTAGATGATTAATATTTGTCTTCTCACCAAACCACAATTTAGTTCTAGCTGGTGAGGAAACTCATGCCAGATGGAATCTAACTGAAAGACTATATAATACCGAAGACAACCCTTGACTGCTTGCTAGCAGCCTCTAGTCCTAAGTAGTGCTAAATCTTTGAGAATGCTTTTAATCTCTATGGGCCAGAGTCCTCACATCAAAAATGTTTTCTAAAGTTTATTTCAGCTTTAAAAATTCCTATGCCTCTACTAGAAGTAAATAACCACCGATTAAAAATATTGATAGATATTGGCCAATTGGTTGAAAGAATTTTTTTTGGAAAAAATTTCAATTTTAAGGAAATTAAAATTTAATTGTCTTATTTGTTTATTTATTTATAAGGTTTTATTTATTCTACTTTATGTCTCTTTGGCTATCATTTTCATTATACAATTCTACACTTTTAAGTTTATTCATAGATATTTTTGTTGTTGCTATTGTAAATCAAATCTTTTCTTTTACTACATTTTCCTAATAGGTTATAAAGAAAGTCATTGTAGGGAGCGCCTGGGTGGCTCAGTTGGTTAAGCAACTGCCTTCAGCTCAGGTCATGATCCTGGAGTCCCTGGATTGAGTCCCTGGATCAAGTCCCTCATCGGGCTCCCTGCTCAGTGAGGAGCCTGCTTCTCCCTCTAACCCCTCCCCCCTCGCATGTACTCTCTCTCTCTCATTCTCGCTCTCTCAAATAAACAAATAAATCTTTAAAAAAAAAAAAGAAAGTCATTGTAGGAAAGCTGTTGATGATATTTGCAAATTAATTTGTTTGTAGCCAGAATAATTATTTTTATTTACAACCAAATATCAGTTGATACCCTTGAGTTTATAGACATACAAACTTACCATCTGAAATAAATGACATTTTATCACTTGTTCTTCAATTTTTATGACTCCTTTTTTCTTTTTTTTAAGATTTATTTCTTTACTTTAGAGAGAGCGAGAGAGAGCCAGGGAAGGGGCAGAGGGAGAGAGAGAATCCTGAAGCAGACTCCTCCATGAGCTCGGAGCCTAACACGGGACTCGATCCCAAGACCCAGAGATCATGACCTGAGTGAAATCAAGAGTCCGACGTTTAACGAACTGAGCCGCCCAAGGGCCCCTCTTCCTTTTTCTAATTACTTTGTCCAGTTCTTCAAAAATTATGGTAATAATTAAGGCAGTGGGCATGCTTATCTTGTTTCTGATGTTAGTGAGAGTAGAATATAGTTTCCCTGTTCAGGTATGAGGCAATTTGAGTTTGCAAAAAATATGTTAAAAAAATATATCCTTCAAGATTTATGAAGATTGCATTTTAAATCACTAATGGATGTTTAATTTTATCACATGTCTTTATGGCATCTATAGTGATGATTAAATGGTTTATTTCCTTTGACCTTTTAATTATATAAATTATAGCTGATTTCCTAACTGAGAAATCTTTGGGAAAACCCCTCTGAGTCATGATGAATTATTCCTTTTATAAGCTGCTAGATTATATTAAATGATTTTTACATTAACATTGATACTTGTATGTGAGATAGATCTATAGTTTTAAAAGATATTTCTATCAGCTTTTGTTACCAATATTTTATTATGCAAGTCTGGATTTTTTTTTAATTTTAAAGATTTTTATTCATTTATTTGAAAGAGTGAGAGACAGCATGAGTGGGGGGCAGGGGCAGGGAGAGAAGCTCCCTGCTCCCCACTGAGCAGGGAGCCCAATATGGGGCTGGATCCCAGGACCCTGGGATCATGACCTGAGCTGAAGACAGAAGCTTAACCGAGCCACCCAGGAGCTCCAGAATCTAGGTTTTATACCAGCTCTAGCTGCAAAGGAGCCTGGGAAAATGAATGACTGGCGTTTCTGGTTTCTATAGCAGAAGTGGTTGGTTTGGTGAATGGAGAATGCCACAGTCAATGCAGAAGGTTACAATGTTGACTGACAAAACCAGAGGCCCTGGTCCATGAAAAGTAGGAAGCCTATTTTCTGTTATTCTCTCTGGAATAAGTAAAATATTACTGAAGTTATTTGAAAAACTGCTAATTTGTTTAAATTATGTGAGTGATTTGTGAAATAGTGTTTATCTGCTACCGTTTTAGGAAACAGGTCTTTGACCATTTGCTCATTTTTTTCTATTATAATCTGAATTTGCTGTTTTTTTATTTCAAATATGGTTTATATTTTCTGAACCCAACAGATTTTTAAAATTCAGATATTCAAATGTTTTGAATAGAATCAAGTATTTAATTTTTATTATTGAGATTTCTAGTACATAAGTGTGGTTATTTTTTCTCTTGTTTAGATTTTTTATTGTTGTTTGGGGGATTTTTCCTTTGATCAGCTATGCTCGCTAATGGTTGATTAATTAGTTTTTGTTTATAAAAGTAGATCATGGGCTTATTATTTGTTTTTCCCTTGCTCTTATCTGGTTATTATTTCCTGACTCTATCATGTTGATTTCTTCCTTCTGCTTTCCCCATGTTTTTGCTATTAAGTCTTTTTCAAACTTATTGTTTATATTAATTTATTTGAATTTGTTTTCTTATTTGCCAAGAGTCTTTATATGTAATATTTATACTATCCTTATCTTTTAAATATTCTGCAATTTTGATTCTGAGAGCTTTTTTCTTATTTAAATATATTTGTTAGTGTTTTGGAATTTTTAAGTTTCTGTTGGTATTATTTTTAATTTTATTACATTGGGATTAGAGAATGTATGATAAGTAGTACTGAACTTTATCATTTATTGATTTTTGTCTATTTTTTAACACTTTATTATGAGAATTTTAAAATATACAGGGAAGGACCCATTATCTAAATTCTACCATTTTAATATACTCGCTTTTTCACATATCTATTTATCTATAAATCTATCTATACATCCATCAATTTTATTTTTCCATGCATTTCAAAGTAAATTGTAAAAATCAGTCCATCTAAATACTTCAGCATGCATTTCATTAACTAGAGTTCAGCTCTCATTCAAAGACTTTTTTTTCCTCTTGGGGTAAAATTTACCAATAACATATTTCAGAAGTTTTAATGTACTTTGCCTAAAGTTTGACAAATTGATACACTGGTGTAAAGCTGACCATATTAAGATACAGAATGTTACCGTTCCCTTAGAAATTTCCTTCACGCCCCTTCCCAGTTAATTTCCATCTCCCACCCTTAGAAGCAGCCATTATTCTGATACTTTTCTACCACAGTTTAGTTGGCCTCTTGTCTAAATGGAATTAAACGATGTGCTCTTCTATATATGACTTTTTAACGCTGAGCATGTTTTGGAGATTCACTCATGTTGCTGCATGTATTAATAATTTCTTTTTTATTGCTATGAACTTTCCATTATAGGAATATACCAAATTTCTTTATCCATGCTCCTATTGATGTACATCTGGATATTTCCAGTTTAGGGAGATTATTAAGTCAGCTATAAAACATTCTTATACAAATCTAGTTATGGGCATATGTTGTCATTTCTCTTGGCTTTTGTCAACTTCTTTAAATAATTTTTTTTTTAAGATTTTATTCATTCATTTGAGAGAGCACAAGCAGGGGGGGAAGGCAGAGGCAGAGGAAAAAGCAGACTCCCTGCTGAGCTGGGAGCCAGACATGGGGCTCTATCACAGGACCTGGAGATCATGACCTGAGCCGAAGGCAGATGCTCTACCATCTAAGCTACCCAGGTGCCCCAAGGTTTGGTTAATTTTTATAAATACTGCATTACCACTTGAAAAAGTCATATTTTATACATATTCTTGTTATTTAGTTATATTAGATGGTATCTATATATCTTTAGCCTGTCTATTATAGGTTGGGTAAGTGTTACTGGTTGGATTATATCCCCTATGAAAGATGTTGACGTTCTGAGTTCCAGTACCTGTATGTTTGACCTTATTTGGAAATAAAGCTTTGCAGGTGATCAAGTTAAGTCTCTAAATCCAGAATGACTGTCCCCTTACCAAAGAGGGAAATTTAGACACAGAGGTAAAGACACAGGGAAGATGCCATTTGAACATTGGAGGTATACTGCTACAAGTTAAGAAACACCAAAAGACTTCTGGCAAACCACCAGAAACTAGAAGACAGGCGTGGAACAGATTCACCCTTATAGCCTTAAGAAGGAACAAGACTTCTTAGACTTCTTAGACTTCTCTACAACTGTTAGATGATACATTTCTCTTGTTTAAGTCACTCAGTTTGTGGTACTTTGTTACAGCAGTCCTAGAAAACTAATACAGTGAGCAAGTTAAAGTTTCTTAATATTTCCTATGTATTCATCCTTGCATTAAATTTATTTTAATTTTGCCCTATAACTTTCAACACTATTTTATTTCATGTATAAAGTTTCAAAACAAATGAATCTTCATTTTTACTTGGCCTCTGTTATAATGAAGTTTTCTTCTTTTTTTCAGTTAATGCTTTCTGTCTTGTATTCAATTTTGGTTGATATTAATACCTTGACCAATTCTTTTTCTTTGCATTTGCCCGCTATGTCATTCCCGTCCTCTTAGTCTTCCTTAATTACTCTTGTAAAAAATATGTGTTTTACATATTGCAAGTAGATGGGTTTTGTTTTTATAATCTACCTGAATTTTATACCTCTCACTTAACTTTTAGCTGACAAATGTACTTATCACTGAGAAATTTTGAAATCTCTTCCCACATGACATTTTACAGTTCAGGGAATCTAGGATTCTGTGCATGTGGTATTAGCAGCTGGTGAGAGAATTCATTGTCTAATTTGAGAAGTATAATCTGGGAGCCTGGCTTTCTATTTTAGTTGGTACCTCTCAGGATCCCAAAATTCCTTTAAGTTTCACATGCCTCGATAACCATAAAACATTTTAGAAATTAAATATATGGATATAAATCTTTATAGTAATAAAAGAGGCATATATTATGCAAGATGGAGTAAAATAATATATCAAGTTTGCACATTTTTGAGACCTTATGATACTCAGTAGTACAAGTTGCTGTCAATCTTTTTCTCTTTTATTTTTTTAAAGATTTTCTTATTGGGCAAAAAAAAGATTTTCTTATTTGAGAGAGAGAGCAAGCGCTTGTGCGCACATGGGGGGTGGGGAGGAAGGAGCAGAGGGAGATGGAGAGATGCGGGAGAGAGAGAATCTCAAGCAGACCACCCCCTCCAACCCCGCCGAGTGCACAGTCTGACATGGGCTTGATCTCAGAGCCCTGAGATCACGACCTGAGCCAAAAGCAAGAGCTGGACATTTAACTGACAGAGCCACCCAAGAACCCCGATCTTTGACTCTTTCAAATTGCCTTTTGAAACAACTCTCATGGCTTTTCTCCTCTTTCTCTGTTCCTCCTCATTCATCTTTTTAAATTCATCCCCCCTTATCCTAATTTGTACTTCCTCCAAACTTGATCCTACACCCTCCCTTCCCCCTTCTTTGTTCGCTCCCTATGCTCAATTATTTACAAATGGCTCAAGACTTCCCTGAGCTCCAAACTTGAATATATGAAGGCCTACTTAGTTCCCTTGAATGTTATGATGCCACCTCCATCTTGGTGTACCCCAAATGGGACTCATTCTTTAAGCCTCCTGTGCCCTCTCCCTATCATCAAATCTGCTTGTCTTTTGTTCCCCTTTTGAGTGAATTATAGTATGATCCATCTAGCTAGAAAAGCCTTCTTTTATGATTTTACTTCCTAAATATCTTCTGTGTTTGTGTAATTGTTCCAAATCCACCACCACTATTCTGGCTCAAGGCATAATTTCCTCTCACTTATACCTTCCTTTTGTCTCCTTTCTCTATGTTCCCTTCTGCAGCCAGGATGATCTTTTTCAAAAACAAATGTGACAGTTCATCTCCTTAAAACTCTTCATAGATGCTCTTAGGATAAAGAAAGAATTCTTCACATAGCTTACAAGGTTTGTATAACCTGGTCTCACCTACTTCCCACCTCAGCTTCCTCTCTGTTACTCACACTTCCCTTTTTTTAGTTTTTTGTTAGAAATGAGCATTTACACAGACTCTTCTTTTTGGCTGCATATTATTCCTATCCCTCTTTACTTGATGAATTTTATTCATCTTTTAGACCTCATTTAGTGTCACTTTCTCATGAAAATCTTCCAATTATAACCCCTCATATTAGTTGGCATTCTCCAAGAAAACAGAACCAATAGGACACATAGGCCCTCACTGGATTAAATGCCCCCACACTGGGGAGGGCCATCTGCTTTACTCCATTCACTAATTCAAATGCCAGTCTCTCCCAGTAACACCTTCCTATCATACCCAGAAATTGTGTTTAATCGAATATCTGAGCATCCTGTGACCCTATCACGTTGACACATAAAATTAACCATCGTACCCTTCATGGTACTGTATACCTTTTCTTTATGGTACTACAAAATTACATTTAACACTTATTTGTGTGATTATTTGAATAAGAACCATCTCTCCACCTAGACTGTAAGCTTCATAAGGAGGACCTTGATGGTTTTATTCATCATTATATTCTTTTTTTTTTTTAATGTTCTGTTAGTCACCATACATTACATCATTAGTTTTTTAATGTAGTGTTCCATGATTCATTGTTTGGGTATAATACCCAGTGCTCCATGCAGTACGTGCCCTCTTTAATACCCATCACTGGGCTAACCCATCCCCCCACCCCCTCCCCTCTAGAATCCTCAGAGTCCATAGTCTCTCATGGTTCGTCTCCCACTCTGAGTCCCCCCCCTTCATTTTTCCCTTCCTTCTCCTAATGTCCTCCACGCTATTCCTTATGTTCCACAAATAAGTGAAACCACATGATAATTGACTTTCTCTGCTTGACTTATTTCACTTAGCATAATCTCCTCCAGTCCCATCCATGTGGATGTAAAAGTTGGGTATTCATCCTTTCTGATGGCTGAGTAATATTCCATTGTATACATGAACCACATCTTCTTTATCCATTCATCTGTTGAAGGACATCTTGGCTCTTTCCACAGTTTGGCTATTGCGGACATTGCTGCTATGAACATTGGGGTGCATATGGCCCTTCTTTTCACTACATCTGTGTCTTTGGGGTAAATACTGAGTAGTGCAATTGCTGGGTCATAGGGTAGCTCTATTTTTAATTTCTTGAGGAAACTCCACACTGTTTTCCAAAGTGATTGTCCCTGCTTGCATTCCACCAACAGTGTAAGAGGGCTTCCCTTTCTCCATAACCTCTCCAACATTTGTTGTTTCTTGCCTTGCCAATTTTTTTTATTCTAACTGGTGTAAGGTGGAATCTCAATGTGGTTTTGATTTGAATTTCCCTGATGGCTAATGATGATGAACATTTTTTCATGTGTCTGTTAGCCATTTGTATGTCTTCTTTGGAGAAGTGTCTGTTCATGTCTTCTGCACATTTTTTGACTTGATTATTTGTTTTTGGGGTGTTGAGTTTGAGAAATTCTTTATAGATCTTAGATATCAGCCCTTTGTCTGTAGTATCATTTGCAAAAAACTTCTCCCATTCTTTGGGTTGCCTCTTTGTTTTGTTGAATATTTCTTTTGCTATGCAGAAGATTTTTATCTTGATTAAGTCCCAAAAGTTCATTTTTGCTTTTGTTTCCCTTGTCTTTGGGGATGTGTCTTGAAAGAAGTTGCTGTGACCGATGTCAAAGAGGTTACTGCCTATGTTCTCCTCTAGGATTTTGATGGATTCCTGTCTCACATTAAGGTCTTTCATCCATTTTGAGTTTATCTTTGTGTATGGTGGAAGAGAATGGTCAAGTTTCATTCTTCTGTATATAGCTGTCCAATTTTCCCAGCACCATTTGTTGAAGAGACTGTCTTTTTTCCATTGCATATTTTTTCTTGCTTTGTCAAAGATTATTTGACCATAGAGTTACTAGAACTCATATAGCAATTCAGTAATGTTGCAGGATATGAAATCAATGCACAGAAATCAGTTGCTTTCTTATATAGTAACAGTGTAACTGTAGAAAGAGAAATTAGAGAATCAACTCCATTTACAATAGCACCAAAAACTAAGATACTTTGGAATAAACCTAACCAAAGAGGTAAAGGATCTATACTCTAGGAACTACAGAACACTCATGAAATAAATTGAAGAAGACACAAAAAGATGGAAAAACAGTCCATGCTCATGGATGGAAAGAATAAACATTGTTAAAATGTCTATGCTGCCCAGAGCAATCTCTACCTTCAACACCATCCCGATCAAAATACCAATGGCATTTTTCAAAATACTGGAACAAACAATCCTAAAATTTGTATGGAATCAGAAAAGACCCCGAATCGCCAAGGTAATGTTGAAAAAGAAAAACAAAGCTGGGGGCATCATGTTGCCTGATTTCAAGCTATATTACAAAGCTGTGATCACCAAGACAGCATGGTACTGGCACAAAAACAGACACATAGACCACTGGAACAGAATAGAGAACCCAGATATGAACCCTCAACTCTGGTCAAATCATCTTCATCATTATATTCTTAATATAATATGTATTCTCCATCTAATGATGACATGAATAATTGAATGAATGATAAATGAGTTCTATCCATGTAGACATTAAACTATCATGTTCAAATTTAACATCAGAAATATCTCATTGTAACAGTTACACTTTCTACAAAAATGGTACTCTGCAACATGAATTATAGGTAAATTACTACACATTTTTGTGATTGTATGGATGAGATGTCTCTGCCTATAAGATATGATTTTATTAAAAAGGGTTAAGTTGTTGAAGCTTCTACTTGAAAATTACATCTATACTAAATATCATTAGAAGAGATGATTCACGGGCGCCTGGGTGGCTCAGATGGTTAAGCGTCTGCCTTTGGCTCAGGTCATGATCCCAGGGTCCTGGGATCGAGTCCCGCATCGGGCTCCCTGCTCCTTGGGAGCCTGCTTCTCCCTCTGCTTCTCTCTCTCTCCCTCTGTCTCTCATGAATAAATAAATAAAATCTTAAAAAAAAAAAAAAGAAGAGATGATTCACTTTAGGCAAATGATCTACATTCAGAAGCCCAGTCTTGAGAAATAAGTAAACAACCATGGTCCTTAAAAAGAAAATCTAACGATTTACACAATGCTGTATATTTCCACTCTATTCACCTCATGTGGCATTAATCAGAATCAACAATTTTATGGTTCAGAAGTACGTCATTGTTATAATCACATTAACTTTTGAGAGCAGTTTCAGTGACAACATATGTTATAACTGCAGCCAATATGAATATGTGGAAACATGGTATGTGAAGTGAAAATACATAGACTGACTTAAGTTCTAGTTTTGGCTCCATTGTTTATAAATTCACTAAGTGTTAGTTTTCTTTAATTTGAGAAAAATAATTTCTATCTCATTGTGCTGCTGTGATAAATCGCTGCTGAGTGCTTGGTCTGGTTTCTGTCTTATAGGAACCATTTACTTCTCTATATTCTTTCTATCATCATTTCAGTGCCAAAGCAAGAATAAAAGACATGTTTATATTCTATGAATTAATCAAGGATTTCCAAATCTGGCTGTTCATCACAGTTACCTAAGGAGTCTTGTAAAAAGACAGATTCCCAGACTATCTATAGGTTCAGATTCCATAGGTTTGGGTTGGGGCCCAGAGATCTATGGTCTTCCAAAGCTCCATAATGGATTCTGATGATGAGCCAGAGTTTTCCATCTCTTCTGGGGTAGTTAGCTCTTTTTATAACTGCCATTTAGTAAGTGATGAGCCAGGTACTTTACCTTTACTACTCACTACTGCTTTAATTCCATGAAATTTCTGTGATACAGAAAAGTTGAATAATTTGTCCAAGTTCCCAGAATTAGGAAGCTTAGGAGATAGGATGTGCATCAAGTGTTAACAAAGTCCAAAGTTCATTTTCTTTACTATACTATATAGCATCTCCTCTCTCACTCACTTAAAAACATATTCTTGAGGCACCTGGGTGGCTTAGTGGGTTACAGCTCAGGTCATGATCCCAGGGTGCTGGGATCAAGCCCCACACCGGGTCCCTGGTCATTGGGGAGTCTGCTTCTCCCTCTGCCCCTCCCCCTGCTCGTGCTCCCTCTCCCTCTTATCTCTCCCTGTCTCTCAAATAAATAAATAAAATCTTTTAAAACATTAAAAAAACATATTCTTGGTAACTTGCTCAAGTTCTCTACAATGTGTAGGTTCTAGGATGATGTCTGAGAAGCTGCTGTTCGCTGGGAACATGAGGCAGCCTTTAGGGAATTAGTAGTACCAGACTCTGGGCAGAAGACCAGGAATGAGTCTTACTCCTGACACTCTAGCTTTGTGGCTTTAGGCAAATTTATTAACTTGTCTGAGTCTTAGCTTCCTCGGTTGTGAACATAGATAATATATGAGATTACAAAATTTTTCATGAAGTTTATTGTGATCATGAGAGAATGACACATGAACATAAGGTGTATTATTATATGGGTCTGTAAATCTTACAAAATATATACATGGATCCCTTGCATTAGCTTGGGAATTAAGGACTAAAGCATTATAATTAAAATAAACTACACATGCAAAGCAATATGGCTCCTTATTTACATTTTCATTTATTCAGGCATTATTCTAATATGAAAAGTGTGTGTGTGGGTGAGAGAGAGAGAGAGAGTGCACGTATGTATATGTGTGTGTTTTAATTAGTAGCTGGCAATTTTACATTCTTTCAGTTTCCTCATCAGTAAACACTTCCTAAGACTTTAGAAATGGGCTGGTTAACTGAACATTTAAATACGTTTTTACAAATCATCATCTAGCATTTATTTTCAGAGACCTAAATACAAACTCATGGGTGTCCAGGGGTCTTTCTTAAACTTGAAATGATAACAGAATTCCTGCTGTGTATGAAACTAGTGACCCAGATGGGAATGTTATTTTTGCCCCTGAGATAAACAGAAGCACATCCTTTCTAGATAAAGAATGAGGAAGGAAGTTAACTGGGGAGAGAGGGGGTAACTACACATTTTACATTAATAATTTAGTACTAAGTTTATAAGGAGAGAAGAAAGCCCTTGGCTAAAGTCGCCACCTTTTGTGATGTGCTAGAGATTGGCCGTCATAGATGGTTTAGATTTTTCAGAGGCTTCTTGAAGGTTTCAGGAGTGAAATCATCTGGTAACCTTAAGCTGTATTTACTATTTAACGTGTATATTCTTGTCTCTGTGTTAAACATTATAAAGTATTATAATTGTTTTTTAAATCGATGGATATAAGCAACAGATTCAAACTTTTGAGCCCTCTATATCGAAAGCTGTTTTCAGATCAGTTACCACCATCCCTAAGAATCTAACAGCTTTATGTAAAAATTTAGAATGATTGAAACCTTTTGAGAAACTTGGAAATATGATCCTTAATATTTATCTGACTCAGCTGATAGGCACCAATTTCCTGTGATCTACTGTGTCCTCTTTAGAGAACATAATGCAGTAAACCAGCTGGGATTTTCCTTCAAGTATGATCGTTCTGATGGGACATTAATCTCAAGATAAAATTATATGTAAAAGTCCAATTAATCAGAAATGATGAAACAGAGAGGAAGAGGCTCATAAGGGGAATAAGAGAAAATTTTCTTCATACACTAAAATGCTGATAGATCATTGTTGAAGGATATAACCTTATAATACTGAATAGTAAAGTTGAACATGGATATTTTTCCTATTATGGCTTAATTTTTTATTAGAAGATATTGTGACCGACTATAAAATATTTAGTCTCTCATAATATGTATCAAATGCATTAATCTGGTTTCTAACTTCTTAGAGTTTTCAATGTCTAAGAAAATATATCTTAAGATTTCTTAGGTGATAGTAAGAAAATTTTAAAAATAGTTGTTTTCATTGTGTATGAAGTTTAGAATGAGTTTTATTGCAGCATATGTTAATTATGTGGCAGGGAGACACTGTGCTTGTCCTATAAGCATTAATACAAAGTTCAATTTTTAAGCAAGGTATGGTGCCCAAAGTGTATGGTATCAGAACATAGATTTTTCAGGAAAAGAGCAACACAGTTTTAAACACCAGGTCCTAATGCATGAGGAGTGAATAATGAGAGAGAATTCTAGGGGATGCTATATTTGAAAACCTTGGCTGCCTAGCAATTTTTTAGGGCAGGAAAATCAGAAAGCAGGAAGTGAGGCTTTAATTCACTTAGTGGATAATCTTTCAGGATCACAACACTCTGAGTAGAGGGCATGGTTAGCAAGAAGAGAGACTTAGGCCTAGGATGGGGATGTCCTAGGATAATGTTGTCATTATTAGAAGGCAGAGTCTGGTCCAAAGTAGAAGTTTAGCTATAGGGTGCTGGCCATAAGGTCAGGTATAGTTTACCAGTAAGAATGGATTGTTGTGGGCACCTGGGTGGCTCAGTCGGTTAAGTGTCTGCCTTGGGCTCAGGTCATGTTCTCAGGGCCCCGGTATTGAGCCGCGCATCAGGCTCCCTGTTCAGCGGGGAGTCTGCCTCTCCCTCTGCCCCTCCCCCCTGCTTGTGCGCCTGCACGCGCTCTCTTTCTCTCTTTAAATAAATAAATAAAATCTTTAAAAAAAGGAATGATGCAAAATCCAACCATGTATTATACTCGTTTAACATAACAACACCTGATTTTGAACCTTGGCTCCACCAAATCACAAGCTGGTCCCTTCAGACAAGTAGCTTGTCTTTTTAGCCTTATTTTACTCATTTGAATTCCTCACAGTAATCTTTAGATAAATAACTATTAATTTATAATTCCTTTTTTGCAAAATGTAGATTATACTTTACAGAAATGTCTTGAGTCTTAAATGTCATAATACATGAAAAATGCCCGGTGCATAATAGACTCAATGACTAGAGTACCCGTCCTCTTTTCTCCAACACTATTTGATCTAGTCAGCTTAGTCCTGAGGAGCAGAGAATGGGATAAACCTGCAGGTTCCATATTTAAAGCCTTCGTCTTTCAGACCTGTATAGGCCCATACATGAAATATAGACTTCAAAAGAAACCCTGAAGCAAGAAGTGTCTGCCGTGGTCACTTGCTATAGTAACTTACACATCATTTCCTTGATCTCCAGTTTCCACACAACCCTAATCCTTGCTTTCACTTGTACTTAACATTTGTTCTGTTTTCCCACTATCAGAAATGGGCTTGTGCCATACTCTATCTTCAATCCATAGAAACAATTTTGACACTTGATCTACCCCTTCTTTTACTTCAATTTGAATCCATTCCTCTTTTTGGAATTCCTCTCACCTCTCTATTTCCTGGACAGAGGTTGACAGAATGGGTACTGTCTCCCCAATTCTCCCCAAACCCTTGGTACATGCCTAGGACCTACACAGGAAAGCACTCTCCACAACTCTTATGCTGCATTCTGAAGGGCCATCCAGAGGCCATTTTCTAGGACATTGTTGCTCCAACATGAAGTGCCATTTGGGAAATTTATTCAGAACTAAGTTCTAGGAAAACACTGTCTAATGCTATTGTTTTCTCCATTTAATGCAAAAGACCTAAAATGTATGCTATATCCTTTTCTATTTGTTTGCCAGTAGCTTTAAAATCAAATCTGAAACAACACCTATGTATGATCTATGTACGAACTACATATTTGGGTTTCTGATTTTGACACACTAATTCAATTCACATTCACTTGATCCTGATTTTTTAATTTATATTTAAATCTTACACTTTGATTCTAGGTTGCTTTTGTTTTTGTCTTTTCCTTAAAATTGCATTTGGTCCCTTACAGGAAGAAGTAGAAGATCACCAAACAAATGATTCCATCCTACTATCATTCTTATTACTCTAAGATTTTATTTATTTATTTATTTGACAGAGAGACAGCGAGAGAGGGAACACAAACAAGGGGAGTGGGAGAGGGAGAAGCAGGCTTCCCGTGGAGCAGGGAGCCCGATGCGGGGCTCGATCCCATGACCTGGGATCATGACCTGAGCTGAAGGCAGACACTTAACGACTGAGCCACCCAGGCGCCCCTGTGAAGAGGTTCTTAATGAATCTGTGTTTTTCCATTCTCATTTGAACACGGTAAGAACTTGGAAAATGGAAAATTCCAAATCCTCAAAGACAGTTTTTTTAAGAAAATTATTTGATTAATAAAAGTGTGTGCTTTTAATGATCTCAAAGATTTATTGCTACCAACATGCTCTAGCAGTTTTTTCATTATAAATAGTGGAGGGAAAATTTAAAGCTTCACTTCACACAGTGATTGCGGAAAGAAAATGGTTTTAATGAAGCTCTTAATATACTCACAATCTTTCCCTCCTTTGATAGTTTGATTTATTAAGTCTAGTACGGTAGATGCAACACTGAATTATATCTCACTTCTTTGCTCCTGCCACTAAGTCCTGTGTCATTTTCTTTATTTAACTTCTCTGTGCAAGGTAAGACTCCTGTGACCTTAAAAGTCTCTACAAATGTAAGGAATTGGCTTATCATCAAGGTTGTGGTGGAAGGAGCCTTATTTATTGTATGGATAGAACTGGGATTTTTTTAAAGCCAGGTACAATACCGTTGTAGTAATCAAAGATGCCCCAAATCATAATTTAAATTGGAGAATTTTATTGTTAATGTACCCCATTCCTTCTCAGTACCCCTCTTCTGGCTTCTACTCTGTTTCAGATCATTTTTATTTTGGAGCCATTGGCCAGGCATTTGAGGGATTTTTCTTTCCTAACTTTACTCTAAAGTTAAAAAAAAAATTCTGTAATAAAAATCTTACTGGAATCAAAATGTAAATTTCCAGTTTATTATTGGTCTATGATACATCCATGATGCATTTATATGACATCACTCAGTGCCCTTTTCCCCTACTCCCAACTAATCCCAATCTATTCATCCTTTAAAGTTCAACTTCAAATGTCACATTTTTCTGAAATACCTGTTTGTTTCCTTTTGCTTTCTGCTCTCGTTTCTTCTCTGTCGGGTAGCTTCCTTCTTGTCACCTGACCTGTCAGCTGTCATTAGACTGTTAATCTCAGGAGGGCAGGTACCATACCTTGTTCACTGTTCAATACCAGATGCACCCTGACATTCAAAATAAGCTCCCAAAATATTGAATAAATGAATAAACTAATGAATTAGGCACACTGAGTATTGTCTGAAGAGGTTTTTCTTCAGTACATTCTCTTTCCAGAAATGTATCCAGCGTGCCCTTTATTTCTACTAGGCCCTATAATGTATACCTATTGGGAAAACAATTCTGCTAAAATTGAAAGGTAAAACTTATGCTCCAGCCCAATATATTTATTGAATGAATGAATGAATGGTGAACCAATCAATAAAACCGTTTCCTAGATATTTATGAATCCTTTTTCATTTCTTCTGCACTCCGCTTATATTTCTGTTACTCAGTTACAAGCAAATGATGTTGGGTTGAGCATGGTCTGCTCTAAGTACAAGGAAAATTGTGAATTTGTTGTGGTAGATAACAAGTATTAATGAATATTCTGACCTTCAGAGGGAGCTCAGAGAAACATAAGCCTCTGCTAGGTCTAGAGCTTTTAAGGGGGTAGTAAAGAAGTTGTAAAGAAAAGTCCCCAAATCTTTCTCTTACACTTCTGTGTCATGTAATTCTTGTGGAATTGTAGGTAGCCTATGGGTAGGTTCCTATTCAGAGTAACCATTTCTGTTCTTGCAAAACTAGAAGGGACTAGTAGAGTCCAAGAGAAATACTGATTAGATTCAAGGTAGTCCAGGCTAAATGGAACAAAACTACATTAGAGTAGAATGAGATTGGGACTGGGACCCAAGCCTTGAGCTAAAAATAAAGAATAAAATACATTTTGTTGCTCTTTATTATATTGTTCTTGCATTTCTGGCTGGGATATCATTCACTTAGACAAACAGGTAGTCAAGAATTAGTGAATTTGGGGCACCTGGGTGGCTCAGTTGGTTAAGTGTCTGTCTTCAGCTCGGGTCATGATCTCAGAGTCCTGGGATAGAGTCCAAGCTGGGAGCCTGCTTCTCATGCTCTCTCCTCTTTCTCAAATAAATAAATAAATAAATAAAATCTTAAAAAAAAAAAGAGTGAATTTGTCCTTAATTACCTCTCCCAGGAGATATACCTAATAGTAGGATATCTTGGTACATTTTTTTAGATTAAAGAGTGATATGATGAAAACAGTGTGCTGCAAAAATTAGTCGTGTAGGGGCGCCTGGGTGGCTCAGTCGGTTAAGCGTCTGCCTTCGGCTCAGGTCATGATCCCAGGGTCCTGGGATCGAGCCCCACATCGGGCTCCCTGCTCAGCGGGGAGCCTGCTTCTCCCTCTGCCTCTGCCTGCCTGCCTGCCTACTTGTGCTCTCTCTCTCTCTCTCTGTCAAATAAATAAATAAAATCTTAAAAAAATAAATAAATAAATAAATAAGAAATTCTCTTATAAAAAAAAAAAAAAAAAATTAGTCGTGTAGCAGTGTTCAGGGACAACTGAACGAAGATGATACTGGAACTGCGAAATTAACCAAGAAGTGGTTGCAGAATGTGGTAATGAGCAATCAAACCCATGAGCTCATGGGAATGGAAATGAAAAGTAAATAAAATGGGGCACTGTGATTGCATGAACACAGGAAATAAAGACAAAGACAAATACTATTTACTCTAATTGCCCTTTATGCAACAGACTAGATTGTAGGCAGAAAATTCACTTTTGGCTTAAGGAAAAGTTTGAAGAAGTTTTGAAATATATGCTATTTCTTAGTCAAATATAAAAACACATTTTCTTAATTTACCATGTTTCTTAATTTTACATTCCTTCCATATTTATTTCTTAATTCTTTTATCCAACTTTAAGAGAAATACATACTAACTTAATATGAATTTTCAATGATTAGTGTAGCTTCACAAAGCTGTAAGCAACATGTCAGGGAATATGTATGAAGTACCTAGAATAGGAACTGGCATAGAGTAAGTATACAGTAGTAATCTATAAATGTTAATTCTCCTCATACATTATGCCTGTAAAAGGCACTATTAAATTGGGACTTGATATATCTCCATCTGGGCTAAGACTTCAAGCAATTAGCATCAATTAATCTCAAATTCCAAAATGAGAAGTTGCCTTCTTTTGCCAGACTTCAAAGATGGTATCAAGTAGTTCTGCTATTCTTAGCTCCTCATCCCCACTCAGAAAATGGTGAAAAGTGAAGTGGCTTGGAGTTGCCATAAATTGAGGGTTTTTCTGGGGGGAACTATTGTTCTATGAGGCCCACCCATGCCAAGGGATAAATGGAGGTTCTTTCCCCTCACTTTAAGCACAGTAAAAGAGAATTTGTGAAGATCATCTGAAGAGCTTTCTGTGGATCCCTTGGGTAAAGGGCCACAGAGACTTATATTTGATTCATTCATGAAAAAAAGGAAGTTCATACAACAGAAGCTGGCTAAAACCTTCCATGACGAAGGAGCTGAAGGGTGTTTGGAAATGCATCCTCCCGAGAGTGTCAAAGAGTAATGGTTTTTTTAGAGATCAGTTGTGGAATGTGAAGTAGGAATTTTAGCCTGGAATTGTTTTGAAAAGGATCCCCCTGCAGAAGCCTTCTTATAAGGAGCTAGGCAACCTCAGCAGAAAAATCTTAAAGTAATCTTTTGGATGCAGAAAGGGCTCATATATTATTAGCTGAAGAGTGTTGCCTGAATCAAGGTGCAAGTCCCACTACAGTGCTCAAGAGGAAAAGACATCGGTTTTTTTTTTAACATTTTTTTAAATGTTTTATTTATTTATTCATGAGAGTCAGAGAGAGAGAGGCAGAGGCAGAGGGAGAAGCAGGCTCTCCACCCAGCTGGGAGCCCGATGTGGGACTCGGTCCCAGGACCCTGGGATCATGACCTGAGCCGAAGGCAGATGCTTAACCATCTGAGCCACCCAGGCGCCCGACATTGTTTTTAACTCTGGCATCAGACAGAAGAAACCAATATCCAGTTATATTGATGTCAGTCTACTGAGACATTTACTACCTCTTACTTCTGCTATCTGTCCATCCCTTCTTCAACCCTGGAGGAATCAGAGACAGCCTAGTGAATGGAAAACAGAAAATGAAAATCCAAAGTGCGATTTCCACTTCCAGTGATGGTGGGCCTAGGAAAGCAAATCAACCTTCTCACTGACAGCAGTGAGAAAGCATGGTGAAAATATTTTTAAATGATCTGCTTAATAACATGAGAAAGCTGATGAGGCATTCAAGATGGATAAGGCCAATCTTTGGGAGAAGCAAGCACATAGAGAAAGCCCAGCATTTGGGGCTGCCCTTTTCTTAGAGGTATCTTCCAATTCCAGAGGAGGTGGCTGAGAGGATGAGAAGAGAAATCTACTTGGACAATCTCTCAGGAAGAGTTAGGTCTAGATAGATAGATAGATAGATAGATGATAGATAGACAGATAAGAAACATAGAAGACTAGATATATTGGTATATATGCCAGCAAAATTTTTAAATGGCTATTTCAAGCAGATTCCATAATTTATATGGAAATACAAAAGGCCTAGAATAAGCAAAACAAGCCTGAAGAAATGCAAGTTGAGAATACTACCATATTTTCAGACATGCTATAAAGTGATTAGTTTTGGTTTACTTGTGGAAAAATAGACCAACGGAACAAAGCAGAATCCAGAAATAGACATGCATCTACCGTCATTGACTTTTTTACAAAGGTGCCAACATAATTCAATAAAGGATATTAGAGCAACTGAACACCCTGATGGAACCTCACACCACACATGCTAGACCTAAATGTGAGGGTTAAACCCATGAAGCTCTTGATAAAAACAGAATGTCTTTTTGACGATACGGTAGAAAAGATTTCTTGTCGGAAGGAGAATTATCCCAGTTCTAAAGAGAGGTTAGGCAAAATTAAAGCAAAGAAAAGGATAAATGTAGGGTAAATCTAAATGGAAAATGACTGCATGAAACCACAATGACAATAACAACAATAATATGGTTGGTAATGTATAATATATGAGTTAAAATATAACATAGCAGTGGCACATAAGTTAGGAGGGGAACAAATAGAGGGAAGGATTCAGATTTAATCTTTAATGATACAAGGCCAACTCTAGATTTACCATTGAAACAATAATAAAAGAGCATATAATGCCAAGCTGATAATGGGGAAAGAAATGAATAATTTTTAAAAATTCATTGTAAGAGAAGACAAGAGAAAAAATGTAAAAGAGACTAGACAAGTATAAAACTAATTTTTTTTAAAGATTTTATTTATTTATTTGAGAGAGAGAGAGAGAGAGCACATGAGAGGGAAGAGGGTCAGAGGGAGAAGCAGACTCCCTGCTGAGCAGGGAGCCCGATGTGGAACTCGATCCCGGGACTCCAGGATCACAACCTGAGCCGAAGGCAGTCGCTTAACCAACTGAGCCACCCAGGCGCCCCAAAACTAATTTTTAAAAAGGCAGATTTAACACATGTATATCAGTAATTATATTAAATGTAAATCCAATTAAAAGACTGAATGTCAGATTGGATAAAAAAACAAAACCTAACTCTATACTATGCACAGTACAAACACGATACAAATACAAACACAAAGATACAGAAATATTGGAAGTAAAAGGATGAAACAAAGATAAACTACAAAAAGCCAAAAAGGCCATGATAGCCGTAGTAGCAAATTAAGCAGACTTTAAGGCAAAAATTTACCATAGTTGAAGAGGATCAGTTCATCATGATATAAGGCTCCATTCATTAGGGAGATGGAGTAACTCTGAGTTTGAATGCATCTCACAACATAACTTTAAAACATAATAAAGCAATTGGGACACCTGGGTGTCTCAGTCCATTAAGCGCCCAACTCTTGATTTCGGCTCAGGTCATGATCTCAGGGTCCTGAGATCGAGCCCCCATTTCTGGTGCCATGCTCCGTGCTCGGTGGCAAGTCTGCTTCTCTCCCTCCCCCTCTAACCCCCCATAGGTGCTCGCTCTCTCTAAAATAAATTAATTTTTTAAAAAGATAAAATGTATACAGCAAAAATTTATGGGGCCATAAGGAGAAATCCGGCAAATATACAATTATAGTAAGAGACTTTAACACACCTGTATTAATAACCAAAAGAAGAAGCGGGCAAAACTGTAGAAATATCAAAGATTTGAACAGTGTGATTAAGAAACTCAAACTAATTGACATAGGTAGAACACAGTACCTAACCATTGTAGAATATATATCTTTTCTAGTATAGAAAGAACATTTGCAAAAATTGACTGTATCCGAGGACCATTAAACAAATTTCCAGGATTGAAATTATTAAGAGAATATTCTCTGAGCACAGTGCAAGTAAGTCAGAAATCAGTAGCACAAAGATAACTGGAAACACCAGGTAGAGAAATAGGAAGGAAGGGAACCAGCCCCTCTTCCTTTTTCCTTCCCTACTTTCCGGCAGGCTCTTAACCTGAGGCCAGGCAGAAGTTAGGGAAGGAACCAGTTCAAACTTTAACTGCTATTGGCATTTAATTCTGGATATGTTAATTACAAAAACAAAACTATTTTAGATAGTAGAAATGACCCTTATATTTATAAAAAAATAAAGAGACACATCGTCATACTGGCTAGATTTCAAATGATGGGGTAGAGCAAAGGAGAGAACAATATATAAAGCAAAAACGGGACAAGTAAGGAAAAATGAAATGCTATTTCTTTAACTCAGCACCATTTGAAACCCTTTTGTCCCAACTACCAGCTACATTATGGCTCTCTACAGTTTTACCAAAAAGTATGCTAAATGGAAAAAAAGTAAACCAGATACTTTATATTCCCAGTACTAACAATTCATAGCACTTTGCAAGTAGCCATTTGATTGCCAAGGTTTAGTGCTGTAATCGTAGCATTTGGTAATAAATAAACAAACTGTGGTAACAAGCCACACAGAGATTTTAGCAAACCTAACTTTAGCTCAGACAGCAGTATAGTTAAGTGTGTAGTGGTGAAGAAGCTGGAATCTTGAGGCAGACTGTCTGTGTTCAGAACCTGGTTCTGCCACTTACCTCATGTGTGACTCTGAGGAAATTTCTTAATCTTTCTGGGCCTCCATTTCTTAATTTAAAATGAGATAACAGCTGTAGAATTCTGTTGGGGATTTTAAAGAATTTATGGAAAACATTGGCATATACTAAGCATTTGGTAATTGGTTAGTATTTGTTACCATATCACCTTGAGGAAATCCCTCTACATTAATTTGTATAACTCTAAGTCATTATTTTCAATGGCTGCATAACAGACCATTGTATGGATGTACCGTTGTGTGGAACATCGTCTCTTGATGGAAATATTCAGTTATTTGCAACAAAAAAAGCACTGATCATGAAATGAATTGCTATGACTCACATACCTCATCACAGAGACGAGTCCTATCGTGTAGTTATTGCAATGATTTAGAATAATTTTAGTATGAATGTATTCCTGGCAAGAAAAAGGGGACTGATGATAGCCCCTCCCAACCACACCTTCAGCAGCATCTCTTGAGTGATTAGTGACAGCCCCTGTGCAATCACCTACTGCTTTGTAGAATGAGAAGTGGGGGAGGGGATGACGGATTTATAATTAGCCAATAATGCAGCTCTATATCTTTAAGGGCAAGACACTGTTTACAAAGTGGAAAAATAAACAAAGGTTTTGGCATGAAACCCGACTTATTTTCCTTGATTGAATTTGAAGTCTTTTCTTTCAATTATTATTCATTTTCTCTTGCCTAGACTCAAAATCAATCCTATGGCTTAAACATGTCTTCCAAGTCTTCTATCTTATGTTATGCCCTTGCCAACCTGGCACTTTGTCTTTTCCCAGCATGCTCTTTCCTCATTTGGGATATCCCTTCACCTACCTGGGCAGGATGAAGCTCAAGGGCCAGCTTCTTCAAAGCTTTTTGATCCCTGCTTCATTCTCAGTAGAGATCTCCCTTCTTGCTGACTTGTGTTACACAATACATCTCTCTCATGACTTCTTGTATATTCTATTTGGGTTTGGGGGCAGTGTGGTTGCATGTTATTGCTTCTGTTAAATTATAAGCTTGTTGAAAGCATCTCTTACTCTTTAAATTGGATTAGTATAATGCCTTGCATATAATTTTTTCTCGGTAATGTTTAATCAAATGAACGAGCTAAAAACATAAAGTAGTTACACTTTCAGATAAATAAATGAGAATGTAGGGGCGCCTGGGTGGCTCAGTTGGTTAAGCGACTGCCTTCGGCTCGGGTCATGATCCCAGGGTCCTGGGATAGAGCCCCGCATCAGGCTCTCTGCTCAGTGGGAAGCCTGCTTCTCCCTCTCCCATTCCCCCTGCTTGTGTTACCTCTCTCTCTCTGCCAAGTAAATAAATAAAATCTTTAAAATAAATAAATAAATTAAAGAAAGAAAGAAAGAAGAATGTAGCTAGGAGGAACATCATCACCCTGCCTAACTGATTGTTAATTCATGGCTAATCAGCTATGCTTACTGGTAACCACAGAAAATGTAAATGGTTATTTGAATTTCAGAGGTAGAAAAAATACTCAAATTACTTAATTCACTTAGAAAACAAGACATCAAAATAAATGTATTTGATTTAGATGAATTAATTGAAATAGCTTCCTTTAATTTAAAAGAGTAAAAAAAAAATCTTCCAGGAGTAGGTTAGAAGATTAAGACAATGTGTAGTTGTTTTTAATCTCTGCTGGGAGCATTCTTCTAATGCTTTCTTTGTTGCAGATTTTAACTGTTTATTAGATATCTTATATATTAAGAGATTTGCCTCAATGTACAATTCCCAATGGCTTATACATTTCTTTTTTATTTTTATTTTTTTTAAAGATTTTATTTCTATTTACTTGACAGAGAGAGACACAGTGAGAGAGGGAACACAGGCAGGGGGAGTGGGAGAGGGAGAAGCAGGCTTCCCGCTGAGCAGAGAGCCCGATGCGGGGCTCGATCCCACGACCCCGGGATCATGACCTGAGCTAAAGGCAGACGCTTAACGACTGAGCCACCCAGGTGCCCCTATACATTTCTTTTTTAAAAAAGAATGTTGGGCACCTGGGTGACTCATGGATTAAGTGACTGCCTTCAGCTCAGGTCATGGTCCCAGGGTCCTGGGATGGAGCCCTGCATCAGGCTCCCTGTTCAGCGGGGAGCCTGCTTCTCCCTCTCCCTCTGCCCCATCTCTCTGCTTGTGCTCTCTTGCTCTCTGTCAAATAAATAAATAAAATCTTAAAAAAAAGTAAATGTCTTTTGATTAATTATACACTCATTGAAAGAATACCACCCTTTTTTTAAACCTGCGCTCTATATTTGCATTTTTAATTTTTTAATTTTATTTATTTATTTGAGAGAGAGAAAATGAGAGATAGAGAGCGTGAGAGGGAAGAGGGTCAGAGGGAGAAGCAGACTCCCCGCCGAGCAGGGAGCCCGATGTGGGACTCAATCCCGGGACTCCAGGATCATGACCTGAGCCGAAGGCAGTCGCTTAATCAACTGAGCCACCCAGCCGTCCTATTATTTGCTTTTTTTAAAGCTGCCTTTTATATAAATATTAAAGGATCAGGAAACTTGCAGAATTTTATTAACTATACAAACTCAGAGCAATGAATCCTTTAAGTAGAAATTCATTAAAGGGCTACCATCTGGTTGAAATCATTCACAACTGGATTGTGAGGTACCAGATGCGATCGTGAAGAACTTAAAAGACAAAGCTCATATCCATATTTGTCTGAATTCCCAGTTCCTGGTGTAAAATTGGTGTTCAATACATGTCTGCTGAATCAACCAAGCATGAGTGAATGAGTAAGTGAATGGATGAATGTCGTGCTTCCTGCCAGCTTCAGAATTGGAAGTGACATCCATTCGTCTCCAATTGTTAGAGTCACATTAAGTCCAGACTACCTTAGGGTCTGTTTCCATTAATTGTCCAATGACATCTTGTGAAGTATGATGAGTTTTAAATAGGGAGAATTTTTACTTTATGTTTTATCCATCTTTTAATCCCACGATCCCAGTTGTTTGACTTTTGGTCAAAGATGATTCAGACGGGCATCCCAAGGTGATTCAGAGATATGTGCTGCACCTAGGTGACCTGTCATCTTCAGAATACCTTTTCCAGTTCTGACACTGTCCAGTTTTGTCTAGAATGGGAAGCTCACTAAGTCTAAGGGGTTATGGCTGCTGGCCAGCAGGAGCTTACTCACTGCCCATGTAAAATTCATTCATAAAATTCTAACCTTTATGTGGGAACCCCGAAATTGTTGTTAAAAAAAATATGAAGGTCAATAATGGGCATTTCTTCTCTATTCCTTCATGCATGACACACAAAAAATTATGAAGTCTGTCTTATTTTTACTCTAAAACTATCATTGTCACTGTCTCTCACTGGTTGATAATTATTGGCCATCCACTGTTTACATAGTCCTGTATTAGAAACTGACAAGAAAAAAATGCTTCCTTTGAGAGGATGCATATCTAATCAGGAATGTGTGGCACATAATACAAACAAGTGAAAATAGCAATAGTTCATTTTTATATTAAGATCTAAAGGAATGTGTCTAAAGAATTATTCGTGAAAAGGCAATCATTGAGATCTTAAGATGCTACATTCAACTAGGATCACTCTTATAAGTGCTGTGGGCATTTTTATGAGCGGTCTTAATAGGCTGTCACAATTCTTACTTCTGGGCCACGTCTAGGAAAGGTCCCACCACCTTGAATTCTGCCACCTGGATACAAGGGTAATCGTTAGGAGCCACTTCAAATTTCTAATAGTATACTTACATATTTTTTTTAAACCCACATATTTTTCCTTTTTTCCCTTTATATTGTTGGAAGGGAGAACTACCTAACATTGACATCCTTCACTTGCACTTAGGTCCTAGTCTCTCCTTCTTCACTGGGAGCTCACTTCTCACCTCCCTTATCCCAGTTCCTTCTCATCAACTTTTAGGTATCCTCAAGTCAATTTCTCATCTCTAATATATAAAATTCCTTTCAGGGGCGCCTGGGTAGCTCTGTCATTGAGCGTCTGCCTTCGGCTCAGGTCATGATCCCAGGGTCCTGGGATCAAGTCCCACATCGGGCACCCTGCTCCACAGGGAGTCTGCTTCTCCCTCTCCCACTCCCCCTGCTTGTGTTCTCTCTCTCTCACTGTGTGTCTCTCTCTGTCAAATAAATAATAAAATCTTAAAAAAAAAGAGAAAAATTTCTCTCAACTTTATAGCGTCATTTATCTATTTCCCTCTTCTCCTTTCTACTCCACTTTATTTTTTTCTGTTTTTTAAAGATTTTATTTATTTAATTAACAGAATGAGAAAGAGAGAGAGCATGAGCAGAAGCAAGGGGAGCCACAGAGGGTGAGAGAGAAGCAGGCTTCCCTCTGAGCAAGGAGCCTGACGTGGGACTCAATCCCAGGACCCCAGGATCATGACCTGAGCCGAAGACAGACACTTCACCCAGTGAGCCACCCAGGTGCCCCTCTATTCCACCTTGAAGAATAGTTTCATTCTCTTCTCTTCTCAATAAGCATCTCCTCTCCAATATACATTTTTTTAACAGAATCCCAATTTTTCTCCAAATACGTGGTGACACTGAATTCAAGGAAAGTTATCCCAGGGCGCCTGGGTGGCTCAGTTGGTTAAGCGACTGCCTTCGGCTCAGGTCAAGATCCTGGAGTCCCAGGATCGAGTCCCGCATCGGGCTCCCTGCTCAGCAGTGAGTCTGCTTCTCCCTCGGAACCCTCCCCCCTCTCATGCTCTCTCTCTCTCTCTCATTCTCTCTCAAATAAATAAATAAAATCTTAAAAAAAAAAGTTTAAAAAAAAAAGAAAGTTATCCCATTTTCTACTACCAATGATTGATTTAGGAGAGGACACATTACCTAGTTCTGCCTAATAAGGCAGAAGGAGAACTCTGGTAAAGGGCTATTGGCAAGCCCTCTCCGCCCTTGAATGACTTGCGTGAGAAGTGAGGCCTAAAGCTGTGATAGTCATCTTAGAAGAAGGAGAGGCTGCAACACAATGGTTGAGAGCAAGAACTCTGGAATCCAATGTTCAAATTCCAGCTCCTCAGTGTGCTGTCTTATGACTTGGGCAAATTACTTAATCTCTCCGGGCTGACCTTTCCCACCTGTAAACTAGGAATGATGATAATAATTTTAACTACCTGATGCTTAAGTGAGGCTTAAATAAGTTAACTTTTCTGAAACAGTGGGACTGGCAGAGGCTATTTGTTAGATACCCCTGAGAACAAAACTCAATAGAGTGAGGAGTAGACAGAGGGAAAAAGTCTGGGTTCTGAAGGACTCACCAAGTCACTGAACTATCTACTTTCAAATACTTTGTCTTGGAGATAGTAAATTCCTACTTTTGAAGCTACATTTAGTAAGACATTCTGTTATTTTCAACTAAAAGCATCCTAACTGGTATGTCTCACTCTACTAGTTTTCTTTTTTATATATTTCGTTTTTCTTTTGCCCTGTTTGAAGGTGCCACGAGCTTTGTCTATCCCTTGGCTTATAAGGGATTTGTAACTGTTCCATTGCTATGCCCACTCCCCAGTCATCTCAAGTTTCAGGGCTTCGATTACTATATAAAGACTCCAAAATATAAATATATAATACAGATCTCTCATCTGAGCTCTAAACTCTTATATAAAATTATTATTGTAGGGGTGCCTGAGTGGCTCAGTCGTTAAACGTCTGCTTTCAGCTCAGGTCATGATCCCAGGGTCCTAGGATGGAGCCCCGCATCAGGCTCCCTGCTCCACGGGAAGCCTGCTTCTCCCTCTCCCACTCCCTCTGCTTGTGTTCCCTCTTTCGCTGTGTCTCTCTCTGTCAAATAAATAAATAAAATCTTAAAAAAAATGATTATTGTTTCTCCATAGATATATCAGAGGCAACTCAAATTCAACATTTTCAAAACTCATTCTCTCTCCTCCCATCAACTACAAACCAAGTCTTCCGTTCATGCTTTCTTCCTTAGTGAATGCGTCACCATACCCCTGGTGGCCAAAGCCACAAATCTGGGCATTATCCTTAATTCCATGTCTCCTTTATCCATTCATATCCAAATCAGCCATTAAGTCTTGTCAGAAAGTTCCCGGCACAGAGATCACTAAAGCTGGAGCAGAGTGAGCAAAGGGGAGAGACTGGATGGGATGGAGATTAGATCAGGGAGGTAAAGTACGGCCAAATCACTAAGGCCTTCTAGACCTTTGGCTTTTTGCTTGATGAAATGGGAAGCCATGGCAAGAGGAGTGGGTTTTAAACAAAGGCATGATATAATCTGCTTTCTTTTTTGATAATAGACTGAAGATTGGCAAGGACAAAAACAGGCAGGCAAATTAAAAGGTTATTAAAATAATGCAGATGAGAAATGAAAGTAGTTTGGGCGAGGGTTTAGATGTTAGTAATAAGTGATTGATTCCATTTTGGACATATTTTTAAGGAAGAGTCAATATGATTTGTTAACAGATTTATGTGAGATGAAAGAAAAAGAGCGGGAGCAAAGATTACATCAAGGTTTTGGTCCTGAGTAGCTGGAAACACGGAGTTATCGTTAACTGAGATTGGGAAAGATTACATGCAGAGCAGATTTAGGGAGGGTGTGTTAGATGTTTATGTTGGAATACGTTGTTTGAGATGTTAGTAATCTAAGCGGAGTGTTTGAATAGACTATTCAGTAGACAATTCTGGATTCGAGGCTGGAAATATAAATTTGGAAATCATTAGCACATAGACAAAATTTAAGATCATGAACCAGATGCATAATCAAGGGACTGAATGTAGACAGAAAAGAGAAACTAAGGACCGAGCCCAGGAGGATACCAATATTCCTCAGGGCGTCTGAGGAACAAAGGAGATTGGGTAAGATAAGATAGGAAAACCAGGAGAATGTAGTATTCTAGAAGCCAAGTAAGGAAAGCTGGACAGAGATGTGGAGGTAAACAACTATGTCAAGGTCGCTGAGAGGTCAGATAAGATGAAGATTGACAATTGACCAGCAGATTTAGCACCACTGAGGACAATGGTGATCTACGCTAGTTACAGTCTACTTTATTTTTTATTTGTTTTTTTTTTATTATGCTCAGTTAGCCAACATGTAGTACATCATTAGTTTTTGATGTAGTGTTCAACGATTGTTGCGTATAACATCCTACTTACTTTAATGTCTCATTTAGATTTTACCTCTTTGGGGAAGTCCTCTGTGACCCTGCCAAGCTGAGTTAAGAAACCCTCAATGTGCATCATATCACACCTGTCTTTTTACACTTATCCTAAGGTTTTAAAGTTGCCCTTTTACTTATCCATCTTCTCCTCTGAACTACATATGCCTCAAGGGCAAAGACTTGAGTGTGATCACTGTTGTACCTTGCACAGTAACTGGCAAAGAGTAGGGATGATATTTGCCAAATAAAACTTAATTGCATTGCCTCTCATTTGTGCCAGAAAAGGCCATCCCTGCCAGGTTTAAAAAAAGGAAAAAAAAAGGGTGGATAACAGGGAGTAGCCAGATCTAGTAAGCATCAGTGACTCATCCTTGGATGACAAAGACTAAGGTTTTCACCTCATTTGGTTTACTTCCGATTCAGAGAAGCTTGTTATGACAATCCAAAATGATCTTCTAATGGAATATTTAGGTGTGCCGTTTACCTGGGGGCACGAGAACAGCCCAGAGCCAGCTAAGCAAATTAGTGAGCAGGTGTCATTAGTCAGCCATGCCCACCTCAAGGATACCTTATCAAAGAATGGACGGCTTGTAATTTTCCTAGTTTTCACAGAAGAGGGGTTAACCAAGGGAATGAGATGTGCGTAGATCAATTCTACAATCTACTAACTGAAAAGTTGGCCAAGGCTTCATTGGAACCAAATGTTTTTGTTGGAATCAAGTATTATGAATTTGTTTCCTTATTATTTCTAGAGATTTATATATTATTTTTCTTATTTCCCTTTAGTGTGGAAATATTCCTAAAAATAGGCTGTAGGACTATTATAACAGTGATTAAGTTAGCAACTGCATAATAATGTTATTGATAACCAAGAGATTCAATAGTATTGTAGTAAGTCATTTTGATTTTAAAGAAAGTAAATGGTATACACTAATAATGAAAACTAGTCTAACTTTAGGTTTTGTTTAGAGGACTTACAGAAGACTGGTTAAGTTAAATTTATTTCTGTAAGCAGGAGCAGACTTCTAATTTTGCATTTTTATTTTATTTTTTTAAGATTTTATTTATTTGTCTGAGAGAGCGCACAAGCAGGGGGAGCGGCAGGCAGAGGGAGAGGGAGAAGCAGGGTCCCCTCTGAGCAAGAAGCCCTGATGCGGGGCTCCATCCCCAGGATCATGACCTGAGCCAAAGGCAGCCGCTTAGCTGACGGAGCCACCCACGTGTCCCTAATTTTGCGCTTTTATATAATAAGTGAATTTTTAATAGGCTGCACATTACAAAGTTACTCTTAGAAAATCATCTTCAGGGGTGCATGGGTGGCTCAGTCCTTAAGCATCTGCCTTTGGCTCAGATCGTGATCCCAGGGTCCTGGGATCGAGCTCCGAATCAGGGTCCCTGCTCCATGGGAAGCCTGCTTCTCCCTCTCCCACTCCCCCTGCTTGTGTTCCCTCTCTTGCTGTTTGTCTCTCTCTGTCAAATAAATAAATAAAATCTTTAAAAATAAAGAAAACATCTTCAGCATGCTGAGTTGTACATTACATTACCTGTGCAATTATACCACTCTCATATATACATAGGAGGTGTCTATATATATGACAAGACCTAATATCTATAATATACAAGTTATGTTACTGTATAATAATATATAAATTATATGTAATATGTAATAATTATATAATAATTCAATTAGGTCTTACCAAGAAATTCCAGGAGCAGCACAGAGACCACTAGCACTGGAGCAGAATGGGGAGACTGGATGAACTTTTATACATGTATACATAAATTAAAGCGATAAAATTCTTGCTAGGTTGAGCTTTAATCATACAGTGCGACATAAAACAACAAAATATAAAAGCAAAGGTCTCTAAAACGTCTTGGGAGTGGCTTGTAGAAGAACATGAAGAGTGACTATGAAGTAAGATGATTCATTTTTAAAAACCAAATTACCAGAAATTGTTCATCTGAATGAATATTGGTCCCTTGGTGGCTGTATAGCTTATCGACTGTGTGTTCAACACTTTCTGACCTCTTTGATAATTCTGAGTAGTGCAGTATCATTTTAGTAAGTCTGTCATATACTAAGGGAATTAATGTTCCAGAAAATACTCATTTGGATGCATCGTTACTAGTGTTGAAAATCCTTTTACCTCTTTATAGTTATGTAGACTTATTTAACTATCTCTGTAGTGGGGTCCCAGTTTCAGAATATACTGTTTGATCATTTTACTTCCATGAAACTGAGAAACTTTCTGGGTAGAATTCACTTAATGATCCATACCACTTACACTGCCTTTCCCTCTTTCACAACCCCTCTTTCTAGAACTTCTGCCACAGCGCAGTGACATGAAAGAGACAAGGGTAACAGCCACAAACCAAAACACAGACAGACAAACCAAAACAGCTGCCACAACAATGCAAACTCTGACCTTATTATCAGAGTTTAAACCACTCAGCATAAAGTAGCCTCTCCCTACACCCATCCCTGTTCTATTGTCTATAGAACTTTTTTCAGACTTTACTCCACCAAAATGATCTCATTTATTTGCTTATCTGTCTCTGTGGTTCTCTTACTTTTCTTTTTTTCCAAGTACTGTTGCTTTATAAAAACAATATTTTCTGAAGATATGACTTATTGATTCCTCTATCTTCTGTGTCCAGAATGCTGCTTCATATGCACTAAGTGTTCAGTAGAGTTGAATAAAAGAGGAAATAAATGAAACAGATACCCAAATAATGCTACATACAGTAATACTTCTTTCAAAATGCCATTAGCTTCTGCAATAATACTGGAGAGCAATACAATTTTGTAGCCACTTACATAGTAACTGCAAGGATTTTTTTAAAAAATCGAGTATTGATGGGGCGCCTGGGTGGCTCAGTTGGTTAAGCGACTGCCTTCGGCTCAGGTCATGATCCTGGAGTCCCAGGATCGAGTCCCACATCGGGCTCCCTGCTCAGCAGGGAGTCTGCTTCTCCCTCTGACCCTCTTCCCTCTCGTGCTTTGTGTCTCTCATTCTCTCTCTCTCAAATAAGTAATAAATAAAATCTTTAAAAAAATAAAAAAATAAAAATAAAAAATCGAGTATTGATGATTTATTAAACATTTAGTAAAATTCATTATCTTGAACCAACTGGCCACTTTAAACTCTGTTTTGAAGAAAAACATGTATTCTTTCACATTTATAACATTAAACAGGTATTTTACCAACTTAGCGCCCGATTCTGTGTCAGACGTCAGGGATCTGATAATCAAAAGTAATGATCCCCAAAGTCTGGTGATAAAAAAAACACAAGTCTTACAATACCACATGACATCTGCTAAACTAAAACTTTACCTTCCTGATCTCATCTTTGTTACTCTTTCCTCTTGCTCACTATACTGTAGCCACACTATCTCAGTCACACTCTTCCTATCCCTTAAACACCACATAGATTCGTGCCACAGGACCTTTGCACTTGCTTCCCCCCCACACCCTCCCTAAGAATGTTCGCCTTCCATATTTTTCATTTGCCGGTTCCATCTCATTACCCAGGTCTTAGCTCAGCTGTCAGCTCAAGGAGGCCTTCCCTGAATATCCTTTCCTCCACCCTGCCCCCAGCTATTCTTTGCCACCTCATTAAAAAATGTTTTATCTTTAAAAAAATAATAATTTAATGTTTAAAATTTATTTTATTTTATTTTTAAAGATTTCATTTGACAGAGAGAGACACAGAGAGAGGGAACACAAGCAGGGGAAGTGGCAGAGGGAGAAGCAGGCTTCCCATCAAGCAGGGAGCCCAATGTGGAGCTCGATCCCAGGACCCTGGGACCATGACCTGAGCCAAAGGCAGATGCTTAACGACTGAGCCACCCAGGCACCCCTAAAATTAAATTTTTTGAGTATAGTTGGCACACCATGTTACATTAGTTTTAAGGGTACAACTTAGTGATTTGACAAGGTTATGCATTATGCTATGCTCATCACAGGTGTAGCTCCCACCTGTCCTATTATATCACTTTTACAGTGTCATTGACTACATGCCTTATGCTGTGCCTTTGATTCCTGTGACTTACTGGTTCCACAACTGAAAGCCTGTATCTCTTTCTCCCCTTCACCCATAAATCAGCTAATACTTACTCTCCATTCCCAAATACCTCTCCAATTCCATTTTAAGCACTCCAAAAAAAGCATCTCCAACTTACCTCAACATTTTACATTATTACATAGCTGTGAAATTAAACTAGTATCTCAATTTTCTTCCCCTCTCTTTCCTCTCTCCCTTCCTGCATTCTAACCTCCTCTTCAATCAATCCATCTGTCTTCTGCAGCAGTCAGGAAATTTGTTGTGACAAATGTAATATGGTTATCTAAGATGTTAATAGGGGAAACTGGGTATATGTTATATATGGAAATTCCCTTACTATCTGTTATATACATCTAAAACTATTTTAAAATTTTGCAAAAGATTATGTTAATAAAAACTACTAAATTCTAGCTTGTGTTCAGGGCACCTGGGTGGCTCAGTTGGTTAAGCATCTGCCTTGGGCTCAGGTCATGATTCCAGCGTCCTGGGATCGAGGCCTCCAGCTCATGCTTGTGCACAGTCTGTCTCTGTCTCTCTCTCTGAAATAAATTCTTAAAAAAAAATTCTATCTTGTTTTCTACAACTTTGCAGAGATATTTGTCAAATTATTACAGCCTTTCTTAACCCTATTTCTATGGTTATCATAATTTAAAAGTCTGTTTTCTGGTGATATAATAACTAATATAAGAATCTGGTACACATACCTCAGTAGATGTCCACGAATAATCAGCAAATTAAAAAATTCTGCATGGATTGGCATTTCTATCATCCAGGTTTTGCATACTAAGCTGATTGCTGCCCTTTCTCTAGAAACTATGAGAACATTAATAAAATCCTGATTTAACATGCTATTTTAAGATCTTTCTGATACTTTGATATGTTAATCCCTGATATGGTTAAGTCAATAAATATATTTATTGATGGAGAGAAGAACATTGTTAGCTTTCCTTTTATTCATTTCTCTGTTGTTGGATTTGCTATATGAACTTGCATTTTTTTTAAAGATTTTATTTATTTATTTCAGAGAGAGAGAAAGAGAAAGCATGAGTGAACACAAGCAGGGGGAGGGGCAGAGGGAGAGGGAAAAGTAGACTTCCCCACTGAGCAGGGAGCCCTATGTGGGGCTTGATCCCAGAACCCTGGGATCACAACCCGAGCCAAAGGCAGACACTCAACCAACTGAGCCACCCAGGCGCCCCCATGAACTTGTATTCTTAATGGAATATTTTAAATTCAAAAAGTAGTAAAAAATGATTATAGAAATACCAATCCAGACAAAACTGGACAAAACTGACTCATCATTGATGGATATAATCCTGTTGATGGACCTTAACTGTAGTTTGTTTTTTTAGAGAATTACATAAGTAATAAATATTATAGCTGGAAAAAAGACAATCACTGAAAACTTACATTTGTAAAGCTCCATCTGTGAATTAACTGAATAGATTTATAGTGTCTTGGTATGGTAAGATTTTGAACCTCATTTCTGGCCTTTGGTCGTAAGTAGTTTTTTGCTATGATAGTTCTTTTTCATTTACTTTTTTTTCCATTAGCAGGAACTTTCAGAGGAACAATTATTTATGGTTTTAAAATTGCTGGCTTGCTACTATTTATATTCATTAACTGCTAAACTCTCAGGGAATATGTGCCTCGGGGAACTGGGGTAATGGTCCATGCTAACCAAGTACAGTGATAAAATGTTTGACAAAACTTTCCACTTCTACTTCCCTTGTAGGAAGTTTATTAGCATTTACAACCACCATGATGCTAGGAAGCAACACTTATTATAAACCACTTTGTGTAGAAATACTGTCTTCAGGCCAACTCTTGAGACTGAAGGGACCAGTTGGCCCTAAGCACACTTTATTCTCATCTACTGGAGTCACCTAGACTTTAATGTAGGACTGTCTAAAGCAGTTACTAGTTCATGAGAGAGCTAGGCAGCCAATATTTTCTAAACATTTCAGGGGTGTTTGAAAGTCTTGCTGAAAGACTTTGGTCATCACAAGGTTCTTCAGAAGTGAAAGATGTTGATCATATAATCAAGTGGCCAGGCTTTGATCTGAAAGTAAATGGTGTTTTGTTGTTGTTGTTATGAAAGAGCAATGAAAACATGTTACCTTCACCCATCTATTAAACATCTGTTTACATAAAAAGATATAAAATCCATTACTACTGAGTTTAAAGATTGTGGAAATTTGAGAAAGTCATTAAGACTTTCTGAGTCTCCTTTACCGTATCTCCAGGAAATGGGAGAAAAAAATAGAAATCTCATAGGTCACTATAAGGAAAAATTAAAAAAAAATGTATGTTAAAATGCTCTTAGAAATGTAAAGCACATGTTGGGTTTTCTTCATGATATATTATCTAGTAGATCTAGGAGAAGAATGAGGAAATTGATTTTCATTTTTTTTTCTGATTACTTTTGCCACCTAACCCATATGAGAACAATACCAATAAAAAAGACTGCTAAATTGTTTTAATCATGAACGAAACCTCCCATTGTTAATCTCTTTCAAGAAGACTGAAACAAATGACTCAGTAGAAACCTCTGTGTTTTCATTATTTTCTTTGGTATATGTAAGTTGTGGGTTTGCAAAGACAGCAGGTACTAAATATTTAGCTTAATACAAGGCATTTGAATTAGTATTTCCTTTCAAACTGTTGTGCATAATTAGTGCCAAATTACTTTTTATTACATATTCATTTCTCCATTTGGATTTTGGAATAAGAACCAAATCCCCTCTTTCAGGTGTGTTTATGTGTCTGTGATATGTGCGTGTGGGTTTGAGTATTTTACAAATATCCTTTTTTTGTCGGGGGGGGCAGATTTGTTTTCCAAGCAGATGATCATCAACTACTTCCAAGAATTTGTACTTATCATGATTAAACTAACTTTAAGAACAACATTTAGGGATGAAAAGCGGGTTATCTGACTATAAAAAGAAATGTCTCACTAAATTCTTGAGAAATCATAATTTCTTTAGTCCTCATGAGAACTTACAGATTCTATAGAGGTTTATGAAAGTCACCATTTCTGGCATTTATTTAGCAAGAGTTTCAGGTAAGTACAATCTTTGAATGCTAATTAACTGTATTATTCAATTATAAAAGTCTGACTTTTTTCCCTCAAGTGTTCAATACTGTCCAAATACAGTCTATAGACTGACCAAATCCCTATATTCATTTTGTCTACATTTTGCCCATCCAACACAGATAAGCCACGTGCATTTGTCCTGGTTGGAAAACCACCTATTTATTAGATATTTATTTCTGAAATTAAAAATAGAGAAATTTCAAAACATCAGAGTCCTACAAAATGTATAGCTGAAATATGTATATAAGATACAGCACTAAAATTGTTCAGTTATTAATAAACATATATCCATTAACTGCTAAGCTACCAAATTCATACTACTCAGCAGCATAGTAATGCTGACTAATAAAAAGATCAGCATTTTTAATAAGCAGTATGGTATTCTACGATCTGGTCATGAAAATAATCAGGTGTTCACATGCCCAAGGTGAGTGCTAATAGGTGCCTCCCAAATTCTTGCACCACCTTTACTTCTCCTGGGACAATATGAGTTAAGGGTTAGAGAGGACAACAATGCCATCTGAATCTCTTTGCCTTGTTCCTTCATAAACTGAAATCAGCCTGTTAATCTTTGATAAGTTGAATTATGCCTTTCGAGGAGCTAGCCATCATCAGTGTGTATCAGACTAAAGTTCTAGTTTTAAGTCAAAGCTTTTAAAACCAGGAACTGGTTGAGAAAATTAATTGGTTACTACAACACACTGAAAATTGCAAGCAATTGATCGCGAAGTTCTATCGGATAGTATGAGGCAAGTCTGCACCAAGAAACATAATCCAACAAACCCATGTAACTGCCTTTCATCCCTAGGTTGTGTTAGAATTCAGACCTAGTGCTGTTCTTATCTCTCCCAGGAAGACAAAGCTGTAGAAAGCATAAATCCTGCCCTCAAATGCTAGCTTCACAGAGAAAGCATACACATGGATGCACAAGAAAAGAATTAAGACTTAAGCTACATATTTCTCTCTTAAGGACAATCAGAATTTAAGAAATTGAAAGATAAACGTGGGAATGCATCAGAAGAAGTCTACTGAAACGGTTGGATTTTAAAGGTCTCAAAGAGTGAGTAAATATTAGTCAATGATTCTCAACCCTGGCTGTGCCTTTGAATTGCCTAAGGATCTTTTAAAAAACTACATGGGCCCCACCCTCAAAATGTCTGATTTAACTGGCCTGGGGTGCGGCCCAGGAGAGTTTTACAAAGCTCTCAGGTGATTTTAATGGGCAGGCAGGGTTGAGAACCTTGGAGTAAGACAATGAAGAAGAAAAAAAGGAAGAGGGAAAGTAGAAGTTTAAGAACATGTGCCAATCCATTCACCCATTTACTCATTCAGTGAAAACATTTATTGAGTGTCTACTCCATGCTTGTCATTGAACTAGGTGGTGGGTCCAAGTAAAATGATTGAGAAATGATGCTTGGAGTTTTCCATCTAGTAAAGAGATTCATGTATAAACGAGTTGTTACAATGTACTGTGATACTTCATAGAACATTACAGGACAATGATTATCTTTTGTTTGTTGCTTAGTGCACTGGTTCGAAAACTAGTAAGCAAATCGGAATCACCTGAAAAGCTTTAAAAATAATGTTTTCTGGGTCCCACACCCAGAGACTGTAAAATAAAAACACAAAAACAAAATACTTCCCTGGTTTATTTCAATACACAGTATTGGGTGAGAGGAACTAGCAAGGTAGAAGTAAAAGGTGCATTGGGGATTCAGGTTGAATCATCAGGCAAAACAAGACTTAGTGAAGCCTTGAATTCAAGGCAGAGGATCTGGAGATACACTTATCTTAAGGTGACTACACTGAAACTACACTGAAGTTTTGATGACCCAAGGAAAGGGCAATTTGTAGAAGTGTTTTCTGGCAACCAAAGGCAGAATGGAATATGGGATAGAATTCCTGAAGGCAATTTATCATTAGACACAGTAGCCGTAGTGCTTAGGACCCCAAGAAAAAAATTTTAAGATTTTATTATTTGAGAGAGACAGAGAGAGCAATATAGGAAAGGAACAGAGGGAGAGGGACAAGCAGAGTCCATGCTGAGCTCAGAGCCCCATGTGGGGCTCAATCCCAGAGCCCCAAGATCATAACCTGAGCCAAAATCAAGAGTTGATTTTGCTCTTAAGCAACTGAGCCACCCAGGTGACCTCCTCCCCCACAAGAAAATGTTTTAATTTACTTTAAAATCAAAAGAAAAAAACTTTTAGGTCAAAGAAAATGTTTTCATATATAATATTAACATACTGTTTTGTTTTTACCAGCATAGTCATAAATTTTTTGGTGGTTTTTTTGGGGTCGGGGGAGATTGGGAAGGGAAGCAAAGGCCCTCAAAGATAAAAGTGCTTAGGTCAATGGAAGTCATAATGCAGTCCTGGGTTAAAGGAGAACCCAGTCTCAACTAATTTTTAAATTCTATTAGACATATGATTTGTACAAACAAGTAAGCATTTGTTTTCCTAATCCTCTAAATTATTTCCACCTTCATTTTGCAGAACCAGAATTTGAGGGCCAAGTCCTTTTATCTTCTTAGAATTCTTAGTACCATGAAATAGCTGATTGAATTAACCAAAAATTTTGGTTTCAAAGGGCCGTATACTTTCAAAAAATACATGGTTTCCCTCACTCTGGGATGCTTTTACCCTTTTTGCCCAACTGGGGAACCCCTAATTATGCTTCAAAACTTAAGACATTTAAATCTGTCATCTTCTCTAACCTCTCCTGCCACCCACCTAAAGTAATCCTTATGATTTAGCAATCCATCAATATTTTGTTCATCCACTGGTATTGCACAGTCACCATGCATTGCAGTTAATTGAGTGTGGGTCAGTATCTTCCAACGTGACCTCGACATCCTGGTTTATTCACTCCTGTGTTCTTATGCTAGAGCATCATTCCTAACGTACAAAATATCTGCCCATTAATGTAGTAGATCAATATACTATTAAATGTCATACTCCACAAATTTGAACCATTCTTCGGAGAAAAGTTAAGTATATGAAGTAAAGTTCTAGAGAGCAACATTGTTTTTTTTTTAAGATTTTATTTATTTATTTGAGATAGAGAATGAGAGAGAGAGAGAGCATGAGAGGGGGGAGGGTCAGAGGGAGAAGCAGACTCCCCGCTGAGCAGGGAGCCCGATGTGGGACTCGATCCCGGGACTCCAGGATCATGACCTGAGCCGAAGGCAGTCGCTTAACCAACTGAGCCACCCAGGCGCCCAGAGAGCAACATTGTTTTAAAGAAATTAAATTACTTAAAGAATTCACACTTTCTGTAGGTTAAGATATAAGCAGATAAAGACCTCGCAGTTCTTGATAGAGCTCAAAGAATTTTTGTTTCTTTATACATTTATAATTGACAGTTCCAAAATATAAAAAACCTCAGCAAAAAAAACCCACAAAAAAAAAAAAAAAAGAAAACCAAACCATCATTTCTTGCACTTTATTTTGAACAAGATTTTGGACATTACAGCATATGCTGTGCTTCTCTCTCTGCCAGAGTTGGAAGATGTATGAACCTGGATTGGCCACACATCTGAAGAAACTTGAAGAATGTAAACTAATCATTCTAATATCTATGATAACCTTTCTCATAATCTTTTTTTTTAACAAATCCATCTGTTCACATTTAAAATACACTTCCTTTATCTCAAGTATGATCAGACTGAAGATCTGGCTATTCATTTGTATTTTCCAGGAAGCCCCAAGTTCCAAAGTGCTATTTCAGCTGGGGCACTTGTATAAAACCTGGTTCTATTAAAGAAAGAGTAGTATTTGAATTATTTTTAATCTATGAGTTATTTTTAATCTAGTCCCTAAAGAGGAAGTATATTCACTGTAAAATGGTCCACCACATTTGAATCTTAGTATCCATTATGCTAGTTTTGCCTCTCCAGAAAGTATGCTATTGCTTATTACCATGATAGCTTTGGGTCAAAGATGATCTCAAAAGAGTGGTTACTAAACTGAGATTGAGAAGGAGAATTTGTTCACCTGAGTTGAGAGTCTTATGGGTTGCTATGGAATGGTTTGGGGGCGGGGGCTGGAACAGTGGGAAAATGGATTAGGTAGAAAGGCATTATAAGAAAAAGAGATGAATAGGAAAGATGGGGATGTTCCCAAAGAACTACACTTGGACACTAAGTATGGCAGGCATGGATGTCATCATGCAATTAGCAGGCCTTTAGGTTCCAGTGGAAATTTGGTATCACATCATGTCTAGCTGTGAGAATGGCAAGGTTTTTTAGGCAGAACTGGAGTAAGGGCTCAAGGGTGTTTTCTGAACTGAACTCCAGAGAAGAGAAAAACAGTCCATGACCCCAAGAGGTTCACCATCTACTGGTAATGGTTGCAAGTAAAAATTATCGTGCAGTATGAGGAATTGTTCCAACAGAGGTAGGGGAAGAGTAGGGGGCCCACTGGACTCATCAGCACAGTACTGTATTATGGAAATTAGGGCACTCTTGATGTTAAAGGAAATTATTAACCTTCTGTGTAGGGAATGAAACAGACTCATAGGGGAGACTTAGAGCTAAGTGACCTTGGAGATTATTACACCAACCATCTCATTTTTTAGGTGAAAAAAAGCACGGAGCAGTGGTTAAGAACATGGGCTCTGGGGCTAAAACTACCTGGGTTCGAATTTGATTTCTACCACTTATTACTTAACCCTTCTGTGTCCAGTTTCTTTAATAGTAGAGCAGAGGCAATATATAGTGTCTACTTTCTTGCTGTGAGAATTAACTAAAATGCTTCAAACAGAGCCTGGCATATAATCACTGCTCAATAAATGCTAGCTATAAGCACACAGCAGTTGCATATTGGCGGTTGCAGAAACCTGGCTAGGCACTGGCAGATAAGAGACTGACTTACCTCCAGATTCCCAGTGCTTTCCCATTCTGGCCTTGTTGGTGTTTATAGATGAATTAAGTAATAGAACTTCAATGCTTGCTCCTTTTTTGTTTGTTTGGTTTCAATGGTACTTGTATAACTTATTAACTCACTGATTAGAGAAATAGTCTTTTATTCAAAAAAATCTTTTTCTCTGAAGATTGTAGAAACTATCTACTCATATCAATAGCAAAACTAACTGAAGCAACCAATATACTGAGATCCCTGCATGTTGAAAGCCTGGGGCTACTAAGCCTTATTTTGGAGACCTCCCAGCAACTGGCTGCAGTAGACCTCCCTGCGAGGGCAGCCTGGGCTCAAAAAACCCTCTGCCTAAGCAGAGTCTAGCTGAGAACAGTTGACCTGTCAGCTCCTACCTCTGGGCTCAGAATCTCCTGCCCTTTAGGAAAATGAAGTAGTTGAATACTGACTTCAGACCCAGGGCCACACACACACATAGGTGCATGCACACACACACAGTCCAAAACACACACATACTCACCCTGATTGCACCTATGAGCTGAAGTCTGTAGGAACTGTCCTTAAGGACACAATACTGTAATTTGATATTAGCTGGATCCCAGTAAAAAAAACTGCACAATCAGAGAGTAAGGAGAGTTTTGTAAAGGGACTGTTTACAAACATGTGGGCCATGTTTCAAAAAAAGCAAAACAGTTGGTGCAGGGCCTTGCCTGAAGCCTCCACCATCTTTAGGCCTGAAGAGAGGGGGAAAGATGGAAGGAATTCTCAGGACCCAAAGAGAGCGCTCCATAGGGAAGACCACTCAAGAGAAGCCATGGCCTTCATTAAAGGCAGGCAGTCATCTTAAGATGCAGAAAGGAAAGCTTAGCATATTGCAGTAGGTTCCCTTTTCTCATGCTCTCCAAATTGTAGATGCAAGGTTGATTCAACATTTGAAAATTAATATGATTCACTAGATCAACAGATTTCCAAAGGTTATATGATCATCTCAATAGATGTATAAAGAACATCTGATAAATTCAACATTCACTCATGATTAAAAAAAAAAAAGAACTTTCAGCAAAATAGAAAGTGAAATGCCCTACTTAATAAACAGAACCCAAGAAAAACCTACAGCTAAAATCATACCTGATGATGAAAGATTGAATGCTTTTGTTCTAAGATTGGCAACAAGCTGTTGGGGAGGATCCCTCTGCCTTTTAGTCTGCTAGACTAAGAATCAAACTGACATGAGACAGATGAACAGGAGAAAATCAAGTTTAATTTCACACACATGAGGAATCCACTCAGACATGAAAATCCAGACAGTCAGCTAACAAGAGGCTCATATATGACTTCCTGAGCGAAGGAGAGGTGTCAGGGGTCTGGTGATACAGAGGGAAGAAGACCATTAGCAGGAAGGGGAGAGAAGATGTTTTGAAAACAAAGGTTGCCCTGCTATGCAGATAAGTTTCTTAGGTAAAAGAGGAATATGTTAATAGCTCTCTTCCTGGTATAGGCAAGCACTTAAAGGGGAGGTAAAGAGCTTTTCCTGTATGTGCTGGGTTTTCATTTCTTTTAACTCAAAATAATCTTCATGTCAAAGTGGCTCATCTTACGGTAACCTACCCGTGGCCCCTACAGTTCCCTCTTCTGAAACTTCCCTGAAGTTTTCCATATTAAAATTGAGTTGGTAGATTGTTCTGTCTTATTGATTTAGTCTCTTAACCCTGACAATAGGTCAGTTCAGTTAAACTCTTTTCAGGAGTCAGGAATGTAGGTGTGTTCTCAAAGGTAAGCCTCTGATTTAAGTCACTGGGTATTCAATGAGAGAGATTTCTATGGAAACAAAAGAAAAACAATGATTAATAATTGGATCAAATTATCAACCAGTTTCTGAGTTCTGAGAGTAGCCAGTCCAGAAGATTTTTAGATGTCAGGTTGGAAGTGTTTTCAGATACAATGAGAGCTAGCAGTGGTAATCTCACAGATTTTCCTTGTTAAGAGTTCAAATATTTCTGGTCCTTTTGAGTGGCCCATAGACAACAGACATTCAGATTATATGTGAGCTATTACAGTGATTTCTCTGAAGTTTACATCAAGTTGTTCATATTTAGTTTGGAGGGCTTCATGAAAAAGTGCGGTTTTAATTCTCAAATGATTACAAGTCAGAAAGGTGGGAGAAAAATGGAAAACGTGAGTTTGGAGACTTGCACCCAGACACTGGAGAAAACTAGAATAAATAAGGATCTAGTCCAGTTTATAATGAATAATATTAGAATCTATGGGGCCCCTGGGTGGCTCAGTTGGTTAAGGGTCTGCCTTTGGTTCAGGTCATGATCCCAGAGTGTTGGGATCGAGTCCCGCATCAGGCTCCCTGCTCAGCGGGGAGTCCGCTTCTCCCTCTCCCTTTGCCCCTCCCTCCTTCCTGATCATGCCTGCGTGCAGTCTCTCTCTCTCTCTCTCAAATAAATAAATCTTTTAAAAAAAGAATCTAATATCTACACAGCTGTGTTATTGAAACATATATTTTTCTTTATATAATCACTCTAATTTCTACAGAAGATAGCTAAATTAATACGACTTTATTTGCAAAGTAAGCTTAGTTTTAAAAATAAATTGGCCTGATTATTTACGTAAGTGCAACAAGAATAGCAGTTGACCATGTAGGCTCTTTAAAACCTGTTTTGTTGGAAAAAACCTTAACAAAATATTAACAAACCGAATCCAACAATACATTAAAAAATAATTTACCACAACCAAGTGGGATTTATTCCTGGGATACAGGGCTGGTTCAATATTCACAAATCAATCGATGTGACATTGACATCAATAAGAGAAAGGATAAAAATCATATAATCATTTCAATAGATACAGAAGAAGCATTTCACAAAGTATAACATTCACTCATGATAACAACCCTCAACAAAGTAGGTTTAGAGGGAACATACCTCAACATTATTAATAAAGACCATATATGAAAACTCCACATCTAACATCATACTCAATGGTGAGAAACTGAGAGCTTTTCCTCTAAGATCAGGATCCTTGCTTCAAGGATGTCTACTCTCACCACTTTTATTCAACATAATACTGGAAGTCCTAGCCACAGCAATAAGGAAAAAAAAAAAAAAGAGGGGCGCCTGGGTGGCTCAGTTGGTTAAGCGACTGCCTTCGGCTCAGGTCATGATCCCGGAGTCCCGGGATCAAGTCCCACATCAGGCTCCTTGCTCAGCAGGGAGTCTGCTTCTCCCTCTGACCCTACCCCCTCTTGTGCTTTCTCTCTCACTCTCTCTGTCAAATAAATAAAAATAAAATCTTTAAAAAAAAAAGAAAAAAGAAAGAAAGGCATCCAAATTGGTAAGGAAAAAGTCAAACTTTCACTATTTGTAGATGACATGATGCTCTGTATAGAAAACCTGAAAAACCACCAAAACCTACTGGAACTGATAAACAAATTCAGTAAAGTCACAAGATTCAAAATCAATATACAGAAATTCTGTTGTATTTCTATACATTAATGAAGTAGCGAGAAATTAAGAGAACAATCCTATTCATAATTGTATCAAAAATAGTAAAATACCTAGAAATAAACTTAACCAAAAAGGTGAAAGACCTGTACTTTGAAAACTATAAAACACTGATGAAAGAAATTGAAGATGGCAAAAACAAATGGAAAGTATTCCATGCTCATGGATTGAGAGAATAAGTATTGTTAAAATGTCCATACTACCCAAAGCAATCTGCAGATTTAATACCAGCCCTATCAAAATACCAATACCACTTTTCATAGAACTAGAACAAATAATTCTAAGATTTGTATGGAATCACAAAAGACCCCAAATAGCTAAAGCAATCTTGAAAAAGAAGAACAAAACTAGAGGTATCACAATCCCAGATTTCAAGATACACTACAAAGCTGTAGTACTCTAACAGTATGATACTGGCACAAAAATAGACACATAAATCAATAGAAAAGAAGAGACCACCCAGAAATAAACCCATAATTATAACAAAGGAGGCAAGAATATTCAGTGGGAAAAAGACAGTCTCTTCAGCAAATGGTGCTGGGAAAACTGGACAGCTCCATGCCAAAGGAAAAACTGGACCACTTTCTTACACCATACACAAAAATAAACTCAATGGTTTAAAGACCTACATGTGCGACTTGAAACCATAAATATCCTTAAAAAAAATAGGCAGTTTCTTTGACATCAACTGTAGAAACAGTTTTCTAGATAGGTCTTCTTTGACAAGGGAAATGAAAGCAAAAATAAACTATTAGGATTACATCAAAATAAAAAGCTTTTGTACAGCAAAGGAAGCCATCAACAAAACAAAAAGTCCACCAAATGGGAGAAGATATTTGCAAAAATAATATTATCTGATAAGAGGTTAATATCCAAAATATATAAAGAGCTCATAAAACTCAACACCAAAAAAATAATCCAATTAAAAATGGGTAGAAGAGATGAGTAGACATTTCTCTAAAGATGACATACAGATGGCCAATAAACACAAGATGCTCAACATCACTAATCATTAGGGAAATGCAAATCAAAACCACCAATAAGACATCACCTCACACCTGTCAGAATGGCTAAAATCAAAAACATCAAGACAATAAATGTTGACAAGGATGTGGAGAAAAAGGAACACTCATGCACTGTTGATGGAAATGCAAACTGGTGCAGCCATTCTGGAAAACAGTATGGAGGTTGCTCAAAAAATTAAAAATGGAATTACCATAGGAGCTAGTAATTCCACTATGGGGTATTTACCCAAAGAAAATGAAAGCACTAATTTGGAAAGACATAGGCACCCTTATGTTTATTACAGCATTATTTACAACAGACAAGATATGGAAGCAACCCAAGTGTCCATCAATAGATGAATGGATAAAGAAGGTGTGGTATATATATATATGTATGTGTGTATACACACACACACACACACACACACACACACACACACGATGGAATATTACTCGGCCATAAAAAAAGAATGGAATCTTGCCATTTGCAACAACATGGATGGAGCTAGAGGGTATAATGCTAAGTGAAATAAATCAGAGAAAGACAAATACCATATGATTTCACTCATATCTGGACTTTAACAAACAAAATAAGTGAACAAAGGGAAATAAAACGAGATAAACCAAGAAACAGACTCTTAACTGTAGAGAACAAACTGATGGTTACCAGAAGGAAGGTGAATGGGAGGGATGGGTGAAATAGGTGGAGAGGATTAAGAGTACACTTATGATGAGCACTGAGTAATGTGTAGAATTGTATCATTATATTGTACACTTGAAACTAATGTAACACCGTATGTTAATTATACCTGAATTAAAAAAGGAAACAAATGAAAACAAACAAACTTGTTTTGCTGGAACTTTTCATAAGGAATCTCCAAATTGAACTTTCAATAGCCTCTCAGATCCAGAAGCCAAACCAAGCACTTGCTATCAGACTTCCCCTGCAATACCTATAGATTTGGATTAATTCCTCTCTTCTCCAGCTCCCCCATATATCCTGAGGTTCCTGCACCTGACAGAAAGTGACCTTCTTTACTCATCTGGTAAAGCTTCTGGGAACTCTGTAAGCAAGGTATCAGAATGATCTTTTCTCTTCTCTTTTCTTTCTTTTTTCTTTTCCTTGCTTTTTTTTTTTTTTCAGGATGATATTTTCAAGGGGCTTTATTGGTTCCATAAAGTCAACCTTAGTTCCTTAAAGCTGTCTGGTCATGTCTGAATCTATGCATGTCGTTCTCAAATATGACATGTCAGTCAAAGCTTTAGTAATATAACCAATGATTCCAATTGTGTCCTGTCATAAGGAGAACAAAGTTTTATTGGACATTGGATTTTGAACACTGAACATTGAACTCATTGGACAAATAAATACAATGCCATGAATATATAAGAACAGTTACTGAGTTTTTGAATTCTGGAGGGATTGAGTAGGGAGAAAAAGATAAATATTTCATTTGTTTCCAAAAGGTATATTTTGTCAAACTGCTGTTAAGTTAGCTTGAGAGAAAAGGTTTCCTTAAATCTGGAAAAACAACATTTTTAAAGTCAGCAATGTTTCAAATAAAAAGTCATAAAAATTTTAATTAGCCTTCTTAGTTCATTCAGTCCCATATTATTGACTTTTCTGCTTGAATCCAGTTTCACCACTAGTTCAGAAATTCTAACCTAGTTCAGCTTTATGATCTTACGGTATCAGAAAACTGTACTCAAAGAGTTTTTTTGCATCTCACTGAAGATGAAACACATCTGCCACAGCATCAGAGTAAAATGGTAACTTGCAAGTGATAAGACTGAAGAATGGCCATGGTTGAAGATCTGATTCACATTCATTACAGTGCAAATGACAAGGGAATTTGATTATTTCTGTGACACACAGCACTCCAAGATAATAACATTCCAAGAAATCAGATTTCTAGGAGCTTCATACAATTTTAGAACATTTATTCTACTAACATATCTCTGCACAAATATAATCTGAGTGTTTAGTATCACTTATTTGACAATGCTTCCCATGTAACAACATACCAAGTAAGCCTAATTAGTTTAATTTTTCACAGAAATCTTTGAATGTTCCAGGGACCTGCTGGAAAATTTCAGTTAGATTATGGCCAAAAGATTTCATTTTAGAATTTGACTTTGGAAGTACGCCAAAAAATATCCAAAGACTTGAACATTTGATTAAGTAGGATTAAATAGGATCACAAATCATTATAAAAATCATGTAAAATATATAATATAGAAATAAAACATTTGATTAACTACAATTAAATAGGATCATAAATCATTATAAAATAATACTTACTTTTTATTTAACCAAAGTTAAAAAGACAATAAAAGATTTTTTTAAATGTAAATTTTATATATGGATTCAGTAACAAATACATTTAAAGCTTGCAATGCCACATAATCATCTATTTTGTGGAAAACAATAAAAGTGACGTACTTTTACATTATGTGTACATCAAAACCAAAGGGTTAATTTTTACTTTTTCCTTTATTGGCAACTTTGGATGCATTTTTAGGTTTTGGTTCCCAAAGGGCATTTTTCACAAATCTTGAAGCTGCACCTCTGTCCAGCTTGCCAGCCTTTTTCTTGTGTTATTTCCTTGACTCTGTTCATGTATATTCTGATTCTTTCCAATTCCTGCTTTACTGGATGTTCCTTAGGATTAACTCCCTGAGTTGCCAAATAAACCCAAAACATTGAACTTAATGTGTAAGCAGAAACTAAATCCACTTTGGCTTGCTCAAGAGGGTCCAACTTCTGCAACAGCTCATTTCTAGAAACAGACATCATGGTCTTCAGCATCTCATCCACAGCACCAATGGAATTCTCAAATGTTGATAAATACTCATGAATTTCTACTGGATAGTCTTCATTAATTTCTTCACCTGCCGTTATGACCAACTCGCCGGCCTTCTACTCCTGTCTCCAGGAAAAGCAGTCGGGTGGTGGTGACGCCAATAGTTGCTGTCTCTGTCCGCTGCGCGCGGCGCTCTATAAAAACAATAAAAGATTTTAAGGGCAAATAAACAAGGCTACATAGTTGTAAGCAAACTTTTAGCTTTTTTTTTTTTAAAGAGAGAGAGAGAGAATGCATGACGCGTTCGCACTTGGTTGAGCGTCCCACTCTGGATCTCAGCTTAGGTCTTGATTTCAGGGTCATGAGAGTCTTAAGCAGGCTACACACTCAGTGCACAGCCTGATGCGGGCCTCAATCTCATGACCCTTAGATCATGACCTAGCCGAAATCAAGACTCGGAGGCTTAACTGACTGAGCCACTCAGGCATGCCTGGCTCTTTGAACAGTCAGTCTCAGTTTTCTTGTGTAATCAAAGATCTGGTAAACACAGGAATTATTTTGGCAAAACAGAGAATCCTTATTTTTCCAGGCAGATAACTTTAGAGTAAAGAAAAACTTTGTTTATGATTTTTTTTAAGAGCAGACCCCAATAGTTGAAGAAAACTTTGTCCTTTAAGCAAAGAGAAAAGAGTATTTAATATTGCATCGGTATATTTTTGATACTAAAACTCATTTACTTACATTTGTCTGAATCTTAGCCAGCACCGACCACATATAAAACTCTTCTCCAAATATTCTTTTTCCATAAACCTTCTACAACTTTCTTTTTTCCATTCAGATTTTGTCCTAAGTTCCCTCTCGGAAGTAACCAGTCTCACTTGAGAACAAATCTAGTTTTCTCTCAACAAAAATGTTTTTATTCCTTTGCTTACCCAAACCACACATCTTACTTTCCTTACATACAGAGTTGTTTCCTTTATTTTTTCCAATAGTCTTAATTACATTTCTTAGAATCCTTAACTCCTAGAAACCTTAGTTTCTAGTAAAAACTAAGCAGGAAGCAGTTGTGAGTTGTCTGCTATACCAGTATTCTTTAGATTGGCAAATTTATAAACACATTTCATAATGTCTAAAAACGTGTGCTTTTCTGTAGTACAGTTTTTAAATTAAGCACAAAACATGCTTACTAACAGACTCAAATTTATCTTTAGTTTTTCTGTAATAAGAAAAAATTAGAAGGGAGGTTGGGTGGCTCAAATGGTTGAGCATCCCACTCTTGATCTCTGTTCATGTCTTGATCTCAGGATCGTGAGTTCAAACCAGGTGTTGGGCTCCATGCTGGGCAGGGAGCCTACTTAAAAAGAAAAAAGAGAAGAGAAGGAAAAAAAAGAAATTAGATAAAAAATATTAATGTTTTATTATTTTATCATTTTTGGAAATGATCTAGATTATTTAATGAATTTAAGTTAACTCATCATTTTTATTTAATTAGCAAAACTTAAAAGTTTCAGGTTATAAAACTTTATTTGGAAGTTTACCCACAAACCTTTTTGTTTTGTTTAAATCTATCGAGTTTACTTGTTTTTAACACTTAGGTTTAGACCACCCATAAAACTTCATGAGGCGTTAGGCAAAGTCAACCATTATTCTAAGTTTTTTTCAGATAAATTTTGCAACAAAGATAACATGAATTTATTTGACTTTTAGTAAACACAGCCAGAATAAAAGTTAATATATTTAATACTGATAACTTTAAAGACATCTATTTTAATCAAACCAACAACGTTATTTTTCTTAAGTAGCCTCCGTGCTCAATGTGGGGCTTGAACTCATGACCCTGAGATCAAGAGTCACATGCTCTACTGACTGAGCCAGCCAGGTGCCCCTCAAACCAACGACTTCAAATTAACTTTAATACTGAACATTTTCCCAGATCACATTAACTCAAAAAACATTTGGGTGAGTTTCTAGCTTTCTGAGTTTTAAAAAACTTAAATAATCTGCCCCTCAGTTTCCCAGCGAATGGTTTTGGGGAAGTGTTCTTCTTGTGCAATCCCCTGCTGCTGCTTTATCCTTTATTTCTCTCCCCCTCTCCTCTCTCTGTGTTCAGGGCTCCCTCCCCTCTACAGCACCTGTGATTCCCTTCTTCCCCAAATCCTGTCTCCGCACCTCCTATTTCCAGTGTGGCCTCATTTCTCCCTCTAGTTGTGCGGTTTGTTCTCTCCATCTTCACATCGATTTCCTGGGTGTTCAAAATGATTTGATAATTATCTCTGTTTGAGGGACAAGGCAAGCTTAAGGTCCTCTTACTACTCTGCCACCTTAACGCCTCTGTGCAGCTGAGTTTTAGAATGCGTGATCCTTATAAGCACTTGCCTTCCTTCACACTATACTAAGTAGAGCTCTTTAACAAATTTCAGCAGTACAACCAGAGATAGAGGTAGAGAAAATATCTCACATTTTACAACATGAATGAACACACATATACAGATAAGATGCAAACAAAAATCTTATTGTGGAAAAGACATTAAAAGCCTATTTTTTAAAATACCCTTTTTTCCCTTCCTGATGAAAAACTTCTCCCTAAAATTTGCACCTCAAAGAATAGCTCTTACTTCCCAGAGTGGGGTGGAGGGGAGGAAATTTACATCCCAAAGGCACAAAGTATCCAAGTTTTCTTCAAGGTGAAGATTTTGTTATTAGAGGTTGGAGTCTGAGCACTAAGCAGTTTGTGTTTTAAAAACACCTTTTCTGGGCGCCTGGGTGGCTCAGTCCTTAAGCGTCTGCCTTCAGCTCAGGTCATGATCCCAGGGTCCTGGAGTCAAGTGCCACATCGGGCTCCCTCCTCTGAGGGAAGCTTGCTCTCCCTCTCCCACTCCCGCTGCTTCTGTTTCTACTCTTGCTATCTCTGTCAAATAAATAAATAAAATCTTAAAAAAATAAAAATAAAAACGCCTTTTCCCCCTAACCAACAGCTCCCCCGCTCACCTTTTTTTCAGTCTGAGGCAATTGTGGGCTGATTACATTTCAAAGACATGGTAAGATTTATAATTTCAAGGGACAGAGAATGTAAAAAAAAATATTTTTCCCTAGAATTTCAGGGTAATTTCTACTTAAAATTTACCTTTTTTGTTTGTTTAAGGTACAGGACAGTTTTGTTCCAATATGTTGATCTTTTATAATGTCCACAAATGTTTTGAGAGGAATAGACAACTTATGAGGATTGTTAAAGATGGGTGGGCTTTCAATCCTTTATAGAGTTGCATTCCTGATTTTATAGAGGTACAGTTTTTTATTGTTATGTTAATCACCATACATTACATTATTAGTTTTTGATGTAGTGTTCCATGATTCATTGTTTGTGCATAACACCCAGTGCTCCACGCAGAACGTGCCCTCTTTAATACCCATCACCAGGCTAACCCATCCCCCCACCCTCCTCCCCTCTAGAACCCTCAGTTTGTTTTTCAGAGTCCATCATCTCTCATGGTTCCTCTCCCCCTCCGACTTACTCCCCTTCATTCTTCCCCTCCTGCTATCGACTTCTTTTTCTTTTTTCTTAACATATGTTGCATTATTTGTTTCAGAGGTACAGATCTGTTATTCAACAGTCTTGCACAATTCACAGGGCTCACCATAGCACATACCCTCCCTAAAGTCTATCACCCAGCCACCCCATCCCTCCCACCCCTCACCACTCCAGCAACCCTCAGTTTCCTGAGATTAAGAATTCCTCATATCAGTGAGGTCAAATGATACATGTCTTTCTCTGATTGACTTATTTCACTCAGCATAACACCCTCCAGTTCCATCCATGTCGTTGCAAATGGCAAGATCTCATTCCTTTTGATGGCTGCATAGAATTCCATTGTGTATATATACCACCTCTTCTTTATCCATTCATCTGTCGATGGACATCTTGGCTCTTTCCACAGTTTGGCTATTGTGGACATTGCTGCTATAAACATTGGGGTGCACGTACCCCTTCGGATCCCTACATTTGTATCTTTGGGGTAAATACCCAGTAGTGCAATTGTTGGATCATATGGTAGCTCTATTTTGAACTGTTTGAGGAACCTCCCTACTGTTTTCCAGAGTGGTTGCACCAGCTTGCATGCCCACCAACAGTGTAGGAGGGTTCCCCTTTCTCCGCATCCCCGCCAACATCTGTCATTTCCTGACTTGTTAATTTTAGCCATTCTGACGGGTGTGAGGTGGTATCTCATTGAGGTTTTGATTTGGATTTCCCTGATGCCGAGCGATGTTGAACACTTTTTCATGTGTCTGTTGGCCATTTGGATGTCTTCTTTGGAAAAATGTCTGTTCATGTCTTCTGCCCATATCTTGATTGGATTATTTGTTCTTTGGGTGTTGAGTTTGATAAGGTCTTTATAGATTTTGGATACTAGCCCTTTATCTGATCTGTCATTTGCAAATATTTTCTCCCATTCTGTCGGTTGTCTTTTGGTTTTGTGGACTGTTTCTTTTACTGTGCAAAAGCTTTTTATCTTGATAAAATCCCAATAGTTCATTTTGGCCCTTGCTTTCCTTGCATTTGGCGATGTTTCTAGGAAGAAGTTGCTGTGGCTGAGGTCAAAGAGGTTGCTACCTGTGTTCTACTTTAGAATTTTGATGGACTCCTGTCTCACGTTTAGGTCTTTCAACCATCTGGAGTCTATTTTTGTGTGTGGTGTAAGGAAATGGTCCAGTTTCATTCTTCTGCATGTGGCTGTCCAATTTTCCCAACACCATTTGTTGAAGAGGACTGTCTTTTTGCCATTGGACATTCCTTGCTGCTTTGTCAAAGATGAGTTGACCATAGAGTTGAGGGTCCATTTCTGGGCTCTCTATTCTGTTCCATTGATCTATGTGTCTGTTTTTGTGCCACTACCACACTGTCTTGATGATGACAGCTTTGTAATAGTGCTGGAAGTCCGGAATAGTGATGCCGCCAGCTTTGCTTTTCTTTTTCAACATTCCTCTGGCTATTCGGGATCTCTTCTGGTTCCATACAAATTTTAGGATTATTTGTTCTATTTCTTTGAAAAAAGTGGATGGTATTTTGATGGGGATTGCATTGAATGTGTACATTGCTCTAGGTAGCATTGACATCTTCACAATGTTTGTTCTTCCAATCCATGAGCATGGAACGTTTTTCCATTTCTTTGTGTCTTCTTCAATTTCTTTCATGAGTATTTTATAGTTTTCTGAGTACAGATCCTTTGCCTCTTTGGTTAGATTTATTCCTAGGTATCTTATGGTGTTGGGTGCAATTGTAAATGGGATCGACTCTTAATTTGTCTCTCTTCGGTCTTGTTGTTGGTGTATAGGAATGCCACTGATTTCTGTGCATTGATTTTATATCCTGCTACTTTACCGAATTCCTGTATGAGTTCTAGCAGTTTTGGGGTGGAGGCTTTTGGGTTTTCCACATACACTATCATATCATCTGCAAAGAGTGAGAGTTTGACTTCCTCTTTGCCGATTTGGATGCCTTTGATTTCTTTTTGTTGTCTGATTGCTGTGGTTAGGACTTCTAATACTATGTGGAATAGCAGTGGTGATAGTGGACATCCCTGCTGCATTCCTGACCTTAGGGGATATTTGCTGTAGGTTTTTCATAGATGGCTTTTATGATATTGAGGTATGTACCCTCTATCCCTATACTCTGAAGAGTTTTGATCAAGAAAGGATGCTGTACTTTGTCAAATGCTTTTTCTGCATCTATTGAGAGGATCATATGATTCTTGTTCTTTCTTTTGTTAATGTATTGTATCACGCTGTTTGATTTGCAGATGTTGAACCAACCTTGCAGCCCAGGGATAAATCCCACTTGTTCATGGTGAAGAATCTTTTTAATGTACTGTTGGATCCTATTAGCTAGTATTTTGGTGAGAATTTTTGCATCCATGTTCATCAAGGATATTGGTCTGTAATTCTCCTTTTTGATGGGTTCTTTGTCTGGTTTTGGGATCAAGTTAATGGTGGCCTCATAAAATGAGTTTGGAAGTTTTCCTTCCATTTCTATTTTTTGGAACAGTTTCAGGAGAATAGGTATTAATTCTTCTTTAAATGTTTGGTAGAATTCCCTTGGGAAGCCATCTGGCCCTGGGCTTTTGTTTGTTGGGAGATTTTTGATGACTGCTTCAATTTCCTTAGTGGTTATAGGTCTGTCCAGGTTTTCTATTTCTTCCTGGTTCAATTTTGGTAATTGACACATCTCTAGGAATGCACCCATTTCTTCCAGGTTATCTAATTTGCTGGCATAGAGTTGCTCATAATATGTTCTTATAATTGTTCGTATGTCTTTGGTGTTGGTTGTGATCTCTCCTCTTTCATTCATGATTTTGTTGATTTGGGTCATTTTTCTTTTTGATAAGTCTGGCCAGGGGTTTATCAATCTTGTTAATTCTTTCAAAGAACCAGCTTCTAGTTTCATTGATCTGTTCTACAATTCTTTTGGTTTCTATTTCACTGATTTCTGCTCTGATCTTTATTATTTCTCTTCTCCTGCTGGGTTTAGGCTTTATTTGCTGTTCTTTCTCCAGCTCCTTTAGGTGTAGGGTTAGGTTGTGTATTTGAGACCTTTCTTGTTTCTTGAGAAAGGCTTGTATTGCTATATACTTTCCTCTCAGGACTGCCTTTGCTGCATCCCAAAGATTTTGAACAGTTGTATTTTCATTTTCATTGGTTTCCATGAATTTTTTAAATTCTTCTTTAATTTCCTGGTTGACCCATTCATTCTTTAGTAGGATGCTCTTTAGCCTCCATGTATTTGAGTTCTTTCTGACTTTCCTCTTGTGATTGAGTTCTAGTTTCAAAGCACTGTGGTCTGAAAATATGCAGGGAATGATCCCAGTCTTTTGGTACCAGTTGAGACCTGATTTGTGACCTAGGATGTGATCAATTCTGGAGAATGTTCCAGGGGCACTAGAGAAGAATGTGTATTCCGTTGCTTTGGGATGGAATGTTCTGAATATGTCTGTAAAGTTCATTTGGTCCAGTGTGTCATTTCAAGTCTTTATTTCCTTGTTGATCTTTTGCTTAGATGATCTGTCCATTTCAGTTAGGGGGGGTGTTAAAATCCCCCACTATTATTGTATTGTTGTCAATGTGTTTCTTCACTTTTGTTATTAATTGCCTTATAAAATTGGCTGCTCCCATGTTAGGGGCATAGATATTTACAATTGTTAGATCTTCTTGTTGGATAGACCCTTTAAGTAGGATATAGTGTCCTTCCTCATCTCTGATTACAGTCTTTGTTTTAAAATCTAATTTGTCTGATATAAGGATTGCCACCCCAGCTGTCTTTTGGTGTCCATTAGCATGGTAAATGGTTTTCCACCCCCTCACTTTCAATCTGGGGGTGTCTTTGTGTCTAAAATGAGTCTCTTGCAGACAGCATATTGATGGGTCTTGTTTTTTAATCCAATTTGATAGCCTGTGTCTTTTGATTGGGGCATTTAGCCCATTTACATTCAGGGTAACGATTGAAAGGTTTGAATTTAGTGCCATTGTATTGCTGTAGGTGACTGTTACTGTATATTGTCTGTGTTCCTTTCTGATCTATGCTGCTTTTAGGCTCTCTCTTTGCTTAGAGGACCCCTTTCAATATTTCTTAGAGGACTGGTTTCATGTTTGCAAGTTCCTTTAGTTTTTGTTTGTCCTGGAAGCTTTTTATCTCTCCTTCTATTTTCAATGACAGCCTAGCTGGATATAGTATTCTTGGCTGCATATTTTTCTCATTTAGTGCTCTGAAGATATCATGCCAGTCCTTTCTGGCCTGCCAGGTCTGTGGATAGGTCTGTTGCCAATCTAATATTTCTACCATTGTAGGTTATATATCTCTTCTCCCGAGCTGCTTTCAGGATTTTCTCTTTGTCTCTGAGACTCGTAAGTTTTACTATTAGATGTCGCGGGGTTGACCTATTTTTATTGATTTTGAGAGGGGTTCTCTGTGCCTCCTGGATTTTGATGCCTGTTTCATTCCTCACATTAGGGAGGTTCTCTGCTATTATTTGCTCCAATATACCTTCTGCCCCTCTCTCTCCTTCTTCTTCTGGGATCCCAATTATTCTAATGTTGTTTCGTCTTATGGTATCGCTTATCTCTCGAATTCTGCCCTCGTGCTCCTGTAGTTGTTTCTCTCTCTTTTCCTCAGCCTCTTTATTTTCCATCATTTAGTCTTCTATATCGCTGATTCTCTCTTCTGTCTCATTTATCCTAGCAGTTAGTGCCCCCATTTTTAATTGTACCTCATTAATAGCCTTTTTGATTTTGACTTGGTTAGATTTTAGTTCTTTTATTTCTCCAGAAGGGGTTTCTCTAATAACTTCCATGCTTTTTTCAAGCCCAGCTAGTATCTTTCAAGTCATGATTCTGAACTCTAGGTCCGACATCGTACTAATATCAGTATTGAGTAGGTCCCTGGCTGATGGTATTACCTTTTGTTCTTTTTACTGAGGCGATTTTTTTCATCTTGTCATTTTGTCCAGAGGAGAATAGATGAATGAGTGAACAAAATGCTAACAGGTTAACAACGTCCCCAGCAAATATACTGTATACAAATCAGAAAAGACCTGAAACCAGGGGAAAAGAAAGGGAAAGAAAGAAAAAAGAAAGAGAAAAAAAAAAAGAAAAAGATAAAAACAAAAACAGAACAATACAAAAAAACCAGAATATGATCAAATATGATCAGGCTAGTGCATAGATCATTGCCACACACTAGATTTTGCGCGTATTTTGGTCTGTTAGAAAAAAGTGCCTCCTAAAATTTTAAAGGAAGAAAGACTTATATATGTACAAAATAACGGTTGATACAATGAAGGGATGGAAGATGAGTGTAAAGATGAAAATTATAAAAGATTTTATAAAAGGAATTGATAAGAAGTTGTTTGAAAAAAGAAAGAAGAAGATTTAAAAAAAAAAGAAAAAAATAGGGAGAGAATGTGACCAGGCAGGAGACTAGAACAAAGCCATACACTAGAGATTTAGGGTATATTTTGATCTGTTAGAAGAAACTGTATCTTAAAATTTTAAAGAGAGGACAACTTATATATATATATGCCAAAAATAAGGGTAACTACTATGAAGGGATAAAATATGACTCTAAAAATGAAAAATAAAAATTTTTTTTTAAAAAAGGGATTGAGGGGCACCTGGCTGGCTCAGTTGTTTAAGCGACTGCCTTCGGCTCAGGTCATCATCCTGGAGTCCCGGGATCGAGTCCCACATCGGGCTCCCTGCTCAGGGGGAGTCTGCTTCTCCCTCTGACCCTCCCCCCTCTCATGCTCTCTATCTCATTCTCTCTCTCAAATAAATAAATAAAATCTTTAAAAAAATAAAATAAAAAAATAAAAAAGGGATTGATAAGATGTTGGTTGAAAAAGGGAAAAAGAAAAATTCAAAAAAAAAACAGTTAAAAAAATTAACTTTGAAAAACTAATGAATCGTGGTAAAAAAAGCCATGAATTCTATGTGCAGTATTCCCCTCGCGCTGGAGTTCTCCCATTCTCCTTGATCGGTAAACTTGGTCTTGGCTTGCTGGCTGTTTGTGCTGATTTTCTGAGGGAGGGGCCTGTTGCCGTGGTTCCCAAATGTCTTTGCGGGAGGTGGAATTGCCCCACTCTTGTCGGTCCGGGCTAAGCAAGCTGCTCAGGTTTGCTCTCAGGAGCTTTTGTTCCCTGCAAGCTCTCGGTACAGCTTTGGAGGACCAGGGTGAAAATGGTGGCCTCCCAATCTCCATCCGGAGGAGCTGAGAACTCGGGGCCCCGCTCCTCAGTGTGCCCCCAGAGAAAAGCAGTCAGTCACTCCCGTCTCCCCAGTCTCTGGCCGCACTCTGTCTTCACTCAGCCTGTGACCGAGCGTTTCTATAATGGCACCCAACTCGGTGTGGAGTGTCCAAACCCAGCAGATCCCTGCGGTGCTCTCCCGCACCGCTCCTCCCGGGGAGGAAGGGGAGTCTCCCCAGCTCTGCCGCTTGTTGGGTCCCTGCTGGAGGAGCAGTGGCCCGACTGGGCCGCGGATCACAGTTTAGGGCAACCCCGAGCTGAGAGCCCGCGCCTCGGCTCCGTCTCTGCAGCCGGCTTCCCTGCTCTGATACCTGGGAGCTCTGCTGCACTCAGGCACCCCCAGTCTTTCTGTGACCCTGAGGGTCCTGAGACCACAGTGTCCTGCGAGGGTTCCACCCCCAGCTTAGCCACTGGAGTGATGCCCCTCAGTGGAGCCGACTTCTAAAAGTTCCAATTTTGTGTTCCGCGGCTCTATGACTTGCCAGAAGCGGCCGATGGAGGCCCCCTCCCCTGCCATCTATCCTCCCGAATATCGCCTCGGATTCACTTCTCCGCACGTCCTACCTTCCAGTAAGTGGTCGCTTCTCTGTTCAGAGAGTTGTTGCTACTCTCTTCTTTGATCTCCTGTTGAGTTCGAAGGTGTTCAGAATGGTTTGATCCCTATCCAGCTGAATTCCTGAGACCAGACAAAATCCAGGTCTCCTACTTCTCTGCCATCTTGCTCCGCCGAGATACAGTTTTTTCTAATTCCCTAATGAACTGGGTTATAGCCTAAATATCAAGAGATTGGCTCATCATTTTAACTACATTTGCTTTTTTATATCAGGGATATTTTTAACCAAAGTGGGAATCAGAAGATTTATGACTTTGTAAAGTCCATATAAAGCACCTGAACAAAAGTCTTCTTTCTGGTTATACAATTCAACATTGGCTTTTAATTAACTTCTGAATATTAACCTTTTACAGATCATTTGTAGGAGGGCCTAGGAGAAATTTGGATCGTCTGCTTCCTCTATGAAGGGGGAGTTGTGAATCATCATTCATCTTTCGAATTCCCCTCTAAATTTGGGAGAATCAGGGCACCTGGGTGACTCAGTCGTTAAGTGTCTGCCTTCAGCTCAGGTCATGATCCCAGGGTCCTGGGATAGAGCCCCGCATCGGGCTCCCTGCTGAGCAGGGAATCTGCTTCTCCCTCCGCCTCTGCCTTCTGCTTCCCTTGCTTGTACACTCTCTGTCCATCTGTCAAAAATAAAATAAAATCTTATAAATAAATAAATAAATAAATAAATAAATAAATAAATAAATAAATTTGGGAGACTCTTCTGAAAATGTAGGTTAGAAGATCTGCTGCTGTCCCATGGGACATTAATTCTTTTGTGTTGGGGGGCAGTCTGGGGTGTATCTGCAAAGGACACTGCATAGGAATGCCTGAAGCGGCAGAGCCTGAGGACAGAGCCCTGGAAGGTAGGAGCAAAGCCGGCCTTACTGACAATCTCTGGAGCTTGTGTGAAATTCATTTCCTGGCTTTCAGCACTTACATGAGCAACCTGTGTCCTTGGGACCTAGATTAAGCCAGTGTGCTCTCTGTAATTCCTACAGGGAAAGAGAAGTTAAAAAAACAGGCATATGAGGCTGGATTTTAAGAAGGGGAATTTACATTGGATGTGGACATTTTTGTCTTAAGTGTAATTTATGTTCTTTTATCTTGTCAAGGGAGTACTTAAGGTTAGGTTTTATACTACTACTAAGACAGTTGAGAGCTCTCTACTAAGAATATATTTGTTTTTTTTAAAAGCCAATTTAAAGGATCCATCTGGCAATTGATGAGTAGGATCTATTAATAGTGACTCAAACCAATAAGCCCTTTAATGGCTTAACCAAAGATGCAAGAGGCATCCAGAGAGGGCACAGATGATGCAACCACCATGACCCAAAAGTTTACTCCTGAAATTAGTCTAAGAAAGCAAAAACCTTCGTTGCATGGGCAATAAGGATGGTGGAGTCTCCGGTCTCCAATCTCCCACAGAAATGTGACACACCTCTAGTCATAACCTACTAAGTTGTGACACCAGGCTGGCACTGCTGAAATGGGACTTTCTAGCACTGACAAACTATGGAGGTTGAGACAACAAAGGTACCTACGGGCTGCAACCTCTCACAACAGACACACCTGGGGGCTGGCACGAATGGACAGGGAGACTCAGAACCCTAGTCTATCCAGCTGGCCACCAGTGTGCACCCCAGTAAGTACACTCTCCAGATGGTGAAGACCAAAGAGCATCTTCTCACTGGTCACCAAGCCTAGCTCTTAGGACATAGAACAAGACAGAAGGAAAACCTCATTCAGCTTTTCTTTTGGCTAAGTTTTGGGTCTCTTGGAGCCACACTAACACCTAAAAAGGATGGGCCATGGGCTTGGGGGTTTTACAGTGTACCTTGTTGCATGGAAGTTTTTTTGAGGTTGTCATAACCTAGTGTCAGTTAAACTCATTCCATGACCAACTTATCCTAACACAGGAGTCTGAGTTAGGTGGTGAGTGCTCCAACAGCTTTAAAGTGCTTGACCCATGTCCCTGAATTTTGTGGCCTTGGCTTCCAAGATGTCCCTTTAGCAATAGCTTTTACCTCAGGTGCACATTAACCCATAGCAAAGTTTGCTTAAACAGACACTGATCTGAACAAGAACCATGAACTCACCAGTCTGTGAGGCTGGCTTGAGCAGCTGACTGATAGGGCCTATGCCTGTGGTAATTCCTCTTAATGACAAAAGACATAAAAGACATAGACAAAAGAAAACAAAAACCATCTCTGGGAAGAAACTCGAGAATAACCAAAGAGTACTCTACCAAATTTCTACCAAGAGTTACTAAGTTCCCTAAGTGTTTTCTCCTGCTAATCTAAATTAGAAAAAGACAGAAAGAATTTTTCTCACCATTCTTGCTCCATCGGACTATGCAGATAGAGGTTCCAGGGAACTGGTATAGTAAGAAATCTTCTGTGGGCTGTTCGTCAGATATCCCAAGGATCTCTCAGTTGCAGCAATGTCTGAGGTGAGCAGTGTCCAAGGAGTTCAAGTGTCCTGCCGACTACACCAAAGTTGGGAAAGAAGAATTTCCTCTGCCTTTTAAGATCCTTCTGCTAGACCAAGAATCAAATTGACATGATGTAGATGAACAAGAGAAAATCAGATTTAATCTTGTACATATGAGGGATCCACTCAGACGTGAAAATCCAAAGACAGTCAGAAAAGGCTATATGGCATCCTAAAAACTAAGGATTCAGGGCTGAGATCTGAGAATACAAAGGGAGGAAGACCATTAGTAGGAAAGTGAAAAGGAGATATTTGGAAAACAAAGGCTTTCCTGTTATACAGATAAGTTTCTTAGGTAAAAAATAATCTGTTAATAGGTCTCTTTATGTTACTAGCAGGCAGTTGAAGGGGAGGTCAAGAGCTTTTTCCTGAATATGCTGGGTTTTGATTGTTTTTAACTCAAAATACTCTTCATGCCAAAGCGGCACATCTGGGAGCAGCCTGCTCGGGACCTTACAAAGCCAAGGATGTCCACCATTACCACTTCTAATTAGCATTATACTGGAGGCCTCAGTTGGTGCAGTAAGGTAAGAAAGAGAAATTAAAACCATATGTTATAGAAAGGAAGAAGTAAAATTGCTTTTATATACAGACAGCATAATGGTGTTGTGGGAGTACATAGAAAATCTTAAGGAATAATAATAGTAATAATAATAATAATAACCCTACTAAAACTAAGTTAATTGAGCATGAACACAAGATCCAATATTGTATACTATACAAAAACCAGTAGTATTTCTATATACCAGTAACAAATAATTTCATTCCCAATAGCGTGAGAAAACAAACTACTTAGGGATAAACTTAACAAAATAGGTGCAAGACCTATGTACTGCAAACTACAATCCTTGATGAATTGAGTTTAAGAAGACTTACCTAAATAGTGAGAATTACCCTAACTAATTAGAAGACTCAGTTTTGCTAAGATTTCAGTTCTACAAAAATGATCCAGATTTCATGTAATTTCAGTAAAATTTCAGGAGGCTTTTAAGATAGAATTGACAAGTTTATTCTAAAAATTCATGTGAAAGTGCAAACAATTTAGTATAGCCAGAGTAATTTTAAAAAGCAGCATAAAGTTAGAGGAATTACACCACTTGATTTTTTTTTAAAAGATTTTATTTATTTATTTGTCTGAGAGAGAGAGAGAGAGAGAGAGCGTAAGCAGGGGGAGTGGCAGAGAGAGGGAGAAGCAGGCTCCTTGGCCCAATGTGGGACTCATTCCCAGGACCCTGGGATCATGACCTGAGCCAAAGGCAGACGCTTAACCAACTAAGCCACCCGGGCATCCCACACCACTTGATTTTAAGGCTTACAGTAAAACTACAGTAATCAAGAACAAGGTGGTATGGGTGAGAGGATAGCCATCTAGATCAATGGAACAGAAGGCTTCCAGAAGTACACCCACACATACATGATCATTTCTCTTTCAGCAAAAATGCGACACATATTCAATAAGAAAGGAAAATTTTTTAACAAATGGTTCTGGATGTCTGTATGGAAAAAAACAACAATCAACCTTTATTTTACTCCTTATACAACAATTAACTCAAATAAATTCTAGACATAAATGTCAAAGTTATAACTGTGAAATGCAACAATTTCTATATTATTTAAGGATGCTAGACGCTATAGGAGATAAACTCTGACATCTCATAGACTTCATGAGTTTGTTTCTTGCTTTTGTAGAGGCTGATCTGCAGTAGGGGCAAGGGTTCTGCTCAACACAGTCATTCCCATCCCAAGTCTGTTGTGCCCTCATTCTTCAGTGTGTAGCATCGAGGACTCTCTGGGCACTGGCATTCTGCTCAATAATGGGGGAAGAATGGCATGGGACATTTCTGCCCACGTTGCACTACCAGAAACTGAGGCGTATGGCCACATGGGACTTCGAAGGTGTCTTAAAAATAAGTCTAACTGTAGATAAAAAGAGTTTAGCCATTCTCTATCAAATAATCTATTGGTCTGGCAGTAAATTAGATGTTTGTTATTCAGTGATGTTCCACCTAAAATGTAGCTATGTAGGATCATGCAGGAGCTAAAGCAAAGTTAGAAAAACGTTATCCTTGGATATTAAAGTCAGTGAGAATGAGAAGGATGATGAAAGAGTTTTGCTTCCTGCAGGAATGATTTGCAGATATACTGGCATGGTTTTCTAAATTCAAAATGAGATAATATATCATCAGAAAGATAAGAATGTGATATAGATTATGTAAAAGAAAATGTAACCTTAAGTGTATTGTAGTGCATCTCATGGTTTGATGATTGCTTTCAAAAGGAGATTAAAGAGTAAAAGGTAAAAATGTGTCAGGTTTTATTTTTATATAGTACTAAAAAAAAGGCAGTGAGAGGCTAACTATTTCTTGAGAATACGAGTGTTCCAATCACGTAGAAGAACATGTTTTCTATAGTTAAAAAGGAATGGTTCTCTGCACTTTATCATAATCTGGGGGCAATATTCTTCAGGTCCATTTTGCTGTAACTTTAGTCCCACTAGAATTCTGATTATTAATTTTCATAGATATTTGAACCATGATATACTGAGTCCTACTGTAAGCCAGTTGCTCTTCCATGGTCTTTGAACAAGGTGATTTATTTTTCCAACAACTCTGTTTTCCATTTCACTGATGAAGAAACTGAGTCATTCTGATGAAATGACTTGTACAACAGACTATTGGAAACTCAGCTGGCAAGTTGCAGAGCTGGATTTGAATGTGGGTTTATCTGATGCCAAACCCCTTGATCTCCGCTGATACACTCTCCTGCCTCTTTTGGGCAATAGATATTGCTATTGGAAAGGGGGAGCTCTGGAATAGTAGAAAGTTATTATCTTCAGTGTAAACAGATAGATTTACCCTCTAATTATATATCTTGTATGAGTCTTGGTGATTTTTGTGGTGTACTCTGTGGAAGGTTCAGGTGGAAAAAAGAAAATTAAAAACCACTGTATTATGCATTCGTAGTTGTTATGATTTATAATTGTTATTAATAGGATGCTTAAACATTTGCCAACTAATACTAGACATTACTCTTCATTATGAGTAAGGAACAATCCACAGATTGTTTGATTTTTACATTGTGTGCTCCCTAGATCTGACATTATGTCTAAAATCACCTGTTGCAAAGGTACTAGGTGTCAATCATTGATCTGGTCTTCAGTATCTTAAGGTGAAATAATTAATTCTATCAGGACCACAAAACACTAGGACAACTTTGAATGAAACATACAACATGTACATAAATCTATACTTGCTTTAGTTTTGATCATCTTTAGTATTTACTCAAAATACAAAATTTCTTATAACCCTAACAACAAACTCTCTCTTCTATCCTGATGCTTTCTTGGGGTTGTTCTTGCTGGACCAAGTATCAAAATTGGTAGCAGACAATTCTTCCTTAGCAAATTTCATTACTCCAATATTCTGAAATTTAATGGACAATATGGTCCATTAATGTTCTTTTAAACTATGACTAGTACTTATTCTTATGCTGTTTTTACAGAACTCTTATGGTATCTTATTCTGTTTGGATTTGAAAATTTGATCAGTGTTGTCTCCCTCTTGCTGTGAGATGTGACTATGTCTTGAACATTCTAGGAACTGCTTGAAAATAAACCCTGAATACGAGGGTTTGACATTTGTCTTACGATATCTTGTAAAATTGTTTGATATGCCAAGAAATATAAGCGGAAGGGTGAAGGTTGAGATATCAGTTAAGTAAATTATTGAAATTTCTGCTTTGTTTTATTTCTTCCATGTTACAGATTCAAATTTAAGATATCTATCTGTCTGATAGATCTGAAAACAAAGCCTGTTTATTCAACCTGTCTGCCACCAGTAGTCACTGAATTTCCTATTGCTCCGGACTCGTGGTCTAATAGGGCAACAGAAATACCGTCAAAGGAAATAACCGCAGTGCAGATTAAACCATTTTGCTAAAATGACCACTTTTAACCCTTTACTATTTTTATTCTGTTCTCTCTGCCGAGGGCTTGTGTAAGCAATATGTTTGTATTCCTCTTTTGTAAAGTACCTCACAGGTGGAAAAATTGTGGCACAAAATTATCCAGTCACACTTAATCATTTTTCAAAACCAATTTAGACTAGCTTGTATATCAAGGAAATTCAATTATTTATATGATTCCAGAGCAACCCGACATTAAAGAAAATACTGAACTGAGAAGCTTGCACACACAAATAACCTTGCCTCCACAGTGGAAATCCTACAAAATTCCAGAAACATGAGTTGATATTTTAGTAACTACAACAGTGTTATCAAACACAAACATACAAGGCGTTCTTTTCAAAAGTGAGTCTACAAACATTGGGATTTCCTACCTAAGGCTGTTTTCATTGGAGAGAGTTTTAGTAGGGTGAAAAGTTTAAACAGGAGGAAGCAATGCAGAATAGGGGTTTGAAATCTCAGAATCACATCCCCTGTTTTTCTTTTCTTACTGGGAGTGACTTATTTTTTGACGTGGTGACTCATTTGGCCTCTTCATGCCTCAGTTTACAAACCCAAACTTAAAAGGCAGTATTGCTATCATTTTGAATTATGCCCTTATTTATTTTTGAGATTCACCCCTGAAGAGTAAGTACTAAAAAGCCATATTAACTAGGATGTGGATTTGTTGTTGTCGACAAGTTCTACTTATAAGAAATCCTTAGAGGATTTCTCCACACATCTCTTCTGAAAAGTAAGTCTAGAGGCTGAGGTGAAAGAAAAAGAAATGGCCAGTTCTCAGGGACTGCTGACATTCCGGGATGTGGCCCTGAAATTCTCTCAGGAGTGGGGGATGCCTGAACCATCTTCAGTGGGGATTGTATGGGGATGTGATGTGAGAGCTTCAGAAACCTCTTCTTGGGTCTCGTTGTGTCAAAGCCAGACCTGATTATCTTTTTGGAGCAAAAGAAGGAGCCTTTGGATATATATGAAGAGAAAGGATATGAAGCACCCAGGGTCTTGCAGTCTCTAGGCTGAATCTGGTCACGTTCTTTGGAGAAGGAAACAGCCCTGGCACGTGGAGAGAAAGGGCTGTTTTGTGGTTGTTCTCCAGCTAAATGCTAGGAGCAAACTCAGAAAAGCTAGAATGGCTGAGTTCTTCTAGAGTGGGAGTTTTGAAGGGGATGTTAGCCACGCACCCGGGTGAAGTGATGACCATGTCTCTGTCAGGAGTTGAGATCACAAAGCCACAAACCACAAGGCTCCAAAAAGTGCTGAAGGAAGAAAACTGCCAACCAAGAATACTCTACCTAGCATGGTTGTCCTTCAAAATGGCAGGAGAGTTTCCTGGACAAGCAAAGGCTGAAGGCATTCATCAAGACTGGCCTTTTAAGAAATGGTAAAGGGACTTCAAGCTGAAATGAAAAGGATGCCTAATTAGATTTACACTTTCACATGTTTTCCTGTTACCAGTAAATGTAAACATATAGTGAAATTCACAATACTCGAATGTTGTGCTGGTGGTGGGTAATTCACATAACTCCAGCATGGAAGTTAGAAGTATTAAAAATAACTATAACTAAAATAATTTGCTAATGGGTACATAAGGTAAAAGTATATAAACTGTGACACCAAACACAAAACACAGGTGGGGGAGAGTAAATCTGTAAAGTTCTAGCATGCATTCAGAGCTGTTTTCTCAGCTTACAATAGATTAAATAAAACACCTTATATTGATTTTTTTTTTTTAAAGAAATCTTTAGAAAAGGCAAAACTGTGGAGACAGGAGACACTTTAGTGGTCGCCTGGGGCTGGGGGTGTGAGTGGAGAGGTACTGCAAAAGGGAACGAGAACTTTCTGAGGGGATGGAAGTGTTCTCAGACGGTTCTGATAGCTCACTGTGCACCTGATTCAATGAGCTGAAAGCCACTGAATGCTACACCGACCATGGTATCTAAGTTTTACCTCAGTAAGAGATAAGTCCCTGGAGACTCCCACTTCCCTTGGAGTAAAGGCAAGAGCCTTCACTGTGGTGCCCAAGACCTGGTATGAGCTGACCTCTCCCTGCCTCTCCGCTCTTACTTCTTTTCCCTCACTTCACCTACTCCAACCACATGGGCCACCAAGCTGCTCCTTTACCATAGCAGGCCCCTCCCACCTCAGGGCCCTCACACTGGCTGTTCCCTTAACTTCAAAACACTCTTCCCCTGTTTATCAGTGTGGCTCTCACACATCCTTCAGGTCCTTGTTCAGATATCACCTTCTCAGAGATGACTTCCTAGACCACCTTTCTAAATTGCAACTCTCCTACCCATTGGCCTTCACTTTTTCCTCCACTTTCTTTCTTTCCATGGCAGTCATTGCCATCTGACCCCCTATATAGTGTTTTTTATTCATCTTGTTCATTATTCATCCCTGATCTCCTCTCGCCCCACTGTACCCTTGCCTTCAATTAGAACAGAGCTCCAAGAGGGCAGGGCCTCTGTTTTTTCACAACTGTATCCCAGCCATAACACTGGGCCTACATGTAGGGGGAGGCTTCAACACACATTAGCTGAAGGAATGAAGGGCAGAGTGTGGCCTCATGTCTGAGCCCCTGGCTAATCTGGCTAATGAAGGAGCAAGCTGGCTGGGCAGGAGATTGGACCAAGGCTCCTGCTCTGTGCCAGGTCCCGTGAACAGGGGAGAGTGGTAGTGACTAACACACTGTTCTTGCTTTTGGACCCACACATCCAATCTCACATCCAATCCTTAGAAACATCTGTAAAGAGGCCCATGAGGGCTGAGAAACCACTGCGACCCTGACAGCTGGGTAGGGGCTGGAAGAAGCAAGACATCACAGCAGAACCTTACTGCTGGCATCCACCATCTGCATCAGGGAATTCCACAGCCTAATCTCTGTTTCAAGATCCATTCAGTCCACAAACACTGAGCTCTTGTTTTGCACTTGGCCCTGAGCTGGGTGGTGCTGGGAAACCAGTGTGATGAAGACTCTGCCCTCCTGGGGCTTCCAGCCTAGTGGGGAAGACAAACTGGTCCCCACATAGTGACAATCCCAAGTGTGCAGAGCTGGAACAGGGGAGTGGGCTACAGGAGCCCAAAGAGGGTATGTGGCCCAGTCTAAGAGGGTCTGAGAGGAGTTTCTGGGGGAGAGAATTCTGAGATCTGCAGCGCTAGTAAGGATCAACCAGGTTAAGAAGGGAGAAAAGTCTGTATGAGGAAAGAGATAGAAAGGCACGTTTCTGGAAACAAAAGAGGTTGAGTAGCTGATTCTCCTCTAGTCCAGTGGTTCTCCTGCAGGGATGATTTGTGCCCGCAGGGGATAGACATGTGGCAATGTCTGGAGACATTTTCGGTTGTCACCACTGGGGAGAGGTATGTGCGCTATTGACATCTCAGCGCATAGAGGCCAGGGAAACTGCCACACATCATATAGTATATAAGATGGCCCCCGACAATGGAGAATTATCCAACTCCAAAATTGAGAAATTTTAGTCTAGTCTGAAGAGTCTGTGCACTCAAGGCCTTGATCTGCTAAAGAATCCGTACTTTATCCTGAAGGCAAAGGGATGAGCTTGAAAGGTTTTAAGCAAAGATGGGTGTGTCTAAAGGCTCAGGGCCATCGGGTCAGCCTGACCCCTAGCCTATCTGACACCCCTCACACACCCCGCCCCAACACCAAAGACACTCAGTAGTCAACAGAAACTCCGGAGCGGGGAGTACCTCCTTTCAGCAAGACTGAGGCCTCTGAAGACATTTCTTGAGCTTCCTCCTGGCCAGGCCCAGGTTGGGGTGGTGAAAAGATTCAGACTGGGCATGCTGGTTCTATCACAACAATCTCATCCAAGTGTCCTCCCCAGGTGACATGATTTGCCCCTCCTCTGGGGTCCCTCAGTCATTGGCCACAGACTTTTGCCACCACCCCAGTCATCTAGGATTGTAACTCTGTTTACTGTCCCCTCTTCCACTCCACTGAAGGCAGAGACAAGGCTGGAGCCATCTTTGTGACCCACCCCAGGGTTGTCCCCCCAGCCAAGCCGTACGGTGACCACTGGAGAAATGAAACCCCGAAGAAAGAAAGAATGTGCCCAAAGTCTCACAAAGAGTCAGCTTTATCCTCCCCTCCCCTCCCCTCCCTCTTCTCCCCAGTAGTGCCTCCCATGTGGTAGTGACATCCCGGGGAACGGGTCCACAGTGCTTCTCTGTCCCTCCATTGATTCCCCAAATGCCTGAAGCATGATGACCAGAACCGCCTGGTGCGCTCCACAGCTTCAGCTTAGCTGAGGAGGCAGGGGGTCAGAAGTCATCAGCACTGGACTAATTCCCCCAGAAGACTAGTTTATGCTAAAAGCATACCCATTCCAGTTTTGACCACTCTGAGTCAGCACTGTCTGGTAACTTCTACACAGGATAGACCTCCAGCCTAATGGGGGTGACCTTCTATAAGCACTTTGCTTTAGTCCTGCTGTTCCTTGACTTCGTCCGTCAGCCTCCACAGCCCATGCCCTTAACCACTGACTTTCCCAGAGCCAGAAAACCCCCAGTTAATCATTGCCTACACCCCAGGCACTGCAAAGGAGACTTAAGAATGGTCTTGGAAACCGGAATCTCAGAGTTGAGAACCAGGACGCCTGGGCACAAGTGTGTGCCCCTCTGGAGCACTGTCTCCCAGGCTCAGCAAAGAGCCTGCTGGTCTCAGGCGCAAGCATGCAGGGGGCAGCATGAGCACCAAGGGCTGGTTGGCAGCACCGTCTGGCCTCCCAGGCCCCAGGATAAAAAGTCTCTCTGGACAAGGGACCCCAGGGCACTGGATTCCTCACAAGGGAGCAGGTTACATACCCTGGGAGGCCATGCCCTCTCATCGCCCCCACCCCCAGCGGGGAAGAACCCTGCAGGCCCGCCTCTGTCTTTCCCAGAAGAACCACTGACCAGAGCTGCCTCCTGGGCCTCCAGTGTCTTCCGGACCTTTCAATAGATTACTTTTAATGAATCTGAGACCCTCACTGTACCTTGAAACATCACAGTGTGGTGTGCATTGCCGTTCTAATTTTCCCAAATGTCTCAAAATCAGTAGAAAGCCCCATGTAAGGCTAACTCTCAGGATAATAACATGAAACATTAACTTGCTTGGTTGGACACTTTTCCATACTATCTACTAAAAACAATCCACATTAAAAATCAAGTTGTTTTGGGATGCCTGGGTGGCTCCGTGGGTTAAGAAGCTGCCTTTTGCTTAGGTCATGATCCCAAGTCCTGCATCAGGTTCCTTGCTTGGTGGGGAGCCTGCTTCTCCCTCTGCCTGCCGCTCCCCCTGCTCGTGCTCTCTCTCTCTCTCTGACAAATAAATGAATAAAATCTTTTAAAAAGGTAGTTTTATCATTACTAAATTTGTTCATTAAAAATGAACTCTAAACTTAAAAGTGACTCCCTGAGTAATAGATTTGACAATAGACAGCTTTTCAGAAGGTCCTAGCCAGTATCCCGGTCTAAAATATACCTTTCTCTTTGTTATTTACTATTAATAAAGCACCTGATAAATCATTCTCATTTGAACCCCACACTGCCCCACAAAAATTCAGAATAGACATCATTTTTCTCATTTGAAAAACCGAGAAATTGAGACTATGAAGAAAATGACATATGTTCAATCAAGTCATAAGGATGGAGCTAGAAGTGCAATCTAGTCTCCTCACCTTTAGGTGTTAATAAAATAAAATGGATAAGATCTTGAGGTCTGCAGTCAGGAGAAAATGGGATAAAATAGTGGCTGTGGCATTTACATGCTGGAGGCACTGGACAAGTTATGTAATCTCTTCATCAGTCATTTTCTTTATCTTTAAAATAGGGATAATGATTGTGTTCATGTCAGTATCAGCTGTCTAAGAATTAAATAATTACCTAAGTAAAGTACTTAATATAGTACCTGGCTTCTAATAAGCACTCAATAAATGTTTGCAAATGTAATCAGCCTTGTCTTTTCTACTCTGCGAGGGAGCCTCAGTAAAGAGGTAAAAGCATGGCTTTGGGATCAAACAGATGCTCCCTGATTTCTGTTGTATCACATGGCTTTTATAGGTGTTACTTACCTATAACCCCTTCTGGCCAGTTTTGTCATATGTAAGGCCTTAAGGAATATTCTGAAGATTAAAGTCCTGATCTACAGAAAGGCACGTTTAATAAATAAATGTTCAATTTCTTTTATTCCACCTTGAAACTTCTGCAGAAATATTTATTTACTAAGTACTTACTTCATACTATGCATTTTGCCCTTATGCTTACATAGGTCATCTTATTGAACAGTGTATCACCAGCGCCTAGTACAGTGCCTGCCCTTAGTAGGCATCCAACAAATACGTGTTGAACTATGTATTTCACGTCATGGGAGACAGAATACTCTGCAGCTTAGGATGGCCAGAGAAGACTTCATGAAGGAGATAAGATTTAAGTGGATCTTGAATAGTATTTGGAAAAGATCGTCATCACGTAAGAACAGAGAATGATAGGTGACTTGCTCATGAGATGAGCAGCCCACAAAACCTAAACTTCAAATATGGGGAGGAATGATGATCCTTGTAGAAGTTCTATGGACAATATCTTTCTTTTCTTTTCTTTTTTAAGGTTTATTTATTTAAAGGGGGGGCTGAGGGGGAGAGGGAGAGAGAGAATCTTAAGCAGACTCCCCCCTGAGCACTGAGCCTAACATGGAGCGTGATCCTACAACCCTGAGACCATGACCTGAGCCGAAATCAAGAACCAGAAGCTCAACCAACTAAGCCCCAAGTGCCTGAGAGACAATATATTTCAAAGCTGACAAAGGAGACATTCAGCATTCCAAGGCAGGAGTGACACAAATGCTAGAAGGAGCACCGGGGCAAAGTGAGTGCAGCCTGGTAGTTTTGGAAACGGAAAAGACAAGTAAAAGATCTTTTCCATGTTTCGAAAGTAGTGGCAGAACAGTTCATTAGGCTGTGTTCACAATTCTGATATAATAAAATTTCATGAAATCAGTTTTTTTCCTCCATAGACTTTCCTTTGATTCTAACTTTTCTATTTGATTAGAATCATCCCATTAATAGTAATAAACACTCCACACTTACATAAAAAGGAGCTCTGGAAGCATTGCTATCTTGGAACTACAGGTTGCAACATTGTCGGGAGGTAAAGTTTTGTTTTAATAATACGAAAAGATGCCAAGGCATTGGTGCTTCCAGCTGAGATGGGGGGAAAACAGCTGCAGAAAGTTCATTGGGTTTTCTCTGCAAGGCACCCTTGACTCTGGGTGCAAAGTTACCTCGCTGCTAAAGGAAGGCTGTGCTAGGCAAGAGTTCAAAGTCCTAAGGACATGGCAACTGTATCACCAGAGGTTTTTGAGAGGTATACATAGGTACAGGTGTCTTGGTTTTGAAATTTCCTTCTTAGAGACAATCACTGATTTCTCTGTTGATTCTCATGCTTGAACTAGAACAGAATGAGGTTGGAGATTCATGCTCCTTATTCCCTTTCTGAGTCTCCCACACACACCACTCCATCTGTATCTGTATCTGCTCTTTCTATAGCTTCAACAAACTTGGCTTTCACCTCAAAAAAAATAAATAAATAAAAGTAAAAATAAAAAAAACAGAATGAAGTGGATAAACAAAAGAAACAGAATGAGGTGGATCTGAGAACTTCAGATTACATTTTGACTCCTTACTTAAAATAACTTTACCTATTTGTAAGCTTGTTCACTTTTTTTAAAGATTTTATTTATTTGAGAGAGATAAAGAGAAAGATTGAGAGAACAAGTAGGGCAGAGGAAGAAGCAGACTCCCTGTGAAGCAGGGAGCATGGCATGGGACTCGATCCCATGACCCTGGGATCATGACCTGAGCTGAAGGCAGTCACTTAACCGACTGAGCCACCCAGGGGCTCTGCTAAACATCTTTGTAAAAACATCTCATTCCCATTCCCAGTGACCATGCTCTGGAGCTTGTCACCATGCAGAACTGCCATCCTTAAAATCTTCAGCTTAGTCATCCTACTCTCTGGCCATGTAGTTACACCCTCACCATCTGTCCTACGAAGTCCTGACAACTTGTAATTCCAGGGTCCTTTTCCTTTATCTTCACCTATCAGTTTTTTCAATAACTCACAGCGTTCCCCTCCAGCCATGATTCCATGGTTCACATTCTAACCTCTCCTCTGACCAATCATCTAGATCCCAATCTGTTGCCACCACTGCCTCATAAAAAACAAACAAACATAGAAGAATCCAGTGTTTCCAGCACTACACCAACAAAGTAAACTTCGACCCAGGGCCTCCCCAACTTCTCCCTTATTCTTAAAACACCAAAATACTTAGTCGTTAGGGAAAACATAGTCATCAGATAAAAGCTCTCTCCACATCTGTCTCTCAATCTAAAGATTCACCTGCTTCCAAACTCACTATTCTCTTATTTCTTCTCTTTTAAAAGAATCGGTGTCCCTCCTCCTAATCTCTGCCTGGGCTCTCTGCCTTTCTATCTCAGCCACTCTCTCAAGGACTTTACCTATTAATGAGCCCATCTCCCTCCTATATTCTTGAACCCACGTTCTTTCTCCTTTTCTCCTTCCCAGCAGCATTAAGCTTCCTTAAATCTCTCTTAAGAACAACAAAAGTGTCCCTCAACCCCACGTTGGCCTCCATCTACCATCATCTTCCTTTCCCATTAAGGACCCCTCTTCAAATGGGTTACCTACTCTCAGTTCACTGCTTCCCAACAGCCCCTCACTCTTCATACTTTTCTATATGATTTCTGCCTTTACAAGTCTATTATAATAGACTTGTTCCCACTAATGATTACAGTGATTTCTTAGAGTTAAATCCAATGGATCATTATTAGTCCTTGTAACTGTAGCACTTAACATCATTCTTCCGTTCCTTTCTCCCAGAATCTTTCTTTCCTTGGCCTCTGTGACACCACACTCCTCTGCTTTCTTTTGGTTCTTTCTCTATTTTTCCTTGCTAACCCCTTTTGCTCAGATTTTTCTTGCTACCTTGTCTTCCTTTGTCTATTCCTTAAATGTCAATGTCTCTATGGGCTTAATTTTTCATTCTCAGCCCTCTTCTGTTACACACACTCTTGCCAGTCAGTCTCATTAAGTTCCATGGTTCAACTTTCTACCCATAAGCTGTTGACTCCCAAATGTGTATTTCCATTCCAGTGGCTCTTCTGAGTAACAGATTGATACTTGCCATGTTGTTAGAATGTTGTTAGAATGAAATGAATTGATACAATTCTTGAGACAGTGGCAGGCATATAGATAAGATTATTAAAACTGTTTCATAAACATCAGCTATTCCTATTATCATCCACCTAATTGATTAAACCAAATGCCTGAAAGTCATCCTTGACCCTTACCTTTTGCCCTCCTTTGGTTATTTACTTAATTTCCAGGTTCTACAGTTTCTCCAACCCCTTAGCTTTTTTCCCAGGCCAGTAATCATAATTCCAGATTGTGACAATGTATTAACTAGTCTCCCTTGCTGCTTGGCTGACTTCCTTCCAATCTATTCTGTCACCCCAGCTAGAGTGGTTTTTCCAAAGATGTGAATTTCTTCACGTCAGTTCTATGCCTAAATCCATTCGATGGCTCCCCGAAATCTTTATAATGGTTTACAAGGCCCTTCGTGATCTTTCCATGCTCACCTTTATAGCCTCATTTTCCTCCCCCAACCAATTTTCACTCAGTGTGGTAGCCACACCCACTCTTTAAGGCAGCGCTTTCCAAGCAACTTTACTTCACAACACAGGCAAAATCATAATACGTGCATGACACGCCAGGATAAATCAACAAGTTTGCTTGTATTAAAGAACAAAAACTCACCTGAGTAAATTTTAAGATCTAATTGGCTTTATTAAGCAATTCATGAATCAGGCGGTATTTCATCTAGCAAGTAGAGGGGAGCTCTGAGGAGTTGTAAAAATGGAAGGTTTTTGTAGGAAAGAGGTTGGGGCAAGAAAGTTATTAGCCAAAAAAGCAAGGTCACCTTCCCATAGGGGGAAGGACAGGGGATCTTATTAGGTGGATTACCTCTTCTTCCTTTGGGGAACAGAGAGGGCCCCTAAGACTGATTACTTTATTGGTGATCAGAAAATTCCTGACTTGACTAGTTAAGACATATCTCTGGGGGAGCTTGACAGGCAGTTAGGTTAGGTATTAAGCCCTGGTTTGGTGACTTGGCCTACGAATGCCATTTTGGGCCTGTGGTTTTCTTGTTAACATTGTGTCTAGGGGCAATCGACCTGGGATCGCACCTAGACCCCTCCCCAACCAAGAATCGGGAAATCAAGATTCAAATATGTCGATAACTCTTTCGCATCATGGCAGTGTAACTAGGGCACATTAGCTTGAAAACTCCGTCTAATATAACCAGATGTTCTCTATTACCAATTACCACACCGGTACCATGATCTCTACTGCCCATTTCTACAGTCACCATAACGTCTACCAAAGCTCCTCTAAAATGCAAACCAATCCTTCACATCCCAGTTTATAGATCACTTACTCTTGAAGACTTCATGTAATTACTCTTCATGTCCAGGTCAGATGATTTTCTTCTGTGTTCCAAAGCTTGTAACTCCCCTTTTGTAGCTTACATAAAATATGCTCCCGGGAAACATTCTGCATATATTGATAATACAATAATAGATAAATGCCCAGGCTCTAGTGGGAGCATAGAAAAACTGCAGAGAGCTTATAAGAATCCAGTGTTAACGTAAAGTTAACTTTCAGTCATGCCTAAATATTCTGACCAGTGTTGTCACTTCCTGTATTTAATTAGGGAGATTCTTCATTAACATACTTAAACACTTTTTACATAGTAAACCACCTTCCTTTTTAGCTAATGCAATTGACTACCTTAGGTACCAGTATAAACTAGCAAGATAATTGTTTTCCTTTAATAAGAAGGAAGATGTAGCTCTGGGTATGTGTGGCTTTTGGCAGCAGCACCAGAGTAAATCTAATTAAATGGTAGATATTTACATATGCAGGTTCATTTTGGGGAATCTTTAAATACTCTCAAGCATCAGAATCTCCACATATAAATAGAAATCCCACTAAACCTTCCAGAAACAATGTGTATTAAATGCATGATTAATTTGCCCTTTTGGATTCTTGACTCAAGCCTATTTCCAACTGTGTGAATAACTGAGGATTAACGTGATATTTTAGCATCTCTATTCTTGGAAATAACAATGGTTCCACTAATTCCACAGTGTTTATTAAAGATAAGCTCAGTTTGTTTCACATTTAATATCCTGTCAACTTCTTTGGGACTGATTATATATACACAAACATAAATTAATCCCTGTTCTTCCTTTAAGCTAATTTACCTGATTTTTAAGCAAAACTTTTTCATAAGAAGAACATAACAGATATGAGAAAAGTGGTTAGGAGTTTTGGGGTTTTCTACTAACACAAATCAAAACCATATCATTAACTGACCTACTCATTACACAAATAATGCAAAAGGAAATTTAGGAAAATTTATTAGGTAAGAAATTAAAGCCAGCTGACTAGTTAACAAAGTAGCTTTGAACCCTATTATTATGTTTGTTTGTTATCCTTAAAAGAAGAGGGGATTGACCACATGACATTTTGAGTTTCTCCCGAAATTGTATTCTTGCTGTTCATCTCCCTTTAGCAGCCTTTTCCATCCACCTATTCTCCAGTCCACTATACTTGCCTCCTTTTTGATGTTTTCTCCCTTAGTTGCTAACACATTCAGAGAACCAGTCATCAAGTAAAAACAGTATCCCTTGGCTCCACTTCCTTCTCTGGCCACCAGTTCATTTCCCTGTTTCTCCTCAGCCAATCTTATTGAAATGCCAACATTTCCTTTCCTTGTCTATTTCTTCAACTTCTCTTTACTCTTCCACATTGAAGTCTGCCTTCCACTTACCTTTCCGTGGAAACTATGTTCAGTGATGTAACTGATAACCTTTTATTCGTATCTCAACCCTCTGTGTGCTCTCAGCAGTACTTGATATTACTGACAACATTTCTTCTCCTTTGCTCTTTCAAGAATTTTTTTTTTAAATTTATTTGAGGGAGAGAACAAGCACGAGCAGGGGGAGGGGCAGAGGGAGAAGCAGACTCCCCGCTGAGCAGGGAGCCAGATGCGGGGCTTGATCCCAGGACACTGGGACCATGACCTGAGCCGAAGACAGATGCTTAACCAACGGAGCCACCTAGGTGCCCTTCAGCTTCACTCTTTTGCTCATGAAATGGTAAAACCAAAGCAGCGCATCTGGGTTCAGGCGCAGCCAAGGACAGTGGGATAAACAGCTGCTGGGGCCAGACGGCACATTTGAGGGGACCGAGGATGGCAGGGTGGCCTGTGGTGGGTGCAGCTGTGGCAAAGCCGCAGCCCTCGTCTTTCTCCAACTGATCTCAAGTTCCCAAAGAGAGCTGAGAAAAAAGAAAGAAGGAGAACTTGCCAGAGCGGAAGGAATTGAGAAAACTGAGCACCCAAGTGTGATTTGTGGGTCATTCTCTGTTTTATTTGTAAGATGAGACTGCGAGCCCAGGGTCCATTCAGGCATCTATAGAAAGCTGCCGGGCTGCAGTAGAAGCTCCCACGGTAGCCGTCACAAAATCATGAGAATCATCTAGAAGTTATACTACCCTGTGGCTGAAAACATCTATCATCTTATGGGCTCCAGAAGCAGTAATGAAACTAGATCCACGAAGAGCCTGCAAAAGATGGAAAGAGTATGAAGACTGCCGCCAATTGTCAAGTATCCACAATTGACCTTTATCTTGTTTGGCCTCTTTTCAAGAGAACTCTTACCGCCCCCCACCCCCCGGCCCCAGTCTACCTGGTGTTCCCTATCTTAATGTTGCAATAGTATATAGTTGCTTTCCCTCCAGGATGATATCATTCATAAATAGCTTGGGCATATACATATTTTCTTATTTTATTTCATTTTATTTTAATTCCAATATAGTTAATGCAGTGTTATATTCGTTACAGGTGTACAATATAGCTGTTCACTTCCCTACAACACCCAGGTGCTCATCATAAGTGTACTCCTTAATCCCCATCACCTGTTTCACCCCCCTCCCCCCCACCCCATGCTCCCCTCTGGTGACCATCAGTTTGTTCCCTATAGTTAAGAACCCACATCTTGGTTTGTCTCTCTCTCTCTTTTTTTCCCTTTGCTCATTTGTTTTATTTCTTAAGTTCCACATATGGTAAGCCCACAATGCCCTTGGTATAGAGTCCAATTCTGGACCCAGGCCACTAGGGTTCAAATCCCAGCTCTACCTTTTATTGTCTGTGTGTCCTTGGGCAAGTTACTCAAATTCTCTGTGCTTCAGTTTCCTCATCTGTTTAAAATTAGGAACATAGAGGGGAGCTTGGGTGGCTCAGTCAGTTGAGCATCTGACTCTTGATCTCTGGGTTGTGAGTTCAAGCCACACGTTGGGCTCCATGCTTGAGCCTACTTAAAAATAAATAAAATCGAGACCATGGGATTGTTGTGTAGAATAAATAAGCTAATGCTTAGAGAATGCTAGTAGAGATGTGAAATAAAAATTGCTCCCTGTTAGGGGAGGCTCTCAAGACTTTTTCCAGCATTGAATACTCTGCATAGTTAAGCCTGACTAATTTTGTTGTTTTCTTCATAGTTGGCAAGTTGATATGTGTGCATTTAAAGATATGTTTCCAAATAATCTTATCATTTTTATTGTTGGAATTTATTAAATTAAAGTTATTAAGCTTACTCTAAGCAAAGAGAAGCAGAAGAAAACCACTTAATGATTAAACTAGCATTGCATGTGTATCTACTCACCCACTCATTAGGAGACCAGTCTTTGCTTCTAGCAACTGACATTTTCCTCTTCTTGACACTGATATTTTGGTTTTTGGAGTATTGGATACATGTAGGTTCCTACATCCCAGTTCATTCAAACGGCTCCAGATCTGGTGATTTTGTTGCTCCACAATCTCCTCCAATGTGCCCGGTAGGTGAACAGGTCTCTGTTGCCTTGAGGGATTAAACATAGATAGATACATAATAGATGATAGATAGATAGATGATAGATTTTCAGCTCTGTTATTGAAGTAAGCTATTTATGACATTTAAATGCACCTCCCCTTCCCCCTTTCCCACATAGCTTTCCAACCTAATATAAAGTTAAAATTTTATTTGATCCAATGTTACATTTATTTGGAGTACTGGAATCTTATAGAACATGTCTATTTATGTACAAATGCTACATTGGGGATAGTGAGCCTTATGGAGATTTAGTTCAATATAAATTACATTTTCAGCATGTAAATTACTTTTTTTAAAGATTTTATTTATTTACTTGAGAGAGAGAGAGAGAGAGAGAGACAGCACGAGCAGGGGGAGGGGCAGAGGGAGAAGCAGACTCTGCCGAGGTGGGGAACCCAATGCGGGGCTCCAGCCCTTGACTGTGCGATCATGACCTGAGCCGAAGGCACACACTTAACCAACTGAGCCACCAGGCGCCCCTGTAAATTACTTTTGAAACAAAGTCTCTTCTATTCTTCTTCTTCCCTCTTTTCCCTCCCTTATCCCTTCCCTGCTTCTCTCCTCCTCCACTCCAGTCACACTGGCCTCCTTTCTATTCCTAGAATACACCAGACATGCCCCCTTAGATGTCAGTTTGGCTAACTCCCTCAGCTCTTACATCTTCACTCAGATCTTTATGATTAAGTTTACTTGAGATTACCCCAAGGATCACTTTTTAGATCATGCTCCCCCCAGCATCACACTCTAGATCTCCCTTATCCCACTCCGTTCTATACTTTTTTCCCCATAGCAAATTATCTTCTAACATACTAAAATATATATATCTGTGGTTATTGTGTATCTTTCCTCACTCAAATCCAAGCTTCAGAAGAGCAAGGATCTTTGTCTGTTTGCTCACTGCTGGGTCCCAAGCCACAAGAACAGTGCCTGGCACATAGTAACCATTCAAAATACTTGTGGCATAAATCAGTAGAAAAAAGCTCGTAAAGAGCAGGTAGCATCCTGTTAGTCTCAGCTCATGAAATGTCTGTCTGTATGTTCACAAATGAATTGTACGAAATTACTGTGCTTTCTTGTATAGTATTAAAGTAGGTACATGTATCATTAATTTTTTTTTTCTATTCTAAAAGAAGTGTCATTTCAGATCAGGGAAGCTTAAATCTGTCACAGTACTGTTGCCTTTTTAAAAAGTAGATACAGGGCGCCTGGGTGGCTCAGTTGGTTAAGCGACTGCCTTTGGCTCAGGTCATGATCCTGGAGTCCCAGGATCGAGTCCTGCATTGGGTTCCCTGCTTGGCAGGGAGTCTGCTTCTCCCTCTGACCCTCCCCTCTCTCATGTGTGCTCTCTCTCTCTCTCTCTCATTCTCTCTCTCAAATAAATAAATAAAATCTTTAAAAAATAAATAAAATAAATTAAAAAAATAAAAAGTAGATACACAGAGGAACTTTCATCAAATCTATTACATTCTTAGTTATAAAGATAAAATAGATACTTTCAAAAGTAAAAAATTATATTTATAAACCCGGTGAAAGCTTTGTGAAGTCTTTTTTTTTTTTTTAAAGAATGTTAGGGGTAGAGTCTGGTATTTCTTGTGCCACTTAATTTCTTGGCAACTTGCTCTAACTTTGCACCTCTTTTATAATGTCTTTCGGCTTTCTGGGCCTCTCTCAGCAGAGCTGAAACCCTATAAATGCTTAATGTCATCCTTCTTGCAGGCAAGGAGTGTTGATGAATTGGACTACTGGTCCCCAACTCAGCAGCAAGTTACCCTTTCCACTGGTGTTCCTCTCGCCCCTTGAGGCCCGTACTCCCTCATAGGCTTTGACATACTTTCGGTGAGCTGGCCCCACTGTATTTCCCAATTCTGACATCTTCCTGAGTATGGAAATCACTTTGTGGCCAAGAATCTTCTTTGTTCTTTCCACTTCTCCCTGACCTGGTGCATTTCGTCTGAATCTCACAAAATAAATACAGTGCAGGGCACCTGGGTGGCTCAGTTGGTTAAGAGACTGCCTTCGGCTCAGGTCATGATCCTGGAGTCCTGGGATCGAGTCCCACATCAGGCTCCCTGCTCGGCGGGGAGTCTGCTTCTCCCTCTGACCCTCTTCCCTCTCGTGCTTTCTATCTCTCATTCTCTCTCTCTCTGAAATAAATAAATAAAATTAAATAAATAAATACATACATACATACATACATACATACAGTGCATCAGTCTCCCTCCCTGAACTTCCAGATTGAGTCACCCTGTGGATATCCAGCTCTGTCAGATATGGAAATTACAGTCTTTTCTCCCATAATTAATGCTGTATTCTGTCCTCCTCATGCTTCCCTTTCAATTGCCTCTGATTTTTTTCTTGCCATATATTTCAGTATTATTTTCTGTCTGTGTAGGTGGACTTCCTACCTGCTGCCTGCCTCTCTGGTATGTGGGCAGAACTGCAGTTCTCAGCCATTCCAAGAATGCTCCATCCTGTTACAGTTATCCATCCTATAGCTGGCCACATTGCAAGATATGAGTCATATTGTATTTAAAAAGTCAGAAGAGACTAGATAATTTTCAGTCTTTCTCTGTTCCATCAGTGTTTATTATGTGAATGTGTAAAAATCAGCAGCCAAGCATGGCATGGACTTCTTTATTGTAATGCACAGAGGCTTCTAGCAGCTGCTAAGCCAAGTGTAAGCATGAACCAGGGACACAAGTACCATTGCCCCGATTTGAGTGATACACAGAGTCAAACAGCTTCCATCCACAAGGTTTCTCTTCTTTGAAAAGCCTTCATTATATTATTCAATATCAGTAGAAGCTATAGGCATTGGAAAATTATTTTTGTAATACATGGAAATTTGAACTAAACATATCTAGGAGAAGCCAAGAATTTTGGGCAGCACATTGGAAAAAGAGAAAGGAGGTACTTCCTCTTTGAAGAACCACGGCGATGGAAATGTCTCTGTCTTGGGAGCTGATTCTGCTCTCCCAATGTCCAGGGCAAAAATTCTCTTTGGGCCCACTGTTGACTGGCTGATCCCACCCCTTGGTCTTCTGTGTGATCTCTTCTTGCTGTATGTGTGCTGCTGTGGCCAGTCCCTGCACTAAGTACAGGCAGAGTTTCTGGGAATCATCTGGGAGTGCAGTGAAGACCTCATCTGACATGTGAGAGGTGTGAATGAGGTGATCCATCGTCATTTCCACTTATGATGATCTCTGACTTAACACACATGTGCGAGTTCATCTAAGGCCCATGATACGTGCTTTCTTTAAAGCTTCTCAGTGTGTTTTAGAACACAACACTTTAATATATATTTTATAACTGCCTTATGAATCCAAAACTATCTTATTTACATTACAATCTCATAGGAGAATTGCTGCAAAACATATAACCAAAAATAGAATAGAGGCTACACAATGACAATCTCTTTACATGAAAAAGGAAGTACATGCTAACCAATGTCATTCCTCACTTGGAGAGGCAGCCAGAAGTTGGTAGTTAGGTATTTCTTGCTGATTACTTAAGGCTGGTTGCAGCCAGAACTCTGGCCTGACGGACTGCATCTTGTCCTGTCTTGCTTTGCGTGGCTGTGGATAAACATTCTATCCCACAGACTCTTAGAAAGCACATAACATGCTGGAGAGCAGGCTGGGCCTTCAAGGTAGAGAGCAGATACAGTGAGGTCCTACATTTTGGAGCTAGAAAGGAATCTTACAGGTCATTTGATCAAAGTTCCCATTTTTTCAGATACGGAAACTGAGATCCAGAGATGAAGAGTGACCTAAGAAAAGTATGTAGCCAGCCAGGGACTAGAGGCCTGCTTTCTTCCCTGGAAGCTAGAACTTCTCCCACTTTGCCATTTTTCTCCCCCCATCTTCTGTAAGGATTCATCAGCTGGCTTCACAATTCTGGGAGGCTGAGCTCTAGGATCAGCAGTCAGGAAATTCAGATTTGTAGCCAGGCTGGAATAGTATAAACTGCATGGGTTCTAGAGTAAAATTCCAGTGCTGCTACTTACCAGCTGCATGAGCTTTGTTAAATAACTTCATCACTTTGGGTTTAGTTTCATCACATATCAAATATAAACATCAGAGAGTTACTATATTATACCCAGCACTGAATAACTCAGTATATCTTTTGGCTCCTTCCCTCCCATTGTCTCCCTCCAAGGGTTCCATGTCTTTGTCACAGCATCTGGAAAAAGGAAGGAAGGAAGGAAGGAAGGAAGGAAGGAAGGAAGGAAGGAGGGAGGGAAGGAAGGAAGGAAGAAAGAGGGAAGGAAGGAAGGAGAAAAAGAAAAAAGAAGAAAAAGAAAAAGAAAGGAAGGAAGGAAAAAAGAAAAGGAAGGAAGGAGGAAGGAAAGAAATAAAGAAAGAAGAAAGAAAGAAAGAAAAAAAAGAAAGAAAGAAAATAGGAAGGAAGGAAGGAAGGAAAGAAAGAAAGAAAGAAAAAGAAAGAAAGAGAAAGAAAGAAAGAAAGAAAAAGAAGGAAAGAAAGAAAGAGAAAGAAAGAAAGAAAAAGAAAGAAAAGAAAAGAAAGAAAGAAAGAGAAAGAAAAGAAAGAAAGAAAGAAAGAAAGGGAAAGAAAGAAGAAAGAGAAAGAAAGAAAGAAAGAAGGAAGGAAGGGAGGAAGGAAGGAAGGAAGGAAGAAAGAAAGAAAGAAAGAAAGTGCGCCTGGGTGGCTCAGTTGGTTAAGCAACTGCCTTCGGATCAAGTCATGATCCTGGAGTCCCGGGATCGAGTTCTGCATCGGGCTCCCTGCTTGGCAGAGAGTCTGCTTCTCCCTCTGACCTCTCCCCTCTCATGCTCTCTCTCATTCTCTCTCTCAAATAAATAGAATCTTAAAAAAAGGAAGAAAAAGAAAATCACTAAGTATTATGAATACATTATTTTAAATGGTTACCCTTGGGTGTAAATCTAAGGAGAATTACTTATAATAATTATTTAATAATTAATGCCCATTGTCATTTTAGGCTGGCGGGGCTGAAAGAAAGCATTTCTGCTTTATCTTTTACTCGAGATTATAGTATTAGTAACCCTGAGTCTATTTACAAAAGGCCACTGGAATGGTGTAATTATTCAGATAAGAAACCAAGATAAAGACTAAGTTTTTTCCAATTTTCTTAACTAGGGCCTTTCTTTTGGAAGACCCTGTTTCTGTTCTCAGAAAAAAAAGCAAACAGTAAGCAAGTTGAAACTAGTCTTGCCTGCCTCTCACTTGTAAGCACCGCTAAGCACTGGTCTTACTATTTCTTGCTTTAAAAGGAACTTCCAGAATGCAACCTTTACCTTTTCCTGCCCAGTTTCTGCTTTTTACAAGCCCAGCCCACTGCCTGTGCCTTTGAGGCCTTCCTTTCTCTTGCTCAATGAACTGACCTTTCTGTTTTCATCTTCTTTCTTGTCCTTCACCCATAAACATGTTAATCTTTCTCTCAATCTAAAAATAAAATAAAATTAAATTAAACCCTGCCTTTTCAGTCACACATCCTTTATACATTATCCTTGTCATGTCCTTCACAGCCAATTAAAACAAATGATTTGTTTCTCCCTCTCTGAAGTCCATTATATTCTAATTTCAGCTTCAAACCCTCTACTGAAACTGTTCTTGTTAAAGATACGGGAGACATTACTATTGCCCAAGTCAGTGATTCTCCCCAGTCCAAAGATAACTTGGTTTCTCTTTATGCATCTGATGCTGTTCCTTTTTCCTTAATATTTTTTCTTTAAAAAAAAAAAACAGAAATTGACTCTTATTTTGCAAAATTAGCAAGTACAAAGAAGGAAAAAGAAACAAAAATCAGAACATACCATTACCTAGGAGAAACTACCAGAAACAGCCGGGTGTGTATCTTTACACCACCAGGTATGCTTGCTATGAGCGCGCACACACACATACACACACCCAGACCCCAAGAATGTGCTGTTTATTGTATTTGATATTCATTAATGTTTGTGTGAACTTTGTTCCATGTCAAAAGGCATTTTGTCAATGTTTAGAACTTATTTTTAACTTAACTCAATAAGGAATATTTCTTTTTTTTTTAAGATTTATTTATTTACTGAGAGAGAGCATGCACGAGCAGGGGGAGGGGGAGAGGGAGAGGGAGAAGCAGACCCCCCGCCAGGCAGGGAGCCCAAAGTGGGGCTCGATCCCAGGACCCTGAGATCATGACCTGAGCCAAAGGCAGACGCTTAACCGACGGAGCCACCCAAGCACCCCTCTGAGGAATATTTCTTACAAATCTTTTCTAACCAGTTGAGGATTATGCAAACAACAAAGAGAGCACATATAGCTATATTAACATCACAATAGATAAAATTTTAAGCAGAAACATTACTAAGAGAGTAAAGAATTTCATTTTATAATGATTACAATGAATTTCCTCGTTTAATTCACCAGAAAAACTTAACAATTCTTTATTTGCATGCAAGTAAAATTATAGCCTTAAAATAGATATAACAAGCACTTCCAACTCCCAGGACAGAGACATTTTCATCACTTTGGTTCTCCAAAGATGAGATGTTTCCTTCTTCTTTTCCAAATGTGCTCCCCAAAATTTCCTGGTTTCTCCCAGATATGTTTAGTTTAAATTTCCACGTATCACAATAATAATTTCTAATATCTATATTTTCTTATGATATTGAATAATATAATTAAGAATTTTTAAGTTCTTTATTACACCAGCAGAGGTAAATTTCAAAAGGGAAGCTCTTAAATAATATATTTGTGTGTGTGTGTGTGTGTGTATGATTGCTTTTATATTTCTAGAAGTATTTAGAATTTCACCTAAATATAAAATACACACACATGGGGCACCTGGGTGGCTCAGATGGTTGCGTCTGCCTTTGGCTTGGGTCGTTCGAGGCCCATATTGGCCTCCTGGCTCAGCGGGGAGCCTACTTCTCCCTCTCCCCTCTGCCTCTCCCCCTGCTCATGCTCTCTCTCTCTCTCTCTCTATCTCTGTGTCTCAAATGAATAAATAAAATCTTAAAAAAAAAAATACACACACACACACACCTCAAAAAAAAGAGAAACAGACTCCTTTTAAAAACATGTGGCAAGGGTGCCTGGGTGGCTCAGTTGGTTAAGCAACTGCTTTCAGCTCAGGTCATGATCCTGGAGTCCCTGGATGAGTCCCGCATTGGGCTCCCTGCTTGGCAGGGAGTCTGCTTCTCCCTCTGACCCTAACCCCTCTCATGTGCTCTCTCTCATTCTCTCTCTCAAATAAATAAATAAAATCTTTTAAAAAATAAATAAATAAATAAAAAATAAAAACATGTGGCAAGACAGGTTTCGTTCCTTCTTACAGCTCAAAGACCCACTGCCAACACCCAGAGCTAGAGTTCTTAGTTGCAGAAGTAGGGGGCTTTTTGTAACACAGGAAAGGAGAAAATCAAAAAGAAAAAAAGAAATAGAAAGTATCATGACTAATGTTATACAAATTCTCTCAAATACTATAATAGAGGTAATGTTTCCCAGCTAATTTTGTAAAGTCTATATACTCCTTAGAGATATTACAAAAAAAAGAAAAATTACAAATTAATATTCCTTATAAATGTGCATACAGGGGCGCCTGGGTGGCTTAGTCATTAAGCGGCTGTCTTTGGCTCAGGTCATAGTCCCAGGGTCCTGGGATCAAGCCCGGCATCGGGCTCCTACTGGGCAGAAAGCCTGATTCTCCCTTTCCCACTCCCCCTGCTTGTGTTCCCTCTCTCGCTGTGTCTCTCCCTCTCTGTCAAATAAATAAATAAAATCTTTAAAAAAGAATGTACATACAAAAATCCTTAACAAGATATAAGCAAATATAACGACATAGAAAAAGCAAAGTTCAATGTGATTTAAATATTAAAGAGAAAAATTATATGATAATTCAGTAGGTCCATAAAATGCAGTTATCAAATTTAAACTCCAAATCATGATCAAAACTCTCTACAAAATAAGAATGGAAGGAAAAATTCCTAATGAGAGGCATCTATTAAAAATTTGAGAGTTAATATCATTCTTACTAGTGAAATACTGAATGCTCTTTCTCAAAGATAGGGAAAAAGTATAGATGTCCACATTTTTTAATAGATTTACTTTTAAGAACAGTTTTAGGGGTACAGCAGCATTGAGAGGAAAGTAGAGAGTCCCCACACATCCCTGGCTCTCACATACACAGCTTCCTCCTTAGCAACATAAGGTGTTACATTTGTTACAATCTGTGAACTTACATGGACTATCATCATCACCCGAAGTCGAAAGTTGACATTAGGGTTGATTCTTGGTATTGTACATTCTATGGATTGTGACAAAAGTATAATGACATGTATCCACGATTGTAGCATTGTCCAGGATATTTACATTGCCTAAAATCCTTTGTGCTCTACCTATTCATCCCTCTCTCCCCCCAGCCTCTGGCAACCACTGGTCCTTTAATGGTTTATATAGTCTTGCTCTTTCCAGAATGTCATATAGTTGGAATCATAAAGTATGTAGCCTTTTCAGATTGGCTTCTTTCACTTAATAATATGCATTTAAGGTTTTTCCATGTCTTTTCATGGTTTGGTGGCTTACTTCTTTTTTGCACTGAATAATATCCAATTGCCAGGAAGTACTAGAGTTTATTTACTTATGCAGCTACCAAAGGATATTTTGGTTGCTTCCAAGTTTTGGCAATAACAAATAAAGCTGCTAGGGCACCTGGGTGGCTCAGTTGGTTAAGCGACTGCCTTCAGCTCAGGTCATGATCCTGGAGTCCTGGGATCGAGTCCCACATCAGGCTCCCCGCTCGGCGGGGAGTCTGCTTCTCCCTCTGACCCTCTTCCCTCTCATGCTTTCTATCTCTCATTCTCTCTCTCAAATAAATAAATAAAATCTTAAAAAAAAAAAAAAAAAATAAAGCTGCTATAAATATTCTTGTGCCGATTTTCCTGTGGACATAAGTTTTCAGTTATTTTGGTAAATATCAAAGAGTGTGATTGCTGGATCGTATTCATTTTTTAATAACCTCCCAAACCATCTTCCATAGTGGTTTTACCATTTTGCATTTCCACCAGCAATGAGTGAGAGTTCCTCTTATTCCACATTTTCATAAACATTTGGAGTTAACAGTGTCTTGTATTTTGGTCTTTCTAATAGGTATGTGGTGATATCTCATTGTTTTAATTTGAAGTTCCCTAATGACATTTGATGTTGAACATCTTTTTATATGCTTATTTTCCATCTGTATATCTTATTTGGTGAGATGTCTGTTCGGGTCTTTTGCCCATTTTTAAATCAGGTTGTTTATTTTCTTACTGAGTTTTAAGAGTTCTTTGCATATTTTGGGTAACAGTCCTTTATCAGATACGTCTTCAGCAAATATTTTCTCCTAGTCTGTGGCTTATCCCCTCATTCTCTCCTAGGATGTCCACTTCTACAGCTTCTATTCAGAATTGTCCTAGAGGTTCTGTCTAGCACAATACAGCAAGAAAAAGAAATAAAAGGGGCACCTGGGTGGCTTAGTCGGTTAAGCATCTGACTCTTGGTTTCAGCTCAGGTCATGGTCTCAGGGTTCTGAGATCTAGCCCCGCATCCTCGGGCTCCATGCTTGGGGGGGGGGGGGTCTATTGAAGATTCTCTCTCTCCTTCTCCCCCCCGCCCCTTACCCTGCTCGATCTCTCTCTCTCTAAAATACATATAAATAAATCTAAAAAAAAAGACATACAGATAAAAAAGGAAACAATAATGCTGCCTTTCTTTGCAGATGACATAATTGTACTTGTAGAAGTTCCTAAGTAATTGATATAAAATCTACTAGAACTTATAGGTAAATTTAGCCATGTTATAGTATCAAAGCCAATTTGCAAAAATAAATTGTATTTTTATTTCCCCAAATTTGAATATAAGATTAAAAGCATTTATAATAACACCCCAAACATAAAATACTTAGGAATAAATTTAATAGGATTTATGTTAAAACTCTACATTTAAAAATATCAAATATTATGAAAGAAGTTAAAGAAGACCTTGAAATATGTGGAGAGACATATTTGTGAATTATAAGACTCAGCATTTATTCAGTTGTCCCAAAATTGGACTGTTAATTCTTTGTGATCATCATCTTAGCAGACTTTTTAAGAGTAAAAGTTGACAAAATAATTGTAAAATCTGTATAGAAATTTAAAGAACCTAAAGAGAGCAAATGATTTTTTAAAATTTTATCATTTTTAATTATATTATGTTAGTCACCATACAAGAAAATGATTTTTTTAAGTAAAATTTTTTTCCCAACAAATGGTGATAGAACCAGTAGACATCCATATGGAAAAATAAAAAGATCCTGACCTCTACCTCAAGTCATACACAAGTACTAATTTGTGAGGAATAATACACCTAAATGCAAAAGAAGAAAATATAGGAGACTGTATTTGCAAGTTTGTGCTGGGCAAATGTTTCTTAGAAATGAAACAAGTAAAGGTAAACTTAAAAATATGATAAATTGAATGTTAAAATTTTAAAACTGCTCATCAAGAGACATTACTAAGAAAATGAATATACAGCCACAGATGGAGAAAAACACAACACATGAATTTGAGACTAGGAGTGGTGTTCAGAATATAGAAACAATTCCTACATTTTAATAATAAAAAGACAACCAGCCCAATAGAAAAATAGATAAAAGAGTTGAACAGATACTTCACAAAAAAGATGTATGCATGGCCAACAGGCACGTGAAACTGTGCTCAGTGTTCTTTTTTAAGAAAATAGATTTATTTATTTGATAGAGCATGAGCTGGAGGGCCAGAAGGAGAGGGAGGGACTCTCAAGCAGACTGCCCTGAGCAGGGACCTCGACATGGGGCTCAGTCTCACAACCAGGAGACCAGGACCTGAGCAGAGACCGAGAGTTGGATGCTTAACCGACTGCGCCACCCAGGCCCTCAATGTTCTTAATCATTAGAAGAATGGAAATTAAAACTACCATGTGAAATAACCACATAACCACTAGAAAGTCTGAAATAATCATATGTTGATGAAGGTGTAATGCAAAAAGAACTCTCACGCATTGTTGATGGGTGTGTAAAATGCTACATCTGTTTTGGAAAACCTGTAATATTTGATAGATTTAAATGTATTTCTACCCTCTGACCCAGCAAGTCCATTTTTAGGTTTTTATTCAAGAGAAATGAAAATATATATAAAAAATAACTTTTACAAGAACATTCACAAGCAGCTTTACTTAACAATAGACTGAACCTGGAAACAGTCTGGTTTCCATTAATGGAAGAATGAATACAAAAATATACAATGGAATGACATTCAGCTATAAAATGGAATAAATTATAGATACATACAACAGCACTATACAGAGTGAAAGGATCCTGACATAAAGAAATACATACATATAAGAAGTCGTAGAACAAGAAAACCTAATTTATGGTGATGATGAAAATCAGAACAGAGCCATTTCTGGGTGGGAACAGACTGACTAGAAAGAAGCATAAGGGAATTTTCTGGGGCCATAAAAATGAACTATATTTTAATAGGGTATAGGAATATATATGTATTTGTCAAAACTGATGATACTGTACCTTTAAGGTCTGTCTACTTCACTGCAGTAAAATAGACTTCAGTAAAATTCTTTTAAATGGCACAAAGCAAATACTGATGGGAAATTAAAATTCACAACACTTAATTTTCTGTAGATACTCTCTACCAGGCAGGCAGACTGCTATAAATGCCTCCTCCTCTTGCCCCTCCCCACCCCAAACCCTTCAGGATCTTGTTTTCCTTTTGTCTCATTCAGCAGATCTGTGTAGAGCAGAAAATGACTGAGACGCATGCTGGAGGTCGAGATATGGTCTACCTTAGTGAGTCAGTGGAAATGTGGGGACCTCCTTCTTTGTGCATGGTCTTTCTAATAGTCTACCATTATAGGTTAACCTTGACTCTGACTCAGTACACATCTATTATATTACAAAATATGATTTCTCAATATGATCCAGGGATTGGTCACTCAGTCTGCTAAGATACATTTCTTCCTGGTCCATTGATTACCATTCTTTTCTGAGCACAGTGGTCTTTGACGTGACACTTTTTTCTCCCAGAAAGCTTAAGGTCATAAGACTGATGTATAATTTGTGGTGCAGGTTTTTGCTACAATTCATCCTTGTCACTTTCTCTTTGATTCTGTGGTACACAAGGAGAAATGACTGACAAGCCTTTCGTTTCCTAGGTTACAGTAAAAATTCTACTTTGTATCCTATTGTGTTTTGTAAGCTGTTGTTTACTCATGGGGTGAGCTTGACGAAATAGTACTAATCAGTAACAAGTAGTACCATAAAAACTATGCCCGAGGCTAAAGGTGTATAGGAATTCTGGGACGTACAGTCTAAAGCATTTTTTTTTTTCATTTTACACAGATATATTCCAAAAGAGAAAATAAAGAATTTGCAAATTTCTTGTAATAATTTCTGAGTCTACGCACTGATGAAAGAGACATTTTTTCCTATGAATATGGTTAACAAAGTGCTGACAACAATTTCCAGAAGTCATTTCCTGTCTTGAGTGTGCTGCTTAATATTGTTTAGGTTTTGGGTATGTGTGCAAATATTTGTGACCTGAATGGTTTTGGTTACACAGTGAACAACCATAGAAGTGATGTGGGTTCTAATGCCTACTCATTCAACATCCTGTGAGAATGAAATGTTTGAGGGGGTTCTTGTCTCCTGGCAATTCTTGTACTTATGAGTCTTTGAAGAGAGAGAAAAAGACGTCATTGAATAAACTTAGGTGTGGCCAAACTGCAATCATGACCTCTATTAGCGATTTCGCTGTGTAGATTGGATTTGCCTGAAGCTTAATCTCTTGGGATTTATGTGCCTGAGCGTTCTGGAACACATTTTCCATTCAAAACTAAATGCAATTATTATTCTTTAATATTTGTGTATCTGGGCAGCCCAAGCCTGATGGAACTGACCCCCAGTGTGTTGACAGGGAAGGTTGGGTGAAAGGTAATTCACAGATCTACCATCATCTTGCCTATGAAGCCTTCTTTGTTCCACTCCTTTATCCCCAGTCCGTCCCCACCCCCTTACATTTTGTGCATATTACTAGATTTGCACTTATTGATACATTATATTTATTTTTTAAACAGTTCATGGAGATACAATTCACATACCATAAGAGTTACTCCCTTAATGTGTACATATGGGTGGTTTTTAATACACTCCCAGAGATGTGCAACCCTTGTTACAATCTAATTTTAGAACATTTTAAACAGCCCTGAAAGAAACCCCATATCCATTAGTAATTAGTCTCCATTTTCCCTCCTCACCCCAGCCTTTAGAACCACGCAGCTAATGTTGGTTTCTATGGATTTGCCTACTTGGGACATTTCTTATAAATGGAACCAAACAATATGTTGTCTTTTCTGGTTGGCTTCTTTCATGTAACATAGTATTTTTAAGATTCATCCATGCTGCAGCATGTGTCAGCACTGCATTCCTTTTTATGATCAAATAATATTCCATTGTATTGATATACTACACTTTGTTTATCCATTTATCAATTATGGGATGTTTTTGCTTTTGACTATGATGAATAATAGTACTATGGCTATCTGTATACCAGTCTCTTAGTGAGCATATGTTCGCCTATGTTTTTATTTCTCTTGGGTAGATACCTAGGAGTGAAATCGCCGAGTAGCAGGATAACTACATTTAACATTTTGAGGAACTGCCAAACTCTCCAAAGTCACTGCATCATTTAAGGTTTCTACCAGCAGTGTATGAGAGGTGTGGATTTCTCCACATCCTTGTCAACTCTTCTTATTGTCTGTCATTTTGATTAGAGTCATCCTATTGTATGTGAAGTAGTCTGTCATTGTCATTTTGATTTGCATTTCCCTAAGGACTAAAGATTTTGAGCATTTTTACATGAACCTATTGTCCATTTGTCTATCTTCTCTGGAGACATGTCTATCCAAATCCTTTGCCCATTTTTAAATTGCGTTATTTACTTTTTGTTATTGAATTGAAACATATACACTCCCACAAAACCATACCATGGAGGAAAAATAAATCCCCCCCAAAAGAGGATAACTTCTTAGGAAAGGGGAACAAATTCCAAATAGCAAAAGTAACTGTAAATATGCTCTGTGTTATTCACTTCCTATTCTCTATACCATTGCATCAAATGCCATTCTCTCAGGATCTCTTTTCCTGAGAAATGATAAAACTCTACAATAAATTGGTTTAATGACTTTAGGTATTTGACATCTGAAGATAGTGATCTTTCAGTCATCCATCCATTCATCCATCCATCAATTCAGTCATTCACACATTCATTCATTCCACAATACATTGAGGATGTAGTACTTGCTGCTCGCTGGGCTGAGTGCTTAAGAAAAGGGCCAGTGAAAACAGACATGGTCCCTGCCTCATGAAGCTCATTGTGTGGGACTTAGACAGTCATCATCTAAGTAGACAAATCAAGAATAGTGATAAATGGGGGCACCTGGGTGCCTCAGTCAGTTAAGTGTCCGACTCTTGATTTTGGTTCAGGTCATGATCTCAGGGTCATGAGATTGAGCCCTGTGACAAGGCTTTATGCTGGGCTTTATGGAGCCTGCAGAAGGTTCCCTTTCTCTCTCTCTCTCCCTCTGTCCCTCCCACCCTGCTCTAAAAAAAAAAAAAATAGTGATAAGTGCCATGAAATATGTAGGGATCTGATCCAATTTGTCAAGTCAGAGTAGGATTTCCTGAGGAAGAGATATTTGGATAATTTGAAGGAAAAGCAAAAGTCATTAAGTGAAGTGCGTGTGAGAGGGGTTTCAGGCAGACGGAACAGTAAGTGGAATGGCCCTACCGTGAGGAGGAGGGTACATTCAGAATTAGAAAGAAGCCAGGAAGCCTGAATAAAGAGTGAGGAAGAAAGCAAGCAGGCAAGGAGGCTGGGGCTGAGGTGATCTAGGGTTCGAGCAGTCAGACCACCAGAGGACATGTTAAGGAGCCTCTTCTTTATCTTAAGAGTACTGTGTTACCTTTGAAGGGTTTTAAGAAGAAAGAGAACATAATGAGACATATTTTAGTCAGCTCACACAGTCTCCTATGTGGGAGAATCAACTGCAGAGAGCAAGGGTTGTAGAGCAAAACCAGGTTAAGAGGTTACTCTGGGAGACCTTGTTATTTGAATTAGGAGCAGTGACAATGGGGAGAAAGAGAGAGAGATGTGCCTAGATTCAAAGATATTTTAACGGTGATATCCATGGACCTGGTCATGGGCCTCTATCCTTAGAAAGGGATAAAATGTCAAGGATGACAATGACATGTATATGCTATTCCCAGAAAGAGGTGACACCAGGAGAGGACCAGGTATGAGACAAAAGTTATGGCTTTAAGTGTTCATCATATTGAGTTTGAGGTCTCTTTAAGACATCTAGGTGGAGATGTCAGACACAGAGATGGACACATATGTCTAGAGCTTGGAATATTAGGTAACTTGGAAAGTTAATGAGGGGAAAGACTTTTAGCCTACTATAGCTCATAAAGAGAAAAAAATCCTTATTGCAATGAGTAATTATCAACCTTAAATACAAGATTAACTATAATCGTTTAGATATAGTGAGTTTCCTGGACTTTCCTATAAAAATGCAAGAATAACATAATATCCTGGATTAGTATCCACCTCCTTCATGAAGCCTGGTCCCTCTGTTCAGTCCTTTATGGCACTGCAGCAAACAATTCTCTTGGCTTCTGTTCTAAGCCTACTAATCCTTTCCTTTTCTGATCATAAAGCCTTTTTATGATGCACTTCACAGCTTTAGTTATTCACGAGTTTATACTTGGGTCGGATGTGTTTCTACGTTTTTGTGTTTTTCTATACTTTTTCGTTATGAACTTTTTTTTAAGATTTTATTTATTTATTTATTTGACAGAGAGAGGGAACACAAGCAGGGCGAGTGGGAGAGGGAGAAGCAGGCTTCCCGCTGAGCAGGGAGCCCAATGCGGGGCTCGATCCCAGGACCCTGGGATCATGACCTGAGCCGAAGGCAGACGCTTAATGACTGAGCCACTCAGGCGCCCCTCGTTATAAACTTTTTAATAGAGTAGCAAAGGTTATCGTTGTTTACTAAAGAAATTACATCATCACAGATAGATAACAAACCCCTGAGTAAAAAATTTAGGGTTCTTCAAAGTAAAATAAGCAAACATAATCCAATAACTCATGTATCTCAAAAACCTTAATAGTCCCATCACTATCAATATGCTTGTGCTAAGTCAGCCCACTCACTAGGCTGTTTGTTTTCTGGTTTCCAAAACATCAGTAAATATTTACTTATCTTATTCATCTTTGTTAGGTTGTAAATCCCTTGGGAAGAGGAATCGTCCCCTTCAAGCGATTCTTTATCAGCCCAGAGCTCCTGTGGGAGTTTGAACAGGAAATCATAACTCATTTTAAATAATGACGTTTGGATTTACAAATGGAACTCTTGACAGTGTTTGGCAGTAGGAAATTTTACAAAGTTAGTCTCAGAAGCCAAAATTTTAATTCAAGTAAGAGGTATAAGCAGAGTGGTCGGGAAACTTTGATATTTGTTATTTTGGAAGGAGCCTTTTATTTTATTACCACATATTCTACCTGAATTTCTACGGGCTTTTTTTGTTTTTGTTGACACAGTTGAAAGAACTCACAGGTGCTATGGGAATGAAGTAATGAATGATCTGGTCTGGATCACACAAATAAGGTGAGACAGAACTAGAAGTACATGTTGGGTGTCCTCAGTCTTAATCCAATGCTCTTTGCACAGCACCATGAGGTTGGGTTCGATCATTAGGAAGAACATGGTATAAGGACTTGGGGCTACGTATGCATGTGGTAGTTGTGCTCTCTGTGACCGGTGTATCGGAAGACCCCACTTAGTACCCTCTCCTCCGCTCTGCCCCTGCCTCTCCCTACTTCCAGACCCTTTTCCCAAGAGATGCTGAAATTTCACCACTAGTGAATTTCACCATTAGTATTTCATTTCTTTCTATTAAAGCTTTTTTTCTTGATGCAGATACTTCTAGGAATGGTAATTAATAAAACATAATCCCTCAGAAATACTTTAGTGAGACTCTGTGAATCAGATAATTTCCTAATAGGCATGTTTGACCACTAGATGGTTAAAAAGGGGTCGGTTGGGGTGGTGAGGAAGCCAGATCAGAGAAGGTACCAGGGATGAGGTAAAAAGGGAAAAGTAAAAAGTAAAAAGAGGCTCCCAGGGCCTGGAGACAAGCTTTATAGCAGATATAAGCTTCATATTAAACCAGATTTCCCCTTTCTCATACAGAACACTCCTCACTGGGCGCCTGGGTTGTTCAGTCAGTTAAGCGTCTGCCTTCAGCTCAGTTTGTGATCCCAGGGTCCTGGGATCGAGCCCTCCATCGGGCTCCCTGCTCAGCGGGAAGCCTGCTTCTCCCTCTCCCACTCCCCCTGCTTGTGTTCCCTCTCTCTCTGTCTCTCTCTCTCTCTCTGTCAAATAAATAAATAAATAAATCTTAAAAAAAAAAGAGCACTCCTCTCAAGGGTTTTCATCATTTTTTACTTACAGATTCCAGTATTCCAGAACCTCCAATTTAAGATCAGTGTCCCTGATAACTCAATTGATAAAACAAATGCAGATACACCCTGTACAAACATTTCTCAATATGACCTTGTAGATAATTCAGGGTGAAACATGTTTTCCATTTTAGAAATACAGGACATTTTGAACAGATTGTTTATTATGAGGGGAAATCATAGTCAGAGAACCCAAGTTCTTACCCTTTGTTCTGTTTCCATAACTGATTTGATAATGGTGGAAATGTCTTTTAAGCTAGTGAGATTTTGTACATTTGCACTATGATTTAGCTCTGCTTCCGTGACATGACAGTCACGTTCAATTGTTAGAGAAGAAGGATGAAATAGAATAGAAAGTGGAACAAATTAAAAATATTAATCTGGAGTCATTAATTATATTACTTTTAAATAACTAAAGTAATGCCAAATGATACCAGTAATTACTGAGCTGGAAAATTCAGGATTTGCCTAATTCCTTTTAAACTCTCAAAGTTTACCTTAACCATTGGGTAAATAATACATTTTTGTTTATTCATAGTGTTATAAGGTTAATAACACTGTCATTTATAGTATTATGAAGTTACTGCCCTTTTTAAAATGGTCCTTATTGATTGTTTCTGGATTGTTTTATTCTTCTTTTCCTTGCTTATCTTCTCTTTCCCTTTCTTCTCCTCTCTCCCTCCCACCCTCCTTTCCTGAACTGATTTACAATCACCATAGAAGTCATATTTCTACTCATAGACTCTTGTTCAGGTTTTCTGCCCACACTTTTCCTTCCCATACTTAAAAAATATCGAATGTGAAAGACATTAAAATAAGGAGAATTTTTTTTTTGTATTTCAGCGTTTCCCTTTATAAAAAAAAAATCACAAATATTTTTATTTGGTGTATCTTCATGTTATGATGCAAGCAAGGATATTATCACCTAATGAGCTTATTATACTTTAACATAACCCATATATTTATATGTATTTTATAAATAGTATGCGATTGTTGAAAAATATATATATTTTTAATTATAGGTCTATTGTGATTGCGGTATTATGTAATATTGCACGGTACGTAGAGCGTAGCAACGTACATCATCATGCTAGACAGACCTGCCAATCTTTGTCATGAATCAAAGCGTGACAAAGGCTGTTTCACTGCAATCTGCCACCATTACCAAGTCACTGCTTTGAGGACAATTAGACTGGAGGACAAGTGTAGAAATGCATTGTGCATACAAGAAGCCATCATTGTGTTGCCCTAATCCTCATTCATATCCCGCAGCTCTCCTTCACCTTGGTTTTAGGATTGCAGACAACCACATTCCTGAATCACACCGTTGCCTCCAAACTGATCTGTCTGAAAATGTTATCACACTTACTGTGTTCAGTTAAACCATATTTTTTAAAAAAGATTTTATTTATCTATTTGACACAGAGAGAGAGCACAAGAACAGAAGGAGGAGGGAGCCCCATGCGGACTCTATCCCAGGGTCCTGGGATCGAGCCCCACATTTGGCTCCCTGCTCAGCAGGAAGCCTGCTTCTCCCTCTCCCACTCACCCTGCTTGTGTTTCCTCTCTCTCTGTGTCTCTTTCTATCAAATGAATAAAATCTTAAAAAAAATTTTTAGTTAATAATTAATTTCCAAAATTAAAGTTAATTAAAAACATATCAGTGATCAGTGACCAATGAGGTTGGAGCCACACTGTCAATCAATATGTTTTCTTCCTTTTACTGTGGTACTCATAGAATAAAAAATTTGGATGGAGAAGTTATTATAGGCAAAACATGGAGACACTCACAAGAAGTCCCTAAATCAAGTAACTTCATGACCTTGATTTCAAAATGCCAAAAGATACTGATGATGTCTTTTCTTTTGATTCTTTGTTTGGCCAAGTAGACCAAAAGAAAATTTGTGATGTGTTCTAAACTTGCTTTTTAATGCAGTATTTGGTGGAAGATCAGGAGAGACCCTCATCTCTGTATTGAAACCGAGGGAATTTATTTGCTTTTTTAAGGTAACAAAATATTAAGAACATCAAGGAAAAGATATCAGGCACAAATATTTTTCACCATGGTCTCTTTTTATAATTTACTCAAGATAAAATTAAGCATAACTATCAAACATTACCCCCACTGATTCCTTAGCTCTCTGCCCATGAGGTTGCTTTCTTTGCTTGAAAGCTTCTTTCTTTTCCAACCAGGTACCACCAGTTATCATTCCTTTCCCATTTGGGGTTTTGGCAGGCAGGCTTCTGCATTTCTCACATAGAAACATTACAACAACCAGTGGCAATGTGTAATGCTCCTCTTCTTCCATATGAAGGTAGAATTGAGATAGAGCAAATGGCCAGGGCCATTGCTATTCATCCGCTAGATGGAATTTCCTAATGGTCTTCAGGAATATCTCCCAGTTGAGAAATGTGGAGATTAGACATTCCTAATTCCCAATGCTGGGGAATATCTCTTCCTTTGGGTTTTAGCCTCTGCTTACATTGCCTCGAGCTGCCCCCACTGGGAGGTTTTCCAAGTAACATTTCTATCTCTCTGTACTAACCTCTCTTCACCCTTAGGGAGCAGCTGCTATTGAGAGCCTAACATGCACTGGTTGGTTCGGAGCAACATTTTTCCGATAAGCAGGAGCCTACTGTTAAAGGCAGGTGTCCTGTATTAGCCATTTATTTGTATTGCTACCACCTGGTCCAGCTCCTAACAAGTTTTCGTGTGGAAAACTGTAATATTGTGTAAATCAGCAAGTATGATTATTCAGGGGTGCCCAGATAGGGATGGGAGTGTTTTGAAATGAGAACACATTTTGGATTTCTGGAGTCTGAAGTTCTCAGCGCAGAAGATAGCAGGAGTGGATAGAAAAAAGCAATGCATTGGCTCAGACAAAACTTCTATGTAGTCTTGGGCTTCTTTCAACCTACGTCTTTTGCATTCTGCTTTTACTTGCCTAAAATTACTTTCAAAGAATGGGCCATCTGTATATTAAACTGGTTATTCTTAGATGTTAAGAGGATGGTGTGAATGAGTACTTGTCTTTATTTACTTATTTTCAGGGCTAGGTTTGAGTGATGGGGGTAGAAAATGTGGTCCCAGTGGGCCTCAGAAGGAAGAGTGAATGCTGTTAATAAAAAGGGAATAGTGACAAAGGAGAGGTTGGAGATCCTTAAAACCAATATCTGAGCTTCAAATTTGACAATTTTGCTTGTTTTGCTGTTTGCTATTATTTCCTAGAGAAAAGATCAGTTTCTGTCTGGCTCTTTTGTGACAATATGGCTTCAACCATAGCATGAACTCTGAGTAGCAGAACTCGCTGACATCTTGGTGCATTACAAAATGTACCAGAAACTAACAAGCCATGTTTTTTTCAGAATAGTTTATAAATTGAAGTACTTATGAAAGAACACCAGAGACCCCACTCAGAACAATGAAGCTGCACGCACTGCAATTATTCCGAGTGAGCGAGGCTTTAATATTCAGTATGTGTGTCAGAGGCCTGGGTCTCCATAACAGGATATTGCAATTTGGTAATTCCCTTGGGGAAAGGGAAATAATCATATTGTTACTCTTTAACCATGGACAAGCTTTGAAATGATTGAATAGGGTATTCAGAAACCTAATGAACTATGATGTTTCGAGACAGGACACGGTTATTACGCATTTTCTGAAGGGCATACAAGGTTATTCATACTACTGCCTCTTGATTACTTACTCCCCCTAACCCCCAAATGTTGTTTTTAACCAGTATCCACATCGAGCACACATAAAAGGGGACATTTCTAGTGCAATATAAGTGCTTTGGAATAACTGTTCCAGCACTGTGGAACCTTCTCTGACAACATATAATGAATCAACTTATTATTGAAATGTCGCCAAGCACCTAATATTTAGACTTCACTGTCTTTCAGGTCTTGTTTTCAATGTTAAATAGGTAGAGAATATATATTACTTATGTAGGCTGTATGCATATAGGTAAATGATTGGATGCAGAGTTAGGTTAAACAAACAGAAACCCCCACTTTTTTCCACATTTAGATTCCTTTCCTTGAGAAACATTGACCTTTATTCAAAAGTTTATGAACGGTCCTAATCTGTCACCTAGATCCAGATTGCCTGACCCACTTGAGGAGTAAAATCACCAAGCTGATGAAAACTACTTGCACGATCGTGAATGGGTCAGACCTATGTTTTTTGTTCGTTTGTAAAGATTTTATTTATTTATTTATTTGTCAGAGTGAGAGAGAGAGAGAGAAGGCACAAGCAGGGAGAGCAACAGGCTCCCTGCTGAGCCCAGGACCCTGGGATCATGACCTGAGCCGAAGGCAGATGCTTAACCAACTGAGCCACACAGGCGTCCTAGGTCAGACCTATGTTTATCTATTAATACAAAAGACATTATATACCTAGTTTACTTTCTACAACCTCTTAAACACAGTTTAACTTAAACCTCTTAAACCAGTTGCTAACATGAATTGAATTGCAATCACTGGGAAGTCAGTGGTAGGTGAGAACAAGTAGCTAGTATGACAGTGTAGGTTGTTAAGCCCAGCTTCCTAGTTTCTATCAGTATACAAACAGAATACCGAATGAAAAGAATGTAGGCTTTCCCTCTGTTATTTTCCCTCAAAGAGGATTTGTTTGTTTTCTTCCACAGCAGTAGTCCTCCATCAATCAGTGGTTTCACTTTTCAGGCTTTAGTTACCTGGGTCAATGGTCTGGAAGCAGGTGATTCTCCTTCGGATGTATAATCAGAAGGTCAATAGTAGCCTAAGGCTACATCACAAAACCCATCGTTCCCCTCACTTCATCCCAACACCTAGGCATTTTATCATCTCATACCATCGCAAGAAGGGTGAGTACTATAGAGTAAGGTAATTTGAGAGAGACCACATTCACATAACGTTTATTACAGTATATTGTTATAATTGTGCTATTTTATTATTATTTATGAACAATAGTTCATTTCTTACTGTGCCTAATTTATAAATTAAACTTTATCATAGGCATGTATGTATAAGAAAAACACAGTCTCTAGAGGGCTCGGTACTAGCCACAATTTCAGGCATCCACTGGGGGTCTTGGAATGTATCTCTCATGAATAAGTGGGGACTACTATAATTTTTTCAGGTTTTAAAAAAACAAATTGCAGGGATAACTGGGTGGCTCAGTCAGTTGAACGTCTGCCTTCGGCTCAGGTCATGATCCTGGGGTCCTGGGATTGAGCCCCGCATCAGGCTCCCTGCTCTGCGGGGAGCCTGCTTCTCCCTCTCCCTCTGCTGCTCCCCCTGCTTGTGCTCTGACAAATAAATAAAACCTTAAAAAAATTAAAAATAATAAAAAATATGAAGGGATAAAGATGTGGTAGATATATACAATGGAATATTATGCAGCCATCAAAAGGAATGAGATCTTGCCATTTGCAATGACCTGGATGGAACTGGAGGATATTATGCTGAGTGAAATAAGTCAATCAGAGAAAGACATATATCATATGATCTCGCTGATATGAAGAATTCTTAATCTCGGGAAACAAACTGAGGGTTGCTGGAGTGGTGGGGGGTGGGAGGGACGGGGTGGCTGGGTGATGGACATTGGGGAGGGTGTGTGCTATGGTGAGCGCTGTGAATTGTGCAAGACTGTTGAATCACAGACCTGTACCTCTGAAACAAATAATACATTATATGTTAAAAAAAAAAAAAAAGAAGAAGATAGCAGGAAGGGAAAAATGAAGGGGGGGAAATCGGAGGGGGAGACGAACCATGAGAGACTATGGACTCTGAGAAACAAACTGAGGGTTCTAGAGGGGAGGGGGGTGGGAGGATGGGTTAGCCCGGTGATGGGTATTAAAGAGGGCATGTATTGAATGGAGCACTGGGTGTTATACGCAAACAATGGATCATGGAACACTACATCAAAAACTAATGATGTAATGTATGGTGATTAACATAATATAATAAAATAAAATAAAAAAATAATAATAAATGCAAACTATTTCCTCTTATATTTACCCCCAGCTAAACATTTTATATATATATATATATTTTAAGATTGTATTTATTTATTTGAGAGAGAGAGAGAGAGAACAAGCAGGGGAAGCAGCAGAGGGAGAGGGAGAAGCAGGCTCCCGCAGAGCCAGGAGCCCCATGTGGGGCTTGATCCCAGGACCCCAGGATCAGGACCTGAGCCAAAGGCAGATGCTTAACTGACTGAGCCACCCAGGTGCCCCCCAGCTAAGCATTTTATATTTGTTCTTAATTTTGTTTTACAATTAGAATGAAAAAAAATTTCCTCCAGCCTCAGTTTCCCAATCTTGCCTCACCACCCCTCTGTTGTCTCTGTGTGCCAGATTGTCTTGGTACACCCACCCTGACTGTGTGATCCTCTACCAGCTTTCAATATGTCATGCCAAGATGCAACTGTATAGAGTATCAATTGCATTTCTTAGTATGTAATTTGAATTTCATAGAGGAAAACACTGCCTATTTGTTAGTAATATAACCACTCTTCTCAAAGTTCTTCTATCATTACACTCTGCAATGCTCCTCATTACATGAGTAATTCTGTAGTTTTTCCTGAGCTGATTTTTTTGTTTATTTGTTTCTTTGGAAAAGCATGATAAACTAGATTCAATCATATTTTTAAATGAGTTGATTTTTCTGACAGTGATAAATAAGGACGGGTTTGTAAAATATAAGCTAAGAATTTTTAATATATTTATTACAATATTGTGCTTTATAAGAAATATATAAGGGTGCCTGGATAGCTCAGTTGGTTAAGTGTTTGCCTTCAGCTCAGGTCATGATCTCAGGGTCCTGGGATCGAGCCCCATGTAGGGCTCCCTGCTCAGCAGGGAGTCTGCTTCTCCCTCTCCCTCTGCCCCTCCACCCCCTCCCCCATGCTCTCTTTCTCTCTCTCTCAAATAAATAAATAAAATCATTTAAAAATATAAATATAAATATATATATTTATATATATAGTCTGCATCAGAGCTCATAGCTCCCTAAACTTAGAATTTCCTGAGCAATAACGGCAGTGGCAGCACCTTTTATCATAATATTTGGTCTCTTGTCCTCAGTTGCTTCAGACCCATAAAGGTAAAATGTGTCTTGTTATTCATAACAAGTCCTTTCCACCAAAACAGTGTTTATGTTAACAAAGGTGAGGAGGCTAGTTGCCAAGAGAACCAACTGGAAATAGAGGTTTGGAACTTCTAGTCCGACCCTCTGATTTCTGGGAGGTGAGGGAGGCTGGAGGTTGAATCAATGGCCAATGAGTTAATTAGTCATGCCTATCATAATGAAACTTCCATTAAGAACCCAAAAGGATGAGGTTGGGGTGGGAGGTTTCTATGTTGGGGTACCAGAATACTTCAACATGCCACCGCGCTGGGCCCCAAGCTCCATGAAGGCAGAGGCTCCTTTGTTCTAGACCTCAACTTATGTATCTCTTCATCTGGCTGTTGATTTGTATTCTTTAATATCCTTTGAAATAAATCAGTAATCTAGTGAGTAAATGGGTTTTCCTGAGTTCTGTGAGTAATTCTAGCAAATTAATCAAACCCCAAGGAGGGATTGTTGGAACCTTCAATTTGTAGCCTGTAGGTCAGAAGCATAAGTAACAACTTGGTGGGGGGCGATCTTGCGGGATTGGGTTCTTTATGAGTAGAATCTGATTCTATCCACAGGTAAATAGTGTCAGAATGGGGTTGAATTCTAGGACACCCTGCTAGTGTTCAAGAATTGCTTGTTGGTGTGGGGAAGCCTCCACACACACTTTGGAACTGGGTCCAGGAACCTAATTTTTTTATGTGGCAATGTATTCACTTTCTACAGATGTCTAGGAAAGTAGTTCTGAAAATCAAAACAAAATATTAAATAAATGGAAGGAAATGAAGTACGAGTTGTAGCCATCATGGATGAATTTCATTTGAATGCTTTGTTCATCAAAAGATTTCTTCTGCAACTGCAGGAGTTTACCATTAGAGCAAGAAGTCTGGTGGCCTGACACCCCCTGCTGACCTGTAAGAGAATGCTGTGTCCTTACCTTTCAACAGGTACTGACAGGACACATTTCCAGGCCTTTTTCCAGTGGTCATGATGACGACTGATGACAAACATTATATTCCTTCATCCCAGATTACAGTGAAAATTGGTAATTTGGGGTAATCCTAGAAGTTGGTTTGAGACCCTTTCATACTCTCATCCTTTACTTTTAGATTTTATGACACCAAAACTGTCCTGTAAATGAACTACTTCTAGCCATGAACACGCTATCTTGGAATTATACCATATTGCTAGCTCTGGATAATCCTAAATTATTAGGCCAATTTTATTAGACCAGTTTTACAGTTACAAAAACTAAGTTTAGTAAAAAAGACAGATAAGATGATACAGTGCTAAGTCTAGAGAAACTAGTGTTTTGGTTTGTTAGGTTTTGGGGCATTGGTTCAATCATCTAGATTAGTGTGATTGGAGCACACAGATGTCTCCATAGTGTCTAAAAGTTTTTTCTATATTCCAATGCCTATAACTCAGCACCAAAGGCCCACTTACTAGCCACTTCCACAGAGGGAGCATCTAACCCAACAGCCCTTCTAAATAACTCTTGGCTTAGAATTTGAGTCAGATCTAGGTTTTCTTTTAATGGACACAGAACTGAGGTCATTTTGTGCACTTTAAAATTTTTCCTTTAATTCTCTAAAGCCCCCAAAAGTTAGTGGTTTATATTATGCAGTAACACTTAAATAGCAAAGCCGGAATTGGAATTTGATTCTAAGCTTATATAAGCTTCTTGAAGATAGAAACTGGATCCTCCTAAAATTGCTATGCCACTAAGTAGGCATAATTTCTTCTAAGACTTTTGGTTAATTCCTTGACAACTGGAGGAATTAGTGTTAAGAATTGGGGAAATTGGGGCACCTGTGTGGCTCAGTCAGTTAAGTGCTTTTGGCTCCAGTCATGATCTCAGCGTCCTGGGATCAAGCCCCACATCAGGCTCCCTGCTCAGAGGGGAGTCTGCTTCTCCCTCTCCCTCTGTGCTCTCTCTCTCTCTCTCTCAAGCAAATAGATAAAATCTTTAAAAAAAAAGAATTGGGGATATCTTATTCTAATTACAGTCCTGTAAAAATGTCGACTTTTTCATAGTTTACCACTGCATATCATTTAAAATACATACAGTTGATCTTTGCACAACACAGGTTTGAACTGTACAGGCCTACTTAATATGTGGATTTTTTTCAATAAATACAGTGCAGTACTATAAGTGTATGTTCTCTTTCCTATGATTTTCTTAATAACATTTTTTCTCTAGCTTACTTTATTGTAAGAACACAGTATGCTATCCATATAACTTACAAAAGTGATGTTAATTGATTATGTTATCAGTAAGGCTTCCAGTCAACAGTAGGCTATTAAAGGTTAAGTTTTTGGGGAGTCAAAAGTTATACATGGCTAGAGTTAAAAAGTGCCCCATCCAACTTGCCCCACTTGGCAGGAGTCCCTCCAAAACAGTGCCTGATGTGCCTCATTCTGCAACAGTGGACAGCACCACTCCAAAGTTACTCTTGCCCTGCAGAGAGGGCAGATAACCATACACACCAGTTAGACTGCAGCCCCAGCAGTGGGTTGGGGTCGGACATCTAATCTGACTACTAGTCCCACCCACCATCAAAAACCTCACAGGGGGCAGCACAGAGAGAGAGCCCTGTAGTTCAGGGTCACTGCAATCCAAAAGACAGACTAGGGACAGACATCTGGTCTGACTGCCAGCCCTGCCCATGAAAGCCTCTTCGGAGACAATGCAAAGTGAGTTTGATGTAACCATAGTTCCAGCAAACAGGTTGAATGCAGGCATCTGGTCTGACCCAACTATAAGCACAAGATGACCCCAGACTGGCCCCTTAACAGCACAGGGACCAAACCCTGCCCACAACAGGCAAAGAGGGCCATTGTAGCTGACTGCACTAAAGGCATGTGTGGCTCAGCCACAACAGTAGGGGGCACACAATACACATAGGGGACACCACTGAAGTTCCAGGTTCTAGTAACCAGGGAACATTGCACTATAAGGCACTATAGGACCTCTTCTTCATAAGGCCACTACTTTCAAGATCAAGAGACATAGCTAACTTTCCTAATACAGAGAAACAGAGAGTTAGACAGAATGAGGAGACAGAGGAATATGTCCCAGATGAAAGAGGAGGACAAAATCACAGCAAAAGAGCTAAATGAAACAGATATAAGCAATATGCCTCATATAGAATTAAAGTAATAGTCATAAAGATACTCACTGTACTTGAGAAAAGAGTGGAGGATATGAGTAAGACCTTCAGTAAAGAGATAGAAAGTATAAAAAAGAACCAATCAGAGATGAACTCAATAACCAAAATTATAAAAATACACAAGAGGGAGGGGCTCCTGGGTGGCTCAGTTGGTTAAGTCTCTGCCTTTAGCTCAGGTCATAATCTCAGGGTCCTGGAATCAAGCCCTGAGTCAGGCTCCCTGCTCAGTGCGGAGTCTGCTTCTCCCTCTCTGTCTGTCCCCCTGCCCCACCCTGCTCCTGCTCTTTTTCTCTTTCTCAAATAAACAAATAAAATCTTGAAAGAAAGAAAGAAAGAAAGAAAGAAAGAAAGAAAGAAAGAAAGAAAGAAAGAAAGAAAGAAAAAGAAAGTGAGGAGGTAGAGAAACATTTATCATGCAAACAGATGTCAAAAGAAAGTTGGAGTAGCAATATTTATATTGAACAAACTAGACTTTTTTGTTCTTGTATTGTTTTTGTCCTGCTTCAATATCAGGATAGTACTGGCCTCATGGAATGATTTTGAATGTGTTCCCTCTATTCTTTTATTTGTAAGATTTTGATAAAGGTGGTCATTAATTTTTATTTTTTTAATGTTTGATAGAATTCACCAATGAAACCATATGATCTTGGGATTTTCTGTGCTGGAAGATTTTTGATTCCTAATTTAACTTTCATTCTTCTTATTGGTCTAAGATTTCATATTTCTTGGATTCAATATTCATGATTCAATCTTGATAAGTTGTGCATTTTTAGGAATTACCTGTTTTTTTTTTTCTAAGTTATCTGATTTGTTAGTGTATAACTGTTTATAATACTTTGCTATCACACTACGTATTTCTGTGGCTATCTGTTGTTTTGTTTTCTCTCCTGTTTCTCATTTTGGTTTTTGAGTCTTCTCTCTTTTTTTTCCTCAGTTAATGTAGTTAAAGCACTATCAATTTTATTTATTTTTTGGAAAAGCTGGTCATTACTTTCAATGTTATGTTATTATTTATTCTGGGCTCTATTTTGTTTATTTATTATTTTTCTTTGTTATTTCTTTCCTCTACTAAATTTCAGTTATGTTTCTTCTTTTTCTAGTTCCTTGTGGTGTAATGTTAAGTTGTTTATTTGAACTTTTTTTCTTAATATAAACATTTATAGCATAAATTTCACTCTAACATCTGCTTTTGCTACATCCCATAGGTTTTGGAAATATCGTCAACAGTTTTGAGATGTATTTTAATTTGCCATTTGATTTCTTATTTGACCCATTGCTTGTGCAGTAGTGTGTTATTTACTATTCATATATTAAGTATTTAATATTTACATTGTAGATTCTTCCTGCTTTGTTTTATTGTTGATTTTTAGTTTTGTACCATTGTGGTTGGAGAATATATTTGGTATGATTTCAGTCCTCTTAAACTTGAAATATATATATATATATATAATCTTTTTATAATATATATATTATCTTTTTATGTGACTTGACCAGGGGATTCTTCTATGTGTACTTGAAGAAAATGTGTATTCTATTTTTCTTGTATGGAAGGTCTTACATATATCTTTTAGAATGATGTATTCTGAAGAATGCTTCAAGTAAAAAATGTTCTTGTTGAAAAAAATAATAACTTTAACTGAGGGTACTCATTTAACATAAAACATATCAGAGGGGAGAGGGTTGGGGGACGGGTGAAATAGGTGAAGGGGATTAAGAGCACTTATCAAGATGAGCACTGAGTAATGTATAGAATTGTTGAATCACTACACTGTACACCTGAAACTAAAATAACATTGCATGTTAACTACACTGGAATTAAAATTTAAAAACCTAATAAAAAATAAAGAAGAGTTAATACTTATTCTTTTCAAGCCATTCCAAAAAATAGAAGAGGAAAGAAAGCTTCCAAATTCATTCTACAAGAGCAGCATTTTTCTGATACCACAACCAGATGAAGACATTACAAAAACAGAGAACTACAGGTCAATATCCCTGATGAACATAGATGCAAAAATCCTCAACAAAATATTAGCAAACCAAATCCAGCAATACATTAAAAAAATCATTCACCATGATCAAGTGGGATTTATTACAGGGATGCAAGGGTGGTACAATGTTTGCTAATCAATCAGTGTGATACATCACATTAAAAAAAAAGCTACACACAGATTTTCAACTATATGGGGGGTCAGCACCCCAACACCTTCATTGTTTAAGGGTCAACTGTACTGTATTTATTAATTTTTTATTTAAGATTTTATTTATTTACTTAAGAAAGAGAGAGAGAGGGAGTGAAAAGGAGAGTGAGAGGGAGAAGCAGACTTCCTGCTGAGCAGAGAGCCCGATGTGGGACTTGATCCCAAGACCCTGGGATCATGACCTGAGCCAAAGGCAGATGCTTGACCAACTGAGTCATCTGGGCACCCTCAACTATACTTTAGATCTCAAGTTACTTAGAGCATTTATTCAATGTGTTCTGTTGAAAAGTATCACAACTATAGTCTACCTCTTCTTCCACTCTGGCACATTTGTATTTCTCATTAAAGTAAAAAAGATGTTAAATTCAGATTTTATTTTATTTATTTATTTTTTATTATGTTCAGTTAGCCACTGTATAGTACATCATTAGTTTTTGATGTAATGTTCAATGATTCATTAGTTGCTTATGACACCCAGTGCTCATCACAACACATACCTTCCTCAATACCCATCACCCAGCTACCCCATCACCTCACCCCCCTCCCCTCTGAAACCCTCAGTTTTTTTCCCAGAGTTCATAGTCTCTCATGGTTCACCTCCCTCTCTGATTTCTCCCCTTCAGTTTTCCCTCCCTTCCACTATGGTCCTTCTTGCTATTCCTTATTCACATATGAGTGAAACCATATGATAATTGTTTTTCTCTGCTTGACTTATTTCATTTAGCTTAAACCCCTCCAGTTCCATCCATGTTGATGCAAATGGTGGGTATTCATCCTTTGTGATGGCTGAGTAATATTCCATTGTGTATATGTACCACATCTTCTTAATCCATTTAAAAATTAACAAAACAGGAAACAACAAATGTTGGCAAGGATGTGGAGAAAGGGGAACCCTCTTACACTGTTGATGGGAATGCAAGCTGGTACAGCCACTCTGGAAAACAGTATGGAGGTTCCTCAAATTGTTAAAAATAGAGCTACCCTATACCCAGCAATTGCACTACTGGGTATTTACCCCAAAGATACAGATGTAGTGAAAAGAAGGGGCACAATCACACCAATGTTCATAGCAGCAATGTCCGCAATAGCCAAACTATGGAGGGAGCTGAGATGCCCTTCAACACATAAATTCAGATTTTAAATAACTCAGTGTTTAGAATAGAATCTGGCACATAGGAAGAGACTATAAACATTAGCTGTTACCAGAATGCTCTAGAGCAATGGTAGCTGGAATGTTATATGTGGATACCTATGGGTCCCTAAAATCCTATCGGGAGGTCAACAAGACAAAATATAATAATACTAAGGTATTATTTTTACATGATTTATGTAACCATTACTATAAGTCATTGTACTCTTCACAATTAGTACGGGCACCTGTGCTATTGTCATTGAATATTTTACCACCGTGCAATCTCAATTAAAAAAAAAGTCAGTGTCACTTAAGAATGGCCTTTATGAAGTATTAAAACTTAGTAATTTTATTAAATCTCAACTCTTAGGCACCTGGGTGGCTCAGTCATTTAAGCGTCTGTCTTTGGCTCAGGTCATGATCCCATGATCCTGGGATGGAGTCCTGCATAAGGTTCCCTGTCCAGCGTGGAGTCTGCTTCTCCCTCTCCCTCTGCCCCCGCTCCCCCCCCCCCACTCACGGTCTCTCTCTCAAATAAATAAGTAAAGTCCAAATTACAGACAAATTATGGTTTTTAGACTTTAAATTTGACATTCATTTTCTCAAAATGAGTGAAGTAAGCCTGTGACTTCAGGAAAAATAACCAAGTGTTTGTTGCCAATAGTAGCATTTGAAGTTTCACATGAAAATTAGAATTTTGGAAAACTTATAGCCAGCACTGCGAGCTTGAGAGCTTCTAAATACTCAAAGACTTTTCTAATGAGATTGGTAGTAATAGTAACACATGTGATGTTTCATTTTCTATAATGAAATATGTTGGCATTTTAAAGAGCTGCATAATTTCAATGAATTTATATTTAACAAATGACAAACATTCCAAAATCCTGCATGGCTGAAAGATCTGGGTAAGACAGACCAATGGATTTATTTGAAGACAGAAGAGTAAGTTTATTGATATTTGGTTTCAGCTTTCCCATTTCAGCTCACCTTTAAGAAATTACCACTTGTTATCAATGCCATGTGTGGTATCAAAGGTAATTTTTAAGAGGACTATTAAAATATCCCTCTTTTTCCAGTAGCGTATCTGTGTGTGGTTGGATTTTCTTCATAGATTTTAACTGAAATGATAGATTTCAGCTACTTCTCTTCAGCCAGATATTAAAGAAATCTGCAAAAGTGTCCAATAATGTCACCCTTCTCCCTAAAATTTTTTGGCTGAGAAATGTTATTTTCATTTAAATATATATTTACATTTATTATGGTTAATCTTTTAAAAAGATTTCATCTATTTTTTTTAGAGAGAGAGTGCATGAGCAGGAGGGGCAGAAGGAGAGGGAAAGAGAATCCCAAGCAGACTCCGCCCTGACATGAGGCTCAATCTCACAACTTGAGGCCACCACCTGAGACAAAACCAAGAGTTGGAAGCCTAACCTACTGTGCCACCCAGGAGCCCCTATTATTGTTATTTAAAAATGAATGTATAGATAATTGTTTCAAACATTACTGTTTTGATTTCAAATGCAGTAGATATAAGCCATATAATCAGAAACTTTCTTGAGTCCTCAATAAGTTTTAAGAATGTTAAGGGTTCCTGAGACCAAAAAGTTTAAGAACCACTGGTGTAGAATAAATGTCTATTGGGTAGCTCCTTCACACCATATAATCCTTTCGGTCTAGGACTCTAGAAGACAGAATGAGGACTATAATTCTATACATAAAATAAACTGGAATAAAGCAATAATGTGGTAATCAGACATGATTCTAGAAATTGCTTTGACAGAAGAAGAAAGGAACACTTTGTTGTGACTTAAATGTATGTGATAATTAATGAATAAAATGTTTTCAAGAAGTTATTTATGAATTAAGAGATATATGAATTGATTTCAACTGGAATGTTGTCAAGCTGCTATTTACTCTTCTTGTCAATGCAAGGGTAGTTATAATCTTACAAAATGCCCAAGATAATATTCTTATTATCTGTTGATTTGGAGATATCAATAGAGGGATAATGGATTTCAGTAAGTTTTTTTTTTTAAGATTTTATTTGTCAGAGCGTGAGAGCACAAGTAGGGGGAGCGGCAGGCAGAGGGAGAAGCAGGCTCCCTGCTGAGCAAGGAGCCCAATGCAGGGATCATGACTGAGCTGAAGGCAAACGTTTAACCAACTGAGCCACCCAGGCATCCTTGATTTCAGTATGTTTGAACATTTTTTTTTAAATGTACTTGAGAACATGCCCATTCCTGCTAGTTTATCATTTCTTAGATTTCTTTCTTCACTCTATAACCTGGAGTGGCTTCACTATAGTCTTTCTGTGTTCTTATTAGAGCCTTTACCCAGGCTTGAAAGCTCAGTGAGGTCTTTGACTCTTTTTTCTACTCTATTTCTAATCAGCTGCCAAATTGTACTGTCTTTTCTTTTCAAATTTGTTTCACATTTGTTCCTTTCTTCTCCATCCCCATTGCCCTCCTCTAGTCCAGATGGTCATCACCAAAACCTGGATTTTTAGAGCAGTGTCTTAGCTGATCTTTCTTTTGCTAAGTGCATGAAATATCTGACTAAAGCAGTGATTTATTTGATCTTGTCACTTTTGAGCATCAAACCCTCCAGAGACTCATGATTGCCTATAAAATAGTTCCTCAGCCCAGCATTCAGGGGCATGCAATACTATTATTTGTCACCAGACTTTGTATTAGAACATCTTTCACTACAGCTCATCAGGTGAGGAAGATCTCCCAGTGTCCTGCATAAGACATGCCTATTATAGAAACTAGAGCTTTACTTTTGTAACTCTATAGACAGGAATGTCCCTTCCCTCTTCCAGTTACAGGTCCCATTGTCCAGAGTCCAAGTCCCAACTTTTCCTTGAAATATTCTTCCCTTTCTTATAGAATTTAGAAATAAAAATATTAATAATACAATTAGAGTGCTTCCTCTGTGCCTCAAATCCTAATACTATGTGATACGGGTGACTTGAGGCAGAGAGTAATGTACTATTTTTTCATCATTGAGGGACAGTGTGGAAGCAGTAGTCTTTGGAGTTAGAAGACCAATTTCAACCTCCGGTTATGGTTAAGAAAATTTGGACAAGTCATATCAACTTTTTTTTTTTAAAAGATTTTGTTTATTTATTTGACAGAGAGAGACACAGCGAGAGAGGGAACACAAGCAGGGGGAGTGAGAGAGGGAGAAGCAGGCTTCCCCTGGAGCAGGGAGCCCAATGCGGGGCTCGATCCCAGGACCATGGAATCATGACCCGAGCCGAAGGCAGACGCTCGACAATTGAGCCACCCAGGCGCCTTAAGTCATATCAACTTTTTGTACTTGGTTTTCTCATGTGTAAAATGGGGATGATAATAATATCTATCTTATAGGGCCATTATAGGATCAAATAAGAGAATGTCTGTTGAAAATGGCAAAGCTCCATAAAGCATATTATTACAATTACTGTTACTACCACTACTACTATGATTATTATTATTGCCATTATTGCTTTCTTCGTGTGTGTATGTATTTTCCTCATTTTTTAAAAGATTTTATTTATTTATTTATTTATTTATTTGAGAGAGAGAGAGAAAGAAAGAGTGGGGAGAGGGACAGAGGAAGAGGGAGAGGGGCAAGCAGAGTCCAGACTGAGCACAGAACCCCACTCGGGGCACAATCTCATGACCCTAAGATCACGACCTGAGCCAAAACCAAGAGTCAGAGGCTTAACTGACTGAGCCATCCAGGTGCCCCTCATGAGTGCATGTATTTTCATGCCCTTAATTAGGATATAAGGTTTTGAAAGGGAAGTGTTGAGTCATTCTTTACTTTTTAATTCCCCCTTGTTAACAAAAGATCTTAATATAAAAATGAATGTTTACAAAAAGAGAAGCTAGAAGGGTTGTGGTAACCCACAAATAAATTTTTGTTTTGCTAAGAAAAAGAATATGGAGTGGAAGATTAACAATGCCAAACTTAATTCTGCTTTTATTGAGGGATTGTCTCATAGTGACGAGAATAGTCTTACTACTGAAAAATTTTGAACCACAAGAATTTTTAAAAGATTCCAAGATAAATAATTTATAGGTCCTCAAGGGAGAATGAGGTTAAAATTCTGTAGGAATGGAATGAACCAAAAGAGTGGAGACTTAAGTATGAATCAACATGAAAAATAAAACTATAATAGAAAATAAGGTTGGCTAAACTCTGGGAAGGTGGCTTACCTCTTACACAAAATAACTTATTACAGAGATTAAAGCTTAAGTCATCTATATAGTTAAACTTCCCATGTTCAATCAACTGAAGGGTTGGCAGCATATATGATAAATTATGGTGTTACAGGAAACTAATGTAAAATTAATAAATTTTCAGTGCTTCCAGAATTATAAGAGATGCTATTAAACTTTTCATAACCACATGCTGACTTGAGTTACCCCATAGTATAACTAAAATTAAATCCTGAGTGAATGAGAATGTTCAAGGTTAGGAATAGCAGCTGTTAAGAAGAGGATTGTGGCACCATCCATGTGCATGTCTGAGCGAACAGCCTCATAAACAGAGGGATCAATGAGTATGATGAAATTAGGGGGGCATGTAAGGAATAACATCTTGCCTGTCCTCTGCTCACTGCTTTTCTCCAACCTTTATACTTGGGCCTACTTGACTCCTATGTGCAGTGCTCAGCTGTGCTTCAAACTCTGGAATGAAATAAAGGGAAACATAATGAACCCTAGTGAATAGTTGGCAGACTCAGCCTCAAATAAAAGATGTTACTAATCCCTCTCTGACTTTCAGCCTTACCTAGTTCTCACCTTTCTGCCTCTTATGTGAGCAAAGAAAGTCCCTCCTTTGCTTCCTTTGTTCCTAAGCCCTGGTTAATTTGGCATCTATTCAGTAACACACTACTTTTCTCCACTTCTCTTTGTCACAAACATGAATTGCTTCTTCTAAGTCTGGGGCCCTTTTTGCCCTCTACACAATATAGGCAAATAAATTTTTAAAGATTTTATTATTTATTTGAGAGAGAGAGAGATAGCGAGAGAGAGCACAAACAGGGGTAGGGGTTGGGCAGAGGGAGAAGCAGGCTCTCCGCGGAGGAGGGAGCCCAATGCGGGGCTCTATCCCTGGACCCTGGAACCAAGACCTGAGCTGAAGGCAGAAGCCTAACTGACTGAGCCACTCAGGTGCCCTAAATTTTCAAACTATAAACCAGATACATTGAAGAAGCACCTTAAATGTGATAAATTTAATTTTCTTCCCATTGAGGAAAGAATGGACTTTCCATAGTAACAAGTAAAAGAAAGTTAAGAGTAAAAGAAGTTAACAAGTAAAAGAAGGTTACGTATTGGTACTGAAGCACAGACCCCACAGACACAGTCGTCTGTGCCCAACCCATTGAGTAAGCGCAGACAAACTTTGTGATGATTCCACGGAAGCCAAAGCAGTAGCACCAGCATTTCAGGACCATGTTCTGAGCTGTTGGTGGAGTGAAGGATCTGAACGATGCATCACAACAACCTTTGGAAACACGGTTTCTTTATTTTGGTCATCAGTGAAGTTTTCTTGAACTTCTTTATATGTCAAACAATGTGCTAGCTATTAGGGGTTCATAGATGAAGGGGACTGGGTTCTGCCCTCAAAGAGCTCACTGTCTTGGTAGATGAGGAGAGAGGTTGTGATGCATTAAAAAAAAAATGAGGTAAGAAGATTTGGGATTTGGTGACATTGAGCCACTCTGAAGAGTCACCACAAGTAAAATTGTGTCATGTCAATAATTAGGATGCAGTTTTATTTGAAATTCCTTACTTTTTATCTCCTGAGGAGAAATCAAGAAACTGTGATGGGAGGTACAGTTTTTTAAAAAACAGAGAGCTAAATGATAACTAGTTTAAAACACTTGGAGTATAGCAAGGGAAAAACAAATATGTATATTCAGTAATATAAAAAATTAAAATCAACACTAAAAATTGCAATATGTTACAGCTTGAATAAACTAATAAAGGACATGATTGCAGGGAGATCTCATTTGAAGATGATTGGAGAAGACTTTGAGAGTAGTTCTTTTTTTTTTAATGATTTATTTATTTGTTTGAGAGAGAGAATCAGAGAGAGTGAGCAGAGGGAGCGGGAGAGAATCTCAAGTAGACTCTGTGCTGAGTGCAGAGCCCAACACAGGGCTTGATCCCAGGACTCTAAGATCATGACTTAAGCTAAAATCAAGAGTTGGGTGCTTAACTGACTGAGCCCCAGGGACCCCCTTTGAGAGTCCTTTTTTTTAATTTTTTTATTGTTATGTTAATCACCATATATTACATCATTAGTTTTTGATGTAGTGTTCCATGATTCATTGTTTGTTCATAACACCCAGTGCTCCATGCAGAATGTGCCCTCTTTAATACCCATCACCAGGCTAACCCATCCCCCTACCCTCCTCCCCTCTAGAACCCTCAGTTTGTTTTTCAGAGTCCATCATCTCTCATGGTTCGTCTCCCCCTCTGACTTACTCCCCTTCATTCTTCCTCTCCTGTTATCTTCTTTTTTTTTCTTAAAATATGTTGCGTTATTTGTTTCAGAAGTACAGATCTGTGATTCAACAGTCTTGCACAATTCACAGCGCTCACCGTAGCACATACTCTCCCCAATGTCTATCACCCAGCCACCCCATCCCTCCCACCCCCAACCACTCCAGTAACACTTAGTTTGTTTCCTGAGATTCAGAATTCCTCATATCAGTGAGGTCATATGATACATGTCTTTCTCTGATTGACTTATTTCACTAAGCATAAGACCCTCCAGTTCCATCCATGTCGTTGCGAATGGCAAGATCTCATTCCTTTGGATAGCTGCATAATATTCCATTGTGTATATATACCACCTCTTCTTTATCCATTCATCTGTCGATGGACATCTTGGCTCTTTCCACAGTTTGGCTATTGTGGACATTGCTGCTATAAACATTGGGGTGCACGTACCCCTTCGGGTCCCTACATTTGTATCTTTGTGGTAAATATCCAGTAGTGCAATTGCTGGATTGTATGGTAGCTCTAATTTCAATTGTTTGAGGAACCTCCATACTGTTTTCCAGAGTGGTTGCACCAGCTTGCATTCCCACCAACAGTGTAGGAGGGTTCCCCTTTCTCCACATCCCCGCCAACATCTGTCGTTCCCTGACTTGTTAATTTTAGCCATTCTGACGGGTGTGAGGTGGTATCTCATTGAGGTTTTGATTTGGATTTCCCTGATGCCGAGCGATGTTGAGCACTTTTTCATGTGCCTGTTGGCCATTTGGATGTCTTCTTTGGAAAAATGTCTGTTCATGTCTTCTGCCCATTTCTTGATTGGATTATTTGTTCTTTGGGTGTTGAGTTTGATAAGTTCTTTATAGATTTTGGATACTAGCCCTTTATCTGATCTGTCATTTGCAAATATTTTCTCCCATTCTGTCGGTTGTCTTTTGGTTTTGTGGACTGTTTCTTTTGCTGAGAGTCGTTTTTGACCAGAACCTGAAGGTAATGATAGAAATTCTTACACCATAGTTAAGTCTAGGTAATGACTTGTCCCAAGGCCCAAAGAAAAATATTAGTAAGTTTGGTTGAAGGAGGACAATGAAATGTTGTTGGCCAAAGTAGAGGATTCAAATTGCTAATTAATAAAATATGAATTAAGGTTTGGACTGGGGAAGATAATGGGTGACCTTGAATTATGGACTCATGTGGACAAATGTGGATTCATGTGGATCTATAAGATCGTAAGAGTTTAGAATTAGGAAGCGGAGGAATCTAGTGGTCCTGAGAGTCTGGGGAGCAGGAATTTGATCAACTGGCAGAGCAGAGATATTCATTCATTCATTTACTCATTCATTAATCTAATGTTTATTGACAACTTAGTATGTTCCAAGAACTGTTCTAAGCACTTGGATAAGCCCTGAAACCTTATGAAACTTACATCCTCATGGAAGAAGACAGAAACAAACAGATAAACATATAAACAGATGAAAATATTGCCCGATAATAATTGCAATGCAGAAATTAAAGGGAATCATATGGACGAGAGACTGACTGTTCTTTTATATTTGGGGGTGGGGAAGGGACGGTAGTAGAGGAGGGCTCTTTGAAGATGTGACATTTAAACAAAGACCTGAAGTCAAGAAGGAGTCACACGCATATAACCAGGGCTGTGTGGCTGGGATGAGCAGAGTCTGATGGAGCAATTCCCAGCAGACAGACTAAATCCAAAACCCTGGGAGGCCAATGTGGTCAAGAAGGAGTAGGCAAGAAACAAATGGCTTAAATAAGCAAGCTGGGTAAGGGACGATGAGGATCCTATGAGGAAGGATCTCAGGAACTTAAACCACAATTCTGAGGTATATAGAAGTTGGGAGCTAGCTCAAAGAAGAGGGGTCCAAGGACTGGGTGTGGGCATGCATGTGATTCAGTCATGGATAAACTGAGCAATGTTAGAATTCAGTACAGTTGGGGTGCCTGGGCGGCTCAGTCAGTTAAGTGTCTGACTCTTGATTTTGGCTCAGGTCATGATCTCAGGGTCCTGGAATTGAGCCCAGCATGGGGCTCTGCACTCAGCATGGAGTCTGCTTCTCCCTCTCCCTTTGCTCCTCCCCCTACTCACATTCTCTCTCTCTCAAATAAATAAATAAAATCTTAAAAAAAAGAAAACAAAGAATTCAGTACAGTTTGCTGTAAGTAAGGAACCAGAAGTTAGCTTGGATCTGAGACAGTGTTTTCTGGTGTAGGACTTTACAATAATAATAACCACAATAATTGTTCTAGTGACCTACCACCTACCTGTGACAATCTTGTTTCCTCTTTGCCTTTTATAACTTTTACTCATCTTTGCTTATTGGTTGAAATCAGGTGTCCCATCCTCCTTGACCCAACTCCCAAGTCTTGGTAGAGTTTAGGAGTCCTTACTCAGGGGTCCCCAAATACACTATTGGTATTCCCATATAGTCACATTGCTTTATGTTTGTATTTTTATTTCTGCTACTATGTGAGGGTTTTTCAGGGTGAGAGATTGTATCTTATTCCTCTTTATATCCCAAGTTGCTAATATAGTGTCTTGCACCAGGATGTTTTCAATATGCATTTTTTGATTGAATAAATGAATGAAAGAATGAGTAGATGATAGCTTATTCAAATCCTTTGTGAAATTAGGCAGGGCAAATATATAAAATAAGAGTAAAGTGTATGAGTATGTTGGTACATGCCAGGTTCTTTACTTAAACCATGTCTCTTAATTCTCCCAGCAAGTCAAAGCGGTGGAGAGTGAAATCATCTATCCTTTAGAGAGAAATAAACTGCAGTTCAGAATCCATAAAGAGCAGCAACAAGGTGGTAAACCTAGTGATGGGCAAGGCTGGGAAACAATGCTGTGTTCTTTCCAGTTTGCCTAAGATCACAACATGGATGATGTTGAACTCACAGATATGTGTGCAAGAAGGAAAGTTTCCTGCCAGGAAACACACAGCTCCTGATTGCTGTGAACTTCTTTGACTTACTAGGGCGATGGAGAACCATTTAAGTTTCTGAGTGATAGGATAAAATGTATTATGCTATGATGGACATGATCTTTGGGATAATTATTCTCACTACTCTGGCTACTCTGTACAGGCTGAATTACAGAGAGACAAGTTAGGGGTTGATCATAGTCCAACAGCTGTGGAGTTGTGAAGAATTACGGTTGTCTGTGTCCCTGGAACTAGGAAAGAAAGAAAAAATAATTTAAGAGATATTGAGTGGGAAAAAAATGGCGGAACTTAAAAAGTCTCATTAGATGTGAGATAGCAAGGAGAGAGTTCATTCAATTATAACTAGGGTGTCAAGTCCATGGATCTTAAGGGCATCCGGGAGTTTGGGATGGCACCTAATTTAAGGTGCTGCTAAATGCTGCTTAAAATTCATTATATTTTTTAGACATCCTAATGGTCCACTAAAAAAAACATGGAGTGGGTGAATGCAAATCATTGTGCAATTCATGTCTCAGTTCCTCATCTAGAAACTAGTAAGAGTTTTCTTAGATGATTTTCAGGGTCGATGTCTTGTAAATTTACAACATTCTTGAATTGGAGCAGTTTCTTTCCTTTATAAGCCCCTCCTTTTCCTTCCCTCTTCTTATTTCAAAATGATAGCCCTGAAAGTGATCATTATCTGGATGAACAAATATGTTTAAAACAAGTATATAATTAGAAATCTTTCCCAGGTTTTGTATACACAAAGTGCATTTTTTGGTTTGCCAGTCCTGGAAATGTTTGTGACAGCTTCTTGGCTTTTAGTAAGCATTGCTCAGCACAACCACCTGCTTTCTTTCTTTTCTTTTTTAATTGCTGGGGATGGGGCTGTTTTCTATCATGGATTTTTCCGTTTGATAAAAACCTTTATTCTACTTACCTTACTTTCAATCATTTCACTGTAACATACCCCCAGACATGGCCAAGAAACCCTGCTGTCATCAATCTTCTAGTTAAAGTATGTTGCAGAGTCTTAAACATTCATTCTAGAATCTCAATATGGGCAGTAGCAGCATACCAGTTTGTGTTAATCATGCCCCAGAATTCACTGTACCTTACTTACTTAGGAAAAAAAAAAAGTACAACCGGAGTTTGAGAAGCATGATTCGGTGGCACAAAGGAGAAACATTATAGGAAAAACACATTATTATCATATATTAAATCCAGAGCAGTGGAGCCTTGGAAATTGGAACATTGATTTGTAAACTATCTTTGAAATAATCAAGATGTGTCGTTGAAACTAATAGCCAGAATAAAAAAAAAGTAACAAGAGAAAAGGACTTAGAAGACAAAGCAGAGGGAATTCATTAATTTGAAAATATTTATCAAATACCAGTTATTAAGATATGGAGGCATCCTGTTAGACATTGGTCATATAGAAGAACATAAAACAGACAGTCCCTTGCCCTTCCAGAGCTTACAGTGTAGAGTGGGAAGCTACAGGGAATGTAGGTATTGCATAAATGATTAGAAGTTTTAAAATGGAGAACTGCAAGTGAAACAGAAGGAAATGGAACTTGACTTTGGGCAGAGGACAGAAGGATATTGTTGGCCTGGTAAGACCTTTTAGCAAAAAGTAATCGTGAAGTTGAAAATTGAAGGTTAGGTAGGTGTTAGTTAGCAAGGCAGAAATGTTGGGAAAGGAAAGAGATGGGATAAGTATGAAGGTAATTAGACAGGAGCTGAGATATTCTTGGAATTGAAAGAAGTCCATTTCTTCTTTCTTCTTCTCATCTCTCACAGATGAGACTTAGTCAAGATATTTTGAGACTATATCAAAGAGAATGGATAGCATCCCAAAGGAGGCAGGGAACCACTGAAGGGAAGTGATAAAAGATGGGTGTACTGAAATGATCATGATCATGGTAACCGCTGTTGGAAGGGAAAGAGTGAGAGTGGGAAATGTACATGTGTATACATGTAGGCTCACAGAAAATAACGTCTACTTGCCCTAAATCTAGGCGGTAAAGACGTGCTACTTGGGAGATGGCATTAACTGAAGAAAGAACAGGGAGAAGTTTAGGATAATGGTTTATCACATTATTAGGCAGCCTGGTGAAGTTTTCCTTCTTGATGATAACCCTTGTAATGAGGTGACAAACATTTGTACAGCTGGAAAGTCATCAAGAGAAGGTTCCCTAGCCTTTCTGAAAAATCATGGTTCCCAAACTTGAATATCAGGGATCAGGAAATCACTCCACTCTCTCTTTAAAACAAAAGCAAAAATAAAATCCCAACAAACCCAATAACCTGAATAAAAATTTGGAATGCCATTTTAACATCATAATTTCAGAAGAATATAATTTCACAATAAATGGTAAGCCTTCTAATTTCCCTGTAAGGACAGTAACATTTTTGTGCATATAATTTTCCTTATTTTTCTAGTTTGTCCACAAAGCTATAACCTTTTGTCACATTCACGATGTCTCAGAGACTTAATTTTGTAAACCTTAGCTCCACCTATCACAGAGACAGGATAAAAACTGGTACGGCCTTTATCCTTGAACTAATTATATCCAAGGTCATTTCAGAGTTGAAATACACTTTAATTCCACAGCTGTGCCTTTTAGGATAGACCAGAAGGAGACTTAACCTCTGACAAAGCATGATTAGTTGCTTATTCACTGAAGGAGGGCAAATATTTCTCAGAATATTCCTTTTGCTTGATGGCTACTAGCTTTGTAAATATACCCCTGGAAGAAACAACACAATTCTGATGAGTCATCATGCTTTCATATAAGGATGCTGAAAAGTAACCTCAGAATAGGAATAGAAACTGAAAACCTATTTTAAGACTTCCCTGATTTGAGGCAATTTTTTGAGGAACATACACATGAAATAAATTCACTGCATATACATTAATTCAAATTGAAAATATTTAGAAAGGGATGCCTGGGTGGCTCAGTCGGTTAAGCGTCTGCCTTTGGCTCAGGTCATGATCTCAGAGTCCTGGGATCGAGCCCCGCATTGGGCTCCCTGCTCAGTGGGGAGTCTGCTTCTCTCTCTCCCTCTGCCCCTCTCCCCGCTCAGGCTCTCTCTCTCTCTCTAATAAATAAAATCTTAAAAAAAAGAAAAGATTTAGGAAATAAAGATCCAGTGAGCATCTCTGAAAATGTTTCATATCATAGATATTATGTTTTTAGTTTTAAAATTAAGAGGGTGAAGTAATAGGGAGGTGAGAAACGCTGATGAGTAATGACTTATTTTTCATTTTATTCTTAATTATAATAGGTCTTATGGTGGAAGAGAGCTTTGGTAAGAGGAAAATGTGATTTCCATCTCTATATAAAGTAGGCATAGGAAAGTTTGTGAGTTTAGTCTTAACCTGGAGAGAAGTAACACTAGCACACCTACTAGCATACTAAGAAAAGTTTTTCCAAAATAAACAAATGGGAATACATCCGATTAAAAGCTGCACAACAAAAGAAACGATTAACAAAATGAAAAGACCACTTATGGAATGAAAAATTTATTTGCAAATCACATATCTACTAAGGGCTTAATATCCAAAATACATAAAGAATTCATATAACTCGATAGCCAAAAAAAAAAAAATCTAATTAAAAAATGGACCAAGGACCTGAAGAAATGAAGAAGGCATGCAAATGACCAATAGGTAGATGAAAAAGTGCTAAGCATTACTAATCATTAGAGAAATGCAAGTCAAAACCACAATGAGATGTCACCTCACATCTGTTAGAATGGCTATCGTCAAAAAGGCAAGCAATAACAAATGTTGGCAAGAATGTGGAGAAAACAGAGCCCTTGTGCGTGGTTAGTGGAATTATGAAGTGGTCCAGCCACTATGGAAACAGTATGGAAGTTCCTGAAAAGAATTAAAAATAGAACTACCATATGATCCAGTAAATTCTAATTCTGGGTATTTATCTGAAGGAAACAGAAATACCATGTCAAAGATAACTGCCTTCCATGTCTGTAGCAACATGATTCACAATAGTCAAGACACAGAATCAACCTAAGTTGTCTACCAACAGGTGAATGGATAAATGAGTTGTGAGTCATATACATATATAATGGAGTGTGGTTCAGTTATAAAAAAGGAAACCCTGCCATTTGTGACAACATGAATGGAAATTGAGAGCATTATGCTAAGTGAAATTGAGTCAGAGAAAGACAAATACTGTATGTTCTCACTTACCATGTGAAATCAAAAAACCCCAAACCCTCCAATTCATAGAAAAAGAGATCAAATTTGTGGTTACTAGAGGCAGAGGGTGGAGGGTAGGGGGAATTGGATGAAAGGTGTCAAAAGGTACAAAATTCCAGCTATAAGATAAATAAGTACTGGGGATGGAATGTTACAACATGATGACTCTATTTAACACTAGAAAATTTAAATAAAATCTTTAAAAAAATAAAATAAAATTAGGGACTTTAGTGCCTTCTCCATAGTATGTAATACATATTACTATGTAGTAATACATAAGTAATACATGGAGATACATATTAAGTATTAAAGAATACTTAAGATTTAATCTTCAAATTGCCATTTACTTCAAGAATTAATACATGAAAAAGAAAACCAGTTTTAAAGATTTTATTTATTTATTTTTGCGAGAGGGAGAACGAGCATGAGCAGGGGGAGGGACAGAGGGAGAAGCAGACTCTGCTGAGCAGGGAGCCCGATGCGGGACTTGATCCCACCCCGGGATCATGACCTGAGCTGAAGGCAGACGCTTAACTGACTGAGCCACTCAGGTGCCCCAAAGTCCCTAATTTTAAATGGAGTTTCTGAATTATCAATCTTTTTTTTAATGCATTTAGCAGCTTTTTTAGAAATTGAAGTATAGTTGTCACACACAACGTTGCATTAGTTTCAGGTGTACAACATAGTGATATGAAACTCTATGTTATGCTGTGCTCACCACGAGTGTAGCTCCCGTCTGTCACATACAACACTATTACACCACTGACAACATTCCCAATGCTGTTCTTTTTATCCCATGACTTAGTCATTCCATAACTGGAAACCCATACACCCCATTCCTTTTCGCCCATTTTGCCCATCTCCCCACCACCCTCCCCTCTGGGCAACACCAGGTTGTTCTCTATATTTATGGGTCTGTTTCTGGGTGTTGTTATTTATTTACTTACTTTGCTTTTTGGATTCCATACATAAGTGAAATCATACAGTGTTTGTCTTTGTGTGACTTCTTTCACTTAGCATCATGCTCTCTAGGTCCGTCCGTGTTGTCACAAATGGCAACAATTCTTTTCTGTGGCTGAGTAATATTCCATTGTATTGATTTATCACCTCTTCTTTATCCATTCATCAGTGGATGGACACTTGGGTTGCTTCCATATCTTATCTATTGTAAATAATGCTGCAATAAACATAGGGGGACACACACACACACACACACATATATATATATATATATATATATATAAATATAAATATATACACACACATATCTTTTTGAGTTAGTGTTTTAATTTTCTTTGGGTAAATACCCAGTAGTGGAATTACTAGATTGTAATCTAGTATCAATCTTATGCAAATTATCTTCTATCATATAGCGGGATAGCCATTCCCCAAAAGTCTTGTCACATATTCTTAATCTGAGGGATGGGGTTACCAATACTCTAAGTACACAAATCACCTGGATCCTTTCTACCTTGTCTCCATGTTTGCTTCCTCTCATAATCCCCTATAAGAATTTGGGCTTTGCAAGGGCACCTGGGTGTCTCAGTGGGTTGAATCTCCGACTCTTGATTTTTGTCTTGGGTTGTGACCTCAGGATTGTGGGATTGAGCCCCGCATCGGGCTCTGCACTCAGCGTGGAGTCTGCTTACCCTTTGCTCTTCCCCCAGTCTCTCTCTCTCTCTTAAATAAATTAAATCTTTAAAAAAGAAGAATTTGAGCTTTACAAACATAATTGGGAGGGGAGTTGGAAGGAAGTAAGGAGTTGAGGTTAGTAATCTCCATGATTTGTACTGACTGCTTTAGTTGTCCTGCAGCTTGAAAAATTCTTTGTCAGTGGAACACAAAGTCATGATTTGGAATGAAGAAGGAAAAAATACCCACGGCCAGGAGAACTAAACACAGTAAGATGACATGTGCATTTTCAAAATGTTTAACGATGAGCTTGTGACCCATCTAATATGAATTTTTAAAAAAACAATAATTTGGCAGGAAAGAAAACAAAGCATGTGTATACAAAAACTCCAAACCTTCTCATTTTCTATTTACTTGGGAGCTTTTTCTTTGACTTCTCAGACTCATTTAATTTATCTGTGAATAGGCAATGGGAAATGGCTATAAGAAGACATACATATTTTGAGGTCAAAGGTTTGGTTTAAACTCTGACTCTGATGTTCAATCTTGGGTAAATCACCACTCTCTGAGATCCATGGTGTTCTATTCTTCTATTGGAATGATAACAAGGTAGGCTGGGGCAATGCTCTCAGGACCCCAGTTCATCCCAGAGGTTACCTGCAGCACCCATACACTGGGAAGACTTTCTTCCTTAAGTACTCATATCTGCCTCTCTGAGGACTTAGAAGCAGAGGACATGTTTTGTAATCCCAAATCTCCTTGTTTCTTAAACTTCTTTTCCACAACTTTCAGGTGGCAAAACTGATTCCAACTAAGAATAAACTACTTGTTCAGATGTAAGTTCACGAGGTAAACCGCAACTTGAAGATTAACTCTTAAATCTCAATGTGACATTATTCAATACATACAATGTGTAAAACATTAAGTTTCTAATTTTGAACTGAGTCTCTTCCTTGTTAATTGATTCAGCCATCACCCCCTACCATGTGGTGTGTGGTCTGGTTTATTCATGCGCTTGACTTTTGTCAAATGTTTTCAACCCTCCACTTCCATCCTTTCCATCCTGACAGGCCTGGTCTTCCTCAGAGAGTACACCACATTTCTTGACACAGTAATCACTTTGGCTTCTCTCTCCCCACATCACCATCTCTACTCTACATTTCTCCTACACTCAGTTTCATGGCTGGTTGGCTTATTTTCATCTTTCAAATCTCCATTGACATGTATCCTCAGAGAGGCCTTTCCTGCACATGTTGAATTTTTTTTTTGACATCATTATCCTATTTATTTTGTTCTTTGCATACTCTGGCTACTAGGATATAAGCTCCGTGAAAATACGAACGTTGTCTATCCAATTTGTTCTCTCTCTAGTCCCTAACAATATGCTAGGCACATGATAAGTAGGCAAGATTGCAGGGGAATGGCTATGTAAGCCCTTGGTAAAGTTGGATTATGTTTTCAGGTCTTCCCAGGAGTCAATTTTATCACAAAAGCAACAGATAAGCTTCTTACTTTCAGGGGATGAAGCGGCTTGGCCAATGGGTTTATCAGTAGTAACCTGTGTTTACTGAATTTAGTTTTTGCCTCCCCAAGTAAATTATGGATTTTTAAAAGGATCTTCCAGTATAGATATCTAAAAATCATTGTAAATGAGTGATCAAATGAATGAATCCTATTATTGGGTGAATGGATACTACTTATTAAATATATATTATATCCAGAGAGAATGCTGTGTAAGGGATGGTAGAACATTCCAAAACAAATGACCATATATAACATAAACCGTGAATTTATTTCAAATATCAGAATGGGTGTTAAGGAAAATAGAAATATCTAGAGAACCAAATGAAAGGGAAATTGTTTTTCTAGAACTACTATTTTTTTAAATATTTTATTTATTCATTTGAGAGAGAGAATGAGATAGAGAGAGCATGAGAGGGGGGAGGGTCAGAGGGAGAAGCAGACTCCCTGCCCAGCAGGGAGCCCGATGCGGGATTCCATCCCAGGACTCCAGGATCTGACCCGAGCTGCAGGCAGTCACTCAACCAACTGAGCCACCCAGGCGCCCTAGAACTACTATTTAGAGTAAAATAGTCATATCCTTTTCTTTCTTCCTATTTTAGTGATAAAACATTATTTGATATTGCAGGGCTTTAACTGTAGCAAATTATAAACAAGAATGGACATACAATTGGTTACGATACTAATCTTTTTTTTTTCTTAATTCAGTTTTTGGACCAGTCTGCTATTTTTAGGACAGTGAAAATATCTCAGTAGGATATTAATGAAGAAGTATTTGGGGCACCTGGGTGGCTCAGTTAAGCGTCTGCCTTCAGCTCAGGTCGTGATCCCAGAGTCCTGGGATTGAGTCCCTGCATCAGGGCTCCTTGCTCAGCAGGGAGTCTGCTTCTCCCTCTCCCTCTGCTGCTCCCCCTGCTTGTGCATTAGCTCTCTCTCTTTCTTTCTCTCTCTGTCAAATAAATAAGTACATACATACACACATACATACATACATCTTTTTTTAAAAAAAGAAACTAATTTTTTTGTGTGTCCGCAATGTTTTCCTCAATGGTCCTATCTATATAAATAAAACAGTCAATGATTTTGCTAATTTGGAATGGATTTGATTATGATGAGTGTTTTGTTCTTTCATAGCAGTTTTTGGAATTTTGTTATAGTTGTTGTGAATTAACCTAAATTTCACTCTACCCTAAAAAACAGATTTGGGACAAACTGAGATTCAAGGCTAGATTACATGTAATGAAATTAAATTCTAGTATGTGACTATCTCTGTTAGTTGGGTGAAGATTAAGAGTTACTTGCTATTCTTTGCTGTATTTTCTTTCAATCAGGGAACAATGACATATATATATCGGGAATGAAGAAAGACAGATTTTTCTCCAAAGAGAAATTGTTGGGCCTGACAACATATTTGGACAATCATATAGCAAAAGTGCTTATGAAGATGTTTAGTCACTGGTTTTATAGACATAAATACAGGAATGCTGTTACTATCTTGGTCCTCTTAAGAAAACACTACTGACATCTATCAGAGCTCAGTTACTTGAAGAATTCTGGACATTCACTTAGCAGTAATTCTTCCTACACAGGATTACCTTCAAAGCAAAGGACACGGGCTCAGATTCTATCATGGCCATCAGCACATCTAAATTCTAAGAGCACAAATATTTTAAAAATTCTGCCAGGTGCCGGCAAGACGGTTTCTGAGCTGTGTAATTGGGCTGGTGCCCATTCTGACAGAATTGCTAAAACTAGACATGCACTTGCTTTACCAAATTTAGAGGGATCTTGGAGAGCAGAAAACAACTTGCTAAATTATTTCCAGAGTAGGTAAAATGAATTAGGACAACTCAGCTTTGTCAAAAGTTCCTCAACATGTTTTATCTACAGTCAAAATTTTCTACTGTGTATTAAGTCATATTAATTGTTGGCTGTAGGATCCATCCCATTTGTACAAGATAAATTTGCAATTCTTGATAAATTCTGAAGGGATCCCGATTTGATTTTCACTTCTACTTCATCTACAAAAGAAAAAGAAATTTTTTTAAAGATTTTGTTTATTTATTTGACAGAGAGAGACACAGTGAGAGAGGGAGCACAAGCAGGGGGAATGGGAGAGGGAGAAGCAGGCCTCCTACTGAGCAGGGAGCCCAATGCAGGGCTTGATCCCAGGACCCTGGGATCATGACCTGAGCTGAAGAGAGACGCTTAACCGACTGAGCCACCCAGGTGCCCCGAAAAAGAAATATTTTTAAGGTATAGGAATATAAGTTGATAGTGGAGAAAACTGCATAGTATGAGTCTGACTGTAAAATGATCTGACTTGTAGTAAAGTTTTTCTGGGAATGAAGTCTAGGATGATTTTTTTTTTAAGATTTTATTTATTTATTTGAGAGAGAGTGAGCGAGAGAGAGCATGAGTGGGGAGGAGATGGAGAAGCAGGCTCCCCACGCAGCAGGGAGCCTGACGCAGGGCTCAATCCCAGGACCCGGGTTCATGACCTGAGCCAAAGGCAGACCCTTAACCGACTGAGCCACCCAGGCGCCCCAACTCTAGCATGATTTAAGAGGGGAAAGGAGATGCAAGAGTGAGTCCCGTCTGATAGTATATGTAAGTAATAGCAATGCAAGGGTATAAATTAACATTTTCACAGCAAATGAAAAGGAAAATGTGGTTATAAAAATTTTGAACATAGAAACCCAAAGATGAATGAAGGAGTGGGAGGTGGGAAGGATAGGCAAGAGAGTAACCGTGGCTGATGAGGAAGAGAATGGTGGAAGGTTCTAGCCTTGGCACTTCAGGGTTTCATTTTCTACCAATGGCTTCACCACCACCACTATCAGAGATTTGATTGGCTTGGCACAAAGCTGAAAAGATGGTCAAACAACACTTGCTATGAGATCGTATGACATACTGGAAAAATTGTGGGGTTTGGAGTTGGACAGACTTGGTTTGAAGTCCTGGCTCCACTACTAATAATCTGTGCTTATGTAATATTAGGATTCTAAATAAAGATAATAATGCCTAATTTCATGATCGTAGTGATTAATGATACTGTAAACGTAGTAATAATACAAACTACCTGGCTCCTTATAGGCTCTATAAAGAGAGCCTATAAAGAATAAAGAAGAATAAATAATAATTTATATAAAGAAGATAAAGAATAAAGAAGATAAATAAAAATATTTATATTTATTTTATATATATGAATAAATAAATAAATAAACAATAAAGAAGAATAAAGAGTAAAAGAATAACAGTGAGGGGCGCCTGGGTGGCTCAGTTGGTTAATCGACTGTCTTCGGCTCAGGTCATGGTCCCAGGGTTCTGGGATCGAGTCCTGCATCAGGCTCCCTGCTCGGTGGGGAGCCTGCTTCTCCCTCTCCCCCTGCTTGTGCTCTCTCTCTCTACCTCTCTCTGTTTTTTTATTTGATAAATAAAAAATAAAATAAAAATATAATAAAAAAATAAAATCTTTTTTAAAAAATAAAATAAAAAAATAAGAGTAACAGTGCTTTATTTCTTATATTTCTCTTCCTATATCTAAAAAAAATTAAGAAGAAAAACATTTTTAAGAAGTAGTAATAATCTGCCTAACATGTTCAATTAGAAAGCAGTAGTTAAGAGAAAATTACTGCTTCCACTTTTCAGGTCAAAGTATTGATGTAAATGTAGGTCTATAGTAAATGTACATGAAGAGGACAGGTGATTACTAGTAGATATTTACTGTTAAAATATAGTTCTTATTGCTCATACTCTCTAGATCTATGCTTTCATCATAACATGTAATTTTTAAATGCATTATAAATATATCTTTTTAAAAAATATTTTATTTATTTATTTATTTGAAGAGAGAGAGTGTGTGTGAGTCGGGGAGACGAGCAGAGGAAGAGAGAATCTCATGCAGATTCCTCGTGGAGCACGGAGCCCTACGCCCAGCTCAGTCTTACGACTCTGAGGTCATGACCTGAGTCTAAACCAAGAATCCAATGTTCAACTGACTGAGGCACCCAGGTGCCCCTCATTATAAATATATCTTAATTAGAGTCCATTCCACCCCTAATCTCGGTTTAGCTTCATATTACCAGGAATTTTACCAATGTGGGAGAGGAGAGTAGAAAAACTAAACTTTCTCTTCTTTAATAATGATGAAAATAGCAGCCACAAGTAGAACGTTACCTGGAGGTCAGGTTTAAGATATCTCTGAACCCACTATCATAGATAACAAATGCAAAAACATCCTGTGAACTCCTAGTGTAATGTGGATTTGGGGAGTGGGGGAAAGGGTTGACGAGAATGTAGAAGGCTTGTTTCCTGTCATCCTAGAGCATAAAATTTTTTCTTTTATAGCCAAGTAAAATACAAATTGATTAGTGCTCAAATGAATGTTCTTTCTCAAGTGAAAGATTATTTATACCAGAAAGGGTAGTGGGTAGAAAAATCTTCCAGACAAAGTGGTAATTGAGTTAAGACTTTCAGGATGAAGATTATTTCAGTGGAATTTAAGGGAAAGGTGTGGTTTCTGTGAGAGAGAGAGAGAGAAAGAGAGACAGAGAGCATGAGAGAGAGAGAGAGAGAGAGAGAGAGAGAAAGAGAGAGCATGAAAGGTTGAGGAGGGCAACAGGCAAGGAAGAAGCAGACTCCCGGCTGAACAGGGAGCCTGACTCAGGGCTCTATCCCAGGACCCTGGGATCATGACCTGAGCCGAAGGCAGACACCTAACCGACTGAGCCACCCAGGCACCCCAACATCAAGTTCTTTTCCATTTTTGAGCCATGGGTTTTGACAAGTAGGTACTTCCTTGTTAATTAATTCAGCCAGTTTTAGGACTGTTCCATTTGCTTATTTATCCAGTGCTAATTATTATTAGGGCTTACTTAGTCTAAAATGTTAAGATGTTGATTAGTAACAAATGGTATGAAACTCATTGACTAGTAATGATGCAAAAGGACGGACTGTGTTTAAAGAGGCTGCTACCATACTGCTCAGTTTCAGAGGGGTTTCACGTGCAGTCCTCCTAAATGACCTTCATTGATCACAAGCCCAGGGAAGACGGGTCTTCAGATCTAATTGGTCATACGGACTGAGGCAGGCTATGAATGCAGTCTCTGTCTTACCTAGGGTGGAGGCAGAGGTCCCTGGAGCCAGTAGGCTAATACCGGATATCATTTTGGAGAAGATCGGACAAAGTAAAGATAGTAAATCTGAACTCATACCATCCATTTAGGGGTCTATGCGAAGAGTGAAATGGGTAGGGAGCCAAACTGGTGGTGGGCATGGAGGCCACAGAATGGGGCAATGGGAGGTGGTCTATGTCAGCTGTAGAGAGGGAGAGACATACTTGCAGAAGCTTTTATTCACTACAAGTATGGAGATAGTCTCATTTAGTAAGTTTGGAAAGAGGCAAACATCTCCCCATACGTTTTAACCCTAGCCATAGCATAGACTGAATCTTTCTTTAAAAGCCTTTAATCAAAACATTTTTCTATTTTTAATATATAAATATATTAGGAATCCTCCCTCTCCAAATATTGAAAGCTACGATTTTTTATTATCAGACTGACTAGAACACTATGAAGCTGATGAAAAGGGAGTCTTTCTTTGCCAGAGTCTCAGGATAAACATGCCCTGCAAAACATATTCTTTCACCAGTTGTATCTGGGGAAGGGGTGAAAAATAGCAGTGTGCTCTCTGCTTCTCTATTTCACACACCTCACATTTCAAGAATTTCGGGGTCTTTGAAAACCAAAAGATCTGGATCCCATGAGACACTACAGGCCTTTTTTAGGAAGGAGAGATTTATAATATGCCAGGTTGAATTTATGGGGAAAAAAAGAAAAGGAGTTGATTCTTGGATGGCCAGAAAGCGGATAATCCAGCAGACTTAATGATGAAATCTGCAGAAAATACATTTCTTTGACAGTGTTATAAGAGAGCTAGGAGGGGGGCGTCTGGGTGGCTCAGTTGGTTAAGCGACTGCCTTCGGCTCAGGTCATGATCCCGGAGTCGGGGGATGGAGTCCCACATTGGGCTCCCTGCTCAGCGGGGAGTCTGCTTCTCCCTCTGACCCTACTCCCTCTTGGGCTCTCTCTCACTCCCTCTCTCAGATAAATAAATAAAATCTTAAAAAAAAAAAAAAGAAAGCTAGGAAGGTGTGCTCAATATTCAATTAAAGGCAAAACTAGAAATCCTGTGTTTGAAAACAAGCTATCCTAAATGAATATGTCAATCTTTAAAGACACTGATCCAGTGGCATTTGGATAAATTTAGACAGTACACCTTCTTTATTACAGTGATATGGGGTATTTGAATTTGTATTGCCAATTTGTAATTCAACGTGATTTGATCTTTACCTCTCAAAATATGCATTACAGTCTTTGGTATGCCTTTAATCTTCAATTTACAAACACTGGGTTATCAGGTGTTTTGAGTTTGGGGAGGAAATATTTGGATAGATTTTTTAAAGTGCTCTTATATCTTTCATCTTCAAAATGTACACATCCTATATTTTGGGTTTGTTATAAACTTTGCTTTTTTAAAGAATGCAAAAATGCTCTAGGTTATTCATCTTTTCAATTTTGTTCTTACTTGTTTGGGGGGGGAAAGGAAGCAGTGACTGCTTAAGGACAAGACGTGCTCCCACACACAAACACACAGGCACACCCAGGAGCATCCATGTGATTTACACCAGTTAATTTACAGATTATTTTACGCACGTTTTGTAACTTCAGACTGATAAGTAAACATTTACGTTTAAGATACCCGCTTCTTCGAGAACACTGCTTTCCCTCTCTTCCTCTTTCATGCCACCTTAAAAACAGCTGCAAAGTCTAAAGGAAACCAGCCCACAGCTTAGCCCCGCCTACCAAGGATTAGACTTGAACTTCTCTGTAGTCCCGGCTGAAAAAAAGGATCCTGACAGAAAGCTAGAGGCATAAAGGAGCCAGAAGAATCTCATGTAACTCTGGGAACAGTAAGCAATATGTTTACTCTTGCCCGGCTCCACTTCCCTCCCCTCATCCTCCTGAGCTTTTTAAACGTTTGTATCTTACTTGGCAGGGAGAAAGGACGGAGGCAAACCTGGGATTCACTGCTTTACCAAGTCTGCGTCTCCTCTGCTTTTTGGAAACGAGACACAGGTCAGGGAATTTAATTTCTTTCTAACAAATGCCAGCTTGCTTTCCGGGGTCTGGAGGTGCCGGGGAGTGGGACCATCAGGTGTTTGTTTCCCTTACTTAGAGCCCCGAAAGAAAGCGAGCGTTCCAGTGAGGTGGCTCCGGTTAGAGCTCCACGTGATGCCACCCCGTGGTGACCCAGCCCGGACTGGAGCGGCGCGCTGTTTGACAGCCCCAGTGCCTTGTTAGCGATGGAGTTTGGGGGGCTTGGTGACGTTTTAATTAAAAAGAATAGTCATTACGATTACTTATGCAAAGCATTCCTGGGTTTTCCATACGCCGCGGTGTTGGGCAAAAAGAAAGACAATGGAGAAAGTACACCCTCTGGTATGCTGATTCGCCCTGCCCTAAGTTACTTGACGGGCTGGGAGATCAGATCTCCAAACTAGATGCTGCGAAAGATTTGAGCAAATAATAAAGTTAATTTTTGAGTGTGAATGCTATTTTGGTCATTTCTTTTTAGAAAAAGAAGTTTAAAAGGGCATTTGGATTTGAAATAAGAGTGGATTAACATATCTAAAGCTCCTACAACTTCTGTTCATGGTAGTGTTAAAAAGAATGATTTTCATCTCAAAAACTAGAACAAGAAATGCTCTTCACAAGGGTTGATGATGTGAGCATTTCTTCAGGTAAGGTGGTTGAAGAGTATACTAAAGGCATCTCATTTGGATGGGTATCAATTCTCATTTATGACATTTGCATATATAACCTTTGAGTTCAAGGAGAATTTGTGTTGTGTTTCGTTTCTGTTTGTTGCAGAAATTTGGAATTGTGGCCCAAGAGATATTTACAGGGAATAGTAGTGAAACAAACCCTGTGAAAAATTTTTAATTTTATTCCAGAGGTCCTAGACCTTGACAATCAAGTTTGATGTTGGAATAAGAAGCAAGTATTTGCTTCTTTCATTGAGCCAAGGAAGAGTTAAATTTTAAATTAAGCAATAATTGTGAAATGCACAGAGAAGTGTGTATTCTGCATTTGTTCAAAGCAACTTTACAAACTTCCTGAAAGGGCAGCACATTTTATGGGACAAGAAACTAAGAAACCTATTTAATAATTTTCCTTTTTCTACTTAGGCATAAATGCAGAATACCCCAGTAGTGATTTACAATGTTAAAAAGATGCATACTTTGGAAGTATTTTGCATTTGCGTTTTGCATTTGTGTTTAATTAGGAAAAGGAAAATTATTAAATAGATTTCCTAGGACCTGATAAAGTTCATTCCGGAGAGATAATTTGGCTGTGTTTTTAACCTATCAGTATCTTTCCTGGTGTCACTACTTAGAAAGCAAAATCATGAAACCAAGCATTTGCATATTAAAACATATGTTCCAGAAATAAAAAAGACGAAGACAGAGTTAGCTCAGGTTCCCTTTCCTCTCATAAGCCTTTTATTTACCTTCTGTTTGTTTTCCTCCTCTTGTTTGCAAACTTCAGAGCTTTAGTTATTCTCAACTTTTTTTTTTCAGTCACAGACCCTTTTACAGATCTTATGAAAGCTATAGACCCCTCCCCAGAATAATGCACAAATGCTGCTCCAACCGGCACAGATTTGGAAACACCCTTAGGAAGGTCACAAACGCTCTGAAACAATTCATATCAAATGAACATGTAGTGTTTTTTAGAACTTTGGAGTTTTCTGCTCGTATCAAATAATTAGCAAATCATTTTGCTTATAAGAACTGTTGAACAGTGAATATTGCAGTGCCCATACTATCATTTATTCACTAGTGTTCTGGGACTCTAAGCAATTTGGTGTAATGGAAAAAACTACTTGCCTGAAAATCAAGTGACCTAGATTCTTGACTCAACCCCTATAATAACTAACTGAACAATATTAAGCTTGCCTTTTTCTGTAACATCATATTTTTTTATTGCTGAATGCAGTAAGTAAAACAAATAGGAAAATAAGATACAAGTTATATTTTATTGGATTATGGGATGTCTGTATTTACTGCTTTTATTCCAAAATTCCTAACAATATTTCCCAGCAGGATTGTTTTATAATACTCTTTTTTTTAAAAAGATTTTACTTATTTATTTATTTGACAGAGAGAGACACAGTGAGAGAGGGAACACAAGCAGGGGGAGTGGGAGAAGGAGAAGCAGGCCTCCCACTGAGCAGGGAGCCCGATGCAGGGCTTGTTGCGGGGCTCGATCCCAGGACCCTGGGATCACGACCTGAGCCAAAGGCAGACGCTTAACGACTGAACCACCCAGGCGCCCCTATGATATTCTTGCTTATTACAAAGATAATTCCTGCTTACTGTTTAAATTTCCTTAGATATAGAAAATTTTAAAGGAAGAAAGGAAAAAATGACTTATAATCCCCTCAAGGGATAACTCTTTTTAAAATGTCATTCATTCATTTATTCAGTCAACAAATATTTGTGAACTGTTCTGCATCAGTACAGAGACAAGAGACGCAAATTCACGTATATACATCTGTTTATACTTCTAGGCTTTTTTCTGTCCTTACACTCATATGTAGATTTTACAAAATTGTGATTATATTTGTTAAAAGCTAAACGGAGATATATCAAAATTTTAAGAGTTTATTTGAATAAAACTCGATCGGAATGGGACAGTACCAAAGAAAAGTGGTTAGAAGTGCTTCTGGGCAGGATCTCCAAAGAGAGACTTTTGTAAAGAAAGAGTGGAGTCAGCCTAACGAAATTATTGTCTATAGTTTAAAGCTTAGTTGGCTGTTTGTGATTGGCTGTCCCTACGTTTCAGTTTTGTAGGTTTAGTTTTCAGACCAGTTTAGATTTTGGTTTGCTTATCTAGGCCACCACAGCATTTAAGTCACATTGCCTAATGGCTTCCTTGTTTCATTAGTTTAACTCACTACTCTTTGCTCTTTCATAACATGCTTATTCCTCAGTCATGAAATTTTCTTATACTCGTGTATAATTTTGTATTCATTCATATCTGAAACAAATATTATTGAGTCCCTGCTATGTGTCAGGTACTGTGCAAGTAATGGCAATCTATCCATGAGCAAGAGTGGTTCTCACCATGATGTAACTTTTAGTCTGTGGAAATGTTATATTGGCTGATTATAAATTGTTGGATATTTGGGTGGATTAGTTTTCTATTATAAATAATGTTTCAGCTAAGACCCTTTATATAAGTGTTTGTATACATCTTTGTACTTCCTTTGGATAGATTCTTAAAAGTGTATGCCCAGATTTTAACAAAAGCTCCACTACTTACAAGTTGTGAGCTCATAAGCCAATTGTTTATCAAACCATTCTTTGCTCAACTGTAAAATAGAAGTAATCATAATAATTGAGTATTTGGGGGACTCTCAAAAACATTTAACAAAATGTCATTGAATTATTTTTGCCATTTTGCTCTTGAGAAAAATTGTATCAATTTTTTAAAAGATTTTTATTTATTTATTTGAGAGAGAGAGATCACAGAGGGAGAGGGAGAAGTAGACTTGCTGCTGAGCAGAGAGCCTGATGCGGGGCTTGATCCCAGGACCCCAGGATCATGACCTAAGCCACCCAGGTGCCGCAAAAAATCGTTTCAGTTTATAAGTCATATAGGAGAGTAGAATTTCTCTACACTAACACTGTGTAATCACTCAGACAGAACAAACAGATCCCCAAACTTAGACAATTGTATAAAATGGTATCTTGTTTAAATCTACACTTTTTTCAGAAATAAGGTTGGGCAATTTTATGATGGCCACTCATGTGTCTATGTTTATGAATTGCCTCTTTCGATGTGATTTTTAAATATTTTATTTTTCAGTTTTAATTTCTAATATGGTATCAATAGAAATAACTCACATAACCCAAGTCCCTTGAAGGTCCTCAATAATTTTGAAGTGTTTGGGGTCTTAATATCAAAGGCTAAATGTTAAACCAGAGGTAGAAATTCTATAAATACTGCTTTTTCTCAGTTTGGGAAGATTGTTCTTATTTTGCCTGAAACCTGTTCTTTAAACAATCTGGGTGAGATGCATAGAAAAATTAAAGCAAGTCATTTTTGTTCTCATAGACTGTCATAGTCCACAAAATCAGAGAAATTGAAGAGGGTTCAGAGAAGAGGGCCAAAACCCTTATAGAAAGTCCCACAGCTCCAGGAACATCCAGACTCATGACATGTAGAGAAGATGAAGATAGGACTGAGGGTTACATGATTCCTTATAAAGGTTTTGTAAGAAAAATAGTGTCTGCTTTTGTCAAGAACCAACTCAGAGAGGGGATGCCTGGGTGGCTCAGTTGGTTAAGTGTCTGCCTTTGGCTCAGGTCATGATCCCGGGGTCCTGGGATTGAGTCCCACATCAGGCTCCCTGGGAGCCTCCTTCTCCCTCTGCCTGCCACTCCCCATGCTTGTGCTCTCTCTCTCTCTGACAAATAAATAAAATCTTAGAAAGAAAAAAGAACCGACTCAGAGAAAATAAATTTAATTATCAGTATCTCTTCATCTCCTACTCCTTGATGATTAGGGCAGTGACAGTTGGGGGAACCCAAAGGTTGATTGGTTCAGGAGTCCTTTCCAAAGAACAGAAAATAGAGCAGATCCTGATCTGATCTTTTGATACCTCAACCTGCCTGAGAAAAAAAGAGATGTGCCAAAATTTTGCTACTCTTGCTCTGAGAGTCTGTGTTTTGATCCTCTTTGACTCTTAGTCCACCCTTACAACATTCTTGGAAAATACAGTTTATCTCCCCTTTGTACAACTATAAAATACGAAGTAATTCAGGGCTCAACCTGAGCAGATTTGGAAGGCTGCGCTACCAATCTAATTACTTATTTAATGAATTCAAATGACTTGAGAGAAACTCAGCAAGCTGGTTAAGTGATCCGTATCCCCGTTTGACAGCCACTGGGATAGAGAGAGGCTGCACCCAGTTTTCTTGTACATTCTCAGTGCATGCAGTAGTGAAGACCCAATCCCCCTTCCCTAATCTTCTTCCCCATTTTCTTGACTTCTGGAGTGTACAGGGAAATTGAGACATTTTAGGTAACGGGGGGTTTTGAATTAGAAAACAAATATCCATTATATGGGTAACTTCATGATCTTATAATACATAAAACTCACGTATATATAATACTTACCTTGCTTAGGTTTTGATTTTACTCTTTAATTTACAATTAGTTTTTTGATTACTCAGTTGGAAAACATATCAGTGGAAATTTAGACATTTTAGGTAACGGGGTTTTGAATCAGAAAACAAATATCCATTATATGGGTAACTTCATGATCTTATAATACATAAAACTCATGTATATATAATACTTAGCTTATCTTAGGTTTTGATTTTACTCTTTAATTTACAATTTGTTTCTTGATTACTCAGTTGGAAAACATATCAGTGGGCCGAAAATACCTTTATTATTTTTAAGATTTTATTTATTTATTTGAGAGAGAGAGCACGAGCAGGGGGAGGGACAGAGGGAGAGGGAGAAGCAGAAGCAGACTCCCCACTGAGGACAGAGCCCAATGTGGGGCTTGATCCCAGGACCCTGGGATCATGACCTGAGCCTAGGGCAGATGCCTAAGTGACTGAGCCACCCAGGTGCCCCCTAAAATACCTTTCATTTGCATAGTATTTTGTGGTTTATAAAGAAGTTGCTTAAGAACTTCATTCCCACAGTAACCATGTAAGTTAGCAGAGTAGGTATTTACATTTTACAGATGTGAAAAGGAAGATACAGAAAAGTGAAATTGTTCGTTTAATGTTCAAGTCTTATAATGTCCGTTTTCATGCATTTTGTATGCTTCAAGTGATTGAGTTATATTTTCAATTCTGATTGAAATGAATTTTAAGTATTTAAAATTTAAATAATTTTAAATTTAACATTTAAGCATGCTATTAAGGCTGTCAGCTTATTCTGATTTTTATTAACATCAGAAAAATTATAGGGAAAGAACCAGAAAATACACATCCCAATTCCATATTAACTCAATTGTTCTGCTCTTATAACTGGGCTACTGATTAACATAATAGAGGAAGTTGCACAAACATTTAAAAAACGATTGAGAAAGTAGTGTATGATTTAGAATTTCTTGTCTTGGAACTATGTAGCATTTTATATGGATATATGTCACTTCAAGAAAATAAAGAATATGAAGTTTTAGCCAAAGATATGAAATAGACACACTATGAGTTATATAAATACTAATTTTACCAAAGGTTTTACTTCGATTTGGTAGTGGAGCATTCTCTTAGAATATTCTAAGTATAACCTACAAAAAGCCTATTGCTCTTTTTCATTCTTATTAATCCTGGAAGTTGGCCTAAAATGTTTGTATCAAAATGGTTACTCTGACCTTGGATTTATCATTTATAGGAAAAAAAAAATCATTATTACTTTACCTTTCCAAACAATCCAGGAGCTTGTGGTAAACCAGATACTCCTTTTCAGAGGTGAAAATCAACTTTAGTTACAAAATGGCTTATTGTGCATATGCATAATTTCATAGTAACTAATACAGAGCTGGGGCAGGTTTGACTGCTGGATGCAGCTGTACCACTGGAAACATGGGTCAGCAAATAGCTTCTGCATTTCAGTCAGTAAACTGACACATTTCCAATTTGCTCCACACTTGAATGCCCACAGCTTTAATAAGATGAGCAGGTTGAGTGCAGTACAGAGACAATAAACTGGGATGTTAGACCCCTTATGGAAGGAGGTATTCTTGCTGACTTCTGGATCCGTAATTATAGAAGAGGTCATGTCTGCCTGGGGTAGGCTGGAGGCAGATAGATCAATGGTATCTTTAGTTTTCTTCGGGTTCTCAATTTTAATTTATTGAAACAAAAGAGTAATCCATTTTGTAGACTTTTTTTCATGTATTTGGTTCAATATTATGAAAGTATTGAGAAATGTAATTTAAAGCAATTTTGTAAGAATTTATAGAAAAGCAATTTGGGGAAAAGTGCCTAAAGGTGCATGTACTTATGAGGACAGGCTGTATAGACACCTGCATCTCTAATTAAGATTTCTTAACACCCATCAGCCCCTTGTTATATATACCGCAAACCTCAAACGGGTATTGCATTCCTTTCCATTCAACTGTCATGAGGAAAAGGCAGATGAATTTAAAATTGACTGAGGTCACGAACTTAGATCTTAAAGAGATAAGAGTAGAGTATTTCCATAGTTCATGACACAGTCTTCTAAATCACTACTTTCAATATATAATGAGAATTCATGTTCAGGTAATGACATCAAAGTATTGTTAGATCCTTGATCCTTAGAAGAAGATGTTAGTAACTTAGTTCAGGAAGATTCCACATAGCAAAAATTCTAATTTAAAGAGGTTTCTGGGTTAAAAATTTAATTGCACTCTCTTAAGATGGTTACTTATAATCTACTACTTGGAACTTTTTTTTAAGATTTTAATTTATTTAGAGGGAGAGAGTGTGTGTGTGAGTAAGGGGAGGGGCAGAGAGCCATCCCAAGCCGACTCTGTGCAGAGCCAGATGTAGGGCTCAGTCCCAAGACCCTGAGATCATGACCTAAGCCGAAATCAAAAGTCAGAGTCGATGGCTTAATTACTGAGCCACCCAGGTGCCCCTCCTTTGTACCTTTTTTTTTTTGAGGTGGTGACTACCAAGGATTTATATTTAAAATACATAAAGTTCACAATAGCTACATGGGATTTTTTTTTCCTTATCACTAATGATGCCTCTGCTGTTGATGAAAAGGAATAAAAGAATCCATTTTGTGAGACTCATTCAGTGTTTGCAAAAATTCTTACTGCTTAAATTATGTTTTAGAGTGACAGATTGCTTTGGTTGAGTAATACCTTTTGAACTATTGTCAGAGTGAAAAGAACCCTTGTATAAATTACAATTTTCCGTGAGAAAAAAATAATTTCCAGCTTTTTATTAATATGGTATATAGCGTGCCTAGGAAAAATGTATTTTTTTAATACTTAGAAAAAGAACAGGTATTATAGGAAGCAATTTAGAAAATCTGTGCTCTCTCTTTCACTTAAGAATTTTACCTGTAGGGTTTAAAAAAAAAAAAAAACCAGATGCTAGTATCAGCCAGGAATTGTTGATCACTGGGCTAGGTACATATTTATTCCTTCACCAATTCAGGAACTTTTCATTCACACTGACTACTTCCTAGGCACCCTGCAAACTGTAGGGCATACCTGGGTGAATAAAGCAGGGATGGTTCATTCCCTTGTGGAAGAGAGAGGCAATTAAGCCAACAATAAACAGATAATAAAGTAAGCAACCCAGTTTCAACAGTTGGGAATAACCTGGGGAGGGGAAGGAGGGAAAGGGTTCACTGAGATGAAACGTGAGCAGAGCTGGGAGGGCTGAGAAGCCATGCGTGGGAGGTGAATGGAGTGAGCAGGGTGTGGCTCAAGCTGAGGGCTCCAGGCAGAGCATTTGTACCCAACCCTGCAAAAATCACCAAGGGAGCTGGATGGAAAACCAGGGATTAGGGCGATGTCATGGGCACAGAGGAGGGAAAGTGGTTCCAGGCAAACAGAGGAGAGAAAAGTGACTAATTCATTTGAAAACTCAGAGGTCATTAGTGATCTTGATTAAGAGCAGTTTCAATGGAGTGCAGGGGACAGAGTGTGAAGGAAGTGGAAGCAAGGTGGCAGGTGGACGGGAGGTGAGGAGTCTGGGGACCCGAATACAGTGTGAGCAACAGACCCTCTAGAGAGCTCTGTCGGTAAACTCGGCAGAAACACGGAGGCGTGGAAGAAAAGGAATATGGAACAGAGGGACTCTGACAGGCTCGCCAGTCATGTCACCCAGGAGAAAGTCCTTTTGTGCAGAAAAGAAAAGCATGACTATCATGTACTTGCAGAGAGAGAGGGATTTTGTGTCCAAAGAGCCACATGAGGGGACAGGTCTCTAACAGGAGGAGGAATTCTGCCTCCTTTGTGGCAGGAGGAGAACCCAAAGGTACAGGGAATTTGCTGATTTGGTGGTGGGAAGATAAGAAACTTCCCTCGGGGCTGTTTTCTCAGGGAAGGGAGATAAGGTCACCTGCTCCCCTCCGAGAGGGGGTGAGGAATGGTGAGAGATGAGCAGGAGAAGAAAGCCATTTCTAGAATGGGAATGCAAGTTCACGGAGAAACTGAGAAAGATGCTGTGTCCCGTCCAGGGCTGTTGAGAATGTGAACCGAAAGTAAAACCAGTCTGCCAGGTTATGTGGTTGTTCTCCAGATAAATGCTAGGAGAAAACTCAGAAAAGCTATAATGGCTGAGTTCTTCTAGAAGTGGGAGTTTTGAGAGCAAGCAAGCAAGCAAATCTGGAAATGCTTAACGATAAACAACCAATACCCTGAGCAATAACACAAAACAGAAGCAAAGCACCTAAGACAAAAATGCATAGAGGTTTATGAGCTAATGAATACAGGTCCTTTTATCTAAGGTAATTATTAACTAGCAGGGAGTGGTTACAAGTTGGCTTGATTTCCAGCGTGTAGCAAGGAAGGGATTGAGTCTTCTTGCTTTCTCTCCTGTTGAATTCCTACTGTACCAGTTGCTGGAACCTGCTCCAGGAGCCATCACGCTGGGTTTGTTTTTCTTCTTGTCCTAGTTGCTAGAATTGTTGTCATTTTAAATTTGGATTAACAGGGGTGCCTGGGTGGCTCAGTTGTTAAGCGTTAAGCATCTGCCTTCAGCTTTGATCATGATCCCAGGGTCCTGGGATGGAGCCCCGCTTCTCCCTCTCCCACTCCCCCTGCTTGTGTTCCCTCTCTTGCTGTCTCTCTCTCTCAGTCAAATAAATAAAAAAAAAATCTTTAAAAAAAATTTAAAAAATAAATTTGGATTAACAGTGTGCCTGCATTTGTGGGGTGCCTAGCTAAGTCCTGGGTCTGCCTTCTATCATCCCCCCTCCGCTTTCCCTCAGTGTTTGCTTACTTCTCCAGGCTCCTGGAAACCATCAGCTCCCTCAAGAGAATGCTTGATAGAATCTGAACCATTACAGCTCTATAGTATAAAGATGGCTAAAACATATAATAGTAGTGGATGACCATCAGAAAAGAAGGTTTTCTTCTGCAGCCTTGCTATCGGGATGTCCTTTCTTCAACCTGACATAAACTCTTCATTTTGCAACTAAAAGTCATTTCCTTTTCATTTTCAATCCTTAGAGGTTCAGAGAACAGCTGGTTACTACAATCAAAATATTTTTTTCAGGAATAAAAATAATATTGAAATATTGACTCACCATTTCTTGAAAGTTTAAAAGAAAATCTTTTTAAATTCATTATTTTTCACAAATCCTCTCTTTTTTTAAAAAAATTATTTGGGAGAGAGAGAGAGCACAAACAAAGGAGAGGAGGGGCAGAGGGAGAGGGAGAAGCAGACTCCGCACTGAGCAGGGAGCCCAATGCCGGATTCAATCCCAGGACCCCGGGATCATGACCTGAGCCTAAGGCAGATGCTTAACCAACTTAGCCACTGTGGAGGCCTTGTGAATCCTCTTAACATTAGGGGGGGCCAGGCACTTCATGAATGGAAGCGATGAGTCTGTGTGTCAAGCTGGGCAGTACGGTGAGGCGTGGAAGCTCTTTGTGACCAAATGCACTTATGTTTGCTTCTGGCTCCGACCTTTCCCAGATGCACCACCTGGCACTTTTACACAGCTCTCACTCCTGCAGAAGACTGGGTTTCCGGTTTATTTCCAAAGTGAATTGCCATTCACAGTATCTGGAAGCACATTTCAAAAGCTTCTTACAACCTGAGAAGAGAACAGTGAATTTGAACTCCTGTTGCATGTAACGCCATCCAGGGCATGCAGAATGCTCATCTCCACTTTAGTGGTTTTAACTTCCCAGTAGTGCCTGAGATGGGTGGGTGTACAGAGCCTCTGATCTTCCACAATCCTACTATATTTATTTGTCATCTTTTTGCACTTTAAAATCATAGTCAACATCCCTATTTTAACTGCATGGTCAACCTCACTATCTTCTTGAAATAATTACTGTGTTAGTTGAAAAGTAAAACAAATCCAAAACGTTGGTAATTTCATTCAGTTATAAAATAGTTCTCATGAAATATTTAAGTCAGTATGACGGTTTTCCTGGGGCTTTTCCCTGGACTCTTTCCTTTAGAAGAAAAGATACGGCTTTCCCTCCTGTGGCAATCTTGAGTACGTCATGAAAAAAGGCAGCAATTAAGGAGGGAGTGGAACCCTCAACAAAACACAAACATTCCCTAGGGGAGCATTTTTGCAGACTGTCTAGTCTGGAGAGAGAAAGCTGTAGAAGTAAATATGCTTCTCAAAACATTCTCTTTTTTCCTAGCATTTTGTGTCACATCGTTAGGTATATTTAAAAAAGGTGGCAAGGGCACCTGGGTGGCTCAAGTCGGTTAAGCATCTGCCTCCGGCTTAGGTCATGATCCCAGGGGCCGGGGATCGAGTCCCACCTGGGGTCCCTGCTCAGCAGGGAGTCTGCTTCTCCCTCTCCCTCTACCCCTCCCCGCTGCTCATGCTCTCTCTGTCTCTCCCTCTCTCAAATAAGTAAATAAAATATTTTTTAAAAAATTAAAAAGTGGTAACACCAAGTGCATCATTGTTATCCATTTCTTTTAAGTAAAAGAACATTATTCTACATTTTCTGAAAATGAACATAATATAGTTAACACTTGTCAATGTGGTATTCCATAACTGCCTATGTAGGAAGAAGAATTTTTAAAACAGTGCCTCTGGTATTTGCAAGTAAACATCTTATAATTATAATTCAAACCTAGAAAAGTGTAGAAGATGAAAATGACTCTTTTAAAGTTTTATTTGACCAAATATAAATTCAGTTTTTAATTTCTTTCTAATTTATATCTTGAGTCTACTCTGTACCACTGAACAGTAACTTCGCAACTTCAAATTTTGGTCAAGCTGAAATTTATATATATGTGTCCTTTTATTTTGGCTGTATTTCCTTTTTAGCCTGAGTATGTGAGGGGCAGGGGGGAGGAAGAAGTGTGGTAGGGTATAGAGAAAGAGTACCAGGTTGAAAGTGAGGGGCTGTGTTCAGCTCTTTGTCCCATTGGGTGAACTTGACTAGTGTAGGAGAGGAAAAATTTCTTTCTACCCTTCAAAGTTCTTCCAGCTGGTCTAAGAAATAAATTGGCATGAGGCAGATTAACAGGAGAAAAAGCCCCAAAGTTTAACTATAGGTGCATAGAAGCAACACCTAAAGAAATGACCAAGACAGGCAGTTTTTATACTTTTTAGACAGAGACAATAAGTCTGTGAGGAATTGACAGGACAAAGAAACTTCTGTTTAGGTGCTTCAATTAGTAAGGACTCCTAAACTAATTTGGCCTTGGGTACTAAATTAGTAAAAGTAACAAGGATTGTTCATACAACCTTTTCAGCTTTGAATTCCCTATCTTTGGTGATAAGGATGTCTCTATCTTCTGGTACAGGGAGGGTACCTTTCACCTGGGAGATTTATTTCCTGCTTTCTAGAGACAAAGGTAGGGATGGAAGGGGGGGATGTGGGGGTCAGAGTGTTCTTTTTGCATTGGCTGTTTCTTAAGCAACTTTTATATAAAATAATCAACATGTCAAAGTGGCGCATTTTGGAGCAGTCTGCCCTTAGCCCCTACACTAGGTTTGTTTGCATCTTTGGGCCTCAGCTTATATATTTGCACAAGGAAGTTCTGTCTGCATGGTGGTTGTGCATATTTCTTCGAATTTTGTGAACTTAAAATATGGTGAGAATGGTGGCTTGGTTTTGGCCACCAAGAGGTGAAACAATGGAAAATAATAGCAAACGAGATGGTCAAGGAAAGAAAAGTCCAAAACTGGCTCAGGGGTGAGGAGACATTCTTGCTTTGTTTGTAATGCAATGTGTGAAACTGGGCTAGCCAGGTTCCTAGCCCTTAAAATAGACAGGTTCATCTGGATTAGTACTTCCCAATGGTGAAGGGGTAGAACAAACTATTATGTATTGTGTTTCATTTATAGAGTGTGTGTGTGTGTATGCACCACATGCGTGCTCTTTTTCAATAACCAGACAGGGCCCATCTAAGAGATGCTGTGGTCTTTCCTCTTGATCACACCCACAGCTCTAGTTTGGGTAGTTTGGGTGCATTTCCTATCACATCTGACCTCTGGCTGGTTGCGTCCATGCCTCCTCAACACCACATTTTTCCATTAACAATTGTATGTTTCTTTATTTAACTGCTATGTTTATATTATTGGTGTTTTTTTTTTTATAGATTGTATTTATTTGTCAGAGAGAGAGCACAAGCAGGGGGAGTGGCAGGCAGAGGGAGAGGGAGAAAAGCAGGCTCCCAAAAGAGCAGGGATCCCAATGTGGGGCTCCATCCCGGGACCCCGGGATCATGACCTGAGCCGAAGGCAGACGCTTAACCAACTGAGCCACCCAGGCGTCCCAATATTATTGGTGTGTTTTAGATGAAACTGTGCTCCCCCTCCAGTGATATGTTGAGGCTCTAACCTCCATATCTCAGAATGTGTCTGCATTCAGAGATAGGGCCATTAAAGAGGTGATAAAGCTAAAATGATGCCCTTAGGATGGCTCTTAATCCAATCTGACTGGGTTCCTTATAAGAAGAAGAAATTTGGACACACATAGAGACACGAGGGATGTGTGGGCACAGAGGAAAGACTGTGTGAGGACTTGGGGAGAGGTGGCCATCTGTAAGCCAATGAGAGAGGCCTCAGAAAACAAACCTGCCAACACATCCATCTTAGACTTGCAGCCTCTAGAACTGTGAGAAAATAAGTTTCTGTTTGTTTAAGCCACCCACTCTGTGGCATTTCATTACAGTAGCCCTAGCAAACTAATACAAAGTGTCCCTTCTATCATGTCATCTCCCCGCTAAGATTCTCTCATAGGCTGTTGCTTCTTGTATAATGTCTCCGAATGTCTGTCTGTTCTTTGGGACCTTTTATGGAGTGGCAGAATGGTATAGAAAGAAAGAATTTGATAGAAGGCAGAAGGTCAGGATTCTAGGGCCAGCTTAGCCCCTGTGAACCCAGCTGACCTGGGACAGTTTCTTAGTCTTCCTGGAAGACTTTCCTCTTGTAGAGCATGGTAAGGGAGACTGTCCGCCTCCATTTAAGTTGTCAATTAGGCAAATCACTTAACCTTTCTAAAGGTTACTTTTTTTTTTTAATCTCTAAAATGATGATAATCCTCTCTTATTATGAAAATGAAATGAGGTGGTGTATATAAGTCACTTAGCACGGTACCTGGCCCCTAGGAAATGTTTAATGAACGCAAACTTTTAAGTAAGCAAACTAGCAATCGCTAAGATATCTTGCAGTTTGTCATTCTAGGATCTATAAATAGGCTTTGCTTCCCCTTAATTATTTCTCAACGCAAGACCTCATCTGGGTTCCCCCCCCCCCGCCCCCTGTACACCATACAAATTCCCAAGTTTGTTCATTCATCTCTTCAGTTCCTGGTAATTGAGTGATCATCTGGGGCCCAACAGGAATACAGGGAGAAAGAGATAGCACTTGCCTTATGTTGCGCACAGTGAGGGGATGCATACACTGCGTGTAATGGAAATGTAATGCATAACAGTGTGGTGAGAGATACCAAGAAGAAATACAGGGGTCCTAACCTGGTAGATAAAGAGACAGTTTACTTCAGAGAGTAAGTTTATGGCAGAACCCTGAAGGACAGGCAGAGACTATCTTGTAGAGATGGTGAGAGGGGAGCAGCACCAGGGGAGCCTGAAGTTGGACAGAGTGGAAGTATTACCATTTCCCTTTTCTATGGATCAAAGCTTGATCATGCGTTCAAGTATCAGCTTAGTTATTCACCTTTTCTATCAAGCCTTTTTTCTATTTGAAACCACTTGACTCTTCCTTCTCTGAAACCTTAGAGATATTCCGTATATATACTTGTCTGTTTATTTTTTTTTAATTTTTAAAGATTTTATTTATTTATTTGTCAGAGAATGAGAGTGAGAGAGAGAGAGAATGAGCAAGCAGGGGGAGGAGCAGGTAGAGGGAGAAGCAGACTCCCCGCTGAGCAGGGAGCCCGATTCGGGGCTCGATCCCAGGGCTCTGGGATCATGACCTGAGCTGAAGGCAGATGCTTAACCAACTGAGCCACTCAGGCGTCCCTACGTGTCTGTTTAAATAATGACCTTTCAGTAATAGAAATTTGAGAGAGAAAGAAGCAATGCCAGAGACCTAGGAATAAAAACAGCAGAAAAAGTCAATTCAAAAGGAATAGCATGGACATTAGCCTCAGGGACTGGGTGTCTCTCTGTGGGATCTAGAAGGCAAGTTCCATACCACTGGGTTCCTGGCTTAGGAAACAGACGTAGTTAATTAATCTGTGTCTTTGTATCTGGTGGCATGCTTTTAGATTTCCTTGGGAATAGGGAAGTTCTCTTAACAGGTTTTCCATAGTAAACTGAGACTATGGCTTGAGAGACATTTCTAATACAAAGCAGCTCATTTACTTATCTTAATTCCTGTTGTTTATTTCTCTGTGCCTGTTGATGATAGCAAACTCTTTGCTTAGCCCAAGTTTTAAAAAAGTTCCAGCAAAATAATCCAAGAATTTAAAACTTTAGTCATGCCATTGTGACTATATATCTATACAAGGATGAAGATGATGGGAACACTAGTGCACTGCTCTTTTTGCCTTTGGAACCTCTCTCTATCTCCAGCATAATGGAGAAAGCTTTGAGTTTGGAAGCAGACAAGTGGCCCAGTATTTCAGATCAGAAACAGGAGTATTTCTTAATCTCTATTAAAACTCATGTTGAGGGGGTCTGTGTGGCTCAGTCGGTTAAGCGTCTGCCTTCAGCTCAAGTCATGATCCCAGGGTCTTGGGATGGAGTCCTGCATCATCAGGCTCCCCGCCCAGCAGGGAGCCTGCTTCTCTCTCTTCCTCTGCCTGCTCTTCTGCTTGTGTGCTCTCTCTCTCTGTCAGATAAATAAATAAAATCTTTTTTTTAAAGATCTTATTATTTATCTGACAGAGAGAGACACAGTGAGAGAGGGACCACAAGCAGGGGGAGTGGGAGAGGGAGAAGCAGGCTTCCCACTAAACAGGGAGCCTGATGCGGGGCTCGATCCCAGGACCCAGGGATCATGACCTGAGCCAAAGGCAGACGCATAACAACTGAGCCACCCAGGCACCCCGATAAATAAAATCTTTATTTTTTTAAATCTTTAAACTCATTGTTGAGTATGAAAATATACAGTCTTTATAAGAGGTACTTAACAAATTTACCTACTTGAATTTCTTAGAAATCTCCAAAGATCCAAATAAATCTCAGGAAATTAGAGCAATTTAGGGGGAAAAGCACCAGTTCCATAAGCAACAACAATAATAACAAAATGATAATTTTGTGTAGTTATGACCCGCTGGGTACCGTGCTTGATGATTGACATACATTCTTTCATTTCATCATCCGACTGCCTCCGTGAGGTGTGGGGGCCATTTCCCCTGCTTTACACATAAGGAAATTGAGGATCAGAATCCTACAGTCAGAGAAAGGAGGGGACAAGCCTGAACTTAGATCAGTCTGGCTCCGGCAGGGAAGCCTGCTGCCACTTTTTGTGCTGAGCCCCTTATTAGCTCCTGCGTTCTGTTACACAATGAAATGACGGGAAAGAGAAGAGGATCCTTTGCTTTTCTATCCTTATTTCCAACAGATGCCGCAAGCCTCGTAATAGCGCCTTCTCTTCCTGTTGTCCTATCACTCTATGCAGGAAAGAGAATGGACAAAGCACTCTAGTCTGTGTTTCTGGTTCTTGCTCACTTTTCCCAGAGCAGCCCGTCTTGCCCTGACAACATGACTAAAAGGGTTTTGGACAGACCACACACTATTAAGCATTCATGGAAAGCCAAAAGTTGCATTGCACAGGCAAGTATGTTTAAAAGCATATCCAAATTTCCCTCTCATTAATGTTCCAGAAAGTTTCTAATGACAGGGCAGCCAAAAAACAAAAAAAAACACAAAAAAGTAAAGAAAGAAATTAAAGAAAACATGAGCTTTCTGTCTCTCTCTTCAGACTTAAGAGACTGTATACTCACCAGGACTGGTCATTCAACTTAGTTATAAAAACAAAACACAAAACCCCCAAACTACTGTTTTATGAGCATTCATGATAATGGTTGTGCAACCTAGTTGCAATAAGATTTCCAGGACTGAGCCAGTTGTGGGGAAAAAAACATTTTCCCAGTGTTTAATGTGGCTAGCTGGACAGAATGCCTTAATTTCACAAAAACCTAAAATATCTACTAGTACTACTACTAGGGGGAAAAAAGGGTGAAAGCGTGCCTATTTGTAACTGGAAGTGAAAATGCTGTCACTGTCTTAACAATAATGGCCAGTAATTTTACCCTGAAGAAAGTAAACTTTAGTCAGTTTTCCCATATGACTGTTTTGTTACTTCTTTAGAACTTAACTTTGGAATGCAAATTGCACATATAAATTAGATCCATCCACATGTACTGGATTTTTAAAAACATGATTTTGAAATAATTTAAGAAATTGCAAAAATATTGGAGTTCCCATATACCCTTTAGCTAGATTTCCCCAGTATAACATTTTATGTAACTATAGTACATTATCAAAATCAAGAAACTGACATCAGTATAAGGCTATTAACTAAACTACAAATCTTATTTGAATTTCATTGTTCTTTCGCATGTATTCGGTTTTCTCCAGTCTGACAATCTCTGCCTTTTGATTGGAGTGTTAAATCCGCTCACATTTAATGTTGTTATAGTTATGGTTACATTTCCATCTGCCATTTTGCTTTCAGTTTTCTAGATGTCTCATTTCTTTGTTGTTCCCATATTTCCTTGTGTTAAGCAGATAGTTTCCAGTGGACCATTTCAGTTCCTTTGTTGATATGTTAACTATATTTTTGCGTGATTTTTGTAGTGCTTTCTCTCTAAGAATTATTTCTAGATGTACCTTAATTTATTATAATCTACTTTATATAAATAATAACTTAATTCAGGTAAAATATAGAAACTTTGCTCTACTATAGTTCCAGTCCTCCTTTGTGCAATTATTATCATACGTATTAAGTCTGTAAGCCCGATAATACAGTATTGTGACTCATCGCTTTATACATTCAGTGTCTTTTTAAAAAGCTTAGAGAAAAAAAGAAAAACTATATAGAATATTTTATATCAATTACCATCTGGTATTATATCCTTACTCCATTACAGCTGCATATCATCCCCCATCTTTTGGACTATTATTTGCATATTTATAATATCTTTTTAAAAAATTAAAAAAGAACTTTTTTTAAGATTTTATTTATTTATTTGTCAGAGAGAGAGAGAGAGATAGGGCGCAAGCAGGGGGAGCGGCAGACAGAAGGAGAAGCAGGCTCCCCGCCAAGCAGGGGGCCCAATATGGGATCATGACCTCAGCTCAAGGCAGACGCTTCACTGACTGAGCCATCCAGGCGTCCCTATATGTGACATCTTTAAATAAGCCCAACAATACAATTTTATCATTATTATTTTAATGCAATTGGCTTCTAAATCAGTAAGAGAAGAAAATAGAAAGCTGTAGTTTTGCTATCTTGTAAAATTTTTTATATGATTTATAGGCTCTCAGTTTCTTTGTATGGATTTGAGTTACTGTCTGGCATCACTTCTTTCCAACCAAAGCTTTCCTTACTATTCCTGTGAATGCTTTTCTCCAGCAAAAAAATTCTTTCAGGCTTCACTGATGTAGGAATATCTTTATTTCTCTTGATTTTGTTGGATATAATATTCTTGGTTAGTAGTTTTGTTCTTTCAGCATTTCGAATATGTCCTCACACTGCTTTCAAGCCTCTGTTCTGATGAGAGGGCAGATTTTAATCTTATTGTAGTTACCTTATACACGATGAAACTTTTTTCTCTTGTGACTTCCAAGATTTTGTCTTGGATTCTCAACAGATTGGCTATGATGTGTGTTGGTTTGAATCTCTTTGTATTTCTCCGACTTGCAATTGGTTGAGCTTTTTGACATGGTTTTAATGAAATTTGGGGAATTTTCAGCCATTATTTCTTCAAATATTTTTTCTTTCCCTTTTTTTTTCTCTCTTCTCCGCTGAGATTCCATTTGCAGACAGATTAGTATACTTGATGTTGTCCCCCAGGCTTTAAGGCTTTGTTCATTTTTCTTCATTCTTTTTATTTTTCTTTCTGTTCTCCAGATTGAATAATCTCTATTCATGCATCTTTAAATTTTCTGAAAGCTTAAATGTGCTGTTTATCCTCTGTAGTGAATTTTTCATTTCAATTATGTTTTAACGCCAGAATTTCCACTTGGTTATTTTTTCTAATGTCTACACCTCTTCATTGCTATGTTACAGTGTCATACTTTCCTTTCATTCTGTCTGGTTTCCTTTAGTTCTGTGAACATGTGTGTAACAGATGCTGTGAAATATTTGTCTATTAGGTTCATAATCTGGAGTCCCTCAAAGATAGTTATTATTGGTTGCTTTTCTTTCCTGTGTCTGGCTTACATTTTCCTGGGTTGGTTTGTTTTGTTTTGTTTCTATTGTTGAAAACTGAAACTTTTACGTTAGATATTGTAGCACCTACGGAATCTCATCCGTCCTCTGGGTTAGTGCTGCTGTTTGTTCTAGTAACTTCTTCAGCTTGTTCTAGGGAGTCTTCCCCTCCAGGGTTCAGACTCTGATACTCTGATGTGTTAGCTCAGTTTTAAGTTTTCATTTTTATTTTTAAGCTGGGTTTCCTAAGCGCTGCCCCTGGGTCAGCACAGTTTTGTTGTCAGCCAGTGATAGCCAAAGGTTAACTTAGGCATCTTGAACAAGTAAGTCTACCTTTTGCTGTTTAATCGTTATATGGGGAATACTTTTAAATACAGAGAACTTACAAGTTCTCCCTGGTTTTTGCTTTCTGCATTTTGCAAGGCCTCACTTTTAGGGAGTATTTTGCTAAGTCTTCTCAGCTTTCTTCATAGGAGGTGCAGCCTGGCATATACACACAGCCTTCCAGACCGGGAATAAGTGTGCCTTAGCAAGGTGCTCTTTGCTTATCTCCTCCTCCCAATCTTATGAAATTTCTGAATGGTCTGCAGATTGGTTGCTCGCCCAACCAGTATGGCCTGATGCTAGCATTAAACTTCCTACATTGTTTGCTACTGTATATCTATTGTTTCTGACAACATCTCTGGGCATGGAACTTTCCAAGTTTGTTCCAAACCTCCTCTCTCCCCGGAACAGAAAGACAAAAGACAGAAGACTGCCCGATCTTCCCAGCTACAACTTCTATGCTGAGGAGCTGGAGGATGGTAGGAGCAACTCCTTGCTAAAATATCAGATTCTCATTGCTCTTACTGAGATTTAATTGATTTTTTGAAAAAAATTGAAGTGTAGTTGATACACAATGTTACATTAGTTTCAGGTGTATAACTTAGTGATTCAACACGTGTGTGTGTGTGTGTGTGTGTGTGTGTGTGTTATGCTCCACTCACCAGAAGTGTAGCTACCGGCTGTCACCATATCATACGATTACAATACCATTGACTAGAGATTTAGTAGATTTTTTTAAAAAAATAAGTGCTTTTCATGTGTTCTATGTCCTCTGGTTAGTTTCTAGAGTTGTTTATAACTCTGACCAGCTTAATCTACTTTTTAGAAAGAGGATTTCCCAAGTTCCTCATTCTGCCATTTTGGAAGTTGGCACACCTACGTATTAAACTTTAAAGTGAAACTTTAAAGTGGAAGCTTTGGTCAAGACTTTAAGATATAAGACCTCAGATATCAAAAACTAAAATAGGTTGTGATACAGCCTATCGTTTTACATTTTGGGGAAAAAAAGCAGGTGGACAAGAACGGTATTTAACTTTAACATACTAACTTACTACCTACTTCACACAGTAGAGATATGGGGAGGACTTTGAGAGTTTTGTGTTGTTGTTGTTTGTTTGTTTGTTTTGGAGAGAACTGCTTGGAATAGAATCCTTCCTTTGGTGAGGAGATCTGGGAGGAATATACCTCCTAACCCCCGATCAAGAGAGGGGCCTTCAAAGAGACTACTCAGAAATTTATCAGAGAGTTTACTATGTGTCTCCTCCATAGGATGGTTTCTAGTCAGACTTGAGAAACATAAAGGGGCATAGGTAGCAGAACAGAGAGTTTCATTTGGGAAGCAATTGCATTCTCAGTCTGTTGGAGAAAAGAACAGTTACGAGTATTCTCTGTGGCCTGAAGAGAACCGTGGGAAAGGATCTTAAATCCTATACAGGGGTTTTGCCTGATAGAGTGAACGAACTCTGAAGACCTGTGGACATAGACCACAGGATGCATGTAGGCTTAGAAGAAAGTGCAAGCCTCCAGCTACAATAGAAATGCATTGCTACATGCCAGAAAATACAAGGAACAGATCTTGAAAGTAGAGTATCTCAGAAGAATTCACAAAAGCATCTATTTATGAGAAAAAGAATAGGCTTTAATATATCCCAGGCCCAGAGATCACAAAGCCTGCTTATGATAGTATGGTGAAGTAGTAAGTTTTTTGCTCCTGTATCTTTGCCAGCCTTCTCCAGGCATGAGGGGTTAAAAACCAGAGTTCACGAGTTAGAAGGGTTAGATTGTAGACAGAGGTGGAGAGACACCAATGGCCTTATCTTTCCCTATAGGCTCTAGTTTAGGGAGGAGAAAACTTCAACTCTAAATCAAGTTTAATTTTGGATGAATACATGGGCCTAGCATTTTAATTTCTAAGTATGTATATTTAGAAATTATATATATATATATACATATATATATACATATATATATATGTATATATATATGTATATATATATACACATCTCAGTTTTTAATAGAAACATTCTGAGGCTGATCGAGGTTTCACCAAGGTTGGAGAAGACATAGCCCTGAATGGATTTAAAGTGCAAAAGTATGTTGCTCTAGGATTAACTGCCATGAGCTATTTACCTTTTAATGTCTAACTTAATGGATATGGACAGTTAGCTATCATAAACCTATTTCCTGCTTTTGGTTTTAATATTGGGGGTGCCTCTATCCAGATCTTGCTGCAGGTTACAGAAGTAACATTGGTGGCGAATAGTTAGGTGGTGAGCACAGTGATTATGAATGGAGTTGCTGGAAATGAGAACAGGAAAGAAAGTTGCTGACACCAAACTTTGGGCACCAGCAACACATTTCCTCTAAACATCTTGAGAACTAGTCTCTTCTCTTCTGAAATATCAGTTCTGCTTTTTGTTAAAAAAAAAAAAAAAAAAAAGAGAGAGAGAGTGAGAGTTCATTTCACTTTGGCCTCTCTAGACACCGGAATAGTGCTTGACACGCAGGAGTTATACCTTAAATATTTGTTGAATAAATGGACAGAGAGAAGTGGTAGGTTACAGCCCTGAGTGGACAAGAGTATGACACCATTGAAGAAAAGAAAGAAAACAGTGTGGCCCTAGTATAGAAAGAAAAGGGGAGTTTGGGGGGATAAGACACAGGAAGTTGATAAAAATCATCTTGAAGTCATTAGGCCACTAATTTCAAACTTCCATTAGTGGGTCATGAAATCAATTTGGTGAGCTGCTATCAGATTTAAACACATGAAATAGAATACAACTTAGGCTATACTGTTCTTTGTAAAACTGTCAAATCAAATTTGCTTCCATATTTTATTTATATATGTGTGTATATACATTTGTGTATTGTGATAGCAAACGGTTTTCTTACTTTGGTTTGCCATAAATAGGTATGAAAGCCACACAGTAGGTATGGAATAGATAGAAAGATTTCTAACTTTAGAATAAAGGAATAGGAAACCACTGGAAATATTTTTATAGAGGAGTGAGTTTCAAGATTCCAACTCTAGACATTAATTATAGAGAATGGTGTTATTTTTGCAACATGTGAGCATGGAGTACCAGGCTAAGCTGTAGTTACTGTCACCCCTATGTTAACCTTATGCTTATTGAAGGCAGAAGGCAGGCCTTATTCACCATTGCATTCTTGTGCCTGACATAGACTAGGTAGATGATCTCTTGTGTGAAGCTACTGTTTGTGAATTGAAGAAAGGCTGTAGAGCTTTCTGAAGAGAAGAGACTCTTCTGCCATGTCACTGTCATTAATACTGCTTTTAACATGCAAATTTTGGTGAGAATAACTACCATGGTCCTGCTGACCTTTCAAGGTTCCACGATGGATAGTATCAAGTAAAAAGTCTAGAGGACTGCAGTCTCATATTACACAGATGGTCTGGTTCACCATTTGCTTCCTAGTACAAAGTGTTTTATAGGTATTTTGTAGGTATTTGTTGGTTGAATGATGAATCCATCAACATGTTCTGATTTCTCAACAATAATTACAAGCAAACAGTACATCTTCAAAGTAAATGTATAGCTATTAGTGGTCGGTCTATGTAATCTTGATCTTAAAAAGGGAACTTGCAACACAAAAGCAGTAAAAATGAATATTTCTGTACAAAGTCAATGAACTCACAAAAAAAGATATATAATATATACTGGGGTTCCTGGGTGGCTCAGATGGTTAAGCATCTGCCTTCAGCTCAGGTCATGATCTCCAGGTCCTGGGATTGAGCCCCACGTCAAGCTCCCAGCTCAGCAGGGAGTCTGCTTCTCCCTCTGTCCCTGCCTCTCCCTCTGCTTGTGTTCTGTCTCTCTCCCTTAAAAATGAATAAATTAAAAATCTTAAAAAAATATATACCTAAAATGTGGGGAGGGAAGGGGAAAAGAATGAGTTCAAACTTAAATGACCATCAACTTAATATAGACTGCAAGAGAGGATATATACAAACCTAATGGTAACCGTATATCAAAAACCACTAATAAACATGCAAAGAATAAAGAGAAAGAAATCCAAATATATCACTAAAGAAAATCAGCAAAACATCAAAGAGAGAAAGGATCAGAGAATATCTTCAGAAACTACTACAAAACAAATAATAAAATGGCAACAAATACATATCTATCAATAATTACTTTGAATGTAAATCGACTGAACACTCCAAAGACATAAGTTGACAGAATGGATTAAAAAACAAAGCCTATCTATATGCTGCCTACCAGAGATTCATTTTAGATCTAAAGACACCTGCAGATTGAAAGTAACGGGATGGAGAAATGTCTATCATGCAAGTGGATGTCAAAAGAAAGCCAGAGTAGCAATATTTGTTTTGGACAAAATAGACTTTAAAACAAAGACTGTAACAAGAGACAAAGAAGGACACTATATAATAATAAAGGGGGCAATCCAACAAGAAGATATAATAACTGTAAATATTTATGCACCCAACATAGAAGTACCCAAACACATAAAACAGTTAATAACAAACCTAAAGAAACTAATCAATAATAATACAATAATAATAGGGGACTTTAACACCCTATTTACATCAATGGACAGATCATCTAAATGGAAAATCAATAAGGAAACAATGGCTTTGAATGACACACTGGACCTAGATGTATTTCACAGATATATTCAGAACATTCCATCCCCAAACAGCAAAATACACACTATTTTCAAGTGCACATGGAATGTTCTCCAGAATAGATCACATATTAGCCCACAAAACCAGCCTCAACAAATTCAATAAGATCGAAGTCCTACATGTATCTTTTTTGACCACAATACAATGAAACTAGAAAACAACCACAAGAAAAAAATCTGAAAAGACCACAAGTACATGGAGGTTAAATAACATGCTACTAAATAATGAATGGATCAACCAGGAAATAAAAGAAGAAATTTAAAAAGTACATGGAAACAAATGAAAATGAAAACACAATGGTCCAAAACCTTTGGGAGGCAGCAAAAGTGGTTGTAAGAGGGAAGTTTATAGCAATACAGGCCTACCTCAGGAAGCAAGAAAAATCTCAAACAACCCAACCTTGCACCTAAAGAAACTAGGAAAAGAACAACAAAAAAAACCTAAAACCAAAAGAAGGAAGGACATAATAAAGATTAGAGCAGAAATAAATGATATAGGAACTAAAAAAGCAATAGAACAGATCAATGAAACCAGGAGCTGGTTCTCTGAGAAAATCAATAAAATTGATAAGGTGTAGCCAGACTTACCAAGGAAAAAAGAGAAAGGAGACAAATAAATAAAATCACAAATGAAAGAGGAGAAATAGCCAACACCACAGAAATATAAACAATTATAAGAGAATATTATGAAAAACTATATGCCAACAAATTGGACAACCTAGAGGAAATGGATAAGTTCCTAGAAGCATAAAATTACCAAAACTGAAACAGGAAGAAATAGAAAATTTGAAAAGACTGATAACAAGCAGGGAAACTTAATCAGTAATCAAAAAACTCCCAACGAACAAAAGTCCAGGATCAGATGGCTTCACAGGCAAATTTTACTAAAAATTTTACCAAACTTTTAAAGAAGAGTTAATACCTATTCTCAAACTATTCCAAAAAATAGAAGAGGGAGGAAACCTTCCAAATTCATTCTTTGAGGCCAACATTATCCTGATACCAAAACCAGATAGATACCACTTTTTTAATATCCCTGATGAGCATAGATGCAAAAATCCTCAACAAAACACTAACAAATTGAATCCAACAATACATTAAAAAAAATCATTTACCACATTAAGTGGGATTCATTCCTGGGTTGCAAGGTGGTTCAGTATTCTCAAATCAATCAATGATTGATCATATCAATAAGAGAAAGGATAAGAACTGTATGATCATTTCAATAGACAAAGAAAATGTACTTGACAAAGTACAATATCCATTCATGATAAAAACCCTCAACAAAGTAGATTTAGAGGGAGCATACCTCAACATAATAAAGGCCGTATATGAAAAACATACAACTAGCATCCTTAATGGGGAAAAAAGTGAGAGCTTTTTTTTTTTTTAAGGTCAGGAACAACACGAGGATGTCCACTCTCACCACTTTTATTCAACATGGTACTGGAAGTTCTAACCACACCAATCAGACTACAAAAAGAAATGCATCCAAATCAGCAAGGAAGAAGTCAAATTTTCACTATTTGCAGATGACATGATGCTTTATATAGAAAACCCAAAAGACTCACCAAAAAACTGATAGAACTGATAAATGAATTTGGTGAAGTCACAGGATACAAAATCAATGTGTAGAAATCTGTTGCATTTTTATACACCAATAATGAAGCAGCAGAAAGAGAAATCAAGAAATCAGTCCCATTTACAATTGCACCAAAAACCATAAAATAGCTAGGAATAGACCTATCCAAAGAGTTGAAAGACCTTTACTCTGAAAGCTGTAAAACACTGATGAAAGACATTGAAAACAATGCAAAGAAATGGAAAGACATTCAGTGCTCATGGATTAGAAGAAAAATATTGTTAAAATGTCTATACTACCCAAAGCAATCTACATATTTGATGCAATCCCTATCAAAATACCAACAGCATTTTTCACAGAACTAGAACAAACAATTCTAAAATGTATGTGGAACCACAAAAGACCCCAAATAGCCAAAGCAACATTGAAAAAGAAAAAAAGAGCTGAAGCCATCATAATTCCAAACTTCAAGTTATATTACAAAGCTGTAGTGATCAAAACAGTATGGTACTGGCACAAAAACAGACACACACCAATAGAACAGAATAGAAAACCCACAACTCTATGGTCAATTAATCCTTGACAAAGCAGGAAAGAACATCCCATGGGAAAAGGACAGTCTCTTCGACAAACGGTGTTGGGAAAACTGGACCACCTTCTTATACCATACACAAAAATAAATTCAAAATGGATTAAGGACCTAAATATGAGACCTGAAACCATAAAAATCCTAGAGAAGAACATAAGCAGTAACCTCTTTGACCTCAGCTGTAACAATTTCTTTCTGGATGTGTCTCCTGAGGCAAGGGAAACAAAAGCAAAAATAAACTATTGGGACTACATCAAAATAAAAAGCTTCTGCACAGCTAAGCCAATAGTCAACAAAACTAAAAGGCACCCCACAGAATGGGAGAAGATATTTGCAAATGACATATCCTATAAAGGGTTAGTATCCAAAATACATAAAGAACTTCTCAGGGTGCCTGGATGGCTCTATCAGTTAAGCATCTGACTCTTGATTTTGGCTCAAGTCATGATCTCAGTGTCATGAGATGGAGCCTGCTTAAGATTCTCTCTCTCTCCCTGCCCCTCTGCTCCCTCCCCTCACCCTGCTCCTGCTTCCCCTCTCTCTCTCTTAAAAAAAAAAAGGAACTTCTAAAAATCAACACCCAAAAAACAAATAATCCAATTTAAAAATGGGCAGAAGACATTAACAGGCTTTTCTCCAAAGAAGACATCCAGATGGCCAACAAACACATGAAAAGATGTTCTTCATCACTTACCATCAGGGAAATGCAAATCCAAACTACAATGAGATATCATGTCACACCTGTCAAATGGCTAAGATCAACACCACAAGAAACAACAGGTGTTGGCAAGGATGTGGAGAAAAAGCAACCCTTTTGCACTGTTCATGGGAATGCAGACTGGTGCGGCCCCTGCAGAAAACAGTATGGAATTTCCTCAAAAAGTTAAAAATAGAACTACCGTATAATCCAGCAATGGCACTATAAGGTATGTACCCAAAAGATACAAAAACACTAATTCAGAAGGATGTATGCACCCTTATGTTTATTGCAGCATTATTTACAACAGCCAAGATATGGAAGCAGCCCAAGCGTCCATTGACTGATGAATGGATAAAGAAGGTGTGGTGTATATACGTATATACATGTATACATATATAAACCATATATGTACACACAATGAAATATTATTCAGCCATAAAAAAGGAAGGAAATCTTGCCATTAGCAACAACATGGATGGAACTAGAAGGTATAATGCTAAGTGAAATAAGTCAGTCAGAGAAAGAAAAATACCATATGATTTCACTCATATATGGAATTTAAGAAACGGAACAAATGAGTAAAGAGGAGAAAGAGAGAGAGAGAAACAAACCAAGAAGCAGACTCTTAACTCCAGAGAGCAAACTGATGGTCACCAGAGGGGAGGTGAGTGGGGGGATGGGTGAAATAGGTGATGGGGATTAAGGAGGGCACTTGTCATGATGAGGACCGGGTTCTGTATGGAATCGTTGAATCACTCTATTGTAAACCTGAAACAAATATAACACTGCATGTTAACTAAGTGGAATTAAAATAAAATTAAAAAAAATTTTTTTTAAAAAAGGAAGCTTACATACGTTGAGTGTTTACTGTGGGACAGGCACCTTTTACTATAATTAATTCATTAGTCCTCAATACAACATTGAAGGGAGTACTATTTCCATTTATGGTGGAATACACTGGATCTTAAAATGTGAAACTGGAGTTTGAATCAAGGTCTTTCTGATCCCATATCCAGTGTTGTTTTTACCAAATATGCTACTTCAATAAAGAAAATCTGATTTTCCCTCAGACATTGAGACCCTCATAGTTGTACCCTGGCATTGCTGTACACTTGTACAGACTTGCCAGTTTCTAGAAAGGGGACATATACTTCTCAGGGATTACCACTGCTGCAGCAACATAAAAGCTTCCTGCTCTTGGGCCCAGGAGCTTCACATGGCCTATCATGTACTTGAAAGAAGAATTTTATTAAGACATTGCTTCACTAAGGGGCGCCCGGGTGGCTCCGTTGGTTAAGCATCTGCCTTCGGCTCAAGTCATGATCCCAGGGTCCTGGGATTGAGTCCCGCGTTGCAGGGAGCCTGCTTCTCCCTCTCCTTCTGCCCTGCTCATGCTCTCTCTCTTTCTCTCTCTCAAATAAATAAATAAAAAAAATTTTTTTTAAAAGAAATTGCTTCACTTCTAAAGGGTAATGATATAGAGGAAATAGAGACTGTTTCATCTTGATGAAAATGTGTATGAGAAGATAGAAATCAACTTCTAGGAGCTTAGAAAGTGATTTAAATAAGTAAATCTTTTATTTTAAAAAGTTTTTTTCTCTGGTAAAAATAGTGATTCTTGATAAACCAGAACAAGGAAGAAGGGAGAATTTCATTTTATATAATTTTTAAATAGGGGACTATGAGTGATTTTTGTCTTTCTTATAATATTGGTTCATATTTTTCATATTTCAAAATAATGAAGCCAGGCTGGTAGAAAATATTTGTAAAAGACACATCTGAAAAAGGACTGTTATCCAAAATATATAAAGAACTCCTAAAACTTAACCATAAAAAAAAAACCTAATTTTAAAAATGGGCAAAAGACTTTAACAGATACTTCTGTTAAGTATCTGAAGATTTACAGGTGGCAAACAAATATGAAAAGAAGCTCACATCATATGTCATCAGGGAAATGCAAATTAAAACAACAAGATAACATTGTATAACCTATTAGAATGGCCAAAATCTAGAACACTGACAACATCCAATGTGGGTGAAGATATGAGCGATAGAAGTGTTAAATATTGCCAGTGGGAATACAAAATGGTACAGACACTTTGGAACATAGTTTTGTGGTTTCTTTTCTTTCTTTCTTTCTTTCTTTTTTTTTTTTTAAGAGTTTATCTATTTGTCAGAGAGAGAGAGAAGCAGGGGGAGCAGCAGGCGGAGGGAGAAGTAGGCTTCCCACCGAGCAGGGAGCCCAATGGGGCTCAAACCCAAGACCCTGGGATCATGACCTAAGCAGAAGGCAGACGCTTAACTTACTGAGCCACCCAGGCGCCTGTTTGGTGGTTTCTTATAAAACTGAACATATTCTTACTATATGATCCAGCAATCATGCCCCTTGATATTTACCCAAAGGAAATGAAGTTTTATATCCACACAAAAAGTTATACCTAGATGTTTATAACAGCTTCATTCATAATTGCTAAAATTTGGAAGCATCCACGATGTCCTTCAGTAGGTGAATGGATAAATAAACTGTGGTATATCCAGACCATGTATTATGTAGTTCTAAAAAGAAATGAGTTATAAAGACATGGAGAAAATTTATTAAATGCATCTTACTGAGTAAAAGAAGCCAATCTGAAAATGCTACACACTGTATGATTTCCAACTATGTGACATTCTGGAAAAGGCAAAACTATAAGTGGTTGCCAGGGCTTGCAAGATAGGGAGGGATGAATAGGCAAAACAAAGAGGATTTTTAAGGCGTGAAAATACTCTTATGATACCACAATAATGGGTAAATGTCATTACATATTTGTCAAAACCCACAGAATATAGAACATGAAGAGTGAGCCCTAAGGTAAACTATGGTCTCTGGGTGATGATGATGTTATTACGCATGTGTGGGGGCAGAGAGTGCGTGGGGAAATCTCTGTACCTTCTCAATTTTGCTATGAACTTAAAACTCCTCTAAAAAAATAAATGAATGAATGAGTAAATGAACACATAAATAAATACTATTCTTTTTGCTTAAAAAATGATGAAGTGAGTTTAAAAATTCAGGGGTACTTCATGAGATCCCATTTGTGTAAAAAAATTCAAGTCCTTTCTTTTCCTTTTTACTCTAAATATATGAATATGCATTGGATAGTCTGGAAGGATATACATCAAAATAGCATCGTGATTACACTTTATTCTTTATTCGCTTCGATAGTTCATATTTGTAAAATTGAGCATGAATTATTTTTTATAATTTTTAAAATGTGATGGTTAAAAAGAAAAAAGAACACTTTAATTTTTAAATTTTATTTATTCTGAAATAAAAACATATTTTAGACTACATATTAATCATAAATAATAAAGGTATTTGAAATGTTCCAAATTAGATGTGACATATAGAATACTAACCTATAAATATATGTTGTTTTATAGTCTCAAGGGAAAAAAAATGTGTGATCGAGGAACAGGTGTTCATTGACTAGTTTATTTAATTTTAAATAACATGGAGTGATTGTAGAAGAAAGCAAAGTATAGAAAGTATTTTTTCATATTTTTCATTCATCTTTATTTAACTGCTTCCAAATTAAACTGGTATTTTAGAATGAATAAACTTTTTTAATATCCACACTGAAGTTGAAATTCAACATGAATGTATCTTTAAAGTTCTTAACAGATAGCTAAGGTAAAATATGTTCCTTTCTTTTTTTTTTAAAAAAACATTTTCTGTTTTATTTATTTATTATTAAAGATTTTATTTATTTGAGAGCGAGCGAGAGAGAAACAGCATGAGAGGGGAGAGAGTCAGAGGGAGAAGCAGACTCCCCACTGAGCTGGGAGCCTGATGTGGGACTCGATCCCAGGACTCTGGGATCATGACCTGAGCCGAAGGGAGTCGCTTAACCGACTGAGGCACTCAGGCGCCCAAAAATGTTCCTTTCTTATCATGAATTTGTGTAACACTAGCCCAACTGAGAAAACAAACAATGGTGTGTGCTTTTTAATTATAAACAGTACAAACATAATTTAAATTTTTTGTAAGTTCAATGACCTTCCCATAAGATCCTTGGCAAATGCAAAAAAAAAAAAATCTGGAGTTTCCTAATAATTACTGACAGAATAAATTTGAACAAATAAATGTGAAAATTAAACAGTACTATCAAAATAAGTTTACCCTTTCCCTAAGTTATACGTGTACACTTGGTCTTATAAACAACTGGAAACTCAGTCTATCTGGTCCCCTTGGGTGGACTTTGACTTCCTCAGGTTCCTATTCATCATGATTTAAATCTTGGAACTGCGTCCAAGAGGAAGCTTAACAATAGTGATTGTTTATTTTGTAGGTTTTAAAGAAGCTAGAGTGCCAGAGAAGACCTTTGAAGTGTGAAGAGATTTCCTGTAATTGAAACCAAAATGTCATTTATAGATCCGTATCAGCACATTATAGTAAGTCATTTACTGTTTATATATCCTTTCTGGGAGGGAGGCTGATACACTTCTCTGCAGGAGTCTTGCTGGCATTGGCCAATAAAGTACAACTCTAAGACAAATCCAGAACAGAGGTACTTGGAGGGAAAAAAAATACCAAGCCAGGTGCAACAGTACAGAACATTCACGGAACAATAGAAGATGTAGTTACCACTTAGCAATTACCAGTCTGTGTAAGTTCTACCTTTCACATGCACTGAGAGAAGATAAAGGAATTCTTGAATTGAAGGCTATATTTGGGTATGCGTTGCCAGGGTAAAGCATTCTGTAAAATTTCCTTTTGCTGTTCTTAAACCAATTCTTCTGTAGGTGGTTAGTTTATAATAAAGAGTAATTTCAAATTTTAGTATGTATTTTTCCAAACTCAGTTTTCTGATAGAAGAAAAACAGGATTTCTTTGCTGAATTCAACGATCCAGTTTGGCTTATATGGACTAGAAATAGTTTTTATGGACATTAAGGAATAATCTGGATACCATCCTCTCTCTTTCCCTGCCTGGAGAGCAAGGATTAACATATTACAAGTGTTTTCTAATGCCTTCTTCCCTTCTATTCACAACTTGAATCATTAAAAACTACACTCAGCTTTCCTACTTCACAAAGAAGCCTCATCAAGGACCTCTTTTGGTGCTGAATTCAGTGGACTCTTCAGCACCCCCATCCTCCCCCAACATCCCACCCTGACCTCCCCCAACCCCACTGGTCATTCTCTTCTTAAAACGCTTCTTGGGTGCCTGGGTGGCTCAGTTGGTTGGGTGACTGCCTTCAGCTCGGGTCATGATCCCGGAGTCCCAGGATCGAGTCCCACATCAGGCTCCCCGCTCAGTGGAGTCTGCTTCTCCTCTTGACCCTCTCCCCTCTCATGCTCTCTCTCACTCTCTCTCTCTCAAATAAATAAATAAAATCTTAAAAAAAAAAAAAAACTCTTCTTGATGGGGCGCCTGGGTGGCTCAGTTGGTTAAGCAGCTGCCTTTGGCTCAGGTCATGATCTTGGGGTCCTGGGACTGAGTCCCACAACAGGCTCCTTGCTCAGCCGGGAGCCTGCTTCTCCCTCTCCCCAAACCCCTCGTGCTTTTTCTCTCTCTCTCAAATAAATAAAACCTGAAAAAAAACCAAAAACCTCTTCTCAATTTTTCTGTGGTTCTGTTTCAGATTTCTCTGGTTCCATTTCCTATTTTCTTGCAATTGGTTCCTTAGTTTTCTTTGCAAGCTGCTGTTCCTGTTGGACTCTTTTTTTTTCTTTTAATTGATGTATAGCATAAATAAAGTGCATAAATCTTAATTGTTCAGCTTGATGGATATTAACCTATGTATTCCTCTCATGAAACCACCATCCAAATAAAAATACACAGCATTAAAAGTAATGCAGAAGAGTTGCTCATGTCCTTTCCAGTCAGTAAACTGCACAAAGGTAACCAACATTTGACTTCTATGACCATAGATAAGTGTTGCCTATTTTTGACCTTCATATGGATATCTGACTTCCACATTACATCTGTGAGATTCATTCATGTTGTTGCAAAGCAGCAGAATTGCACAGCTTTACGTTGCCATATAGCATTCCCTCATCTGAATATACTACAAACTCTCTAGTCCCCTGGTAACTCATCTCCTCGCTGAATGGCTGTGGCGCCACTACTGGAAATCAAGTAGCCATATGTGTGTGGCTTGATTTCTATGCTGTTCTATTGGTCTATTAGGCTTTGTTATATAATGACAGTTATATAACATGTCTATCTTAATTTCTGTTTTTTTTTTAAGATTTTATTTATTTATTTGTCAGGCATTGAGCGAGAGAGAGAGTGAGAGAGAGAGAGCACAATCAGGGAGAGTGGCAGGCAGAGGGAGAAACAGACTCCCTGCTGAGCAAGGAGCCCGATGTGAGACTCGATCCCAGGACCCTGGGGTCATGACCTGAGCCGAAGGCAGACGCTTAACCAACTGAGCCACCCAGACGTCACATCTTAAATTCTGTAGCTTTGAAATGTATCTTATATATGGTAGTGTAAAATCCTCGAGCTTTTTCTTCTTCAAGATTGTCTTGGTTATTTTCAGTCCTCTGCATTTCCATATAAATTTTTTATTGTTATGTTAATCACCACACATTACATCATCAGTTTTGGATGTAGTGTTCCATGATTCATTGTTTGTGCATAACACCCAGTGTTCCACGCAGAACGTGCCCTCCTTAATACCCATCGCCAGGCTAACCCATCCCCCCACCCTCTCCCCTCTAGAACCCTCAGTTTGTTTTTCAGAGTCCATCGTCTCTCATGGTTTGTCTCCCCTCCGATTTCCCCCCCTTCAATCTTCCCTTCCTGCTATCTTCTTCTTCTTTTTTTTTCTTAACATATATTGCATTATTTGTTTCAGAGGTACACATCTATGATTCAACAGTCTTGCACAATTCACAGCACACGCCATAGCACATACCCTACCCAATGTCTATCACCGAGCCACCCATCCCTCCCACCCCCCACCACTCCAGCAACCCTCAGTTGGCTTCCTGAGATTAAGAATTTCTCATATCAGTGAGATCATATGATACATGTCTTTCTCTGATTGACTTATTTCACTCAGCATAACACCCTCCAGTTCCATCCACGTGGCTGCAAATGGCAAGATCTCATTCCTTTTGATGGCTGCATGATATTCCATTGTGTATATATACCACCTCTTCTTTATCCATTCATCTGTCGATGGACATCTTGGCTCTTTCCACAGTTTGGCTTTTGTGGACATTGCTGCTATAAACATTGGGGTGCACGTACCCCTTCGAATCCCTACATTTGTATCTTTGGGGTAAATACCCAGTAGTGCAATTGCTGGATCGTATGGTAGCTCTATTTTCAACTGTTTGAGGAACCTCCATACTGTTTTCCAGAGTGGTTGCACCAGCTTGCATGCCCACCAACAGTGTAGGAGGGTTCCCCTTTCTCCGCATCCCCGCCAACATCTGTTGTTTCCTGACTTGTTAATTTTAGCCATTCTGACTGGTGTGAGGTGGTATCTCATTGAGGTTTTGATTTGGATTTCCCTGATGCTGAGAGACGTTGAGCACTTTTTCATTTGTCTGTTGGCCATTTGGATGTCTTCTTTGGAAAAATGTCTGTTCATGTCTTCTGCCCATTTCTTGATTGGATTATTTGTTCTTTGGGTGTTGAGTTTGATAAGTTCTTTATAGATTTTGGATAGTAGCCCTTTATCTGATATGTCATTTGCAAATATTTTCTCCCATTCTGTCAGTTGTCTTTTGGTTTTGTGGACTGTTTCTTTCGCTGTGCAAAAGCTTTTTATCTTGATGAAATCCCAATAGTTCATTTTTGCCCTTGCTTCCCTTGCCTTTGGCAATGTTTCTAGGAAGAAGTTGCTGCGGCTGAGGTCGAAGAGGTTGCTGCCTGTGTTCTCCTTTAGGATTTTGATGGACTCCTGTCTCATTAGGTCTTTCAACCATTTGGAGTCTATTTTTCTGTGTGGTGTAAAGAAATGGTCCAGTTTAATTCTTCAGCATGTGGCTGTCCAATTTTCCCAACACCATTTGTTGAAGAGACGCCATTGGACATTCTTTCCTGCTTTGTCAAAGATTAGTTGACCATAGCGTTGAGGGTCCATTTCTGGGCTCTCTATTCTGTTCCATTGATCTATGTGTCTGTTTTTGTGCCAGTACCATACTGTCTTGATGATGAGAGCTTTGTAAATAGAGCTGGAAGTCCGGAATTGTGCTGCCGCCAGCTTTACTTTTCTTTTTCAACATTCCTCTGCCTATCGAGGTCTTTTCTGGTTCCATACAAATTTTAGGATTATTTGTTCCATTTCCTTGAAAACAGTGGATGGTATTTTGATGGGGATTGCTTTGAATGTGTAGATTGCTCTAGGTAGCATTGACATCTTCACAATGTTGGTTCTTCCAATCCATGAGCATGGAACGTTTTTCCATTTCTTTGTGTCTTCCTCAATTTCTTTCATGAGTATTTTATAGTTTTCTGAGTACAGATCCTTTACCTCTTTGGTTAGATTTATTCCTAGGTATCTTATGGCTTTGGGTGCTATTGTAAATGGGATCGACTCCTTAATTTGTCTCTCTTCTGTCTTGTTGTTGGTGTATAGGAATGCCACTGATTTCTGTGCATTGATTTTATATCCTGGCACTTGACTGAATTCCTGTATGAGTTCTAGCAGTTTTGGGGTGGAGTCTTTTGGATTTTCCACATAAAGTATCATATCATCTGCAAAGAGTGAGAGTTTGACTTCCTCTTTGCCAATTTGGATGCCTTTGATTTCTTTTTGTTGTCCAATTGCTATGGCTAGGACTTCTAATTCTATGTTGAATAGCAGTGGTGATAGTGGACATCCCTGCCGCGTTCCTGACCTTAGGGGAAAAGCTCTCAGCTTTTCCCCATTGAGAATGATATTCGCTGTAGGTTTTTCATAGATGGCTTTTATGATATTGAGGTATGTACCCTCTATCCCTATACTCTGCAGAGTTTTGATCAAGAAAGGATGCTGTACTTTGTCAAATGCTTTTTCTGCATCTATTGAGAGGATCATATGATTCTTGTTCTTTCTTTTGTTAATATATTGTATCACATTGATTGATTTGTGGATGTTGAACCAACCTTGCAGCCGAGGGATCAATCCCACTTGGTCATGGTGAAGAATCCTTTTAATGTACGGTTGGATCCTATTGTCTAGTATTTTGGTGAGAATTTTTGCGTCCATGTTCATCAAGGATATTGGTCTGTAATTCTCCTTTTTGGTGGGGTCCTCTTCTGGTTTTGGGATCAAGGTAATGGTGGCCTCATAAAATGAGTTTGGAAGTTTTCCTTCCATTTGTATTTTTTGTAACAGTTTCAGGAGAATAGGTATTAATTCTTCTTTAAATGTTTGGTAGAATTCCCCTGGGAAGCCATCTGGCTCTGGGCTTTGGTTTGTTCGGAGATTTTTGATGACTGCTTCAATGTCCTTAGTGGTTATAGGTCTGTTTAGGTTTTCTATTTCTTCCTGGTTCCATTTTGGTAGTTGATACATCTCTAGAATGCATCCATTTCTTACAGGTTATCTAATTTGCTGGCATAGAGTTGCTCACAAAATGTTCTTAGAATTGTTTGTATTTCTTTGGTGTTGGTTGTGATCTCTCCTCTTTCATTCATGATTTTGTTGATTTGGGTCATTTCTCTTTTCTTTTTGATAAGTCTGGCCAGGGGTTTATCGATCTTGTTAATTCTTTCAAAGAACCTAGTTTTGTTGATCTGTTCTACTGTTCTTTTGGTTTCTAGTTCATTGATTTCTGCTCTGATCTTTATGATTTCTCTTCTCCTGCTGGGTTTAGGCTTTATTTGCTGTTCTTTCTCCAGCTCCTTTAGGTGTAGGGTTAGGTTGTGTATTTGAGACCTTTCTTGTTTCTTGAGAAAGGCTTGTATTGCTGTATACTTTCCTCTCAGGACTGCCTTTGCTGCATCCCAAAGATTTTGAACAGTTGTATTTTCATTTTCATTGGTTTCCATGAATTTTTTAAATTCTTCTTTAATTTCCTGGTTGACCCATTCATTCTTTAGTAGAATGCTCTTTAGCCTCCATGTATTTGAGTTCTTTCTGACTTTCCTCTTGTGATTGAGTTCTAGTTTCAAAGCACTGTGGTCGGAAAATATGCAGGGAATAATCCCAGTCTTTTGGTACCGGTTGAGACCTGATTTCTGACCTAGGATGTGATCTCTTCTGGAGAATGTTCCATGGGCACTAGAGAAGAATGTGTATTCCGTTGCTTTGGGATGGAATGTTCTGAATATGTCTGTGAAGTCCATTTGGTCCAGTGTGTCGTTTAAAGTCGTTATTTCCTTGTCGATCTTTTGCTTAGATGATCTGTCCATTTCAGTCAGGGGGTGTTAAAGTTCCCCACTATTATTGTATTGTTGTCAATGTGTTTCTTTGCTTTTGTTATTAATTGGCTTATACAATTGGCTGCTCTCATGTTAGCGGCATAAATATTTACAATTGTTAGATCTTCTTGTTGGCTAGACCCTTTAAGTAGGATATAGTGTCCTTCTTCATCTCTTATTACAGTCTTTGGTTTAAATCTAATTTGTCTGATATAAGGATTGCCACCCCAGCTTTCTTTTGGTGTCCATTAGCATGGTAAATGGTTTTCCACCCCCTCACTTTCAATCTGGGGGTGTCTTTGGGTCTAAAATGAGTCTCTTGTAGACAGCATATTGATGGGTCTTGTTTTTTAATCCAATCTGATAGCCTGTGTCTTTTGATTGAGGCATTTAAGCCATTTACATTCAGGGTAACTATTGAAAGGTATGAATTCAGTGCCATTGTATTGCCTGTAAGGTGACTGATACTGTATATTTCTGTGTTCCTTTGTGATCTATGCTGCTTTTAGGCTCTCTCTTTGCTTAGAGGACCCCTTTCGATATTTCTTGGAGGGCTGGTTTCGTGTTTGCAAATTCCTTTAGTTTTTGTTTGTCCTGGAAGCTTTTTATCTCTCCTTCAATTTTCAATGACAGCCTAGCTGGATATAGTATTCTTGGCTGCATAGTTTTCTTGTTTAGTGCTCTGAACATGTCATGCCAGTCCTTTCTGGCCTGCCAGGTCTCTGTGGATAGGTCTGTTGCCAATCTAATGTTTCTGCCATTACATATCTCTTCTCCCGAGCTGCTTTCAGGATTTTCTCTTTGTCTCTGAGACTCGTAAGTTTTACTATTAGATGTCGGGGTGTTGACCTATTCTTACTGATTTTGAGAGGGGTTCTCTGTGCCTCCTGGGTTTTGATGCCTATTTCCTTCCCCACATTAGGGAAGTTCTCTGCTATCATTTGCTCCAATATACCTTCTGCCCCTCTCTCTCTTTCTTCTTCTTCCAGGATCCCAATTATTCTAATCTTGTTTCGTCTTATCGTATCGCTTATCTCTCGAATTCTGCCCTCGTGATCCAGTAGTTGTTTATCTCTTTTTTTCCTCAGCTTCTTTATTTTCCATCATTTGGTCTTCTATATTGCTGATTCTCTCTTCTGCCTCATTTATCCTAGCAGTTAGTGCCCCCATTTTTGATTGCACTTCATTAACAGCCTTTTTGATTTTGATTTGGTTAGATTTTAGTTCTTTTATTTCTCCAGAAAGGGTTTCTCTATAACTTCCATGCTTTTTTCAAGCCCAGCTAGTGCCTTTAAAGTCATGATTCTCAACTCTAGGTCCGACATCCTACTAATGTCCCTATTGAGTAGGTCCCTGGCAGACGGTACTACCTCTTGTTCTTTTTGTTGAGGTGATTTTTTTCGTCTTGTCATTTTGTCCAGAGGAGAATAGATGAATGAGAGAACAAAATGAGCTAACAGGTTAACAACGTCCCCAGCAAATATACTCTAAACAAATCAGAAAAGACCTGAAACCAGGGGAAAAGAAAGGGAAAGAAACAAAAAAGAAAGAGAAAAAAAAAGAAAAAGATGAAAACAAACAAAAACAGAACAAAACAAAACAAAAACAGAATATGATAAAGTATGATCAGGTTGGTGCATAGATTAGTGCCACACACTAGATTTTGGGTGTATTTTTGTCTGTTAGAAGAAAGTGCCTCCTAAAATTTTAAAGAAAGAAAGACTTATATATGTACAAAATAAGGGTTGATACAATGAAGGGATGGAAGATGACTGTAAAGATGAAAATTATAAAAGATTTAATAAAAGGAATTGATAAGTTGTTTGAAAAAAGAAAGAATTTAAAAAAAAAAGGGAGAGAATTTGATCAGGTAGGAGACTAGAACAAATCCATACACCAGTGATTTAGGGTATATTTTGATCTGTTAGAAGAAACTGTATCTCAAAATTTTAAAGAGAGAACAACTTATATATATATATGCCAAAAATAAGGGTATCTACTATGAAGGGATAGAATATCACTCTAAAAATGAAAAATAAAAATGTTTTTTTTTTCAAAAAGGGATTGATAAGATGTTGGTTGAAAAAGGGAAAAAGAAAAATTCCAGAAAAAAAAACCAGTTAAAAAAATTAACTTTGAAAAACTAATGAATCATGGTAAAAAAAAGCCATGAATTCTATGTTCAGTATTTCTCTAGCGCTGGAGTTCTCCTGTTCTCCTTGATGGGTAAACTTGGCCTTGGCTGACTGTTCGTGCTGATCTTCTGGGGGAGGGGCCTGTTGCCGTGGTTCCCAAAAGTCTTTGCGGGAGGCGGAATTGCCCCACCCTTGCCGGTCCGGGCTAAGTAATCTGCTCGGGTCTGCTCTCAGGAGCTTTTGTTCCCTGCAAGCTTTCCGTACAGCTTTGGAGGACAAGAGTGAAAATGGTGGCCTGCCAATCTCCGCCAGGAGGAGCCGAGAGTTCGGGGCCCCGCTCCTCAGTGGACCCCCAGAGAAAAGCAGTCAGTCACTCCTGTCTCCCCGGTCTCAGGCCGCACTCCATGCTCCCCCGGCCTGTGACCGAGCGTTTCTATCTCTGGCACCTGACCCCGTGTGGAGTCTCCAAACCCAGCAGATCCCTGTGGTGCGCTCCTGCGCTGCTCCTCCCGGGGGAGGAAGGGGAGTCTCCCTGGATCTGCCACTTGTTGGGTCCCTGCTGGAGGAGCAGTGGCCCGACTGGGCTGCTAATCACAGTTTATGGCAACCCCGAGCTGAGAGCCCACACCTTGGCTCCATCTCTGCAGCCGGCTTCCCCGCTCTGATACCTGGGAGCTCTGCCGCACTCAGGCCCCCCGGTCTTTCTGTGACCCCAAGGGTCCTGAGACCACACTGTCCCACAAGGGTTCCACCCCCCGCTTAGCCACTGGAGCAACGTCCCTCCGCGGAGCCGACTTCTAAAAGTTCCGATTTTGTGCTCTGCGGCTCTATCACTTGCCAGAAGCGGCTGATGGAGGCCCCCTCCCCCGCCGTCTATCCTCCCGAATATTGCCTCGGATTCACTTCTCCGCACGTCCTACCTTCCAGTAAGTGGTCGCTTTTCTCTTCAGAGAGTTGTTGCTATTCTTGTCTTCGATCTCCTGTTGAGTTCGTAGGTGTTCAGAATGGTTTGATCCCTATTCAGCTGAATTCCTGAGACCAGACGAAATCCAGGTCTCCTACTCCTCCACCATCTTGCTCCGCCCCCTCCATTTCCATATAAATTTTGCAATCAGTTTGTCAGTTTGCACACACACATACACACACACACACACACACACACACACACAACTGCTGGGATTTTTATTGGCCCTGTAATGACTTTATAGACCAATTAAGGGAGAGATGGTATGATAAAGATATTGAATCTCCCCACCCATTAATAACATATGAATCTAATCCAAAACTAATGTTATTTAGATTATCTTTAATTCTCTCAAGAGTGTATTGTAGATTTCAGTAAGATATCTTTTATAGTATTCCCCTCCTTACCTGCAGTCTGACTTTATACAGAAGCAGATGATCCTCCTTCTGACGTATCATCAGAAGGTCAGTAGTAACCTAACACTAAGTCACAAAGTCTGTGTTATTCACTGACTTTATCTCATCACCTAGGCATTTTATCGTCTCATATCATCACAAGGGGAGTGATACAAGATTCTTTGAGAGAGAGAGCACATTCACATAACTTTTATTACAGTATGTTATTATAGTTCTATTTTATTATTAGTTATTGTTGTCAATCTCTTACTGTGTCTAATCTATAAATTAAACTTTATCCTAGGTGTGTACATACAGGAAAAAACAGTATATAGAGTGTTTGTACTATCCACAGTTTCAGGCATCCATGGTGGGGTACCTGGGAGGTTGCTTAGAATGTATCCCCTGTGGCTAAAGAGGGATTACTATATATCTTTTTTTGGATGTATTTCTTGATAGTTGATGTTTAAGCATCATTATTTGTAAATTTTATTTTCCAATTAGTTTTTGCATTTATATCAAGATACCATTGATTTTTGTAGATCTAATAAACTTACTGAATTTCTTTATTAATTTTAATAGTTTGTAGGTTCTTTTGGATTTTGAACTTACACATTCCTGTTATCTGTGAATAATGCCAATTTTACTTCTTGCTTTTAAATTTTTAAATATTTATCTTTAGAGCTTTATTAATTGTAGACCATCTACTTTAGGTATAGCACATAGGTTTGGGAATGTCACATTTTCATAATTGCTCAATGAAAAATATTTTCTAACTTTTTCTAACTCAGTCCCTGAACGGAGCTTTGACTCATGGGGTACTTAGACACGTGTATATTAATTTTCAAACAGTTTTCTTTTGTCTTTGATTTCTAATCTAATTCCACTCTGTTCAGAGAACATACTCTTGCATGATTTTTTGTTTGTAATACGTTTATACATGATTATGGCCCAGCATATTGTCTATTTTGGTAAATGTTCCATATACAACAATATGTTTCCATTTTCAACTTTTGCTTTATGAATTTTGAAGATATGTTATTAGTGCATATAAGTTCTGGATGTATATATTTCTCTAATTGATGTTTTATCATTGTAAGTCCTTTTTTTATTTCTAATGATAGCTTTGTTCTAAATTTTACTTTGTCTTTGATTAATTTGACTTCTTCCAGTTTCTTTGATTAGTGTGTATGCATCCTTTATTCAATTTATATTTTTCCTTTTATTTAAAGTGTGGTTTTTGTGAAAAGCATATAATCAGGGGTGCCTGGATGGCTCAGTCGGTTAAGCGTCTGCCTTCAGATTCCCGAGAGGAATTCCCTAGAGGGAGTGACATGTAAGCCTAGACTTGAAGGTTTAGCGCACAAGGGAAGTGAAGAAGGAGAAAATTACTTTTCTGGATTGGAAAAAAGCAAATGTGAGGTAATCTGGAGATGAGAAAGTTCATTTAAGGAAATGAAAGAAGTTCAGGATGGTTGGAGTATGATACATTTCAAAGAACATAATTATTTCAAATATCCTCCCTCTCCTACCTAAATCTGACCAGGTCTTCTTACTGACCGCTGTATGGTCTCCACATGTCTCTTGTCAGATGACCTTGTGAGCTGGCCATTTAGTTTCTTCTCTTAACATGGCAGAGCATATTTAAAAATCAAACTGCTCTCTGGATATTTTAACTCATTGCTGTCACCTTTTCTTGCAAATTTTAACTATAGCTAAATATTTAGGACATAGTAATTACCTATGCGGCATCTTAATATGGTGAAGCTTGCAAACCACGTATCTGTATCACGGTTTTCGTTACCTTTCCCAGCATCACCATGGGACATTTAATTTGTATTCCAATTTATAGCGCTTTTAAATGAGAATCCTTAAGAGCTTTGTAGTTTTGTTCTTCTTGTTCTTTCTGTGTATGTATGAAAAACACTGCGTGTGTATGTCTATGTAAATTGTTTTAGTGGCAAAATTCCCTGCTCTAGTTTTCACAGAAAGATACTTTTCAAAAATACATAAATGAGCATACTCAACAGAGAATAATTTTAGTAAAAAGGAAAGATGGGGAAAACTAAGTTAGCTAAGTTGTAATGAGTGGTACCAGACAGGCCAACACCGTTTTGGCTGCCTCAAGGCACAGAAGATTGGCCTTATATTCCCCACACCTGTGATGCCGTGACATGTTGGGGAATCCCTTGGGCTGATGCAGCAATTCACAGCCAGCAAGTTCTCCTGCTTCCCACAGTGCTGGCTTTTAAGAACCTGGTAGAAACTGGAGCGATAAACATATGGCAGAATTCAGTGTCCATATGTTTAGAGTCCTTGTGAGGTATTTTCTAACCTGAAGAATGTTTGTGTCTCCAGGCTTTATTGAAATTCTTTTGGACCAATCTTACAAGGATAAGTAAAGTATAAATTATTTATAAAAATTTCCATCTTTTTACTCTGAAAATGAGTCACTTCCCTGGAGTGAAAAAGAATCCACACCTCTTCCCACCACCCTATTAGCAGTGGAGGGCCACTGTCCCACATCCACAGAACCCAAGATTGTCTTCACATTAGACATAGTCAACCACATGGGTGTGCTAGCATAAGTGCCTGCTAAAATACAGGGACCTTTGAAAAACATCATTGTGGGTGACTGGAAATTTTAACGGGAAAGTAGAAAGATATTATTCTAGATTATTATGGTAACATGGCGGGGGAGGGGGGCAACACAGGGTAAGGAATCAAAGAGCTAGTATTCTAGCGGTATTTCCTGTCTTAAGTTACGTGCTCCTGAGCACTGAAACTGAGTTTTAGCTGCTTCGTGTGGAAAAACAGGGCATGAATAGTACCTGCTGTGTCTGCTTCACAAGGCTTTTATAAATAATAAATTGCTATGTGTATAAAAGTATTCTCTAGACACAGTAAAGAAAGGTATTTCCAGCCAAGGGACATCAGAGGGTGAGACACTGCTATTGAGAAATCAAAAATATTAAAGGTGGCAAAAACCTCCTGTTGCAAAGCCTAATGCCGTGCAAAACTAACAATGAGTTTTATGGCAAATAGCACATTTGTTGTTGTTGTTCTAGAAAAGTGGAAAAAAGGATGGTTAGTGATCAGCTTCTCAACTTTCCCTGATACCAGTCATTCCTTAGGGTGCAGTCTATGGAATTTTCAACTTAAAATGGGGATGGTTTATGAGGGTACTAATCCTTAGAAGGCTCACACTCTCTCAAGGCTGCTCAGTCTCAGCCTTCTCCTCTCTGGATCAGCAAAAACAATGCTTACCACTCTGGGTTTTGGTGCTCTTTTTGATTTTTGATCTCTTTCCTGGTAGTTAAGGCCTTTCTATCTTGTTAGTTCTTTGTTACTCTATTAGTCCATGTTCTCCAGGGGTGATAGAGAGGTAGGTAAGATAGAGTCTTAATTTAGCTTATAAGCAACAGAAATTTGTTGCTCAGAGTTCTGGAGGCTGGGAAATCCAAGATCAAGGCACCAGCATGGTTGCATATGGTGAGGGCCCTGTTCCCTGGTTTGTAGCCATTCTGTCCTCACGAGGTAGAAGAGGCAAGGAATCTGTCTAGATTTTCTTCTATAAAGGCACAAATCCATTCATGAAGGTTCCTTACACCTCCCAAAGTTCTAATCTCATAATCTTTGAGGGGTTAGGATTCCAACATAGGAAATGGTGGGGGGAGGCACAAACCCTTAGACCATAGCAGTTAGATCTAGATATGGAGACTTATTTTGAAGAATTGTCTCATGTGGTTATGGAGACTGTGAAGTCACGCATTCTGCCCTCTGTCGAATGGAGAGCCAGGAAAGACAGGGCTATAATTCAGTCCACTTCTGACAGCTTGAGAACCCAGGGGGCTAATGCTATAAATAGCAGTCCAAGGTCAGGAGAAGAAGACATGAGGGGTTTCAGCTCAAGCAGTAAGACTGGAAGAAAAGAGGCAAATTCCTCCTTTTGTTCTCTTCGGGCCCTCCGCAGATTGGATAATGCCAGTCCACACTGGGGAAGGCAACCTACTTTCCCGAGTCCCTGATTAAATGATAATCTCATTTGGAAAGACCCTTACAACACACCCAGGAGTAATATTTAATCTGAACACCCCGAGGTCAGTTGCAGTTACTTTTTGGAAAGTCTTTACTTATTTTGTAAAACCTTATTCAGTTTTTAGTTATTTTCTGTGGGAAGTGATTATGTGGGAAGTGTCTTATGATTGTTTAACCTACCATTATTACAAGTGGAGTTCCCCCATTGTGTTTACTCTAGATCAGTAGTGCCTCTAGATAATCCCCAGAAGATAGATAAAAAAAAAGTTTCATCTTAAAAGATTTCCACAGATGGTAAAATTATCCCCCAAACTTGATATTCAATATTGATCTCTTTGAAATTCTAATGTTGGAGGCTGGGTTGGTTTCAGGGGACCCCTGACAAATCCCATGTCACTGGCGATATAATTTCATTTTACAAATGTGGAAGCCAAGGCAGAAAAACTGAGTTGAAATATCAGGCAATTTATTATAATTATCCTTCTGACTTATGTCCATGTCTTTTAGTTACGAATCTTTCACTTAGTGCTTAATGGCAAAGATGAACTAAGACCAAGAGAAGCTTTTGAAGAAGGCCCTTAAAATAAAGATAAATTACCCCAAATGGCATCGGTAAATATATCTATATTTTCAAGTCTGTTTGATCTCCTAGACTTAACATACACATCTGAAAATCATCATTGCAAAGACATTGTGGATTTGAACAAACACGGCATATCCACTAGGTCAGTAATTCCAACCTACATAAATATTTCTGCTACCCAAAGCATCTTTAAGAATGTGTGGGGGGGTGATAAATGTTCAAGTGTGCATGGTGCTTATGTGTTCTGATGAGCCTCTCCAGGAGAATGAAGGTGTACCTCTCTACCTCATGGTCCTCAACCCAGCCATAATTACTCCAAGGAGAGTATAGATTTCTTCAGGAGTATTGCAGTAATAAAGAAGCTGATGTTCAAAAAAAAAAAAATCTGTGTGTGTGGTACTATGGTATGCAGTTACATTGGACCAGAGTCTATATCTCAATTAAAAGTTAGGTGCTAAAAATTTGGGTGACTTGAATTTCAGGTATCTTGAAGATGTTATAGTCACTATAAATTTATGGTGAGTATGTCATTAAGTGAGTATTTTAGATGCAAGCTGTCACCATCAAATATTTCTTTTTTGTACTGGTTTTCTGCTAGGGCAGTCTCAGTAATCCCGATTAAAATAGGACTTAAAATCTTTTAACCTCAGTGAAAATGAACTCTATATTTACTTTAATTTTTAAATATATATACATATTTATTATGATATATATTATTACTGTTTTTAATATATATATTTTTGTGTAAGTGGGCAAAGCTTCTTGTTCACAAGAGAGAAGAAACTCAGATTTCTGATTATGATTTTCTTTTAATAAAGAAAAATCTGGCTCTGCTAGAGCTAACAAATTCTGTTGACAAATTAGGTGTTTGGGACATTAGGATAATTTATGCATATGGCAGTCCATGACTGAGAATACTTTTTTTTTTTTAAAGATGTTATTTATTTATTTGACAGAGAGAGAGAGTGAGAGCACAAGCTGGGAGACAAAGGGAGAGGGAGAAGCAGGCTTCCCGCTGAGCAGGGAGCCCGATGCGGGCCTTGATCCCAGGACCTTGGGACCATGGCCTGAGCCGAAGGCAGATGCTTAACGACTGAGCCACCCAGGTGCCCCCATGACAGAATTCTTAAAGCAAGTTTAGAGAGCATGATAGATTGTAAATAGATAAACTGGCCACTCATTAAAAATGTGAGAGAATAGTAACACAATGCCTGTGCCTCTCAAAGTATTAGAATGAAATGCCACACCAGGAAGTGAAACTAAAAATATGTATCTTATCTAAAAAACTATCCTAACTCCTAGATGACATCAGTGCAGAAATTCATTTGAAACATTTCTGAGGTCTGTTTGAAATTGCCTTTTGCTGATTGTGATGATCACAATCTCTGGGTTCAGTAATGAGATTCTCCAGTCTTTATCACACTAACAGTCTTTGGTTTTAGTTTGAGTTAAAATTAGGCAATGGCAGTTAAGTAGAGAAAGAAAGATACTTGCATGCAGACTCTACCTTCTCTTCCATCAGATTTTTGGTTCTTCTTTTAACAGCAGAACTTTCAGCAGATTAGAACAATCATCAAATTGATTTTGTACAAGCTGACTAGTTCTTTTTTCCAATGCCCAGTCATTTTAGTTACAGATGATAATGTAATTCTCCAGAATGAACTTAAAGGACTGAGCCACCTAGTAACTATTTTCCTAATGACTGGGGAATTGGAATTGCGAAAAGAAAAAGGGTTGTGATTTTCACTATGGAAAAGATTAGGGATGAAAAAAGACACTCAAAGTCAGGTAATCCAAGACCTGAAGGCAGAGCTTAATCTTGTGGCTGAGTCAGTGTATTGAGCTTATATTTGACATGTCAATTGAAATATGGCATCTCTGTTTGCCAACTACCAACTAGCATTGTGCTGAGTCATTACTTTCTTCCGGACAACACTGGTTGTGGATTCAATAATATCATTTCCTCTGGAATCACCCCTGAGACATAACCAAAAGTCTCCTATCCAAGTCGGAAGCTAGCCTAGTCCATACTAATTTGAACTTACATGTGATACTGGCTCCAGGAAACAAAGAAAAGAATTATCAAAAGATATTTGGATAGTTATTGATTGACACAAAGCATTTTTCTCCAAGAATTTGTACTTACTTTATAGATACTACAATCTTCACAGCTCTAAGAAAGACATGGGCATGATTTTGACACTCCAGTTCTGAAAATAACTTACAGGTCATCTGAAGATTTATGATATTTCCAAAATTAACTTATAAAAACCAAGAAAATGGTTGATTTGCCCCTTATTTCCTGTGAAGAGTATGCAAGTATTTCATTCATTATAGTCAAGAAAGAGTTGAGGCTAATGGAAATAAAAGCAGATTAAAACAGAGCTGAATGATAGAGAAAATAACTTAGTTAATAGAGGAACTTCAGATCAATAACAGATATAATAGGACTAGATAATAACTGTACCACTTTAATAAGTGGAAACAGCCTTTTTCACTATTAAGGTATTGGTATTTGGTATTATTCTCTGTGTAAGTCAAGGAATATACAGAGAGTGAAGACATTGGGGGCAGCAAGAATAGGTTCTAATCCAAATTTAACTTTTACTATCTATGAGATACTGGGAAATTATTTAACCTCTCAGACTCTCACTTTAGTCATATATAAATATAAATAATACCTATTTGATAGGGTTGTTGCAAAAATTAAATGAGGATTCGCATCTAGAAGAATATGTAACATATGGTTCATACTCAATGAATCCTTATAACATTATCATCTCTCTGTATGTGTTTTTTTTAATGATGTTGAGCCTTTTTTTTTTTCTTTTAGTATTTTATTTTAAGTAATCTCTACACCGGGTGTGGGACTTGAACTCACAACCCAAGAGATTGGAGGGTATTGGTGTAATTTCTTCCTTAAGTGTTTGGTAGAATCTATCTGAGCCTGGTGCTTTTTGTTTTGGAAGGTTAAGTATTGATTCAGTTTCTTTATAGGACTATTCAGATTGTTTCCACTTGTGTGAGTTTTGGCGGATTATGTCTTTCAAAGAATTAGTCCATTTCATCTAGATTATTAAATTGTGGGCTTAGAGTTGTTCATAGTATTCCTTTATTATTCTTTTTTTTTTTTAAGATTTTTATTTATTTATTGAGAGAGAGAGAGAGAGAGAATGGTAGAGAGAGAGCATGAGAGGGAAGAAGGTTAGAGGGAGAAACAGACCCCCCACTGAGCAGGGAGCCCGATGCGGGACTCGATCCCGGGACTCCAGGATCATGACCTGAGCCGAAGGCAGTCGCTTAACCAACTGAGCCACCCAGGCGCCCCCTTTATTATTCTTTTGATGTCCACAGAATCTGGAGGGAACTTCCCTCATTTATTTATGATATTTGTAATTTGTGCTCTTTTTTTTCTTATTTGGCCTAGCTAGAGGCTTATTGATTTTGCTGCTGTTTTCAAAGAACCAATTTTTAGTGTGATTGATTTTCTCCATTGATTTTCCATTTTCAATTTTATTCATTCCTGCTCTATTTTTTACTATTTTTCTTCTGCTTACTTTGGATTTAACTTGCTTTTCTTCCTCTAGTAGACACTTAGATGATTGATTTTAGATCTTTCTTCTTTTCATATATGCATATCATGAAATAATATATGAAATATACATGTGTATGAAATATATATCAATATACATATTATTTAATTTCCTTCTAAGCACTACTTTCACTGCATCCACCCTAATTTTGCTAAATTGTAGTTTCATTTTCATTCAGTTCCAGATATTTAAAAATTTCTCCTGAGACTTCTTCATTGACATATGTGTTATTTAAAAGTGTGTTATTCAATCTCCAAGTACTTCGTGATTTTCCAGCTATCATTCTATTTTGGTTTCTGGTTTAATTCCATTATGGTCTGAGAGTACACATTGTATGATTGTCCCACATGATCTTTTTTTTTTTTAAAGATTTTATTTATTTATTTATTTGACAGAGAGAGAGACAGTGAGAGAGGGAACACAAGCAGGGGGAGTGGGAGAGGGAGAAGCAGGCCGCAGAGCAGGAGCCCTATGTGGGGCTCGGTCCCAGGACCCTGGGATCATGACCTGAGCTGAAGGCAGACGCTTAACTGACTGAGTCACCAAAGCACTCCTGTCTCACATGATCTTAAGAAGAATCTGCATTCTGCTCTTGGACAAAGTAGTCCATAGATGTCAATTATATCTAGTTGACTGATGGTGCTGTTGAGTTCAACTGTATTCTTACTAATTTTCTGCCTGATAGATCTTTCTTTTTTTTTTAAGACTTTATTTGTCAGAGAAAGAGAGAGAATACAAGCAGGAGGACTGGCAGGCAGAGGGAGAAGTAGGCTCCCTGCTGAGCAAGGAGCCTGATGCAGGACTTGATTCCAGAACCCTGGGGTCATGACCTGAGCCGAAGGCAGACACTTAACGGACTGAGCCACCTAGGCATCCCAGATCTGTCTATTTCTTATAGACGGGTGTTGAAGTCTCCAGCTATGATAGTGGATTCTTTTTTTTTTTTTTTTTTTTTGGTGGGGGCAGTGAGTGTGATTTTCGGTTATATAAAGCTGAGTAAGGGACAGGTGGGGGCAGGTAGGGAGAGAAAGATAGGGGGCTAGGTGCTCAGGCTCACAGAAATCCCAAAAATGTGGAGGTGTGAGGAAACCAGAGATAAGGGAACAAACCAGACCACCCTGCCCTAGGCATGTGGGGTGGGTGTCTTTTTCATGATAATCACCTGTGACCAACAAAGAATAACCAGACCCTAAAAAGGAAGTAAGCCATTGAAAGTGTTATGACTAGTCCTAGCTCAATGGTGGTATCACTAGAGTTGTTAAAAGGATTTAAGTTCCCTGGTTAGCTTCTATAAAGGACCAACCCTGAAGACCCTCAGTGGCAACCCTGTAGGGACCCCTCTCACTCTTGAGAGTTTTTTCTGTATCTTCACTTAATAAACTTGTATCGCTTTACTCACTCTCCTTTGTCCACAAGATTCATTCTCCACTCAGTGAGACAAGAACCTAGCTCTCCCGCTTCAAAGCAACACACTTTCTTGTAAGCATTCATTTCATTTATAATTGATAATTTTATTTATATGGAGGAAAACTTTGGCTACTCAGAGCACCTCTAGACCTAGAAGTTATTTCTCTTAAACAATAAACTTGAATAAGAAATATCCTGAAACATTTTACATGCTTCTCTGCCTTTTTAAACAAAGTATGCTCATCATTCATGATTTCACCACTTCTTGATGCTGTGTTAAATCTGAACATAAAATTATTCTACTGATTGATACCTTCAGAAACTGTTGAATGCTGTATAACTGTTGATCCTATATCTCACTACTGCTGGTCCTTATGAATCTATGTTTTTATAACTTTTTTCCAGCCACCTTGATTTTAGACTGTCATTACTCATTTATCAGTGTTGCCAGTATTTTATTTTCAAGTCAGTTATGGACTTCTTAATCAGTGAAACAAGTCTATTAAAGTTAGGAAAGATAGAAGTGGCTTATAAGTGTGGGTCTCTTCTAAGATTAACAGGCTCGAGCTTTAGATAAGGACTTTGCAATTTTCAGTTAGAGAACTTTGTGAGTTCCTGCTTCCTTATTCTGCTTTGGTGGATAGAGTTGTTTGGTAACTACTTTCTAGTTAGGTGAAGTATTTAATAAGGTCTTCTAGAAACTTTAAACATTGTTGCATATGGTTTATAACAAATGCATTAAAATTAATATAAGTAGTTCACTGGTTATGGCCTTAGGTCCAAAGGATTTTGAATACTGCTCTGGAAATGCCTTGCCAAAAAAAACTTTCATTGAACAGTAACAATAAAAACAAACAAATCTGAATAATGCAAACATCTTGCTCTGACTTTGCCTTTCGAAGCCCAGGCTTCCTTGTCATTCTATACAAAGCCTGATTGTCTTCCTGGAAGGCCTGAGGTCCTCATTTACATTTTCCCTCCAGCTTGGTAAACCTGACAGCAAAAAACTTCCACTAGTCCAGTCGTAGTGACATTTTTTAAAGCATGATCTAAACTTCTCAATAATTCTGTGGTGGGAGAGAGGAGAGACTCGAATAAGAAACAGCCCTGGGATCAAAGGATGTTTCTGGTATGAATGTTACTTCCCTTCAACCTGAATGTTTTTAACTAGTCTCAAGGAAACAATGAGAACAGTTTTCTTGGATTCTATGTTGGAAACTTGTTTTTAATTTACTGCTCTTTATTTCCAGGTGGAGCACCAGTATTCCCACAAATTCACGGTAGTGGTGTTACGTGCCACCAAAGTGACCAAGGGGGCCTTCGGTGACATGCGTAAGTGTCCTTATTTGCTTTTCTGTTGAAAATGAATAATTCACTCTTTAGTTACCCTAGTTCTCTGATAAGTGGGGGGGGGGGGGGGCTGTCCCTCGTTCAAATGTGGTTATCTTTGTCCAGATCTTTAAATGATAACATTTTGAAAAGTTCTCTGATGTCTGACCTCTGTCAGAATAGTGTTTTATCTTGACTTTAGATTAATTGAGAGTACTTGGACTCAGACAAAATGACTGTCTTAGGACATACAGATTTTTGGAATTTTTGGAAAGAGTGCTGAGTCAAGAAAAAGATTTCACGCAAGCTGCCTCTGAGGCATGGTGCCTACAGGATTTTAAAAAATGCAGTTTCTCTAGTTCTTATGCCTTTGAGTGTTTTTATTATGTGTGGAAATAGCTATAGAAACTGGTGGTAGTGCAGCTGGAAATGACCTGAACCACACAGCCTGAGGATAATGGTGAATTAGCTTGCTGGCAGTATCCCTCTCCACACTTTGAAAAGCAGTTTTCCCGGTTAATCTCCCCACTCAAATGGCTGGGGGTCATGGGGGTAGGAATCCAAGGAAAGATAAGGATTATAATGGACGAATTTGGCAAAGGTTTAGATTATTGTTAAAATATGGGAATAGGCAATTGACCCCTCAGAAGAGGTTTTGGAGAAAGAACGGAGGTTGCAGTTAATGGGTCTGGGAAACAGGAAAGTCTGCCCTGCCGGTACTCCGAGAAGAGAATCTTGGCAGTGAGAGTGCGGAGAAGTCCCAGGCTGAGCAAACAGCGTGTTCAAAAGCGAGAGAGCTGAATGCTTGTAAGGACCTCGAACAGGTCCGGTGTTATTAGAGAACAGAGAGCAAAGGGGAAGGGGGACGAGCACTAAGAGGACAAGGTCCAAGATTGCAGTTTCATCAGAAATGCGATGGGGAAAATTTTGGTGGCATTTGACTCACGAGTCACACGACTGGATCTTCATTTAAAAAAAAAGTTTTTTCTGGCCATACTGTGTTACATAGATTGGAAGCAAATGCGGACAATACTTTTTATTTTTAAGAATACAAATAATAGGGGCACCTGGGTGGCTCAGTTGGTTAAGCGACTGCCTTCAGTTCAGGTCATGATCCCAGGGTTCTGGGATTGAGCCCCGCATTGGGCTCTCTGCCCATTGGGGAGCCTGCTTCTCCCTCTCCCTCAGCGGCTCCCCCTGCTTGTGCTCTCTCTCTCTCTGTGTGTGTCAAATAAATAAATAAGATCTTAAAAAAAAAAAAATACAAATAATAATGCAAGAATAAAAATGAGCTTGTTGAAATCATGCTGAAAATGGGCCAATGGAGAAAAGTTAAATACTAAGAAAAAAAATGCAAGCTCGGTGCTCAAGCCTTCAGTGAATGAAAAAGAGTGTCTGGGGAGTGGGTAGAAATTAGAAGTAAAATGGGAAACGACGTAGAATCTAAGGGTCAGAGTTTTGGATGAGCAGAGATTTTCATGAGAGGTGAGGGAACAAGGACAATTTCCTCAACTTTCATCTGGACCAAGGGGTTATATTCTAAATTTTATCTCCTAATTCTGTCCAAACCATTTAATCCCTCTCTTGTCAGTGTTCTGAAGTGATTCTTATTTTGTGTTTTCTAATCCTTTGCATTTTCATCATTTAAATGATAGTTCACTGGAAGAAAGAGAAGTCACATCAGAAGCCATATTTAAAAACTGGTATATCCCCCATGGCCTGGGGAAAAGGCACAGGCTTTACAACTCAAGAGCTCGACTGTTAGAAAAGCTGTTCTTAATTCACCAGAAGCCTGTTGGGAACTTGCCAGGCGTGCAAGCTACTGACCTAATTTGACTTTTAAAAAAATATAGTTTTGTCATATACAAAGCAGCAGCAGCTCCTTCCCATAGTGCAGGACTTGTCGAGCAGAGACAGTGGGTATTACTGTGTTGAAGACGAGCCCCACGGCAGTTCCAACTCTCTGCTCTGTGAGTCGCCTTCGGCTGGGATGTATCTGATTTCCTAGCTGCTTCCCCCATAGGCACAGGCGCTTGGCCTGTGGTTATTAGAAGTAAGGCGGGGAGACAATGGTGCAGCAAGTGTCATTTTAATCCTATACACTGATGATAATACTTACAAATTAACATGAGATATTTACTCGTCTCATGAAACAGGGAACAGGTGCATTTTGAATCCCCCACTGTGTACATAGCACAGGTTAGACCCATGGTGTCTAGAAGTTTCCTTTTGAAAAGCAAGGACCTATGGAAGGAATAGCCACTGGCAATTAGTCACAATAGGAGAAAGGGCAGTATTATGACATTCTGCTAAAATTTTTACTCAGCATTTGTAATTTGATTTTAGTTCACTTGAGTTATTACCTAATTTTTTTGAACTGAGGGAGGGAATTGTTATCAACCTTTTATATCACTTTATTGAATTTATCTAAAGTCAGGAGGAGATAAGGAAGAACAAGAGAAAGTCTTAAAGAAATGAATTCATTGAGAAGGGTAGCATGAAAAAGTAAAGGGATGATGTACAGTGTCAAGCACTTTATTTTTGAGAAGTTGTAGGAGATTATTACAGTGAGAAAAGGTATTGGCATTAGCTGTCACTTTTCTAAGAGGAATTTTGATCATGTTGTTTGGTGAGCTTGATCAACACAAATTACCAAGTAAACTGAATTTGGGATCCTTGTATACAGAACTTCTTTCAGTATGCACAAGGATAAAGCTATAAGAAATGTCCTAAGGTCCGTGAAGACCATGATAACAGAAACCTACACTCTTTTCTGTTGTTGATAGTGTCTGCATTTGTTTAGAAAGGCAAATTTCCATAAAGTTTTACATGTTGGTAAAGAAGAATGACAGATTACTATTGGGGTTTTTTTTTGTTTTGTCTGTGTATGTGGGGGCTTTCTCAAGGGTGTCACGCAAATCAAATGGTTGATTCCTGGTAAAATACCTATATCCACCTTTTTCTTTTTTGAGATAATACTAAGATTATATCAATTTTTTATTTTGTCCCTTGATAAATCATCCTGTTCTAATTATCTCCACTGAAAAATACTGTATTAAGTTGCTAAAACATCATAATAAAATTAGCAGCACCCCATGAACTGTATTTTGAGGGGTCAGAGCTGACATTTTAATCGTAACACTTCACTCATTTCTTTGTTTTTACCTGAGGGCCCTGGGCCAGCCAAGAACAGGCCAACCCCTTCCCAGACCTGGTTGCTAATTTCAGTGTGCTCAACTATATCATTTATACCAGGATCCCAGTGCCAACCCTTCCTTGCCTTCTTTTTTTTTTTTTTTAAAGATTTATTTGACAGAGAGAGACACAGCGAGAGAGGGAACACAAGCAGGGCGAGTGTGAGAGGGAGAAGCAGGCTCTCCGCTGAGCAGGGAGCCCGACGCAGGGCTCGATCCCAGATCCCCCGGATCATGACCTGAGTGGAAGGCAGACGCTTAACTACTGAGCCACCCAGGCGCCCCCTTCCTTGCCTTCTTATGCTCATGTCCTATGAAGAGGTAGTTTGAAGTTCATATTTGCACCTGACTCACCATAGTCTTATTTTTAAAACAAGTACTTTGCATTAATTTGGCAGTATTAACATAACTCTCACTTTGAAAGGTATAGGAAGTTGTAGTTAGATCTAACACATAGCCAGGGGCATATTAACATTGCACCAGGTGCAAGTGTTGGATGGTTGTATATTAAACTTTGTATTCTTTATTGTTCCTTTCCTCTTCTAACAGAAGTTACCTATTTGCAGAATGACTACAGTGACCATAAAAGTTCAGTTGGTGATAGTTTCCTTTGCACGTACGTGAAATGAAAAACACACATCCCTGGCCACACACCTGATTTTAAAACAGAATGAAATAGCTGGCAAAAAAAATGTTTTAGCTAACTCACTGAGTTTCTGCTCCTTTTAAAAAGTGTTGGGGAAGGGGAGGGTATGTGCTATGGTGAGCGCTGTGAATTGTGTAAGACTGTGGAATCACAGACCTGTACCTCTGAAACAAATAATACCTTATATGTTAAAAAAAAATATATAGTAGGAAGGGAAAAATGAAGGGGGGGATATTGGAGGGGGAGACAAACCATGAGAGACTATGGACTCTTTCTCTTTACTGAATTATCATCATCAGCATTAGGGTTTTCAAGAATAGTTGTGGGATGGCAGATGGATCTTCTTTAATATTCAGGAGAATGCAGAGCTTAATTCCAACATTTAAACTTTAAGAAAAAATAAATATACTTGGGGAGAATTATGAACTCGTTGTATTGAAACCAATTTTTATAAGATTGTATTGCTTAATATCTTAAGGTACTCTTTTAAGGTTTTTTTTAAGAACCTCAAGCTTTTATTTTTCATCATGTCTCTGTGGGTAAATGATGTTTTATTGCAGGTAAACTCATAGCAAGATCTAGACCAAGTTCCTAATTTTTAAACAGCTGTGCCATTTGCAGGTCCAAGGCTGACCTCATCTCCCCATTTAGTGCCTTTCAAACATTAGTATCCGTATGAATCACCTCTGATTCAGTAGGTCTAGGAGAGGTCTCCCTCTTTCCCCCAGTCTTGCTCTCCCAAGCAGCAGCCTCGATCCTCGCACCTCTAGGAACACCAAGAGGATTTAGCCTCTTCAAAGTACAGGACTCTCAAACACATAGGGTTAATAATTCCCTGGGAAAGGAGCTTAGAACTCAACCTTCCTACTGTACGAGTTTGCCTGAGAGGCAGGGTGTTGGGTGTGTATGTACAGAAACATTATTTAATTTTTTGAGAATCTTCAGCAGCAGCAAAAGCAATGTGGAAATTACTCTGAGAATGTATTATCCCTCTCTGGTAGACATTCTTGAATAGCACAGTGACCAGATCTCTAGGGAGAACACATTTATGAAAGAACATGGTCTCCAGAGGCAAAACACTACTCACCAGTCCTGTGTCCTTGAGCAAATTTTCTCTGTCTTCTTTTTTAATCATAGAGTTGTTAGGAGAATTCAAGAAGTTGACTAATGTGAAGTACTCACATGCATGACCCACAGTATACACTCAATAAGTATTACCTATTATGGCTAAAATTATTTCAGATCCTAACATCAGAAGACATTTATTTCTTAAATATAATCTCTGTGTGAGCTAAAGAATATTCTTTGGGGATAGTCTGTGCACTGGGATAATTTTCACTTTTTCATCTTGGAGACAAGAAATTTCCATGGTGAATGTGTTGAGCAAATTGCTGGATCCTTCTTTTTTCAGCTTGGAAGAAAGAAATGGTGGAATGGTACTTCCGTTGTCTTTTCTGATACACTTGGGCACAGTTCACTCCTGTGTTCCTCTCACAGCAGTCCAGACTTCTGTTTAACACTTGTCACCTGGGCATCTAATCAAGCATTTGTAAAACTGTGGCCTGTGTCTTACTCACTTTTTAGAAAATCGGTGCTTAGCCTTGAGTCTGGCCTGTTAGATCTCAGAGAATTTTGGATTAATGAATAGAATGCACAAATGTGTGTAATTATACCTTTCTTCTTGGATATTGCTTTCTTTTTGCCTCACTAAAGAGAGAATTTTAAAAATAATTTTAGGGATGCCTGGGTGGTTTAGTCGGTTGAGCATCGGACTCTTGATTTTGGCTCAGGTTATGATCTCAGGGTCGTGAGATCGAGCCCCTTGTCAGGCTCCACGTTGGGTGTGGAGCCTGCTTGGGATTCTCTCTCTCTCCCTTTGCCCCTTCCCCCACGCCCCTCTCTAATAATAATTTTATACTCCATCTTTTTTTTTTAAGACTTTATTTATTTGTTGGAGAGAGAGAAAGAGCACAAGCAGGGGGAGCGGCAGGCAGAGGGAGAAGCAGACTCCCTGCTGAGCAGGGAGCCTGATGCAGGACTCGATCTCAGGACCCTGGGATCATGACCTGAGCCGAAGGCAGAGGATTAACTGACTGAGTCACCCAGGCGCCCCTATACTTTATCTTTTTGTAAATTATAAATACTGCTGCTATTTCTATCCATAGCTACCTAGAATTTTCCTGGGTTTCAATGTACAGAAACTTTGTAACACCTTTGGATTAATATAATCAATCTTTTCTTAGATTAATTATGGTGTTTCAAATATATATATATTTTTTTACAAGTGGTGCTGCTGTTGGCCTATAGCTGCCTGCTACCCTTAAGTATATTTTTCTGCAGTCAGACATTTCCCTAGCATTAGCCCTTAAGTTAATGATGAACATGAGTTTTGGTTTACTAATATTTTTGGAATGTTTTGAGTATCCACCCAAGGTTTTAAAAATTCTATGTATAATGAAATTGTTTCCCAGTGGGATTTTTATGGGAGATAATTTCAAGATGAATAAAATGTTCCAGAACATGCCTGTCTCTGATCTCTTATCTTGTATTTTCTGTAAAGTTGAGAAATAGATTGTTAGGAGGGCACTACTGTTCTTTTTTCATTTCAAATGTCACGTAGTTTATTAAATGGACAAATGTTTTATGAGTACAGTTAGTCCTTTTTATCTTTATTTAAATGTCATAAGATTTTGTGTGTGAGTCTTACATGTATATATTTGTGTGTCTAGGTCTGATGAGTACAGTAAATACTGTCCTATGATATTTTGATAATATTAATTGGTCCTTGGGTGGATCTTTACCACATTTATTCAGTTAGATTAACAGCTATATTGCAGTTGTATATTTGATAGCAATGCTTTTGAGACATAATAAAAGCAGGTTCCCATCAAAATGAAGAGTATGTTCCCAGTACTCATAGGGACACAATCCACATGTTCCCTCTCTTTTTTTTTAAAGACCTATCACTGATGGAGTCTCATTTTTTTTTTATCATATATGTCTTATACTTGAGCTTGTCTTAAAATATGTTTTATATTTTAATGTGTATATATTATATTTTAATGTATATAAAAGTTATATAGTAACATGTATACTTTAACATGTTAATGTTCTACCAAGTGAAGGGAAATCTTCATTCTAAAAACTTTTTAAAAACTGAGTGATATGCAACCTTCTTTTCATGTTAAGTAAATTCTCTTTGCCAAAAATCATATACCACTTCTGTATTGAAAAGTTATGATTAATATCTCATGGAATTAAGTTTAAAAATAGTTCCATGTTTCTTAAATTTCCTCGAAAAAGTATGCTCTTAAACTTTTTGTGTCAAAGAGAATATCTCTGCTGCTCTAAAAATTTAAACATGTGAAAACATTTGTCATTATATTATTTTAGTATATTTCCATATTTTAAAATTTTTCTTAAAAATTAAAAGTATGTAATGTAGAGATTGAAATGACTAGTAAATGAAATGATTAATGAAACTTAGCCAAGGGATAGTCTGGGGATTTTTGTAAATGTTACTCCTTAGAAGTATTCTTCCATTGCATCAGTTCCTCCCGATGCATCAGTATATTTTTTATGATCTATTTTAGATAAAATTCTAGACAAAATTATTTTAAGTTAATGTACAAGGTTAATCGAAATCTGCAGATGCAAAATGAAATAACAACTTTGAACTTTTAACTTTGCAAAAGAAATGTTAAAGAAATATATAACGCGTTATAAATGTCCATTATTAACATCCTCATTGATAAATGTTGAGCATCTGCTGTTTATACCTCGTACTCACCCAGTGCCTTGAGAAATACAAAAGAAATAAATATAATACGTGTGGTAGATAACTTTACTGAGTGCCTGTCCCATACCCAAGAGGAAGCATGGCTTAGAGATCAGAGCAAGGACTCTGGAAGTAGCTTGCTTGGATTCAACTCTCCCTTTATTTATTAACCCCATGATTTTGGGTAGGTTACTTAGTTTTTCTAGGCCTCAATTTCCTCAGTGGTTAGATGGGCATAATAATTATACCTTCTTCATAGATTTTTTTAATGAGGATTAAATAAGATTATAAAGTGTTTAGAAAGGTGCTTGATGAATAGTATACACAATACATGTTAAATAAATAAACAAAAATGCTAAGGAGAGTTCTTAGAACTTAACATCATACTTCATTTATTCAGTTTAGTAACATGAGAAGATATGTGCTGTTTTTGTTTTAATTTTAAAGATACAAACATTTTTAAAAAGATATTAAATAATCTAAAATCACACGGCTGTTAGGTTTTATGGCTAGAACTTAAACTTATCTCACTCTGATGCGTACTTATATGGTAGCTTTGCCTTTGAGCTATTTGTGGTCTGGATGAAAAGATGAAATAGATATGAATAACTCTGGAAAACCAGCCCAAGAAGGTATGCACTCAGTAATTGTGTGTTTAGGCTATATGATGTTACTGCTGAAAAGTGTTGGCAGTAAGCTTCCCAGAAGACTTCATAGCTTGAGTGGAGATTGAGATAGGTTTTATAACTAAGTAGAATTTTAATATGTTATTATTAAATAATTTTGACATTTCAGGTTACAAAAAATCATAAAAGCTTTTAAACATGGGACATAGTATGTATACTATACATTATTAGGGAATCTGGCCATTTTTTAATGGTTTATGCTAATGAATAAATGTGAGGTAGCAGGGATAATACCTTGTTTGAGTATAGCCATTCTAGACAGGGGTGGGGGGCCAATTTTGCTGCACAGGGTACACTGGGCCATAATATCTAGTGACATTCTTAATTGTCGCAGTTAGGGGATCCTACTGGCATCTCGTGTGTAGAGGCCAGGGAGCATCGCAGAGCAATGATCTGACCCAAAATGTCAGTAGCGTCACGTTGAGAACTCCTTTTTTTAATGAACTAAGAATTGTTCTTGTGTAGAGTAGAATGTGTATCTACCGCTAAATCCATATAGCTAACATTAACCATATAAATTAATGTTTTATAATACTACATAAGAATTTTTGGAGAATTACTCTCTCTCCAACCTGAACAGATGCCAAGAAACATTCCTAGATGCTAAACTTTTAAAAACATTCCAAACATAGATAACTGATAACAAAGGTATTTTTTTGTTTCCTTCCAAAAAGATATCACAGAGATTTAAGTAAAAAGGTAATGCAAGTAGCAACAAACATTTCAGTTCTGTTCTAGATTGACATTTTGCTTGCTTTGGGTTGTTTTGAATTGACCTTTCTCTGTTTTCTCATGAATATCAACATTCTTTACAGTAAGTTTCGTTTTGTTTTTTACTATATGCCTGATGGTAGCCCGCTTCATTAATGTACTGAGTCAGTTGTTAGTTCAAGCTGTACACAAGTCAAGCTGACACAAGTCAGTTGTGTGTAGATGTTACTGGGCTTTCTTCCTGGTGTCCAATCGGCTGATGCTACATTCGGATAGTTTCGTGTCCTTTTGCAAAAGGAAACCTGTGACCCAAGAAAGCACTTTCATAGATCTGAGGCTGTGAGAAAAAGAAAAATGAAAAAAATAGGGAAAGTTGAAATTGGAGACTCTGCCTGATCAAGGGATTCAAAAATAGTGTTAATAAAACTACTTTGTAATTTCCAATGATGGAAAGGTACTGTATGATGATCTGAGTTCCCAGACGATGCTGCTGCTGTCGTAAGGGCTTTGCTTCTCTCTCTCCAGTGTATCTGGAATCACTGCCGAAGTTCTGTGCCACGAAACCACACGGAATTCGCTAACTTTTCCAGCTTCTGCATTTCCAGCAATTTGCAGGGACTGCCCTTCAGCATCTAAAACCATCACAATTCCAACTCTGAGCCTGTTGTGGAGGAAGCAGGGGCTGCTCTCTACAAACAGGTCCCTTGACATTCTCCTCTGTTCCTTGGAGTTATTAAGGGGGGCAAGATGGGATTCAAAGGTTTATTATTATAGTTGCATTTAGAACTTGAAAATAAAGGTTAAATGCAAATGCACTTGGAAGACATGACTGGCATTGACTTCTGTACAAATGAATGAGATGAGACAGAGCTCCAGGAAGGTTGAGACATACTAGGCAAGGGTAGAGAGAAGTTAGAGAGGAAGATTGTTGGGCCTAAAGTAAAGGTCACCCCTTCTGCAGTGTTGCTCAGATTTAGTCCATCATCCATTACTTCAATAATATTTATATGTTCCTATAAGGTTTCAGACTTTATACTAGACTCTTAGACATAGTAGTGAATAGGAAGGATGTGGTTCCTGCCATCATGGAGCTTATAGTTTACTAGAGGCAAAAATAGGTAAGAGTTATCAGTGTTGGTATATTTGAAAGAGCAAGGAATTTGGCTTCAGAAAGACTAGGCTAAAATCCCGTCTCTGAATGACCATGCTCAGCTTACTAAATGCCTCTGAGTCTCTGCTTCCTCACCTACATAATTGGGAGAATAATACCTAAATCAGCAAGTTGAAACTCGATGTGGAATATTTTTATTTTATGCATATGTATATAGATGTTGCCTCTAGGGTTTACAGTGATTTATAGTGGCCAATTTTACTTGATAAGAAAACAGAACAACTAGTTGACGAGGGATGTATGAACTGGATGAGGGAAAAATAGAACAGCTCATTCCACTCATCCTTTATGTGTACAGTATTTGAACTCTTGAAAATTCTTAGGACAAGGGCACAACTTAATACTGTTTAGTTATCAGCTAAAATGTCAAAAAGAAAGCATAAGGATATGCACAAGTAGAAGAGAAGCCATGTTTTCTTACTCAGAACAGATGCTTCTGCCCTCAGTGTGACTGTATGGAATGTTCAAAATGTATGGATTCCAGAGATGCCTCGTGGCCTAAATGTGGACCCTTGAGGGTGATGCTGCTGTGCATGGTGGAGGAGGGTCACTGACTGGAAGGAGAACCTGGGGTCCATTGGGGGGGGGTGCTCTGCAGCCCTTTCTCACCATGCTTAGGCCTGCCCTCCCAGTCCTAGTCAGTGAAGGACAAGAGTGTGTTTCACAAAGACAATCGTGGCATTATGGTGGAGGCATTACAAAGAGTGGTTTGAATGTGGGGCAAATAAGCAACTACGAGATTATGTGAAGAGTCCAGGTGAGAGGTATTGCTTAATTGACCTTGGGCGGTGATATTTTGAGTTGGCTTGAGGAAACAGAAGTGATGACCACGTGAGAGGTGGAATAGGTGAGGCAGATGGGACACAGGAGCCGTGAGGAAAAGAGAACAATTCTCGTGTTTCCCACTCTGACGGCTGGGAGTGATGGATCCATGAAGTAAATTTGGAAAGTTGGGAAAAATAACAAGTTTTTACTTATAGGTTTTTGGTTTATTTTGCTTTATTTTTCTTTTGTGGATAAGGAAAGCAAGATGAAAAGAAAATAAATTTGTTTTGTACATGTTGATTTTGAGGTATTTTCAAGGCATTCAAGAACAGATTCAAAATCTCAAAGGAGAGAGGGGCTCAGAGATGTAGACTGGGGAGAATGTCCTATTTCTGTGACAACTAGAGCCAAGAGAGGATTCAACGACTTCCAGAATTGACTCAGAATGGTTAAAAAAAAGATGGGAGTCTTTAAAAATGTATTACTCTGCAGTAGGATTTATATGGACGTGTGATTAAGGATCTGCCGTGTTTATACCACCTCCTTCTTGCAACCTTGAGGGAGTGAATGAATGCATCATGACTGCCATTTAAACCTTGAAGATGATCAGCTTTAAAGGATCTGAGATTAATCAAACTGCAGAGTTCATGTGTGCCACATGATCTGAGAGGTACATACATATTGAGTGTGTTTTTTAAGACTATGTAAATAAGGGATAATTCCTTAACAAGTTGGTTTTGACTACATGCGCATTCATTTTTTTTTTTAAGGGGTTCACTTCGTCTTGAAGGACTCTTTTGAAGGATTTGTAAGACATACGACACGAAAGCCCACAAGTTAGTGTGAGCTGAGGGGGAAAATGGTAGAGAAAGATATACTGAGGGAACATTTACAGAACTAGATAGGAAATCACAAGCAATCATAGATTATATTTGCACAAAGGGTATTGCATTGAGAAAAAGCTTGTTGAATTCTATACTGAAGCTATGATACAGGCATGATGGTTGCCAGGAACTTGGGGAGTGGGAGGCGGGAATAAGAGATGTCGGTCAAAGGATACAAACTTCCAGTTATAAGATGAATAAGTTCTGGGGATCTAATTACAACATGGTGATCATAGTTAACAATACTGTATTATATATTTGGAAGTTGCTAAGAAAGTAGATCTTCAATGTTTTCATCACAAAAAGAAATGGTATTTGTATGAGATGATAGAGGTCTTAACTACCCCTACTGTGATAATCACTTGGCAACATGTGTATCAGATTATCATGTTGTACACCTCATATCTCAATAAAGCCAAGAAAAAAGTTACAATAGGGAGAATAACTGATTATGTAAAAGAACAAGGTGGAGCACAATGGGTCGGAATTTTACAAGATGATGGGAATAGAAGCAGTAAGTATAGACTACATTTTTTTAAAAAGATTTATTTATTTATTTGAGAGAGAAAAGAACATAGCAGGAGGGGGAGAGGGAGAGGGAGAGAGACAATCTCAAGTAGACTCCCAATTGAGCATGGAGTCTGATGTGGGACTCGATTTCCGGATCTTGAGATCATGACCCGAGCCAAAACCAAGAGTTGGATGCTTATCTGACTGTTACCACCCAGGTGCCCCAGTATAGACTACACTTATTTTTCTAAACTCTTTGCTGAGGATTGGAGAGATCTTGAGGAATTGGCAAAATTAATGAAATTTTGTTTATTTTGTTATGGATCAATATTTGTTTATAGGTTGAGAAGATGTGGCCAGGGCAAAGCAAATAATTACAGATTAAATTTGGGCTAGGGATGAATGAGAAATAGAAGAGGTAGAGAATAGTATGAAATTGAGAGGAGAGGGTATAGAGATGTTTTCTTCTAAGACCTAAAGGAAGAACTTAAGTATGAATAAATACATTTTCTAATTATAAATATTGCTTTATGATTGTGAGGTGTGTGGAAGAGAACTTGAATGAGTACATCTAATCCTCTTGTTTTGTTTTCCCGGTGAAGGATGAGTCTGAGTTTTATCCTCGGATGAGGAGTAGTGGTAGGTGGGTGGGTGGGTAGGTGACTTGAGAAATGCAGTAAATTTCTGGACAGTCATGTGAAGAGTGGAAATAAAAGGAATAGGGATTAGTATATGTTGGGTCAAGTTAATGACTCAGTGGTCATTGGACTATGCTGAAGTAACTAACAGCAGAGCATTCATTTCCCCTAAGTGCAACTTAGAAACCACAGATTAAATTAATTTTTAAAATGTCTGAAGGATTGAAAAGCCACTGGTCAACTGGGATTTTAAGGACTAATATCCCAGAGAAGTCACTGAAGTAGGCCCAGCATTCTGCAAGCCATTTCCCCCCTCAATCCACTGCTGGATCTAGGTAATTTGGGGGGTAACGGGGAGACAGGGATGTGGAAAGTAGCCAAGCAGTGAAGAAGCAGATAATGCAAGAGAGCTTTGGCAATCTCGAAGGACATGGGGACACAAAAGCTGCACTACAGAACCAAGCCGGTTAGAATTTGAGGGGCAATATCTCTGAGAGAAGGGAAGCCCATGGAAGCTGAAAGACAGTGCCTTTACCATGTGCACTGGCCAAAGTCTTAATCTGTGCAGGGCAACAGGCTGAGAAGCAAACATAAAATCCCCGCAAAACAAAGCAGAGGTATTGGCAACCTCATGGTGCTAAGAGGGAAAAAAACTGGGGATCAGAACTACACCACACGTACTGTATTCTTGGATTTGTTTTCATGTGGCCACTTGAAAATGTCTTTAATGGCTGGAAAGAAACGGAAGTGAATTACTGGATTGTGCTTAATATAGTCCGTGGCAGAATAACTCTATGACAGAATGTCAGTAAGCCTATTGATTTCTCAGTGCCAAAATGTTTCTACTTTTCTGTGGGTGTTATTTACATCATTGTTGTTAAGTCGATTCTAATAATACATACTTTAAACCATGTTTTTCAAATTTGTGTACATAAGAATCACCTGGTCAAGTTGTTAAAAATGCAGATTTCTAAGCCTGTGCTCTGACTGAAGATGCAAGGTGTTTGCATTTTTGACGCTCCAGATGATTCTGTGAAGATACTTTAGAGGACTGCATTTTGAGAAACCCACTTTAAGCTCACCATCAGCAGTAACAGCTCTTTGGAAAGTGATATTTTGACTGTGAATTTGGGAGAACTATTCCTTTGGGGATTTTTTAAATGCTGTTTATTACAAGAATTATAACAGGTTATAGGTCATCTCTATTTATAGTGGAGGGTTTAAGTTGTGGAGCAAGGTGGATATGAGAAAGCCAATGGAGGACATTTAAAATAGAACTTAGTATAGAAGCTGCCGTCAGCCCCTATCATGAATCACATAGTATTTTGCTCAAACTGAAATGACAGATGGACCTTTTATTAATTTAGGTAGGCACTCCTTAAACTTCTAAAGTTTATGAGAGGTTTTACAACCCAGGAATTCTGAAGCTATTTCTGGTGCATGTAGTTTCATGTCATCTTTATGGGAGCAAAAAAAGATCTTTATCCCACACCCCCAACATTTTTGTTTGTCAAGATTTAGATAAAAGGATTAGAGGTAAGAACGTCTTTGCCCACACATTACTTCTTTGCTTTACCACCTATTTGGCTGGAATGAATCAAGGTGAAGCCGAATCCGTGACTCAACATCCAGTTACCCTATAGGCATTAATTCATAAAACCATGAAATAAGTATACAGGAAAAAAAAAAAAAAACGCCAAACATTTCTTTTCCTGCATTTGCCTTTTTCTTCCCCCACTTCTAAAGCACCGGGCTTAGTTTTGCCATCAAAATGGGCTGCTCTCCATTTTCAAAGCTTCCCTGCAGCCTTCCCTTTCCGAAGCCAGTGAAGATTATAGATGACGTAAAGAAAGTGAGCTATGTGATTATCGTAATCCGATTTTAAACTAGTGTCCTAAAACTCCTGTTCATCCCTCAGCGTCTGCCACTGCTACGGATGTTTCTCGGCTTGCAGAGATCAGCCGTGATGCCAACTGCGGTATCAAAGCTTGCAGCTGGCCGTGCTTTTCCACTGCCCAGCACCCTTTGACAACTTAATGTTGAGGTCTCTTGCTAATGAAGCAAGGGGAGAAGCTCACACAACTAGCACTCTTGACGAGAGCTGTAGAATATTGATTGCATTTAAAAGTGAAAAGCAGAATCCAAAGTGAATTGAACAGGATTCTAATTTGCTTTTAAAAAAAGAACTTTTTTTAATAGATCAAGATATCCACTGATCTATTTGACAACATTGGTAATTGGGGATCTTATCTAAGGGGTGGACCATAATCTGGGGCCTCATACTTGTTTTATGTTCATCGTTTTGCATGTGCTGATGCATGTACCGTTTGCTGCCCATCATGACCCCTGGAGCCATACCTCGGGCCCCTGGACCGACCCCTGGATAGATTCTAACTGCCACACAGCCAGCCACCCCATTTCAGTGGTCATCGTCCCATTCCCTACCGGCAGTTAGGGTTACTATTCCAGGGGGAGGAATGAGTAAGGGACAGGCAGGGCTAGGTAGGGAGAGATAGATAGGGGGCTAGGTGCTCAGGCTCACAGAAATCCCAAAAATGTGGAGGTGTGAGGAAACCAGAGATAAGGGAACAAACCAGACCACCCCGCCCTAGGCATGTGGGGTGGGTGTCTTTTTATGAAATCACCTCTGACCAACAAGAATAACCAGACCCTAAAAAGGAAGTAAGCCATTGAAGGTGTTATGACTAGACCTTGCTCAATGGTGATATTATTAGAGATGTTAAAAGGATTTAAGTTCCCTGGTTAGCTTCTATAAAAGACCAACCCTAGCGGCCCTCAATGGCAACTCTGTAGGCAGCCCTCTCACTCTTGAGAGCTTTTTCTGTATCTAACTTCTGTTGCTTTACTCAAAAAAAAAAAAAAGATCTGTCGATGTTTTGATACAGAAGTGTAGTGTTGGCATCTTGTTGTATTCTCTTTTCTTCATCATTTTGTCAGAGTTAGAATTTGCTAAGGTATATGATCCAGATGGAGCACCCAGAATGGCTTCGAAGATGCTTATCTCCCTGACTGACTTACGCTACCTCAGTTTGCTGCATTCTTTACCCACATGGCTTCTCCCAAGGATCTTAACTTTCTGTTCTCTCCTTGTTTGGCCCAAGAAAACCTCCCCCTCTTCTCCTCAGATTCAAGTGAAGACCAAGCTTCAAAGACAATTTTGCTGCCTACGATTTGACTTTTTTTGTGTGTAATAATCTGAGTGACTGAGTTACTAGTCACTGGCTTAGTGTATCTGCTTGCCTCCCCTTTACTTTTGCCTCTAAAATTAGGCTGTTAGCATTTGACTCACTTCCATCATTCAAATCTACAGTTTTGTGTTGGGCTGCCTAGTAAAGCCAAACCACTTCTTGACGGATAGCTCCTGGCATAGAGCAGGCACTCAAATATTTGTTGAATGAATGAGTGATGTTTACCATTTGCATGCCTCCTCCTCCCAGACACTTTTTGTTTTCTAGATTGGTTTTTTTGCTTGGTTTTGGATTTTCTCATGTTTGGGGGAAACAGATAGAAAAGAGCATTAGCCCCATGAGAAAGCACCTGCCCTATGGGATGAAGAAGGGTTACATTTTTATACATTTAATGTGAAATCCCAACTGAGTCTTTTCCTTTAAATCACGTGCTGACTTCTACTCAAAAGAGGAAAGATATTTTTCTTGATGATCTTCCACCACCTGCTGTTCTAAATATGTCATTTTATTTCTGACTTGACATCTTGAGCTCTGGCGCCGTGGCGGAAATATGGTTGAGGAAAAGGAACGTCTCCATGTTGAGGACGTGGGAAGAGTCACCTTGTAGCATGCCCTTCTCTTCTTTGACCCATTTCCCCTTGCCTTGCTTCCTGCTCAGTCTTTTTGTTTTCTAGCTTGTCTTCCATGGTCCTATTGAAAGTTAGAAGCATTGAGTTAGAAATTGCAATATGTAAGTGTATCAGACCAACACACTGGATGCCTTATACTCACGCAATGTATGCCGATTATAGCTCCATAAAAATAAACAATATGTAAAATTCCAATAACTGCCTATTTCCTTTTCTCTAAAGCAGGTTATCGAAAGTGTGAATAGAAGATGACCTACATCGGTATCAGCTAGAATATTTGTTTAAAAATGCAGATTCCTAGGCCCTTTGCGGATCTACTGATCATAGGTCTTAGGGGATGAGGGTCAAGGGTCTGCATTTTTAACTGGAACCCTAGGCATTTATATCGTACTCTTTTGAGACTCAGCTGCCCTTGACCAATGCTGCATTAAGTCCAAGTGAGAAAATTGAATAAAAGACAATTCCAAATGCATTACCTCATGTGTAGACCTTTCCACTTTACAATAAAAATGCACACTTGGGCGCCTGGGTGGCTCAGTTGGTTAAGCAACTGCCTTCGGCTCAGGTCATGATCCTGGAGTCCCGGGATTGAGTCCCACATCGGGCTCCCTGCTCGGCGGGGAGTCTGCTTCTCCCTCTGACCATCGCCCCCCCCATGCTCTCTCTCAAATAAATAAATAAAAATCTTTTAAAAAAATGCACACTTAAAAAATATGATCACCACATAGAACTATGAACAGTGCTTAAAAATTAAGTGAAGGGCATTGGTTAAATTGTTTGATGACCGTAACTATGGTTGAAAGAAAAAGTATATTTTTAAAAAAATGTTTCTTTGAAAAGCAAGCATTTGAGAACTATTATTTTTGCTTTTCCTTTGTTTTCAATGTTTATATGTTTCTGTGTGGACCTCTGCACCACCTTCTCTCTCTCTCTCCCTCTCCCCCCACCCACTGCTCATATTCCTTCCTCTCTCACCCCCTCTCTCCCTCCCCCCACCTTCCTCCCTCTATCCTTCCCACCCCTTCCCATAACTCTTAAGTCCAGCTCCTCTTTTGATGGCAAGGCCTACCTTATGATCTCATCTTTAGCACTTAAAAGAATGATTGTTGCAGCCAGATCTTCCTCTGAGACTTACTAGCTGGATGATATTAGACAGATGGCTTAACATCTCTCACTTCCTGTTGCCTCAACACTGAAACAGAGCACTTACCCTGTAGTGCTTTTGGGAGATTTGAACCAGACTAATGTGTGTAAAGTGCTTAACAGAGATCCTAGCCTGGTTTTTATGGTTACGAATTTCAATGACTACATGGGAAAGGATGTGTTAAAGAGAAAAGTTGAGTCCTTAAGCTAGGAGATTTTTAAGTATTGTGATAGTTGTTAGGTTCTGAAGAGATACAAATGAGTAAGACTTGATCGCTGCCCTCAAGTTGTTGAGTCTTGTAGGAAAAGGCAGATAAATGTATAATTACATCCATAAAATATAGTGTGTGCAATGCTGTAAGATGGTGAAGGATTCAATGGAACCACTAAGGAGGGAGTGATGAGTGTTTCCACTGCTTAGTGTCAATTGCCTTGTGAATATATATGTGAATATATAATGGGAAGAAATTTAAATAGCTCCTTTATTTGCCATTGTTTCTATTTAAAATGGCACCCACATCATGCCCTGACTCCAGCAGGCCTTTATGTACAAGAGAAAAAGCTGCCAATTCCTTGAGACACACACTTCCATCTGATTGAATACTGCTATAATAAATACAGAAATATATGCTGATCACTAATATAAGTGCCAGCCCACTAAGGCTTGTTCAGTGTACAACCTATACAGCTATACCAGGCAATCCTGTAACTACAAACAATATTTATCTCACACCGACTTTAATTATTTTGTTTGGCAAATAAAGCAATTAGGATAATTTTTCTAATGGAGACAAGCACCATGATCCTGAACCCATGATCTTGTCACCATCATTGTCCTGGGGTGAAGATTATACTGTAGTTAGCTGGGTGAGATTGTTCTCATCATTTAGTAGTTCCCCTGAGGTGTTGCTGAACATGTTCTTTAAGTGAATAGAGGAATTCTGGGTAAATCATCTCATAACAGATTCCTTCTCACGGGACTGTTACGATGAGCAGGGACATAATACATAAGAAGTATCTAACCTGTAATGTTTTTCCGTTATAGAGTATGTTGTCTCAGACATTTTAAATATGCTACTGCAGACTCATTAAAAATAATCTGACAACACATATTAATACAACCAAATTAGGAATTATGGGTCACATTTTTTCATCCTTCTCACTTGTGTTTACTGTCTACAGTTGACACTCCAGATCCGTACGTGGAACTTTTCATCTCCTCCACCCCTGACAGCAGGAAGAGAACAAGACACTTCAATAATGACATAAACCCTGTGTGGAATGAGACCTTTGAGTTTATTTTGGATCCTAATCAGGAAAATGTTTTGGAGGTCAGTGAATCATTTGCGGACCGTTAGATGGTCCTCATTCATGTTGAAGTTGGTGTTTGAGCTTGTCCCTTTCATGTCGTCTTTCTCCTTGGGCAGGTGTAATTGGGGTCCAGCTGTGCAGCCTGGAACACTGGGCTCTAGGTGGTGTACATCAAGTGATGTGAGTGCCCAGTGGGAAACGCGGTTAGGTAGCGCTGGGAAGAATCTTTTAGCCTCCTCGTATGCTTTGGAGAAAACATATTTTCTGTTATAAAGAGGAGGGTCCAAGTACAACAGAATAACAATATCGTCAACGGATTCCTACTTTAAAATAAGTGAACTTTGTTAACGTAAAGTTTCTAACTGAAAGTAATTAACCTGAAAATAAGTTAAAATAGATCTTTCCCAAAATGGTTACACAGATTTTCTACATTAATTTATTTCTCATACTCCAAAATAGCATTTCCCCTGGGGGCGGGCGGAAGGTTCCATTTTTGAAAACATGATAATGATTAAGTCAATCAGGAAAGTGAAAAAGTTAATGATTGTCTTAGTAGCACATGGTCAGAAAGAAAAGACAAAGTATTATAACCAGTTGAATATTGAGGGCCTCAAATGACTATTAAATATCATTTGAGAACTTTGATTTTTAAGTATGGTGGAAATTTTCAATATCCAAAGATCCAAGAGAAATTGTATTCCTATGTTCTACTTTTTAATCTCTACAGGTCACATTAATGGATGCCAATTATGTAATGGATGAAACTCTAGGGACAGCAACATTCCCCATATCCTCTATGAAAGTAGGAGAGAAGAAAGAGGTTCCTTTTATTTTCAACCAAGTAAGTGACACAACAGGATTATTTTTCAACCTTATGTCAGATAAAAATCTATCTATTCTGGAATCTATTTTATTTATTTGTTGGAATGTTTGTTTTTTAAAGAGAAAATTTTGTGTTCCTTTTACTTCTTGTACAAAGCTTTTTATTCTGATATTTATAAGCTTTGATTGAAGTATTACACTAAATAATACAGAGACATTAATCTCTGTTGTTGCTCTAAGTGAGGCAATGGCTTTGGACCCCCCACCCCCACCCCACGGGAGGTCTAACAGAACTTTTGAGAAGATAAAGGAAGATGTAAAATCTGAGAGGAATGGCAGAAAGAGATAGAGAACTCAAAAAGAAAACTGTGGGGGGGGGCAGTCATTTAAGCGTCTGACTCTTGATTTCAGGGCGCAGGTCATGATCTCAGGGTCATGGGATCGAGACCTGCATCAGGCTTCTCGCCCAGTGGAGAGTCGGCTTGGGATTCCCTCTCTCCCACTCCCTCTACCTCTCCCCCTCATTCACGTATACGCGTGCATGTTCTCTCTCTCTCAAATAAATAAAAAAATCTTTTTTTTTTTTTTTAAAGAAAACTGTTGGACCATCCAAACTGTTCCAAAATTACATGTTTAGCAATAAATTAAGCCTCTGTGGAGGGATATTTCTGTCTCAAATAATCCTCAAATAATTAGGGCTGCAGCAATGAAAAGTCAGCAGGAATAGTCTTGGGTTTTGTTTTTTTTTTTTTTTACACTTCTAGGTATGCTGCGTTTCTGAAATTTCAATAATTTAGGAATCACAAAGCCATAGAAAGATTACTAATACAGAGCGAACATTGGATTTTGAATTTTATCAGAAACTAATTTAGAAGTTTACAGTGAGAAATGTAAACAACTGACGGACCAGTATCCAGAAGGCTGGTTAGTGTATTAATTTCTTGTTGGAAGAGGCTCTGTGTTTTTGCTTGTCCTTGGAATGACTTCAAATTGGCTGTCTTCCCCCAAACCTGCCTGTTCCTTAACTCTCACCTCCTTTCTGTTACTATCCCAAGTGACCTCCTCCTTCTCTGAAGCCCTAAGATAATTATCTATGGTATTCACTGGGACTGAGGCATTTAAATTGTTCGATTTCTTATCTCCCTCCCTCTCCCCATAAACTAAAATCCTATAGGTCAGGAATACTGGTTATGCATGCCTAATTACAGAGCTAATACATAGTTTATATTTACTGGATGAATGTATACCTGTTTAGAAACCAACTTATGCCTGAAGGTCTACCTGACCAGTTCATGCAAGTGGGGCAGCCCAGGTGCCTTGAGGACACTCTAGTCCCACACGCCCTGCTGACTCCTTCAGCTACTCCAGGAAGCGTGTCTTCTCTATGTCTTACTCTAGTGCCAAGAGATACACTGCCACAGTTCTGTTGACTTTTTTTTTAAAGTTCTTGCATTCATCCCTCTTGTAAATGTTTAGTGAAGTCCACTGTGTACCAGCCACTGTGCTTTGTGCAAGGAATATAAAGAAGAATAAGACACAGGAGCCTCTTCCCTCAGTTACCTCTATGTGGGGTAGAGGTGAGGTAGGGGTTGGGATAGGAAGTGGGCAGAGGAGATAGAAACATGTGAGAAATGAAACCACCATACGGTGAGATAAGCATCAATCAGGAGCGTGTGGTAGGAAGACAGAATAAAGACAGACTGTTGTCAGGGGAAGCCAGCGACCACTGCATACAAGGAGGTGATTTTGAATAGGTTGAAGAGTGAACATAGTAGTTAATGCCTTGGCATTTGAAGCTAGGTTATTTGGTGTTTAAATGTCAGCTCTGCCCTTTACTATCTGTTTCATCCTGGTGAAATCACTTAGCTCTTCCGGGCCTTGATTTACTCATCTGTAAAATGGAGATAATATCTCATAAGAGAGTTTATGGTAACTCATTTATGATTAAATGACTTAATTTTACTTATATATAATACAGCCATATAATATACTGTAATTATATTACACATACATATATTTTAAATACATTTAGAT